>NC_083699.1:81017904-81642904 GCF_033118175.1 Dama dama
GTATGCTGCAAAGGATTTTTGTCTTATTATTGCTCATTTCTGAGTAACTGGTGGATATTATGTGGTTCTGGTTTCTTTATCATTTTCCTAAGACAGGCAAAAGTAAGAGAAAACCTGGACTTGCCCCTTTTTTTGTGGTTGCTTTATGTGGTTAACTAGTCATTTCCTAAAATCTTTAGTTTTCTGTTCAATTTTGATAATTCTATTTGCTTTGGTGATTTATAAGCAACCATGATTACTCACATGTTCCCTTTTAAGATCTTTCAACAATATACCAGTTGAATAAAGAATTTCAGAAGTTGATCATAGTAATTAGGACTATTTTGGCTACAAATGACAGAAAGTCTAGTGACAGTTGTTGAAACAAGGATATTGTAGTGTTCACAGATCTCAAGGGCAGGTTTCTCTCTTCATCTTTTGCCTGTTAATGTCTTTATTTTTCTACCATATTTCTGTCTTCCTCAGTCCTTCAGCTGGGTTGCGTTGCTTGCATGGGAAGAAAAACTGGTGGTTGGTAGCACTTACCTAACCTTTTCATTTAGAGTTTCAGTCACCCGGGGTGAGACGGACTCTTTCATTTCAGTTAAGAAATCCCTGGCAAGGGACTTGGAGTGGCCCAGCTTGAATCAAACGCTCACTCTGGACCCAATCTGCTGGCTAGGACAGGTTTTGTTAGGTAATTGGCTCAGATGTCTTCTGGGCCAGCTAACTGTGGCCAGAGAACATTTTATATAAGATGATTGGTCCAGAGATTACCAAGTTGATAAAACAGAGAAGAAGAGGGAGAAGAGGCTATTCCCAGTAGAAAGCAGGGCAGGGGTAGAGGTGGTTCCATGTATTCCATGCAATAGTTGTTCATTACACTGACCCGTTAGAGTCAATTTAAGGTAAATTTCACATAAATAGGGCTTTCCTGGTGGCTCAGATCATAAAACATCTGCCTGTAATGCAGGAGGCCTGGGTTTGATCCCTGGGTTGGGAAGATCCCCTGGAGAATGGCTACCCACTCCAGTATTCTTGCCTGGAGAATTAATTCCATGAGAGGAGCCTGGCAGGCTATAGTCCATGGGTTTGCAAAGAGTCAGACAGAAATGAGTGACTAACACTTTTACTTTTCTCACACAAAATACCAAATATTTTTGTGCTGGGCATATTAAACAGTTCCTTTAGAAAAACAGAGATGTTTTTAAAATAGATAGTTCTTACCTATGACATGGATAAAGATACTATAACAATTAAGTCATAATATCTAGCTTATTAAAACATAAATATTGGACCTTGAGAACTTGTTTGGAGGTTCTAACAGGGGAGTGCAGTTACTCATGTACCCTTGACTGAAGACCCTTTCTCCTCTTTTGGGGATGGTTGTCCTCTTTGACTGAGTGCACAGCTTTGGGAGGGATGCATGTTGAGCAGTGAGGGAGGAAAGGGACACCCGCCTAGCCAACCAGATCAGCCAAATCAACAATATTGGAGCAATATTAGAATGTTGATGGAGTATTGGAATGCAATGAAAATGAAATATCAAATCATTATAACATGGCTTAATTCCCCTAGCTACTGAAATTCTCCTTCAGTTGAATATGTATTTAGCTTTATTTGTTGTTATTTGTCAATTGTGTAAATAATAAGTGATGAGGCAGTCTAGCTCTGGGGGTATTTTGCTTGGTTTGCACTTACTAACTGCATGGCCTTGGAAAAATTACTTAATTTCCATATGCCTCAGAACATTCGCCTGTAAAGTGGGAATAATAATTGTGGCCTTTTCACAGGTTTCTATGAGTATAAAATTAGTTAATATGTACTACGTGCCTGGCATGTAGTCAGCATTCAGTTAACATTCACTATTATTATGAGAATACTCTAAGAATTATTACTTTCTTCAAGACTATAAGTGATTGACACAAAAGGACTGTCTTTCATACTTTTAAAAATTTCATCGAAATGATCACTTAAAATGGGCTCTTTGCAGAAATTTTGTTGAGTTCTATCTTTTGGAAAAATACAAAGTAGGGGTCACTGGTCATGCTTTGAATACTTGAGACATATTCTACACAAATGTTTCATTTCTTAGATATTCTGGCACCCTCTCCTTCTGAGTACAAAGTAGGATTTTATTTTCCACTTACTTGAAGTTAAGTGACCTGCCCTGGCAATGATTTCTCGGTGGACAAGCTCTGAATCAGGGAGCATGTTGCCTTATTCTTTCCTTCTACCATGACAGCCGGCAACTTCTAAAATGAGGGCTTCTCCATTAGCCTGAATCCCTGATTGACAACGCACAGTGGACATATGATATGAACAACAAAGGAACTTTTGTTGTTTTAAACAACTGAAATTTTGCTATTCAGATTTCAATGCAACTCAAGGCTTCCAAATAAGGCCTCTGAAAAGGATGTTATCTTCAGGCATGAGATCTGACCGGGCTGGTTCTTCTTTGGCTATATTTCATCCAGGAATGAACATCTGCATAATTAGGATATAAATTTCAAATAATATCATATTGCAAAGAGTGAATGTTTTAGTGCAGTATAAAAAACACACATTTTTTTTGCAACGATGCTATTATTATTTAAAACTCTGGCATCAACTGAAAATTTATATTAAAGCAATAAATTTCTAACCCAACCTCTCAAAAGCAGAGCTCATTTTTAAGGCTGCCATCTCTGTTTGCTTGGGAAAGCCCATACACTCATTGTTCCAACAATTCCAAATACTACTATTGATCAACCACCTTCCATTGGTTTTTGTAGTTTCAACTATCTGTTTCATCTATCTCTTTCTTTTACTGTTCTAATTTATGAGAGACCTGATTTTTTTCTATCTAGAAATTCTTTCAAATTAAGTCACTTTGTGTTTTGTTATCCATTTTGAATCTTAGAAAGCACAGTTTATTTGACCCTTTAAAATAGCACCTCCTGTTATTTCTGGGCTAGAAATGAGTGTACAGTTGGCTTAAGAACCAGATTCAACTTGTGGAGATTTTGTTTTATTGAGGCCTGAGTTTTCCTGTACATTTCCTCTACATTCAACTGGCCAACGAAATCTTTTTTAATGTTTTCCCTCAGAAACATCTCTTAAATCTGCTCACCCTTTTGCACACTGTAGGCGATATCGTTGTTCAGCTTTTTCTCATCACTTTTTTCAAGTGATGAAATTTCAAACTTCCTAACTGGTCTTCCTGGCACTGTTCTCACTTACCATCAGAATCACTAATCTAGAAACCAAATCCTCATTGTCTGCCCAGGGGACAAAGTGGATGCTTAAGAGATAAAATGAATGCTTTTCCACCTTCTCTTTTCCCTACCTCCTATACTCCAGTACTCATAATTCTTCAAAACAAATTTTCACTATTTACCAGTGTCAAAGCTTTTCATGCCCTGAGGCTCTATGTTGATTTCCCTGATCTAAAATAACATTCTCATCTACCATGTATTTATTTTCTATGGTTACTATAACAGAATACCACAGACTGGGGGCTTAAAAAACAAGAATTTATTTTCTAATAATTGTGGAGGCTGGAAGTCCAAGATCAAGGTCTAGGAAGGATGATTTCCTCTGAGGCCTCTCTCCTTGTCTTGCAGACAGCCACCTTCTCATTGCTTTGTCTTTCCGTGGTTTTCCCTCATACTGCTGTCTGTGTCCAAATCTCCTCTTCTTATTAGGAAACCAGTCTGTTTGGATTAGGGCCCTAATGGTCCCATTTTAACTGAATTTGCTCTTTCATAGCACTATCTCCAAATACAGTCACATTTTGTGGTATTGGAAGGGAGTAGAGCTTCAACATATGAATTTTGGGGATGATATGTGGTGTGTGTGCGTGTGTGTGTGTTCAGTCATGGCTGACTCTTTGAGACCCAGTGGACTGTAGCCCACAAGGCTCCTCTGTCCATGGAATCTTTCTAGGCAAGAATACTGAAGCAGATTGCCATTTCCTACTCTGGGGATCTTCCTGTCCCAGGGATTGAACCCTTTCTCTTGCATCTCCTGCATTGGCAGGTAGATTCTTTACCTAGCAAGCCCTTGGGGGTGGGGAGACACAATTTCATCCATAACATACCATATTTTCCAACTACTTATCCTTCAAGATTCAATTTTCTGGGAAAGCTTTCCCTGGACGCTCCAGTTAACAGCTCCCTGATGTTCCCATAATACTTTACTTAGCTCAATTTTCACACTAACTGTACTGTAATAATTGATGGAATAGCTTGGCACACTTTTTCTTAAAGGGCCATGTGTAAATATTTTAGGCTTTGCAGGCCAGACAGTCTCTGTCACAATTTCTCAGCTATGCCATCATAGTAAACAGAATTCAGAGCTGCCCAGGTGGCAGTCTATGGTGACATCATAAGTGCTCCGTATGAGAATTTTTCTTTCAATTTTACTGAGTGTAAGAATGGTGAACTACAAGAAAACATCTTCTTTTGCCTTATATTAATTTATTTCTCATAAAAATCTAGTGCAGCTTGCAGAGCAAAAGCACAAATACATTTTACCACCCAGTTGCCATTTGGCCTTTTATGCATGGTCTAGGTAACATCTCTAGCTGTGGAATCCAGAGCAGGTCACTTAATATTTTTGAAAGCAGATTTCTAATTTTTAAAACAAACAGTTGGACAGAAAGTATTTTCAATGGGGAGCAATTGGCATTCAGGCAGTTCAACTCTTCCACGTGTGAGACTCTGGTGCACACTGCAGGATGCTTAAAATCTCTGGCCTCTGACTAGGAGCACTTCCTAGTCATTATGACAGCCCCAAATATCCCCAGATATTTCCAGACAATCTGGATTTTAAACACTTTGCATAACCTCTAACATGTCTTTTAATTAGAATTCTATGGCTTTTATGTTTTTTTGGCAGTTAAATATGACAATGTCTCTTTATCTGACATCTAAGCTAGTCAGAAAGCTCAGGCAACAAGTTTTGTTTAGTGTGTGTTGGGGAGAGGATATTTTGTGTTCTGACTTTATTTTTGTTTTGAAAAGGCAAATGACAAATACCTCATGTTGAATTAATTCTGAAATGTAGCATGTACATCATTGGGTTGCTTCATATTTAACTTAATCTCTGATCATTTTGCAACTCCCAAAATGATAGCCACTAACCACATGTGGCTATTTAAGTTTAAGTTCAAATCAATTCAAATTTTAAAAATTAAAAGTTCAATGTCTCAGTTCTAGTAGCCACATTTTGCTATGCATGTGGCTGCACTTGTGGCTAAAGGTTACCATAATAGCACAGATAAAGGATGCCTCCTTCAACAGCGAAAGTCCTAACAAAGTTCTAATGATCCTAGTGTGAGTTATAGCTGACTCATTTTATTTTATATAACATTTTATATTATTCAGCTCATTTTTCATACTGAGAATGCTGTTATATTCGATTTATTTGATAATCCAGACACAAAAACCTTTCCCTTACCCATTCAGGAAGCTTGAAAACTTACTGTAATAAGTAAAACACACATTGATCAACTAATTTTAAATTTTCATGTGGAAGATTAGAATCTAGAAGAACTGGCAGAGGAGATTTTTATATATGGAGCCTTAGTGAGACCTGCTTCTCTGTTTCCAAGACCCTTGTGAATATAAGGATTTCCATAGGCCCCTCTTCCTTGTTTTACAAATTTGGGGTCATTAAAGAAAAAAAAATCACTCTGATTTGGCATAAGTATTTTGATTGTGTGAGTTCCCTTGCTGAAGGAGTTTCTCTTGTTGCCTGATGTCAGAATTAAAGAGTTTTTGTCTGGAGGAAAGTCACTTGTTTTTCCCTCCTGGAAACTTACATGCCCATATCCTAACCCAGAAGGCAGGACAAGGGCTTGAAATCTCACAGTAGGTAATGCAAGTGTAAGATCACAGGTAGGCTGATGAGTCTCTCATGACTGCTTGTGCTATGTTTTAATTAGCGAAGCTTTTCTTATCTCCATGCCTGTATTTTAATTGTCCATGGGGCAGCCTCACTTCCTAGATGAAGGTTCGGAGTCCCTTGAAGGCCCAGGAATGATTTATTGCTGCTTATCCAAAGGTTCCAGATGGTGTTCTGTTACTACAGCTTAACTCAAATCACAGTTGTAGGAAAGAGACCTACAGTGAGAAGCCAATCTGATTGTCAGGCCCTTTACCAACATCTAACTGTGAGAATCCTTTCCTCCTCAGACAGCCCTTTAGATGGGTAAATACTTTCTGTATGTGGGCAGTAATCATAGCTGGCACTGATGAAATGAGCTCATTGCACAAGGCAGTGGGCTCAGATCTTTCCTCCCAACTAGATGAGGAGGGTTCTACTAAGCTCTGGTCTCAGAGATGTTAAGTAACCTATTGACGGTCACACCGTCAGAAAGATGTAGGGTTGAGATTTGACTCCAGGCAGTCTGATTCCAGAGTATACATGTGTGTGTGTGCACTATTCTATTAAATCCTTGGTGGACAGTTCTATTCCATTTTCTTCACAATCCTACAAGGTATTAAAGGGACCAAAATAAAGCCAAAAAATAAAGATCCCAATACCAGAAAAAAAGGCCCATCTAGTCAAATGTATGGTTTTTCCAGTAGTCACATATGGATGTGAGAGTTGGACTATAAAGAAAGCTGAGCACTGAAGAATTGACGCTTTTGAACTGTGGTGTTGCAGAAGACTCTTGAGAGTCCCTTGGACTGCAAGGAGATCAAACCAGTCAATCCTCAAGGAAAGTCCTGAATATTCATTGAAAGGACTGATGCTGAAGCTGAAACTTCAATATTTTGGCCACCTGATGTGAAGAACTGACTCCTTGGAAAAGACCTTGATGCTGGGAAAGATTGAAGGCAGGAAGAGAAGGGGGAGACAGAGAATGGGATGGTTGGATGGCATCACCGACTCAATGGATATGAGTTTGAGCAAATTCCAGGAGATGGTGAAGGACAAGGAAGCCTGGCATGTTGCAGTCCATGGGGTCGTAAAGAGTCAGACATAACTTCAGAATTTCTCTCCCCACAGATTTTTTTTTTTAATGATACTGCAGTGGAGTTTTTGTTTCAAAGAAAGCATTTCTGGTTCATTTATATCATCCTTAGATTTCCCGTGTCTGAACCCATTTACAGGTTCTAAGGCAGTTATCTGTAAATGTAGACACTGCTGCCTTCCTCTTCCACTTTTTCACAAAGTCTTTGTCCATTGTCATTTCTCTTTTTTATTGAGAATCCAGAAAGATAAAAAACACTTTCAAGATGATTGCAACCGTTATTCAAAATATTAATGTAGAATACAACTCTAGGTATTTCTCAAGACACATATGACTCTGGTTTCAGTTTTTTTCAAGATTCCAGCATAACAACATTATGCCAACAAAATATGAGCATTTGGTATTTAAAGACAAAATACACGGATTCAAGACTACCACAGACAGGTTTTGCAATTAGTACTCTGATAACAGTTCCTTGAAGAATTTCCTTTTCTTCCTGTTCCAGCTAAATTCAGCCTCTATGTTATAATCAAGAGGTCTGTAAACTATGGCCCTTGGGCCAAACTCGGTCTACCTCCTGTTTTTATAAATAAAGTTTTATTGGAACACAGACACATCCATTCATTTTCATATTGTTTATGAAATATTCCAATATGAAAACATATTCCATATTGTTTTCAATACAGTGGCAGTGTTCGGTAGTTGTAACCCAAGACTGCAAGGCCCTCAAGCCTAAAATATTTACTCCTTGATCCTTTACAGAAAAAGTTTGCCAGTTATTAGCTGTCTATACACTTCCTCAAAACTCTGATGACATTTGTAATGATACATTATTACAAATTTTTATTTTATTTTATTAGTGTTAGTCTCTCACAATATTTAAACTCCATGAGGGCAAAAATCATGTTTATTATCCTCACTATTACATTTCTTGAACCTTGACTAATGTTGGCACATAGCTGCTCCATAAAAGCTTGTTAATTAAATAATTAGATTATTTAATTTTTTTTTTTACTGGAGCATAATTGAATTACAATGGTGTGTTAGTTTTAGGTGTACAGCAAAATGAATCAGTTATATATATACATATATTCATTCTTTTTCAGATTCTTTTCCCATGTAGGTTATTACAGAAAATTGAGTAGAATTCTCTGTGCTATAGAGTAGGTTCTTATTCGTTATCTATTTTATGTATAGTAGTGTGTATACATTAATCTCAGTCTCCTAATTTATCACTTTCCCCCACATTTCCCCTTTGGTAACCATAAGTTTGATTTTGAGATCTGTATCTGTTTCCATTTTGTAAATTAGTTCATTTGTATAATATTTTAATTAGGTTCTACATATAAGTGATATCACATGATATTTGTCTTTCCTTGTCTGACTTACTTCACCTAGTATGATAATCTCCAAGCCCATCCATGTTGCCGCAAATGGCATTATTTTGTTCCTTCTCATGGGGGAGTAATATTCTATTGTAAAAAAATAATTAGATTATTGAAGACGATATTATGGGAGCAAATACTGCCTCTGGGATAAATCTCTATTTCTGTTTAAACTTGTGAGATATAATGGTGAAGGATAAATGGAATAATACACAAAGTACTCAGCATCCTGTCTAGAACATGGAATGTGCTGAATGAATAGCAGTTCTTATGTAAAATCCTCCAGAGTTCCTTTAAAACAATTATGTGAAGGCACTGTCACCAGGAAATAGCCTTATAAATGCACAAAAATATTAAGAAGTACATGCATTTTAGGGACATGTTTATTAAGTAGCTACTTGACCAGGGTTCAATCCCTGGTTTGGGAAGATCCCCTGGAGAAGGCGATGGCAAGCCACCAGTATTCTTTCCTGGAGAATTCCATGGACAGAGGAGCCTGGTGGACTACACAGTCCATTAGGTCAAAAAGAGTCAGACATGACTGATTGCCTAACACTACATATGGAGACCACTTTTATTGTGTCATGGCATCTTACTTTTAACCATTCTGCCATTTTTTAAGTAAGCATTTGCCAGTGATGTGTTTTCTAGAAAAGAGGATAGTGGGAAAGTCAGCAGCCTTACTAGAGAACACATCAATTCTTCATTTCTTTGCTTATTGACCAGAGTTGTGCACTGGAAATGCCCAGGAAGTGCACTGAAAATATTAATCTCTGGCCCCTATCTCCAGAGATTCTGGTTTCAGAGGTCCAGGTTGGTGCTAAAGCTTCCCAGGTGATTGCAATATGTAGCCAGGACTAAGACTATCAGTTAAGAGGCATTCTATACTTGTTCTGAAAGACTGAATATACAAACAGATAGCGGCCAGATCACATATAACAAAAGAATTCTGACCCTCAGCCTCTGCAGTAACTGACATAGAAGGATCAGGACTTAATCAATAACTTTCAGCTTCCCAATTTTTGCCCTCCCCATCCCACTCTCTGCCCCCAGCTCAGGACCAACCAGAGAAAATCAAATATACTCCCCAAGCAGATTAGATTGGATGCACTGCTTCTAGTTGGCCCTCCTCTAACATTCCCTTGCTAACAACCTCCAAACAGGACAAAACTGATGTCTCCTCTTTTCTTAACTGTAAAGCTTTCCTGTTCCTCTGCTGTGTTTGAATTTCTGACAACATGCAAGTGATAGTGGCCGACTCCCTTGCTATATAAAACTGTGAATAAATAGTCTCTTTGTTCTCATTTAAGTGGTCATCATTTATATTCACAATGCTGTTGTTTGTTACTGTAACTAGATCTCCAGGGGATCTTCCTGACCCAGGAATCAAACACAGGTCTCCTGCATTGCAGGCAGATTCTTTACTGAGGAAGCCCTACTCTAACTAGTATTGCATACAAAAATAGCATATTTTGGCATCCCTTACAAACAAGTGACTCAAATAAAAGATTTCCACTGGGATTAGCCTAAAAACTGGAATGAATATAAGGATTCAACAGTATCTCAGAGAATCCCAGGGCAGGGGTGAGTTGGGTCTCAGGAACCCAGGAATGAAGGCTATTGGGAATCAGGAAATTTGTCTCTCTGTCCCTTATTCCCATTTTTCTCTGTGCATCTGCTTCTTTCTCCTTGGTTCCAAATTGGGAAAGGAGTACATAAAGGCTGTATATTGTCACCTTGCTTATTTAACTTACATGCAGAATACATCATGAAAAATGCCAGGCTGGAAGAAGCACAAGCTGCAATCAAGATTGCTGGGAGAAATATCAATAACATCACAAATACAGATGACACCACCCTTATGGCAGAAAGCAAAGAGGAACGAAAGAGCCTGTTGATGAAAGTGGAAGAGGAGAGTGACAAAGTTGGTTTAAAACCCAACATTCAAAAAACTGAGATCATGGCATGCAGTCCCATCACTTCATGGCAAATAGATGGGAAACAATGGAGACAGAGAGAGACTGTATTTTCTTGGGCTCCAAAATCACTGTAGATGATGACTGCAGCCATGAAATTAAAAGACACTTGCTCCTTGGAAAGAAAAGCTTTGACAAACCTAGACAGCATATTAAAAAGCAGAGACATTGCAGACAAAGGTCCATCTAGTCAAAGATATGGTTTTTCCAGTAGTCATGTATGGATGTGAGAGTTCGACCATAAAGAAAGCTGAGTGCTGAACTGATGCTTTTGAACTGTGGTGTTGGAGAAGACTCTTGAGAATCCCTTGGACTGCAAGAAGATCAAACCAGTCAATCCTAAAGAAGATCAATCCTGAATATTCATTGGAAGGACTTGACCAACTGATGGGAAGAACTGAGTAATTGGAAAAGACCCTGATGCTGGGAAAGATTGAAGGCAGGAGGAGAAGGGGACACAACTTCCCACTCCATCTATCTCTACTAATCCAAAATGAAATTCTTCTCCCTCACTTACCCCTTACTTCACAAACCTACAGAGATGCAGAGTCAGCAGGAAGGTACTAGGAACAGAGCTAGAGAGAATTTCTTGACATGAAATGACATCAGAGCCATCCAGTCCTAATCAATTCACATTCTAAATTCTGGGCAACACAAGGAGGCAATTAAGCATAAGTGTGTGCCATTTGCTTTGTATGTGAGTATAAATTGCAGAGACTAGACCTTTTGAGACTGTGTTCAAGCCAAAACTAGGGATACTGTGCGCACGTGCATGCTAAGTCGCTTTAGTCATGTCTGACTCTGTGAGGCCCTATGGACTATAGCCCACCAGGTTCCTTTGTCCATGGAATTCTCCAGGCGAGAATGCTGGAGTATTCTCCAAGGGATCTTCCTGACCCAGGGATGGAACTTACATTTCTTATATCTTCTGCATTGCAGGTGGATACTTTATTGCTGAGCTACTAGGGAAGCCCTGGGATACTGCGCTTCTTCCATCAAATCACATAGTATAAGTACAGAGGAGCCTATAGGATAAAGTCCAGAATTGATACATTCAAAGGAAGCTTGGAGAGAAGTGCTGTTTCAAATGTTCCAGCCACCATAACCACGAAGCTTTGCCCTGAGTCTTGATATCAAAGATTTATTGAAAATCGGACACATTTGTCGTTATGCAAATAACATATTTTTACTTTTTTCAACTGAAGTTCAATTAAGATTTTATTATGTGAAGTCAAACAGTCACATAAGAAAGTCACATAAAAAAGAAGTTTATTTCTTAAACTTCTAGCTTTAAACAAGCAGCAATACTGTCAGTCTGCTTTGACGTCTTTTAAACTCTAAATTGAGAAACAGGAAAAAAGACATCTAAGTTTTGCATTGACTGTGTAATTGCAGGGTTCATAGTCTCTCTGCCTTTTTCAAGGTCTTGGGGACTATCTGATTTGACATATCCCAAGCTAGATATTTGAGGACACCTTGTGAGAGGTTCCCTGGTAGCTCTGCTGGTAAAGAATCTGCCTGAAATGAGGAAGACCTGGGTTTGATGATTGGATTTGGAAGATCCCCTGGAAAAGGGAATGGCTACTCACTCCAGTATTCTGGCCTAGAGAATTCCATGGACTGTATAGTTGATGGGGTTGCGAAGAGTCAGACATGACTGAGCAACTTTTCCTTTCACACTTTCACTTGTAAGAGATTGTCTCTCCCTTTTATTTCCCACTCACATCCTGCAGTGTTTTATGTGAGTTTGCAGAGTATCTGACCCTTCACTGTGAAGGAGCCACTAGGCCCTTAGAGCCAGAGGCCAATGAGACCCAGTTGAGAGGGACTGAGTTTCCATTCCTCTACTTACTCATATAGGCTGAGCAAGACACAGGTGTTTTTAGCCTCAATTTCTTCTTCAGTCAAATAGGAATAAGGGGGAAAACAGAGTATGTTCTGCCCACCTCATATGGAATTAAATGATAATCAAGAGAGATCCCAGTGTGGGAGTCCTACAACCATTCATTGAGCACCTACTGTGAGCCATGTATTAATACTCTACCAGAGCCTGGGCATACAATGATGGTGCAAGTACAGACATCATTTCTTCCCAGACAAGTTTACTTGAGTCAACTGGGGACATTAGGTTTTAAGTTTTGAAAGTCACACAAGCAAATGTAAACTTTAACTGTTTTTAATTTTCCAATATAGAGGTAAATGGTACTGTGAGAGGCTGTATGAGGGAGATCTGATCTAAGTTGGAGGTCAGAGAAGCCTTCCCTGCTGTTGTGATAATGGAGCTATATCATGAAGGGGAAATAGGGAGTAACAAGAGGCAGAGATGGGGAGAGCATTCCAGGCAGTGGGAACAGCAAGTACAAAGGCCCATAAAAAGAAGATACAGAGTGTACATCAGGGTCTGAAAGGTCATATAAAAGGACCCCTGGCATCTTGCTCTGACATCATTATAGTTAAGGGAACACACTTACATGGTCAGAGGGGGAAATAAAGGCATCTCTGTATCATGAGATGACCACAAAATCAGAAACATCCGATCCAATCCTAGTACTTAAATTGAATAGACTTGAGCCCCTTTCTGTGAGTTGAATGAAACTTCATCTCTGACTCTTACAACTTTCATATCTTCTGAAATCTAACGATCCTTGCAGATATGATGATCATGTGAGGAACGTCCTTTTTGAGCAATGAAAATAATAATAGGACTGAGTATAACTTCATGGTCAGTCAGTTCAGTCACTCAGTCATGTCCAACTCTTTGCAACCTCGTGGACTGAAGCACACCAGGCCTCCCTGTCCATCACCAACACCCGGAGCCCACCCAAGCTCCTGTCCACCAAGTTGGTGATGCCATCTGACCACCTCATCTTCTGTCATCCCCTGCTCCTTCTGTCTTCAATCTTTCCCAGTATCAGGGTTTTCCAAGGAGTCAGTTCTTCACATCAGGTGGCTAAAGTGTTGGACCTTCAGCTTCAGCATCAATCCTTTCGAAGAATATTCAGGACTGATTTCTTTGAGGATTGACTGGTTTGATTTCCTTGTAGTCCAAGGGACTCTCTAGAGTCTTCTCCAACACCACAGTTCAAAATCATCAATTCTTCTGTGCTCAGCTTTTTTTATGGTTGAACTCTCACATCCATACATAACTACTGGAAAAACCATAGCTTTGACTAGATGGACCTTTGTCGGCAAAGTAATGTCTCTGCTTTTTAATATGCTGTCTAGGTTTGTCATAGCTTTTCTTCCAAGGAGCAAGTGTCTTTTAATTTCATGGCTGCAGTCACCATCTGCAGTGATTTTGGAACCCAAGAAAATAGTCTCTCTCTGTCTCCATTGTTTCCCATCTATTTGCCATGAAGTGATGGGACTGGATGCCATGATCTTAGTTTTCTGAATGTTGAGTTTTAAGCCAACTTTATCACTCTACTCTTTCACTTTCATCAAGATGAAGAGCCTTCACTTTCTGCCATAGGGTGGTGTCTTCTGTATATGTGAGATTATTGATATTTCTCCCAGCAATCTTGATTCCAGCTTGTGTTTCATCCAGCCTGGCATTTCACATGATGTACTCTGCATGTAAGTTAAATAAGCAGGGTGACAATATACAGCCTTGACGTACTCCTTTCCCAAGTAGGAACCAGTCCCTTGTTCCATGTCCGGTTCTAACTGTTGCTTCTTGACCTACATACAGATTTCTTTTCATAGCAGTTTTCATTAAATACACACTTAATCCTTTATTCAGGTTGTCATATTCTCTTGACAGTTGGATCCTCTTGATTCAAGACTTGAAACCAAGGGGAAAGCTACGCTCGAAGTAGGGGCATTATCTTGCCTGCAGAGTGACGAGTGCATTAGATAGACAGAATAAGTGCAGATGGACAAATTTGGAGGCCCCTGTAGTAACCAAGTTGAGAGAAGATAGAGACTGGTCATAGGGTGGTGATAGGGGTGGTGGGATGGAGATAAGAGAATGGAATTGAAAGATATTTAGGTGATAAAATAAAGAGGACTTGATTCTGGCTTTTGAAATAGTATGATGGTGAAGTCATGTCCTGAACAGGGCAGTGCTTGGAGAGGGACCAGCTTGAGTCTTGCAAAGTTCCATATAAAGTGCACTTCCTTTCAAATCACACAGTGCCTTCCCAGCATCCCTGAATTTCAGCGTGTAGTCCATTAAACCCTCTGGTGAAATGAGCAGAATTCATCCCTTGGTTAAAGCCACTATTACATCTCTTTGGAGAATTCATCTAAATACATCTAACCCTCGGGGCTAGGAGAGATGAGGCATTAAGCCACCATCCTTCTCTATTAAAAACCCTTATGTTTACATGACATTAAAAAATTCACATGGTGTTTTATCACAGAGCTGCTCAAAGTGTGGTCTCCAGAAGGCAGCATCAGCATCACGTTGGAGCTTGATGGAAGTCCTCATACTGAAACCTTCTGAATCGGAAACTTGGTGTGTATGTCTTGGGGGAGGGGAGTTAGCAAGCTGTGGTTTGACAAATTCTCCAGGTGATTCTGATCCACACTCACTCAAGTTTGAAAAGCATTGCATATCATAGAGGGTTTCCTAGGTGGCTTGGTGGTAAAGCATGCTAATACAAGAGACATAGGTTTGATCCCTGGGTTAGGAAGATCCCCTGGAGGAGGAAATGGCAACTGACTCCAGTAAGCTTGCCTGGGAAATCCCATGGACAGAGGAAGCTGGTGGGCTATAGTCCATGGGGTTGCAAGAGTCAGACACAACTGAACACACACACACACACATCATACAAACTATTTTCCTTGCTTAGCAATAATTGTGGAAGATGGATATTATTACCATCTCTGTTTTACTAAGGAAGAACTGAAGCTCTGAGAGGTTAGGTGTTAAATATGCAGTTGAGGTTAAAGCGTCTGCCTCCAATGCGGGAGACCCGGGTTCTATCCCTGGGTCGGGAAAATCCCCTGGAAAAGGAAATGGCAACCCACTCCAGTATTCTTGTCTGGAGAATCCCATGGACGGAGGAACCTGGTGGGCTACAGTCCACGGGGTTGCAAAGAGTCGAACCTGACTGGGAGACTTCACTTCACTTCACTTCAGTTCAATATGCAGTAAGTAAGTAAGTAAGTGAAGTTGCTTAGTTGTGTCCGACTCTTTCCGATCCCATGGACTGTAGCCCACCAGGCTTCTCCATCCATGGGATTCTCCAGGCAAGAATACTGGAGTGGGTTGCCATTTCCTTCTCCAGCAATATGCAGTAGGTGGTGGCAAATGTAGAAAGCCGGTCCACAGACCTTCTAAATCTACATTTAGTGCCTATCACAGGTTTTTTACTTGGAATGAATGCAAGGACCTTGAGGGAACAGATGTGTAAGTTTTGATGGGGATTGAGAATGGGAAAATGGGTTTGGAAAGAGGGAATGATTTCTTTGTTGTTGTTTAGTCACTAAGCTATGTCTGACTCTTTTGTGATCCCATAAACAGAGCTTGCCAGACTCCTCTGTCCCAGACAAGAATACAACTAATAAGCCACTAGATTATATTCTGCTTAGGGAGTGTCTCGCAAGTGGGAACAGGGGTCTGCTGGAGCCAGCTGATACTAGCTCATGAGAGCCAATAATGCACATCTCTTCTAATCTCTGTATTCAGTGACAACTGAACTAATAGGTTATGACGCTGTGAAAGTGCTGCACTCAATATGCCAGCAAATATGGAAAACTCAGCAGTGGCCACAGGACTAGAAAAGGTCAGTTTTCATTCCAATCCCAAAGAAAGGCAAGGCCAAAGAATGCTCAAACTACTGCACAATTGCACTCATCTCACACGCTAGTAAGGTAATGCTCAAAATTCTCCAAGCCAGGCTTAAACAATATGTGAACCATGAACTTCCAGATGTTCAAGTTGGCTTTAGAAAAGGCAGAGGAACCAGAGATCAAATTGCCAACATCCACTGGATCATCGAAAAAGCAAGAGTTCCAGAAAAACATCTATTTCTGCTTTATTGACTATGCCAAAGCCTTTGACTGTGTGGATCACAATAAAGTGTGGAAAATTCTGAAAGAGATGGGCATACCAGACCACCTGATCTGCCTCTTGAGAAACCTGTATGCAGGTCAGGAAGCAACAGTTTGAACTGGACATGGAACAACACACTGGTTCCAAATAGGAAAAGGAGTATGTCAAGGCTGTATTTTGTCACCCTGTTTATTCAACTTATATGCAGAGTACATCATGAGGAACGCTGGGCTGGAGGAAGCATGGGCAGGAGTCAAGATTGCCAGGAGAAATAACAATAACCTCAGATATGCAGATGACACCACCCTTATGGCAGAAAGTGAAGAAGAACTAATGAGCCTCTTGATGAAAGTGAAAGAAGAGAGTGAAAAAGTTGGCTAAAAGCTCAACATTCAGAAAACTAAGATCATGGCATCCAGTACCATCACTTCATGGCAAATAGATGGGGAAACAGTGGAAACAGTGGCTGACTTTATTTTTCTGGGCTCCAAAATCACTGCAGATGGTAACCGCAGCCATGAAATTAAAAGACACTTACTCCTTGGAAGGAAAGTTATGACCAACATAGACAGCATATTAAAAAGCAGAGACATTACTTTGCCAACAAAGGTCCTTCTGGTCAAGGCTATGGTTTTTCCAGTGGTCATGTATGGATGTGAGAGTTGGACTATAAAGAAGGCTGAGTGCCAAAGAATCGATGCTTTTGAACTGTGGTGTTGGAGAAGACTCTTGAGAGTCCCTTGGACTGCAAGGAGATCCAACCGGTCCATCCTAAGGGAGATCAGTCCTGGGTGTTCATTGGTAGGACTGATGTTGAAGCTGAAACTTCAATACTTTGGCCACCTGATGCAAAGAGCTGACTCATTGGAAAAGACTCTGGTGCTGGAAAGATTGAGGGCAGAAGGAGAAGGGGACGAGATGGCTGGATGGCATCATTGACTCGATGGACGTGGGTTTGGGTGGACTCTGGGAGTTTGTGATGGACAGGGAGGCCTGGCCTGCTGCGGTTCATGGCGTCAGGAAAAGTCTGACACGACTGAGCGACTGAGCTGAACTGAACTGAATAAACTGGGATGGGAGTATTTATACCACAGAAAATGGCACAGACTACAAATCAGGGCTCCTTATCCCCTCTCTCAAGAACTGGTTATTTACCAGCATACCACTGGGTGAGAGTCAGAAGATCTCAGAGACAAAGCATCGTAAAAGAGGGAAGGGATTGATAGAGAGGTGGCACATGTCACTCTGATGCAGGTAGTGTTGCTTATGATAATTATAAACTGTGTAGATTAAGTTAATTGGCACCAAATAAGCAAATCTTAAATCACATGCTTCTAGCTGAGTTAACCAAAGCAAGATAGGAAAATACTTATTCAGTGCACTTATATTTAAGGCAAAACAATAAACATCTTAAGATAGGAGTCTCTAGTTTTCACTAAATACAAAAAGCAATATGAACCAGATTTTGATAGCAGAGAACACTTAGTCTTTTTCCCCAGCATGGGCTTGAAGTCAGTCTTAAGAGCTTTTTAATGAAATGGTAATGGGGTGCTAGAGGTAAAGAACCCACCTGCGAATGCAAGAGGAGACATAAGACACGTGGTTTGATTACTGGATTGCAAAGATCCCCTGAGGAGGGCATGACAACCCACTCCAATATTCTTGCCTGGAGAATCCCCATAGAGGAGCCTGGCAAGCTACAGTCCATAGCATCGCAAAGAGTCAGACATGACTGAAGCAACTTAGTATGCATGCATGGACACCATCAGCAAGACCTGCCAAACCTGGAAAGAAATGAGGTTTTGTCAAGATCAGGTTTCTGTTATATTTCAGAATTCAACTTGAACAAAATTCTATGAAGTTTTCTAAAAACCTCAGTGAGAGTAAGTGCAATTATATTGAAAAATATATTCATTCTGGAGTATTTGTTTAAAATGGAACCTATTTTAGCTAAAATTTGCATGTATTTTGGTTTAGAAACAAAAACTTATAATGTTTGAGTATTTAACTCATCATATTATAAAACTTGGCTACTGAAGCCAATTTTAAGAATCACCTAGAAGCCCAGTTAGTTCCATGAATGTCAACCTGGGTTACACGTTAGAATCACTGGGCAGCTTTAAGAAATACCAATTATTCTTTAATAATAATAATAATAAATAATAAAAACCTTTCTGGAAACAAAAGTCTAGAACCAGATGGCTTCACTGGTGAATTCTACCAAAGATACAAAGAAAAACTTATACTGATCCTTCTCAAATTCTTCCAAAAGGCTGAAGAAGAGGGAACACTCCTAAAGTTGCTCTATGAAGCCACCATCCTGATACCAAAATCAAAGACATTACCATTGACTTAAAAAAATGCACAGGTTGCAACTTGTTTTATTTGAAGCAAAATGAGGACTGTAGCCTGGGAGATAGCACCTCAGATACCTCTGAAAAACTGCTCTGAAGAGGTAGGGGGAAAGGCT
Source organism: Dama dama (assembly GCF_033118175.1). Classification (NCBI taxonomy): domain Eukaryota; kingdom Metazoa; phylum Chordata; class Mammalia; order Artiodactyla; family Cervidae; genus Dama; species Dama dama. The sequence continues at coordinate 81,036,680 of NC_083699.1, forward strand.
ATATATGTGATTTTGGTGAAAAGAGTACATGCAATCAAGCATATTTTTTTCAGAAGGTTTTTGCTAGTTATGAGGAGCAGTCATCACCATGAGGGATTTTAGTGCTTTCTAGATGTGAGGATATACAAGAATTGGGCTTATAACATCAGCTTCTGAAAATACCTATCTGAAGACCTGTACAGCCATTTCCCCAACCTGCCCCTGAGCACAGAGTACCTCATTTCTGCTCTCCACCCTGAACTCCTTTCAGGGAGTGTTGAAAATCAGCAACTGGAGCAGCTCATGATTTAATCTTTCTAGAGGTATATGGTAATTGCCAATGGCAAGTGCCAATTTATAGTTGACACAACCAAAAAAGAAAATTACAGGCCAGACTCTTCAATAAATATAAAAGCAAAAACCCTCAACAAAATATTAGCAAACTGAATCCAAAAACATAGTAAAAGGATCACATGCTACAATCAAGTTGATTCATCCTAAAGTCACAAGGATGGTTCAACATACACAAATCAATGTGATACACTACCACATCAACAAAATACAAAAATTGCATGAGCATCTCTATGGATGCAGGAAAGCATTCAATAAAATTCAATATACACACAAAAGTGAATACAGAAGGAAAATATCTCAATGTAATAAAAGCTACTTATGACAAACCCACAGCCAACATAATACTCAATGATAAAAAGCTGAAAGACTTTTTGTTAAATTCTGGAACAAGACAAGGATATCCACTCTCATCCCTTCTCTTCAACATAATATTGGAAGTCCTAACCACAGCAATAAGAATAGAAAAAGAAATAAAATGTTTCCAAATTGGAACAGAAGAGGTAAAATTTTTGGTATATGCAGATGACATGATACTTTATATAGAAAATCCTAAAAAATCCACACAAAACTATTAGAACTAATATGTGAATTCAGCAGTGTAGCAGGATACAATATTAACATATAGAAATCTATTGCATTTATTTACATTAACAATAAAATATCAGAAAGAGGAAAGTAAAAAGCAATATTTTTAAAATCACATTAAAAAGTACCTAGGAATAAAGCTGACCAAGGAGGTGAAAGACTTATGTACCAAGAACTATAAAACATTGATAAAGGAAACTGAAGACTATTCAAAGAAATGGAAATATATCTCATGCTCTTGGACTGGAGAATTATTACCATTAAATTGACCATACTTCTGAAAGCCATCTACAGATTTCATGTGATCCCTATCAAATTATCCAGGACACTGTTCAAATAATCCTAAAATTTATATGGAACCACAAAGGATCCATAATTGCCAAAGCAATACTGAAGAAAAAGAGCAAAATAATCCTGAGGAAAAAGAACAAAGTAATCCTGAGAAAAAAGAACAAAGCTGAGTCAGGGAGGATTCAGACTATAAAACAAGCTACAGTAATCAAAGCAGTGTGGTGTTACCACAAAAACTGACTAATGGATCAATGGAACGGAATAGAGAACCCAGAAATAAACTCACACTTATGGTCGATTAATCTTCAACAAATGAGGTAAGAATACCCAATGGAGAAAAGATGATCTCTTAAGCAAGTGGTATGGGAAAAGCTGAATAGTCACATGTATCAATGAAGTTATGAAATTCCCTCACATGATACACAAAAATAAAGTCAAAAAGCTTAAATACTTAAGTATAAGCCATGACATCATAAAGTATAAGTAGGACATCATAAAAAGAGAACACAGGCAAAACATTCTCTGCATAAGAAAGAGAACTACTGAACTTGAAGTTGTGATCAAAAATCTCCCAAAAAACAAAAGCCCAGGACCAGATAGCTTCACAGGAGAATTCTATCAAACATTTAGAGAACCTCTAATGCCTATCCTTCTAAAACTCTTTCAAAAAAGTGCAGAAGAAGGAACACTTGCAAACTCATTCTACGAGGCCACCATCACCCTGATACCAAAACTAGACAGACAACACAAAAGAAGAAAACTACAGGTTAATATCACTGATGAATATAGATGCAAAAATCCTCAACAAAATTTTAGCAAACAGAATTCAGCAACACATCAAAAAGCTCATACACCATGATCAAGTTGTGTTTATTTCAGGGATGCAAGGATTCTTCAATATATGCAAATCAATCAATGTGATACTCCATATTAACAACGTGAAACAAACAAAAAAACTATATGATAATCTCATAGATGAAGAAAAAACCTTTTTTTTTTTTTTTAAAGAAAAAAGCTTTGACAAAATTCAGCACCCATTTATGATTAAAACTCTTCAAAAATGGGCATAGAAGGAACCTACTTCAACATAGTAAAGGCCATATATGATAAGCCTACAGCAAACATTATTCTCAATGGTAAATTGAAAGCATTCCCCTTAGGATCAGGAACAACACAAGGGTGTCCACTTTCACTATTATTATTCAAAATAGTTCTGGAAGTCCTAGCTACAGCAATCAGAGAAGAAAAATAAATAAAAAGAATCCAGATCAGAAAAGAAGAAGTAAAGCTCTCACTGTTTGCAGATGACATGATACTGTATATAGAAAACCCTAAAGATACTATTCAAAAATTACTAAAGCTAATCAGTGAATTTAGCAAAGTCACAGGATACAAAATCAATACACAGAAATCACTTACATCTCTATATACTAACAATGAAAAATCAGAAAGAGAAATTAAGGACTCAATCCCATTCACTGTTGCAACAAAAAGAATAAATATCTAGGAATAAACATACCTAAGGAGACAAAAGAACTGTACACAGAAAATTATAAAACACTGATGAAAGAAATCAAAGGTGACAATAACAGACGGAGAGATATTCCACGTTCCTGGGTAGCAAGAATCAATATTGTGAAAATGATTCTACTACCAAATGCAATCTACAGATTCAATGCAATCCCTTTCAAATTACCAGTGACATTTTTTCACAGAACTAGAACAAAAAATTTCACAATTCATATGGAAACACAAAAGACCCTGAATAGCCAAAGCAGTCTTGAGAAAGAAGAATGGAGCTGGAGGAATCAACATTCCTGACTTCAGGTTATACTATAAAGTTACAGTCATCAAGACAGTATGGTACTGGCACAAAAACAGAAATATAGACCAATGGAACAAGATAGACAGCCCCAAAATAAACCCACACACCTATGGGTACCTTATTTTTGACAAAGGAGGCAAGAATATACAATGGGGCAAAGACAGCCTCTTCAATAAATGGTGCTGGGAAAATTGGACAGTCACATGTGAAAGAATGAAATTTGAACACTTCCTAACACCATACACAAAGATAAACTCAAAATGGATAAGAAACCTAAATGTAAGATGAGAAACCATAAAAGTCTTAGAGGAAAACATAGCCACAACACTCGAGGACATAAATCAAAGCAAGATCCTCTATGACTCACCTCCTAGAGTAATGGAAATAAAAACAAAGTAAACAAGTGGGACATGATTAAACTTAAAGCTTTCATACCAAAAAGGAAACTATAAGCAGTGAAAAGACAACCCTCAAATGGGAGAAAATAATAGCAAAGGAAAAAACTGACGAAGGATTAATTTCCAAAATATACAAGCAACTCATACAACTCAATACCAGAAAAACAGACAACCCAATCAAAAAGTGGGAAAAAGACTTAAACAGACACTTCTCCAAAGAAGACATAAAGATGGCTAACAAAAACATGAAAAGATGCTCAACATCTCTCATTTTTAGAGAAATGCAAATCAAAACTACAGTGAGCTATCACCTCACATCAGTCAGAATGGCCATCATTAAAAAGTCTGCAAACAATAAGTGCTGGAGAAGGTGTAGGGAAAAGGGAATGCTCTTGCATTGTTGGTGGGAATATAAATTGATACAGCCACTATGGAAGACGGTATGGAGGTTCTTTTAAAAACTAGGAATAAGATCACCATATGATCCAGCAACCCCACTCCTAGGCATATACCCTGAGGAAACCAAAATTGAAAAAGAGACACATGTATCCCCTTTGTTCACTGAAGTACTATTTACAATAGCTAGAATATGGAAGTGACCTAGATGTCTGTCGATAGATGAATGAATAAAGAATTTGTGGTACATATACACAATGGAATATTACTCAGCCATTAAAAGGAACATTTTTGAGTCAGTTCTAATGAGGTGGATGAACCTAGAGCCTATTATACAGAGTAAGTCAAAAAGAGAAAGATGAATATTGTATTCTAACGCATATATATGTAATCTAGAAAAATGGTACTGAAGTATTTACCTAAGGGCAGCAATGAAGAAAGACACAGAGAATAGACTTATGGACATGGGGAGAGGGGTAGAGAGGGTGAGATGTATGGAAAGAGTAACATGGAAACTTACACTGCGTATACAAAATAGATAGCCAATGGGAGTTTGCTGTATGTCTCAGGAAACTCAAACAGGGGTTCTGTATCAACTTAGAGGGGTGGGATGGGGAGGCAGGTTCAAAAGTGAGGGGATATATGTATACCTATGGCTGACTCATGTTAAGGTTTGACAGAAAACACCAAAATTCTGTAAAGCAATCATCCTTCAATTAAAAAAATAAATAAATTTAAAAAGACAAAAAAAAAAAAAAAAAAAAAAAAGAGAGAGAGAGAGAGAACATAGGCAAAACATTCTCTGAAATAAATCATAGCAATACTTCTATCAGTCTACTAAGGCAAAAGAAATAAAAGCAAAAGTAGACAAACGGGAGATAATTAAACTTACAAGCTTTTGATCAGCAAAGGAAATGAGAAACAAAATGAAAAGACCACTTAGGTATGGGAGAATATATTAGCAAATGATGCAGCTGACAAGGAACTAATTTCCAAAATATGCAAACAAATTCATGTTCTGTTGTTGTATTAGTCTCAAAGTCGTGTCTGACTCTTTGCAACACCTCACACTGCAGCATGCCAGGCTTCCCTGCCCTTCACTGTCTCCCAGAGTTTGCCCAAACTCATGTGGATTGTGTTAATGATATCATCCAACCATTTCATCCTTTGTCACCCCTTCTCTTCCTGCCGTCAATCTTTTCCAGCCTCAGGCTGTATTCCACAGAAGATATACAGATAGCCAACAAGCAGATGAAAAGATGCTCAACATCACTCACTAATTATTAGAGAAATGTATATCAAAACTACAATGAAATATCACCTCACATTAGTCAGAACGGCCACCCCCCAAAAAGATCTACAAATAATAAATGGTGAAGAGGGTGTGGAGAAAAAGAAACCCTCCTACACTGTTAGTGGGAGTGTAAATTGGTTTTGCTACTATGGAAAACAGTATGGAAGTTCCTTAGGAAACTAAAAATAGAGTTGCCAGATGACCCAGCAATCCTACTCTTGAGCATATATCTGGAGAAAACTCTAGCTCAAAAAGATAGATGTTTCCCAATGTTCATAGTAGCACTATTTACAATAGCCAAAATATGGAAGTACCTAAATGTCTATTGACATATGAATGGATAAAGAAGCTGTGATATATATACAATGGAATATTACTCAGTCATAAAAAAGAATTAAACACTGCCATTTGCAGCAACTTGGATGGACCCAGAGATTGTCAAACTAAGTCAAGTAAGTCAGAGAAAGACAAACATCATATATATCACTTATATGTGGAATCTAAAAAATTGATACAAATAAACATATTTACAAAACAGAAAGAGACTCATAGATTTAGGAAACTAATTTATGACTAACAAAGAAGAAAAGGGGAAGGATAAATCAGGAATTTGAGTTTAACATATACACACTACTATATATAAAATAGATAATCAACAAGGACCTACTGTATAACACAAGGAACTATATTTAATATCCTCTAATGGACCATAAGCAGAATCCTTGGAGGCTCAGTGATAAAGAATCTGCCTGCCAATGTAGAAGATGTGGGTTTGATTCCTAGGTCAGAAAGATCCCCCTGGAGGAGGAAATGGCAACCTGTTCCAGTATTCTTGCCTTAATAATCCCAAGGGGTGAGACGCCTAGTGGGCTACAGTCCATAGGGTCAAAAAGAGTGGGACACAACTGAAGCAATTTAGCACACACATATGCAATGGACCATAAAGAAGGCTGAGTGCCAAAGAATTGATGCTTTTGAACTGTGGTGTTGGAGAAGACTCTTGAGAGTCCCTTGGACAGCAAGGAGATCCAAGCAGTCAATCCTGAAGAAAATCAACCCTGAATATTGATTGGAAGGACTGATACTGAAGCAGAAGCTCCAATACTTTGGCCACCTGATGCAAAGAACTAACTCATTGGAAAAGACCCTGATGCTGGGAAAGATGGAAGGCTAAAGGAGATGGGGATGACAGAAGATGAGATGGTTAGACAGCATCACTTATTCAACAGACATGAATTTGAGCAAACTCTGGGAGGTAGTGAAGGACAGGGAAGCCAGGCATGCTGCAGTCCATGGGGCAGCAAAGAGTTGCACATGACTTAGTGACTGAACAGCAACAACAGTGAGCTACAATGGAGAAGAATCTGAATAAGGGTACATATGCAAAAGTGAATCACTTTGCTATACACCTGAAACTGACCTAACACTAAATCAAGTGTTTGCTGTTGTTCTTGTTGTTTGGTCACTAAGCTGTGTCTGACTCTTCTGTGACCCCATGACTATAGCCTGCCAGGCTCTTCTGTCCATGGGATTTCCCAGACAAGAACACTGGAGTGTGTTACCATTCCCTTCTCCAGGGGGTCTTTCCCACGCAGGCATTGAATCCATATCTCTTGCTTTGCAGGCAGATTCTTTACCATTGAGCTACCTGGGAAGTCCCCCCTAATCAATCATACATCAATAAAAAGTACTGATTCTCAGTACACACCCTGCTGCTGCTGCTGCTGCTGCTAAGTCGCTTCAGTCGTGTCCAACTCTGTGCGACCCCATAGACGGCAGCCCACCAGGCTCCCCTGTCCCTGGGATTCTCCAGGCAAGAACACTGGAGTGGGTTGTCATTTCCTTCTCCAATGCATGAAAGTGAAAAGTGAAAGTGAAGTCGCTCAGTCGTGTCTGACTCTTAGTGACCTCATGGACTGCAGCCTACCAGGCTCCTCCGTCCATGGGATTTTCCAGGCAAGAGTACTGGAGAGGGGTGCCATTGTCTTCTCCGAGTATACACCCTAGAACAGTTAAATTAGAATCTTTACAAGTGGGACCCAAATAGTCCCAGTGTACAAGCAGGGTCAACATCCCCAGTCCTAGAACAATAATTGACATCACTCCCAAGTTTAACAGATAACCGACTCAAAGCTTGAATTTCTTCACTGACTGTCCCAGAGGCAATCAGCCAGTGGTTAGTTGGTTTACTATTCATTGGTTAGCATTGTAAAACACTTCTTGTTTGCTCAGTAATGTGATAGATGCTACAGACTTTAGAGGAAAGACCAGAACAATGGACCATGAAGCTCCATGCCCATGACTCCCACAAGCATTTTCATCCCAGAGAAATCATTTAAAGTCAACAGTGATTTCAGGTCTCCATTTAACAACACAGCCTGCTCCCACTCCTAGAGTTTTCCAGTCCTCTAGTTGTTGTTGTTCAGTTCTTCAGTCATGTCCAACCCTTTGCAACACCATGGACTGCAACACGCCAGGATTTCTTGTCCTTAATTATCTCCCAGAGTTTGCTCAAAGTCATGTCCATCGAGGATATGATGCCATCCAACCATCTCACCCTCTGTCACCCCCTTCTCCTCCTGCCCTTAATATTTCCCAGCATCAGGATCTTTTCCAATGAGTCAACTCTTTGCATCAGGTGGCCAAAGTACTGGAGCTTCAGCTTCAGCATCAATCCTTCCAATGAAGATTCAGGGTTGATTTCCTTTAGGATTGACTGGTTTGACCTCTCAAGAGTCTTCTCCAACACCACAGTTCAAAAGCATCAATTCTTCGGCACTCAGCCTTCTTTATGGTCCAAATCTCACATTGGTACTGGAAAAAACATGGCTTTGACTATGAGGACATCATCAGCAAAGTAATGTCTCTGCTTTATAATATGCTGTCTAGGTTTGTCATAGTTTTTCTTCCAAGGATCAAGCATCTTTCAATTTCATGGCTGCAGTCACCATCTGCAGTGATTTTGGAGCCCAAGAAAATAAAGTCTGTCACTGTTTCCTTTTTTTCTTCTTCTATTTGCCATGGAGTGATGGGACTAGATGCCAAGATCTTAGCTTTTTGAGTGCTGAGCATCAAGCCAGCTTTTTCAGTCTCCTCTTTCACCCTTATCAAGTGGTCTTTAGTTCCTCTTTGTTTTCTTCCATTAGGGTGGTGTCATCTGCATATCTGAAGTTATTGGTATTTCTCTTAGCAATCTGGACTCCAGCTTGAGCTTCATCCAGTTTGGCATTTCACATGTTGTATTCTGCATGTAATTTAACTAAGCAGGATGACTTAAATGAGAAGGGCTTCCCTTGTGGCTCATCTGGTATAGAATCTGCCTGCAATGCCAGAGACCTATGTTTGATCCCTGGGTTGGGAAGAACTCCTGGAAAAGGCAAAGGCTACCCACTCCAGTATTCTGGCCTGGAGAATTCCATGGACTATATGGTCCATGGGGTCACAAAAAGTTGGACACAACTGAGTGACTTTCACTTTCACTTTCAAGCAGGATGACAATATACAGCCTTGATGTACTCCTTTCCCAATTTGGAACCAGTCCATCATTCCATGTCTGGTTCTAACTGTTGCTTCTTGACATGCATACAGGTTTCTCAGGAGACTGGTAAGGTAGTCTGATGTTACCGTCTTTAAGAATTTTCCACAGTTGTGATCCAAACAATCAAAGACTTTAACATAGTTAATGAAAAAGAAGTAGATGTTTTTCTTGAATTCCCTTGCTTTTTCTATGACCCAATGAATGTTGGCAATTTTATATCTGGTTCCTCTGCCTTTTCTAAATCCAGCTTGAACATCTGGAACTTCTTGGTTCACATACTGTTGAAGCCTAGTTTGAAGGATTTTGCGAATTACCTTGCTAGCATGTAAAATAAGTGCAATTGTGCAGTAGTTTGAACTTTCTTTGGCACTGCCCTTCTTTGGGATGAAAACTGACCTTTTCCAGTCCTGTAGCCACTGCTGAGGTTTTCAAATTTGCTGGCATATTGAGTGCAGCACTTTAACAGGATTATCTTTTAGGATTTGAAAGAGCTCAACTGGAATTCCATCACCTCCACTAGCTTTGTTTGTAGTGATGTTTCCTAAAACTGTCTTAACTTTACACTCCAGAATATCTGGCTCTAGGTGAGTGATCACACCATCATGGTTATCTGGGTCATTAAGACCTTTTTATTAATTATTAGGTTTTATTAGGTTATTGATACCACCCTAATGACACTACAATTGTTTTCATAGCATGCATCATTTTCAATTATACACACATTTAAGAGATCATTATGTTAATGTAGTCTATAAGCTCCACCAGTCTGTAAGTTCCATGATGGAAAGATTGTGCCTGAGTTTTGCTCACTATTTGTTCATTTATTCAACAAATATTTACTGAGTACCTACTCTGGGTCAGGCTCTGTTCTAAAAACAAGCATGTTGCCTGGGACGGGGCAGTGATTCAATGATTTTTTCTGTCAGTTTCAAAAAGGCAGGGGAAAAGAAGTACATGAAAGCATATATAACAGGCAGCCTGTTGTCTTAAAAATGTGATTCTAAGAGTGGTCCCCAGACAAACAACATCAGCATCATCTGGGAACTTGTCAGAAATGCAAATTCTTGGGTCTGACTTCAGAACTACTGAATCAGAGATTCTAGGGGTGGGGCATAGGAATCCATGTTTAACAAGCACCCAAGAGATTCTGATAAATGCAAACGTTCACAAATCAGTGCAGTAGAGAAGTTGGAGGAACTGGGAGCTGATGATATGCTTCAGATCTGGTTTTGGCATCAGTTAATGAATGCCAACTTTGGTCCTCCCAGAGCAGTGGATGGGAGGGAGCTTCAAGAGAGAGGGGACAGATGTACACTTATGGCTGATTTGCATTGTTGTATGGCAGAAATCAACACAACATTGTAAAGCAATTATCCTCCAAAAAAAAAAAAAAAAAAAAAAAGAACTGTTAACAATGAATGTCACAAAGGACTGGGCTGGCAGGGGGGGAAAGATGAATATGAGATTAATTTTTAAATATATTTCCTGAATCCCTGTACTTTGATTTTTAACAATAAACTTGTGTTTTCTAAATAAAAATACTTTTTTAAAAGCTTTGATTTTAGCCCTTTGAGATGCATTTCAGACTTCTGATCTCCAGAGCTGTAAGATAAGTGTGCATGTTTCCAGCCACTATCTGCAGTATTTGCTATAGTAGTAATAGGGAATTAATGCATTTTTGAGGAACGTTAATTGTTTCCAGTTTGGGTGATTATAACTAGAAGTTCTATAAACATTTATGTACAGGTTTTCACATGAACATAAGATTTCATTTCTATACAGAAAATACTCAAGAGTAGGATTGCTAGGACATATGGTAAATTTATACTTAACTCTATTAGAAACTGACAAATTGCTTTCTAGACATTTTAGAGTTCTGATTTCTTCACATTCTCATCAAATAACAACAAGGTTATTTATTTTATCCATCCTATAGTTGAATAGTAGTTTTAATTTGCATTTCCCCAATGGCTAATGATAAACTTTTAAGATGTGCTTATCTGCCAACTTTTTATCCTCTTTAGTGACGTACCTAAGTCTTTTGTTCATATAAAACTGAGTAATTTTCTTGTTGTTGAGTCTTGAGAGTTCTTTATATATATTCTTTATAGAAGTCCTTTGCTGGAGATGGCCTATTTGTGTGTGTCTGTTTCTGAACTCATTATTGATTCCACTGATCTTTTTGTCTATGCCTTGGTCAGTACTACACTGTGTTGATTACTCTAATTTTCTAGGACATTTTAATGCTGGATAGTGTAATTCCTCTGACTTTGCTCTCTTATCTGTCCTATCTATCTATCATCTATCCATCAGTAGCTATTCTACTCCCTTCGCCTTTGTATATAAAATTTAAAATCTGTTTGTATATATTTACAAAAATTCCTGCATGGAACTTTGATTGGTATTGATTAAATCTATAGGTCATTTGAGGGAAATTGACATCTTTACTATCTTTCTCCATTTTCTTTAAATTGTTTTATCAAATAAATAAATTGTTTTATCAGTATTTTTTAGTTTTCAGCATACAGATCTTGTGCATGTTCTGTTATATTTATAGTTCTTGAGTTATTGTAAATGGTATTGCTTTTAAATTTCAGTTTCTAACTGTACATTGTAAGTATATAGGAATAAAATTGGTTTTTTGCATGTGTTGACTTTGTATACTGCAAGCTTTCTAGACTCACTATTAATCTAAGAATTTTGTAGATTTCTTGAAATATTCTATACAGATAATAATGTCTGCAAATAGAGAGATTTTTAGTTCTTCCTTTATAATCTCTGTGCTTTTATTTATTGTATCATTGTTTTTTTTTTTTTTTTTTTTCCTTTTTGCCCTTGCTGAGATTTCCTGTAAAATGTTGAGTAGAAGTGGTAAGAGTCAAGGGTTACCTTGATTCCAATTTAGGGGAAAAGCATTCTGTCTTCTACCATCATAAGTACAATGTTAGTTATAGATGCCCTTTATCAGGTTCATTAAATACCCTTCTATTCTTGTGCTGGGTGCTTAGATGCTCAGTCAGGTCCGACTTCTATTTCTAGTTTGTTGAAGCTTCTTACATGAATAAATGCTATTTTTTTGTCAAATGTTTTTCTGCATCTGTTGATAGCATCATGTAATTAAAATATATACTTCATATTCTATAATTTATAACTGATTAATTTTCAAGCACTCTCAAAATAAACTCCACTTGATCTTGATGTAATAGTATTCTTTTTATGTATTACTGGATTCTATTTGTGAATATTTTGAGGATTTTTATTCCTATGTTCAAAGGAGATACTGGCCTGCCATCCTCTCTCTTTTTCTCTCTCTTGTAGTGCCTTTCTCTAATTTTGTTTTCAAGGTTATGCAACCCTCATAAAACAGTTGGGAGGTATTTCCTCCTATTCTATTCTCTGGATGAGGTTATGTAGAATTGCTATCACGCTTTTGTCAAATATTTGGAGAGAATTGAACGGTGAAACTATCTGGGTCTAGAGATTTTTTTGAAGGTTTAAATAAATAAACAAATAAATATATATATATTTAAAAATTATCATATAATAATATTGATTCATTTTCTTTTGATATAAAATTCTATGAATTTTTTGTTGAAGTATCAGTCAGTCAGTTCAGTCACTCAGTCGTGTCCGACTCTTTGCGACCCCATGAATCGCAGCACACCAGGTCTCCCCGTCCATCACAAACTCCCGGAGTTTACTCAAACTCATGCCCATCGAGTCGGTGATGCCATCCAGCCATCTCATCCTCTGTCGTCCCCTTCTCCTCCTGCCCCCAATCCCTCCCAGCATCAGGGTCTTTTCCAATGAGTCAAGTCTTCGCATGAGGTAGCCAAAGTATTGGAGTTTCAGCTTCAGCATCAGTCCTTCCAATGAACACCCAGGACTGATCTCCTTCAGGATGGACTGGTTGGATCTCCTTGTAGTCCAAGGGACTCTCAAGAGTCTTCTCCAACACCACAGTTCAAAAGCATCAATTTTTCGGTGTTCAGCTTTCTTCACCGTCCAACTCTCACATCTATACATGACCCCTGGAAAAACCATAGCCTTGACCAGACGGACCTTTGTTGGCAAAGTAATGTCTCTGCTTTTTAATATGCTGTCTAGGTTGGTCATAACTTTCCTTCCAAGGAGTAAGCATCTTTTATTTTCATGGCTGCAGTCACCATCTGCAGTGATTTTGGAGCCCCAAAAATAAAGTCTGACACTGTTTTCACTGTCTCCCCATCTATTTCCCATGAGGTGATGGGACCAGATGCCATGATCTTAGTTTTCTGAATGTTGAGCTTGAAGCCAACTTTTTCACTCTCCTCTTTCACTTTCATCAAGAGGCTTTTTAGTTCCTCTTCACTTTCTGCTATAAGCGTGGTGTCATCTGCATATCTGAGATTATTGATATTTCTCCCAGCAATCTTGATTCCAGCTTGTGCTTCTTCCAGCCCAGTGTTTCTCATGATGTACTCTGTATATAAGTTAAATAAGCAGGGTGACAATATACAGCCTTGATGTACTCCTTTTCCTATTTGGAACCAGTGTGTTGTTCCATGTCCAGTTCTAACTGTTGCTTCCTGACCTGCATACAGGTTTCTCAAGAGGCAGGTCAGGTGATCTGGTATTCCCATCTCTTTCAGAATTTTCCAGTTTATTGTGATCCACACAGTCAAAGGCTTTCACATAGTCAATAAAGCAGAAATAGATGTTTTTCTGGAACTCTCTTGCCTTTTTGATGATCCAGTGGATGTTGGCAATTTGATCTCTGGTTCCTCTGCCTTTTCTAAAATCAGCTTGAACGTCTGGAAGTTCATGGTTCATGTATTGCTGAAGCCTGGCTTGGAAAATTTTGAGCATTACTTTACTAGCATGTGAGATGAATGCAATCATGCAGTAGTTTAAGCATTCTTTGGGATTGCCTTTCTTAGGGATTGGAACGTAACTGAGCTTCTCCAGTCCTGTGGCCACTGTTGAGTTTTCCAAATTTGCTGGCATATTGAGTGCAGCACTTTCACAGCATCATCTTTCAGGATTTGAAATAGATCAACTGGAATTCCATCACATCCACTAGCTTTGTTCGTAGTGATGCTTTCTAAGGCCTACTTGACTTCACATTCCATGGTTTCTGGCTCTAGGTTAGTGATCACACCATCGTGATTATCTGGGTCATGAAGATCTTTTTTGTACAGTTCTTCTGTGTATTCTTGCCACCTCTTCTTAATATCTTCTGCTTCTGTTAGGTCCATACCATTTCTGTCCTTTATTGAGCCCATCTTTGCATGAAATGTTCCCTTGGTATCTCTAATTTTCTTGAAGAGATCTCTAGTCTTTCCCATTCTGTTGCTTTCCTCTATTTCTTTGCATTGGTCACTGAGGAAGGCTTTCTTATGTCTCCTCTCTATTCTTTGGAACGCTGCATTCAAATGGGAATATCTTTCCTTTTCTCATTTGCTTTTCACTTCTCTTTTCACAGCTATTTGTAAGGCCTCTTCAGACAACCATTTTGCCTTTTTGCATTTCTTTTCCATGGAGATGGTCTTGATGCCTGTCTCCTGTACAATGTCATGAACCTCTGTCCATAGTTCATCAGGCACTCTGTCTATCACATCTAGTCCCTTAAATCTGTTTCTCACTTCCACTGTATAGTCATAAGGGATTTGATTTAGGTCATAGCTGAATGGTCTAGTGGTTTTCCCTGCTTTCTTCACTTTAAGTCTGAATTTGGCAATAAGGAGTTCATGATCTGAGCCAGAGTCAGCTCCCGGTCTTGTTTTTGCTGACTGTATAGAGCTTCTCCATCTTTGGCTGCAACGAATATAGTCAATCTGATTTCGGTGTTGACCATCTGGTGATGTCCATGTGTAGAGTCTTCTCTTGTGTTGTTGGAAGAGGGTGTTTGCTATGACCAGTGTGTTCTCCTGGCAAAACTCTATTAGCCTTTGCCTTGCTTTATTCCATACTCCAAGCCAAATTTGCCTGTTACTCCAGGTGTCTCTTGACTTCCTACTTTTGCATTCCAGTCCCCTATAATGAGAAGGACATCTTTTTTGGGTGTTAGTTCTAAAAGGTCTTGAAGGTCTTCATAGAACTGTTCAACTTCAGCTTCTTCAGCATTATTGGTTGGGGCATAGGCTTGGATTACCGTAATGTTGAATGGCTTGCCTTGGAAATGAACAGAGGTCATTCTGTCATTTTTGAGATTGCATCCAAGTACTGCATTTCAGACTCTTTTGTTGACCATGATGGCTACTCCATTTCTTCTAATGGAGTCCTGCCCACAGTAGTAGGTATAATGGTCATCTGAGTTAAATTCACCCATTCCAGTCCATTTTAGTTCGCTGATTCCTAGAAAGTCGACATTCACTCTTACCATTTCCTGTTTGACCACTTCCAGTTTGCCTTGATTCATGAACCTAACATTCCAGATTCCTATGCAATATTGCCCTTTACATCATCGGACCTTGCTTCTATCACCAGTCCCATCCACAACTGTGTATTGTTTTTGCTTTGGCTCCATCCCTTCATTCTTTCTGAAGTTATTTCTCCACTGATCTCCAGTAACATATTGGGCACCTACCAACCTGGGGAGTTCCTCTTTCAGTATCCTATCATTTTGCCTTTTGATACTGTTCATGGGGTTCTCAAGGCAAGAATACTGAAGTGGTTTGCCATTCCCTTCTCCAGTGGACCACATTCTGTCAGACCTCTCCACCATGACCCGTCCGTCTTGGGTGGCCCCACAGGGCATGGCTTAGTTTCATTGAGTTAGATAAGACTGTGGTCCTGTGATCAGATTGGCTAGTTTTCTGTGATTATGGTTTCAGTGTGTCTGCCCTCTGATGCCCTCTCGGAACACCTACCGTCTTACTTGGGTTTCTCTTACCTTGGATGTGGGGTATCTCTTTACAGCTCCTCCAGCAAAGCGCAGCCGCTGTTCCTTATCTTGGACCAGGGGTACCTCCTCAGGGCCGCCCCTCCTGACCTTGAATGTGGAGCTCCTCTTGGCCCGCCTGTGCCCGCGCAGCCGCAGCTCCTTGGACGTAGGGTTGCTCCTCTCGGCCGCTGCCCCTGACCTCGGGCGTAGGGTAGCTCGTCTCGGCCGCTCCTGCGCTGTCGCAGCCTGGCGCTCTTGGTCGCCCCCCGCCCCGCCACCCCGACCTTGGGCAAGGGGTAGCTCCTCACGGCCACGCTTCTGCTGGGTCCTTCGTAGCCGGGTGTTCTGTTACTTGCAGACAAAAGCATCCTGATGTGATCACCATGTATGCATTGTTTACCACCATCAGTTAGCGCAGTGCTTGGCACATTGAGCCCGGACCCCATGATATTGGGTTGGCCAAAAATTTTATTTGAGTTTTCTACAACATCTTATGGACCCTGTTACAAGAAACTTGAATGAATTTTTGGCCAAACGGTTCATTGAATTAGTAATGAAAGCACTTTTCAGTCTTACTGCTGATTCTACTCTGTCCTATTTCTGGTGGTAAGGTCCCAGGAGGCTACCTGAGCCCTTGCTTAGGTAACCTGCCTGGAGCTATAGTCACTTGTCCATTGAGTCTTTTTTTTACTTTTGCTTTTCTCAGTTCTTCCAGTGGAGTTATGTCCACAGTCACTAGTGCCTCTCGGATCTTCTTGAGCTCAACCTCTGCCCAGATTGTGAAAGGATGGCCTGCTTTCACATCTTCTGTTGCTGAGCTCCTTCTGAAGAGGAACTGTGTGTTACCTTCTACTGAACTGCCCAGCCATAGATCACTTGCCTGGATTGCTGAAGTTTGTTTATTTTTTCTTTTGTCTCTGGAGACTGTTTGCGTGGAGCACTCTCCCTACTCCTACCCCAACTACCATCACCATCCCTTGTATCTTGTCTAGAACTCTAAGCTTCCTGTGGCTCTTGGCAGGTGTGACTTGTTCCCATTAGCCCGCAACCCCTGGGTGGGTATGGTCTGTTCTATCAACAGACTTCCTGAAGCCTAAAGGCTTTCCTCCTGATATACTCAGAAGCCATTTCTTTCATTTAATGGAGTTTGGTCAGATGTTAATGATCAATGACAATTTCTTCTTCTGTAGGCTAGAAATCCTCACCTGTGATTGTGAAATATCAAGTAGAAGCTGAGCTAGAAGAAGAAGAAGAAGAAAATTCTCCTCTGCTCACTGTTCATCTCTAGGACTGAAGAAAGAGTCCAGGGGCATTTTAACTTACATGAAATCAAAACAGTAAATATTTTAAATCTTACTAAAATTATTGAGTATTAGGAATGGTGGATATTTTTAGTAAATTATAAAGTTACATGAGCAGCCAAAAATGTAACCTGCTTAAATGCCCATAGAATGGTAATTTAAATGTGGTATATTTATAAACAGAACACTAAATCAATGAGAATGAATGATCTACTATTCAACCATGTGTATGAATTTCAAAAGACAACACCAAGTTAAAGAATTCACATGTATATATTTTGCATGATTCTATCTTGTTTAAAGTTAAAAAACAGGCAAACTTAACATAGTGTATTAAAAGTGAGGATAGTGGTTACCCCAGTGATGCTCTCACCAGGGTAACCACTATCCTGACTTATATGGAGACAGTGACCAGAATGGAACATGAGGTGGGATGTTCTCTTTTTGATGTGGGAGCTGGTTATATAAATGTATTCAGTTTGCAAAATTCACTGAGCTGTTCACTTATGATATGTGTGTACACTTTTTTATACATGTTACATTTCAATAGCAAGTTCAAAATGATTTCATGGCCACAGAAACAAGGCCTGGATCAAAAAACAAAAATTCACAGAGTCCTAGTGCCAAAAGTGAAGTTCCTCATTTTACAGAGGAGTGGACTGAGCACTCAGAAAGTCTAGTGAAAAATCAGTAAGCCAATGGTCAAGTTAGACATGGCACTCATGTCTGACTCCAGCCTGAGGCTCTTTCATTGAATGGGCACAAGGGAACTTAGATTATAGCCAATAGCCTAGTGATATTTCCTTCTGTACATCTTTATTTTTTTTTTTATTGAATTTACTTGAGAATCAGAGTTGGGGGACATTTTTGGGCATATTTATTGCTAACAGATGCTTTGTTGTTTAACTGAGCTATATAGTAAACAGCACAGATGACTAAGGTTGGCAGCTGCACAGAGTCCCCCATTCAGAAGAGTCCCATTCTTTGTGTAATGATCTACTATTGCCATCTTGAAATTCTGGCTAATTTTTAAACAAAAGCCCAGTATTTTCATTTTAATTGGTTCCCACAGGTTATGTAGCCAGTCCTGCAGATAACTGTTGATTTGTATAATAAGGTGGCATACAGGTCAAGAATTTGTAGTCAGGATTCATCAGTCCTGAATATTCATTGGGAAGACTGATGCTGAAACTGAAGCTCCTATACTCTGGTCACCTGATGTGAAGAACTGACTCATTTGAAAAGACCCTGATGCTGGGAAAGATTAAAGGTGGGAGGAGAAGGGGACGACAGAGGATGAGATGGTTGGGTGGCATCACTGACTCAATGGACATGAGTTTGAGTAACCTCCAGGAGTTGATGATGGACAGGGAAGCCTGGAGTGCTGCAGTCCATGGGGTCACAAAGAATCAGACACGACTGAATGACTGAACTGAACTGAACTGAACTGAGGGAAATTTAATATTTAAAGTTAAATCTTACACAACAACAAATTAGTTTTATATGAAGAATAATGCCCTAATTTATGTATATTACTGTTAAATTTCTGTACCATCAGTTGACTTAAAACAAGAGATCAAATGGAACATGAAACAATAAACAAGATTCTTGGAATTGTCTAATTTAAGAACTGGAAAGAAATATTTAAACTCATCTAATCCATTCCTCTTATTTTGCAGATGGAGAAAATGAGGTCTAAAGGATGGAGTGATTTGCAAAGGAATTGAGTCAACTATGTATGTATAAGTCAATGAAAATTGACCAGCATAGGGCAATATTTGAAGATTGAGTGATATTTGGGAATTTTTGGCAAGGTTTCTGGAGCACTTCTTTTTCCATCTGAGAAAAAGCCTCTTAGCCAAGCCAAAACATTAAAGTTTGCTTTATGCAGAATCATTTGCTGGAGAGAAAGCACACAGGGAAATTGATTACATTTTGTGTAAAATAATTACCTTAATATAGCATCTGCTGCATGCAATGTGCACTGGGAAACAGAAATGGCTGTCAGAATGGCTCTCTGTCAAACAGTTTGTTAGCATCAACTTGACCCAACTCGGTATCTACCATAAGTAGATACTAGTGTCCAACAAGGACTCTGGCATCTGTCTGGGGCCCTGGCTTGCATCTCAGCCCACTGCTGCTTTGCTTCACTGAACAGATTTAGGTGGCTGGGTAATGACTGTGTTCTGTTTTAGATCAAAGACATTTCTAGGTCCAGAGAAATAATAAATTAGTTAAATTTTTTGGTAAAGGATCCACCTGCAATGAGGGAGACCTGGGTTTGATCTCTGGGTTGGGAAGGTCCCCTGGAGGTAGGCATGGCAAATCACTCCAGTATTCTTGCCTAGAGAATCCCATGGACAGAGGAGCCTGGCAGGCTACAGTCCATGGGGTCACAAAGAGTTGGACATGACTGAGAAACACAAGTAGCTAGTATGGGCTAGGAGTTTTGTTAGGTGACAGGATAAAATATGCCTCTGTTCTCAGGGAGTCGTCAGCCTTGTTATGGAGGCAGGTACAGTTACAATCAAGGCAGTGAGTCCTGCAGCACACACAAAGGGAATGAAATAGTGTGGCTATCTGGTAGAGCCTGGCAGAAGAGTGGGGAGCAAAGATGTGCTTCCAGTGTCTAAAAGGATGAGTAGAAGTTATCCTGGTGATGGTCCAGGAGGGACAAGACATGGCAGGTGGGCAAAGTTCTCCAAAAGAATGTGAACAAATCCAGAGAATGGTTTTGAACAAGGAAATCATTGATGCTTCAGAAAGATTGTTTCTGTTTTTTATTCAATCTGTAAATCTGTTTCTGTTTTGTAAATAAGTTCATTTACCAATGGGGAAACATGAGGTGGGAAGAACAAATCAGGAGCTTGGGAGAGACATACACACACACACTACTATAGAAAATAGATAAGCAACAAGGACTTACTGTTTTAGCACAGGGAGCTCTACTTAATATTCCTTTGTAACATATATGAGAAAAGAATCTTAAAAAGAATGAATATATATATATATATATATATAACTGAACCACTTTGATGTGCACCTGAAACTAACACACCATTGCTAATAAACTATTCTCAAATAAAATTAAAATTAGAAAAAGGAAAAGAGTTTCTACATCAGGGACAATGGTTTAGTGGATGATGGAGGGCAAGATGGCAGGCAGTGGTCCAGGGAAGCAAAGTGCGCTAACCTGTGAGCATTCCTTACTCCTTCTCAGGTGCCCCCAAACACTGGGGAGGTTAATTTATCAGGACCTGGTAACCTATGAGTGTGGAGGGTAAGAGACAAGACAAAGAGTCTCCATGTTGTAGCCAAGGTGGTACTGGCACAGTGGAGCCATCAGCTGACATAGGTGTTGTAGAAGGACTTAGAGGGAAGAATGATACATTCTTGGGGACGCTGAGGTGGAGGCGCCTGTGAAACATCTAGATCGATAAGTTTACATTTTAAAAAGAAACACTTGAACCTTTTAAAAGTTGTCTGAATATGTGTTTTTGATCATTGGATAAATGAACTCATATCTCATGTGTCCACACAATATGTGATATCATGCATCTTCATTTCAAGTGAACATATCATTAGGTAATCATTTTTAAACCATGTCTAAATAGCGGAGAATAGGGAAATTATCCTACAATTTTATTGCTAAAAGGAGCCATAGTGATTACATTCCACACAAACCAACTGGAGCACAGTGAGACCACCGTCTCTCAGCTGATGCAATTCACCTATCTGAAGTGGCCACACCACCCTCCCATTTTATTTATTTATTTTCATTTATTTTTATTAGATGGAAGTTAATTACTTTACAATATTGTAGTGGTTTTTGCCATACATTGACATGAATCAGCCATAGATTTACATGTGTTCCCCATCCTGAACCCCCTCTCCCACCTCCCTCCCCATCCCATCCCTCTGGGTCATCCCAGTGCACCAGCCCTGAGCACTTGTCTCATGCATCCAACTTGGACTGGCGATCTGTTTCACACTTGATAATATACATGGTTTGATGCTATTCTCTCAGATCATCCCGCCCTTGCCTTCTCCCACAGAATCCAAAAGTCTGTTCTATGCATCTGTGTCTCTTTCTCTGTCTTGCATATAGGGTAATCGTTACCATCTTACTAAATTCCATATATATGTGTTAGTATACTGTATTGGTGTTTATCTTTCTGGCTTACTGCACTCTGTATAATGGGCTCCAGTTTCATCCATCTCATTAGAACTGATTCAAATGTATTCTTTTTAATGGCTGAGTAATATTCCATTGTGTATATGTACCATAGATTTCTTATCCATTTGTTTGCTGATGGGCATCTAGGTTGCTTCCATGTCCTGGCTATTATAAACAGTGCTGCGATGAACATTGGGGTACATGTGTCTCTTTCAGATCTGGTTTCCCCGGTGTGTATGCCCAGGAGTGGGATTGCTGGGTCATATGGGAGTTCTATTTCCAGTTTTTTAAGGAATCTCCACACTGTTCTCCATAGTGGCTGTACTAGTTTGCATTCCCACCAACAGTGTAAGAGGGTTTCCTTTTCTCCACACCCTCTCCAGCACTTATTGCTTGTAGACTTTTGGATAGCAACCATTCTGACTGGCGTGTAATGGTACCTCACTGAGGTTTTGATTTGCATTTCTCTGATAATGAGTGATGTTGAGCATCTTTTCATGTGTTTGTGAGCCATCTGTATGTCTTCTTTGGAGAAATGTCTGTTCATATCTTTGGCCCATTTTTTGATTGGGTCATTTATTTTTCTGGAATTGAGCTGCAGGATTTGCTTGTATATTTTTGAGATTAATCCTTTGTCTGTTGCTTCATTTGCTACCACTTTCTCCCATTCTGAAGGCTGTCTTTTCACCTTGCTTATAGTTTCCTTTGTTGTGCAAACACTTTTAAGTTTCATTACGTCCCATTTGTTTATTTTTGCTTTTATTTCCAATATTCTGGGAGGTGGATCATAGAGGATCTTGCTTTGATTTATGTCGGAGAGTGTTTTCCCTATGTTCTCCTCTAGGAGTTTCTTTGAAACCCTTTATTCTTCCAGCCTCTACATCTGCCTGCCACCTAATTATGGTTTTAATTTTTCCTTCCATCTCAGGTCGCAACTTTATCTCTGGCTTCTCTCCCCTGTTTGCTTTAAAACTTCTTTGAGGAGAGCTTTGGAGAAGCACTTTGGACATGCTAGTTGATTCCATGGTCTCCTGTGGAGTGGGAAGCCCATGATGCCCTTGGTTGTAGTGGTCTGATTACCTTCTCTTGCCCTAGGCATAATCAGGGTCTTGAATGGTTAGAGGCACAGCAGAATGCAAAGCAGGGAGCTTTGGATCAACTTTTCCTTCTAATGGTTCTTTTCAGTAAGAGAAACAGTATTATAAGATTCTAAGTCAAGCAGGTGTTAGCATTCCTGAGGAGGACTTTTCAACTAATTTTAAGCAATACTTTTTGAATAATTCTGCCTGGGTCTTTCAAATCACACTCCATTCTAAATTTTAAGAAGGCAAGTTATTATGTGTCATTGCCAAAGCTTCATTTTGCATCAAATTTATGCTTACTAGTCCCCCCCCCCCCCGCCTTTTACCATCAATGTGTACAGCAGAGTTGTATCCTAATTATAGAAGTCAGCCCAGACTTTTTCTAAAATTATGACAGTTTGATAGTAGAATATCTTCATGGGGCATCACTTTCTCTGTCAAGACTTTCTTCTGGTGGAGAGGGGAACTTTAAGTATAATACAGAATCAAAGTTAGGCTGTGAGAAGTCATCAATATTGGCAATATGTGTCTGTATCCTTCTGCTCCACTCTGAACAATTAAAGACTTGACAATGAGATTTGTCAGCATAGCAACAATGGAGATTGAAGTAGGTGCCCTGGGCCAGGAGTAGTGGAAAAGGAAAAGGGTAAGAAAGCAAAACTTCTCATGTGAGCAGACATTAGAACAAAAAGGGAGTTGTGAAAAAACATTTCAACACCTTGGCTCCCCGTGTTCCAGATTTGTGTTGAGTAAGATGGGACTCCTAGTGAAGGCACTTCTGGTGCCTGCACACTTCACCATGCAACACAGCAGGGTTCTAGTGGCCTTTGTGCTGGTAAGGGCCATGATATTTGGAGATGCTGAGTCCTTGGTCAGGAATGTGTAATAATAATGAAAATTAGACACTGTCATTTATTGACCATCTGCTCTGTGCTGAACACTAGAGTAGGTATGTAGCTTGAGCAAAGTGTCATATCATTGGTGTGATGTGCAGACCAGAACACAGGTTGTAGGCCTGCCTTTTTAAAAAAATGTATTTATTTTTTAATTGAAGGATAATTGCTTTACAAAATATTGGTGTTTTCTGTCAAACCTCAATATGAATCAGCCACAGGTATACATATATCCCCTCATTTTTGAACCTTCCTCCCATTTCCCTTCCCATCCCACTCCTCTAGATTGATACAGAGCTCCTGTTTGAGTTTCCTGAGATATACAGCAAATTCCCATTGGCTATCTATTTTACATATGGTAATGTAAGTTTCTGTTTTACTCTCTCCATACATCTCACCCTCTCCTCCCCTCTCCCCATGTCCATAAGTCTATTCTTTATATCTGTTTCTCCATTCCTGTCCTGCAAATAAATTCTTCACTACCATTTTTCTAGATTCTGTATATACGCATTCAATTCAGTTCAGTTCAGTTCAGTCGCTCAGTCGTGTCCGACTCTTTGCGACCCCATGAATCTCAGCACACCAGGCCTCCCTGTCCATCACCAACTCCCGGAGTTTACTCAAACTCATGCCCATCGAGTCGGTGATGTCATCCAGCCATCTCATCCTCTGTCGTCCCCTTCTCCTCCTGCCCCCAATCCCTCCCAGCATTAGGGTCTTTTCCAATGAGTCAACTCTTCGCATCAGGTGGCCAAAGTATTGGAGTTTCAGCTTCAGCATCAGTCCTTCCGATGAACACCCAGGACTAATCTCATTTAGGATGGACTGCTTGGATCTCCTTGTAGTCCAAGGGACTCTCAAGAGTCTTCTCCAACACCACAGTTCAAAAGCGTCAATTCTTCGGAGCTCAGCTTTCTTCACCGTCCAACTCTCACATCCATACATGACCACTGGAAAAACCATAGCCTTGACCAGACGGACCTTTGTTGGCAAAGTAATGTCTCTGCTTTTTAATATGCTGTCTAGGTTGGTCATAACTTTCCTTCCAAGGCATACGTGTCTTTTAATTTCATGGTTGCAATCACCATCTGCAGAGATTTTGGAGCCCCAAAAAATAGTCTGACATTGCTTCCACTGTTTCCCCATCTATTTCCCATGAAGTGATAGGACCAGATGCCATGATCTTAGTTTTCTGAATGTTGAGCTCTAAGCCAACATTTTCACTCTCCTCTTTCACTTTCATCAAGAGGCTTTTTAGTTCCTCTTCACTTTCTGCTATAAGCGTGGTGTTATCTGCATATCTTTAGAATATGATATTTATCTTTCTCTTTCTGACTTACTCTGTATAATAGGCTCTAGGTTCATCCACCTCATTAGAACTGACTCAAAGGTGTTCCTTTTAATGGCTGAGTAATATTCCATTATATATATGTACCACACTTCTTTAACCATTCACCTGTAGATGAACATCTAGGTTGCTTCCATATTCTAGCTATTGTAAATAGTGCTTCAGTGAACAATGGGATACATGTGTCTCTTTCAATTTTGGTTTCCGCAGGGTATTTGCCTAGGAGTGGAATTGCTGGGTCATATGGTGATCTTATTCCTAGTTTTTAAAAGAATCTCCATACCATCTTCCATAGTGGCTGTATCAATTTACATTCCCACCAACAGTACAAGAGCATTTCCTTTTCTCCACACCCCCTCCAGCATTTATTGTTTGTAGACTTTTTGATGATGGCCATTCTGACTGGTGTGAGGTGATAGCTCACTGCAGTTTTGATTTGCATTTCTCTAAAAATGAGTGATGTGGAGTATCTTTTCATGTGTTTGTTAGCCATCTGTATGGTTTCTTTGGAGAAATGTCAGTTTAGGTCTCCCCCCCCCCCCCTTTTGGATTGGGTTGTTTGTTTTTCTGGTATTGAGTTGTTTGAGCTGCTTATATATTTTTGAAATTAATCCTTTGTCAGTTGTTTCCTTTGCTATTATTTTCTCCCATTCTGAGGGTTGTATTTTCATGTTCCTTATAGTTTCCTTTGTTGTGCAAAAGCTTTTAAGTTTAATCAGGTCCCACTTGTTTACTTTGGTTTTTATTTCCATTACTCTAGGAGGTGGGTCATAGAGGCCCTTGCTTTGATTTGTGTCATCGAGTGTTCTGGATATGTTTTTCTCTAAGAGTGTTATAGTTTCTGGTCTTACACTTAGGTCTCTAATCCCATTTTGAGTTTATCCTTGTGTATGGTGTTAGGAAGTGTTCTAATTTCAGTCTTTCACATGTAGCTGCCAGTTTTCCCAGCATCATTTATTGAAGAGGCTGTCTTTGCCCTATTATATATTCTTACCTCCTTTGTCAAAAATAAGGTATCCATAGGTTTATGGGTTTATTTCTGGTCTTTCTATCTTGTTCCATTGGTCTATATTTCTGTTTTTGTCCAGTATCATACTGTCTCGATGATTGTAGCTTTGTAGCATGATCTGAATTCAGGAAGCTTCGTTTCTCCAGCTCCATTCTTCTTTCTCAAGACTGCTTTGGCTATTCAGGGTCTTTTGTGTTTCCATAAGAATTGTGAATTTTTTTGTTCTAGTTCTGTGAAAAAATGCCATTGATGCTTTGATAGGGATTGCACTGAATCTGTAGATTGCAGTTGGTAGTATAGTCATTTTCACAATATTGATTCTTCCTACCCAGGGACATGGAATATCTCTCCATCTGTTTATGTCATCTCTGATTTCTTTCATCAGTGTCTTATAATTTTCTATGTACAGTTCTTTTGTCTCCTTATGTATGCTTATTCCTAGATATTTAATTCTTTTTATTGCAACAGTGAATGGGATTGATTCCTTAATTTCTCTTTCTGGTTTTTCATTGTTAGTATACAGAGATGCAAATGATTTCTGTATATTGACTTTGTATCCTGTGACTTTGCTAAATTCACTGATTAGCTCTAGTAATTTTCTGATAGTATCTTTAGGGTTTTCTATGTACAGTATTATGTCATCTTCAAACTGTGAGATCTTTACTTCTTTTTCGATCTGGATTCCTTTTGTTTGTTTTTATTTTCTTTGATTGATGTAGCTAGGACATCCAGAAGTATTTTGAATAATAGTGGTGAAAGTGGACACCCTTGTCTGTTCCTGATCTTGGGAATGTTTTCAGTTTTTCACCATTGAGAATAATGTTTGCTGTAGGCTTATCATATATGGCCTTTACTATGTTGAAGTAGATTCCCTCTATGCCCATATTTTAAAGAGTTTCCATCATAAGTGAGTGCTGAATTTTTTCAAAGGCTTTTTCTGCATCTATGGAGATGATCATATGATTTTTATCTTTCAATTTGTTAATATGGTGTATCATATTGATTGATTTGAGTATATTGAAGAATCCTTGCATTTCTGAAATAAAGTCAACTTGATCATGCTGTATGAGCTTTTTGATGTGTTGCTGAATTCTGTTTGCTAAAATTTGTTGAGGATTTCTGCATCTATGTTCATCAGTGATATTGGCCTGTGGTTTTCTTTTTTGTGTTGTCTTTGTCTGGTTTTGGTATCATGGTGATGGTGGCCTCATAGAATGAGTTTGGAAGTGTTCCTTCCTCTGTGATTTTTTGAAATAATTTTAGAATTATAGGTATTAGTTCTTCTCTAAATGTTTGATAGAATTCTACTGTGATGCCATCTGGTCCTGGGCTTTTGTTTTTGGGAAATTTTTTTATCACAGCTTCAATTTCAGTGCTTGTAATTGGGTTGTTCATAATTTCTATTTCTTCCTGGTTCAGTCTTGGAAGATTGAGCTTTGCTAAGAATCTGTCCTTTTCTTCCAGGTTTTCCATTTTATTGCCATATAATTGTTCATAATAGTCTCTTATACTGGAGGTCTCGCTCAGTTGTGTCCGACTCTTTGCAACCCCGTGGAAGGTAGCCTACCAGGTTCCGCCATCCATGGGATTTTCCAGGCAAGAATACTGGAGTGGGCTGTCATTTCCTTCTCCAGGGGATCTTCCCAACCCAGGGATTGAACTTGGGTCTCCCGCATTGCAGACAGACGCTTTACCATCTGAGCCACCAGGGAAGCCCTTATAGTCTCTTATAATCCTTTGTATTTCTGCATTGTCTACTATAACCTCTCCTTTTTCATTTCTAATTTTGCTGATTTGATTCTTCTCCTTTTTCTTGATGAGTCTGGCTAAAGGTTTGTCAATTTGGTTTATCTTCTCAAAGAACCAGCTTTTAGTTTTATTAATCTTTACTATTGTTTCTTTCATTTCTTTTTCTTTTATATCTGCTCAGATCTTTATGATTTCTTTCCTTCTACTAATTGCTTTTGTTGTTGCTGTTGTCGTCGTTCTTCTTCTTTTTCTAGTTGTTTTAGGTGTATAGGTAGGCTCCCTATTCAATGTTTTTCTTGTTTCTTGAGGTAGGACTGTATTGCTATAAATTTCCCTTAGCACTGCTTTTGCTGCATCCCATAGGTTTTGAGTTGTCGTGTTTTTATTGTCACTGGTTTCTAGAAATGTTTTGATTTCCCTTTTTATTTCTTCCGTAATCTGTTATTTAGAAACATGCTGTTTAATCTCCATGTGTTTGTGTTTCTTACAGTTTTTTTCTTTCAATTGATATCTAGTCTCATAGTGTTGTGGTTGGAGAAGATGCTTGATGCAATTTCAATTTTCTTAAATTTACTGAGGTTTGATTTGTGGCCCAAGATGTGGTCTATCCTGGAGAGTGTTCCGTGTGCAGTTGAGAAGACGGTGTGTATTTGCCTACATGTGGATGGAAGTCCTGAATATATCAAGAGATCCATCTCATCTAATGTATCATGTGAGACTTGTGTTTCTTTATTAATTTTCTGTTTTGATGATCTGTCCATTGGTGTTAGTGGGGTGTTAAAATCTCCTATTATTATTGTGTTACTGTCAATTTCTCTTTTTATGTCTGTTAGTGTTTGTCCTATGTATTGAGGTTCTCCTATGCTGGATGCATAAATATTTACAATTGTTATGTCTTCCTCTTGGATTGATCCCTTGATCATTATGTAGTGTCCTTCCTTATCTCTTGTAATTTTCCTTATTTTAAGGTCTTTTTTTGTCTGTTACGAGGATTGCTACTGTAGCTTTCTTTTGTTTTCCATTTGCTTGGAATATATTTTTCCATCCTCTCAGTTTCAGTCTATATGTGTCTTTAGGTCTGAAGTGGGTTTCTTGTAGACAGCATATATATGTATCCATTCAGCCAGTCTGTGTCTTTTGGTTGGAGCATTTAAGCCATTTACATTTAAAGTAATTATTGATATATATGTTTCTATTGCCATTTTCTTAATTGTTTGATGTTGATTTTGTAGATCTTTTTTCTTCTCTTATATTTCTTGACTATATAAATCTGTTTAACATTTATTGTAAAACTGGTTTGGTGGTACTGAATTCTCTTAACTTTTGCTTGTCTGAAAAGCTTTTTATTTCTCCATCAATGTTGAATAAAGTCCTTGCTGGGTACAGTAATCTTGGTTGTAGATTTTTCCCTTTCAGTACTTTATATCCTGCCATTCCCTTCTGGCCTGCAGAGTTTCTGCTGAAAGATTACCTTTTAAATATATGGGATGTCCCTTGTATTTTACTTTTTTTTTCTCCCTTGCTGCTTTTAATAACCTTGTTTTGTGATTAGTCTTTGCCAGTTTGATTAATATGTGTTTTGGTGTGTTTCTCCTTGGGTTTATCATGTATGGCACTCTTTGTGTCTCTTGGACTTGATTGTATATTTTCTTTTTATACTGGGGAAGTTTTCAACTATAATCTCTTCAAAAATTTTCTGATACTCTTTCTTTTTCTCTTCTTCTTCTGGGACACCTATAATTCGAATGTTGGTGCATTTGATATCGTCCCTGAAGTTGCTGTGACTCTCCTCAGTTCTTTCCATTATTTTTACTTTATTCTGCTCTTCAGAAGTTATTTCCACCATTTAATCTTCCAGCTCACGGATTCTTTCCTCTGCTTCAGATATTCTGCTATTCATTCCTTCTAGAGTATTTTTAATTTCAGTAATTGTGTTGTTTGTCTTTGTATATTTATTCTTTAATTCTTCTTGGTCTTTGTTAATTGATTCTTACATTTTCTACATTCTTTTTTCAAGGTTTTTGATCATCTTTGCTATCATTATTCTGAATTCTTTTTCAGGTAGTTTGCCTATTTCCTCTTCATTTATTTGGACTTCTGTGTCTCTAGTTTGTTCCTTCATTTGTGCATTATTTCTCTTCCTTTTCATTATTTTTATTTAAATTTACTGTTTTTGAGGTCTCCTTTCCCAAGTCTTCAAGGTTGAATTATTTCTTCCTTTTGGTTTCTGCCCCACTATGGTTGGTGCAGTGGTTTGTATAAGCTTTGTATAGGGTGAGATTTGTGCCAATTTTGTTTGTTTGTTTTTTGCTTTTCCTCTGATGGGTGAGGCTGAGTGAGGTGGTAATCCTGCCTGCTGATGACTGGGTTTGTATTTTTGTTTTTGTTTGTTGTTTGGATGAGGTGTCCTTCATAGGGTACTACTGGTGGTTGGGTGATGCTGGGTCTTGTATTCAAGTGGCTTCCTTTGCAGGAGTTCTCACTATCTGATACTCCAGAGGGTTAGTTTTCTGGTAGTCTAGGGTCTTGGAGTCAGTGCATCCACTCCAAAGGCTCAGGGTTTGATCTCTAGTCAGAAATGAAGATTCTACAAGTGGTTTGTTATGGCATTAGGTGAGATTAAAACAAATACCCAAAATGAACAATGAAAGATGAATGCCAGACAAATGGCAGTTACAAAATAAGCAAATAATGATCAAAATAATGGAATATACATTTACATCCATAAAAAAAAATCAAAACAGTCCAACATAAATAAAGTGCAATAGATTGACCTGGCGAACAAAGGAGATCAAAAATTATATCTACCAGTTAAGGACAAAACTAACTAAAGCACAGACTGGAAAGCAAAACTAAAGCAAGATGCCAAGTGGGGAATAAAGCAATGAAAACAAAACTAACAAATATGTTGAGAGGAAAGGAAAGAAAGAATAGACATGCAAAGTTAAATGGAGGTAGATAAAGAAGATTTATATACAGTAAGGGTTAACTGCAAGGGAAAAAAAACAGTCGGAAAGGCAAACAAAGGAATAAATGTAGAAAAAATATTAATAGATTTAAAAAATTAAAAATTAAAATTAAAATTAAAAAAAGATTAAAGAAAAAAATAGGAAGAGGAAATAATTTTAAAAAAGAAAAGAAAGAAAGAAAACTCCTCAGAACTGTAAAAGACCAATGTAGAGGCAGAGGTTTATAACAACATTGAAAATTGTGATTGAAAAAAAACAAAAAACAAAACAAAACTCAAAAGCTTAATTAGATTTCATGGTACCAATAAAACCAACAACTAAATGGGGTGGGGGGGGAGGAGAAAAAGAAAAAAAAGGAAAATAATCCAAAAGAAGCTACAGAACAAGTCAAAACATAAAAATAATAAATGCTTTACTTGAGTCACTGCTGTCAGGGTCCTTTCCCTTGCTGGGAGTCACAGTCCAGCTCTCCTACCTAGGATGCCCTCCAACACTGTGCTGTTCTCTGGACCTGCTGTAGGGGCAGTTCAGATTCTAATCTGGTCCTATTCCTGTGTGTTTTTGGCTTCAACGTCCACAGCTATCAGAAATAAGAGTGTTTTCTTTTGTGGGAGCTCTCAAAGCCTTTTTATGTATTCTGTAAACACAGAGTTTGCCTAATTGATCATGTGGATTTAATCTGCAGGTTGTATAGCTGGTGGGAAGGTTTTGGGTCTTCTTCCTTAGCCACACTGCCCCTGGGTTTCAATTGTGGTTTTATTTGCATGTCTGCCTGTGGGTCATCCACTGGGGTTTGCTCCTGAGGCTGCCCTGGAGGACTTGAGTCTGCCCCAGAGAGGGCCAAGTGCAGAGGTAGTGCAGCTGCTTGAGTTGCAGGGGTTCTGGCAGCACCAGGTACTCAGGGGTGTTGGCAGCTAAGGCAGCAGGAAATATAGTGCTCTAGAAAGATATGTCAACCAGAATTGGCCAACACACTCCAGTATTCTTGCCTGGAGAACCCCCTGACAGAAGCCTGGCAGGCCACAGTCCACAGGGTCACAAAGAGTTGGACACGACCAAAGCAACTCCGTGTGCATAGATGCAAGACTTTTTATTTGCCTGTGGCAGCTCTGCCCCAGTGAGTGTTGAGCGTGAAGTTGGCACAGCTGCTTGGGTTGTGGGGACTCTGGTGGCACCAAGTGTGCCGAGACATGGGCTGCGTCAGCCGCAAGATTTATGGACATATCAGTCTTTTTTTGAGCCTCTGGTAGCTGGTAATCAGAAGGCCTCTTTGGCTAGTCTTTCTCCATAGCTCCGCCCTTTCAGGCACTTAGAGGGCTCCCTTTTCTGGGGTCCTTCTCTGTGTTTTGGTGCATCAGGCACCTAGAGGGGCCCCTCTGGCTGGGGTACTACTCTATAGATACCTGCGTCAGGCACTTAGAGGTGCATCCCTGGAATGTTCTAGTCTAGTATGGAGCTGTGTGTGCACATAGAGATGGAGAAGCTATTAAGACTTTTACCAATGAATCTCAGATGTGAAATTTCAGGCATGCGATAAGAGTGCAACTTTGACTAGCTTTCTGAAACTAGATAAATGGCTGCTGTAGAATGTGGTTGTTGGGAAGGTTCAAGATAACAAGTGGTAAAGAGCCTGGCACATGGTGATGATTAATAAAATATATACACTCTAGAGGGTTTCTCACACTAGGAGAACCTTTTCTCACATTAGGAGAGCACTTCTTTGAAACCTTCCTACTGCCTTATCCCTGAGAGCCATTAAACAGAGTACTTACTGCTTTTAATAGACTTCGCAGAGCTCACCTTCCTTGGGAATCCTGTAGCCTGGTTTGAGATCCATGGGGTGGATTTATGGCTGGCCCAAATCTGCTCAACCCACAGAATATACCAGGTAGGTCCTGGACAACCTTTCTTGGTCTCAAGGTCCTATCTTTCCCTAGTGGTGTTCCCACCCAAACCAGGGGCAGGAAGCTTGCTACCAGATGCAACTTTTCAATCCCAGACCACAGATGGGGCAGGGTTTTATGAACCCTGGCATTGTGCAGGGAATTGTTCTGGCTGCCTATCTCTGACCCTGCATCCTCATCACTTCAGTTCAGTTGCTCAGTTGTGTCTGACATTTTGAAACCCCATGGGCTATAGCACGCCAGGATTCTTCGTCCATCACCAACTCCCAGAGCTTGCTCAAACTCATGTCCATTGAGTCAGTGATACCATCCAACCATCTCATCCTCTGTCATCCCCTTCTCCTCCTGCCTTCAATCTTTCCCAGCATCAGGGTCTTTTCTAATGAGTCAACTCCTTGCTTCAGGTGACCAAAGTATTGGAGTTTCAACTTCAGCTTCAGCCTCAGTCCTTCCAATGAATATTCAGGACTGGTTTCCTTTAGGATTGACTTGTTCGATCTTGCAATCCAAAGGACTCTCAAGAATCTTCTCCAATGCTACAGTTCATAAACATCAATTCTTTGGCACTCAGCCATTCTTATGGTCCAACTCTCACATCCATACTTGATTACTGGAAAAACCATAGCTTTGACTATACAGACCTTTGTTTGCAAAGTGATGTTTCTGCTTTTTAATATGCTGTCTAGGTTGGTCATAGTTTTTCTAGCAAGTGTCTTTTAATTTCATGGCTGCAGTCACCATTTGCAGTGATTTTGGAACCCCCCCAAAATGAAGTCTGTCACTACTTCCATTATTTCCCCCATTTATTTGCCATGAAGTGATGGGACCAGATGCCATGATCTTAGTTTTTTGACTGTTGAGTTTTAAACCAGCTTTCCCCCTCCCTTCTTTCACTTTCATTAAGAGAGTTTTTGGTTCATCTTCACTTCCTGCCATAAAGGTGGTATCATCTGCATATCTGAGGTTATTGATATTTCTGTCAGCAATACTCATTCCAGCTTGTGCTTTACCCAGCCCAATATTTTGCAAGATGTGCTCTGCATATAAGTTAAATAAGCATGGTGACAACACACAGCCTTGATGTACTTCTTTCCCAATTTGGAACCAGTCTATTGTTCCATGTTTGGGTATAACTTGCTTCTTGACCTGCATACAGATTTCTCAGGAGGTAGGTAAGGTGGTCTGGTATACCCATCTCTTTAAGAATTTTCTACAGTTTTTTTGTGATCCACCCAGCCAAAGGTTTTAGCATAGTCAATGAAGCAGAAGTAGATGTTTTTCTGGAACTCTCTTGCCTTTTCTATGATCCAATGGATATTGGTAATTTAATCTCTGGTCCCTCCACCTTTTCTATATCCATCTGGAACATCTGGATGTTCTCAGTTCATGTACTATTGAAGCCTGGCTTGGAGAATTTTGAGCAATTTTTCACTAGCTATGAGATGAGCAAAATTGTGTGGTAGTGTGAACATTGTTTGGCATTGCCTTTCTTTGGGGTTGGAATGAAAACTGACCTTTTCCAGTCCTGTGGCCACTGCTGAGTTTCCCAAATTTCCTGGCATATTGAGTGAAGCACTTTATCAGCATCATTTTTTAGGATTTGAAATAGTTCAGCTGGCATTCCATCAGCTTCACTGGCTTTGTTCATAGTGATGCTTCCTAAGGTCCATTTGACTTTGCACTCCAGGATGTCTGGCTCTAGGTGAGTGATCACACCATCATGATTATCTGGGTCATTAAGATCTTTTTTTGTATACTTCTTCTGTGTTTTCTTGCCACCTCTTCTTGATATCTTTTGCTTCCATTAGGTCCATAGCACTTCTGTCCTTTATTGCGCCCATCTTTCCATGAAATGTTCCCTTGATATCTCTAATTTTCTTGAAAAGATCTCTAGTCTTCCCCATTCTATTGTTTTCCTCTATTTCTTTGCATTGACCACTGAGGAAGGCTTTTTTATCTCTCCTTGCTATTCTTTGGAACTCTGCATTCAGATAGGTATATCTTTCCTTTTCTCCTTTGCCATTCACTTCTCTTCTTTACTCAGCTATTTGTAAGGCCTCCTCAGACAACCATTTTGCCTTTTTGCATTTCTTTTTCTGGGGGATGGTTTTGATCAAGGCCTTCTGTACAATGTTACCAACCTCTGTCCATAGTTCTTCAGGCACTCTATCAGATTTAATCTTTTGAAACTATTTGTCACTTCCACTGTATGCTCATAAGAAATTTGATTTAAGTCATAACTGAATGGTCTAATGGTTTTCCCTACTTTCTTCAATTTAAGTCTGAATTTTGCAATGAAGAGTTCATGATCTGAGCCACAGTCAGCTCCAGGTCTTATTTTTGCTGACTGTATAAAGCTTCTCCGTGTATAGTACAGGGTCGTGCTAAGTAAATCTTTAATTCAATTTTCTGTTGAAGATTGGGGCTGTGTTCTCTCTCTATAGTTTGGCCTTAGGCCAAACTATGGTAGGGATAGTGGTAACCTCCTTCAAAAGGACTTAGGGCAGCATACCCCAGCATGCCCCAGGACTCCCAGGACTGTTGTATTTGGTGCCCCTACTGTCAACCTTCACCTCCGCCCAAGACTTCTAGACACTCACAGGCAAGTCTGGCTTAGTCTCTTGTGGGGTCACTGCTCCTTTCTCCTGGGTCCTGGTGTACACCAAGTTACTTCCTGATCAGGCATTAAAACCCTCTCCCTTCAAGTGTATTTAAGGCTCACATCCTGTGGGCTACATAGCTTCAACTTTCACTTACTTCACTATCTAAAGTCTCCTTCTTTTCTGACTCCTGGCAATTACTCTTTCTTATTTGTATGTGTGTTAAAGAGAAACTTTGATGAGAATTCTCAGCTTAAGCCTTCCACAGAATGACTCCAAACCCATGGGAAACTTAGGCAATTAATCCCAAACTTGTTTGAAACCAGACTTCCCTGTATCAGAGACACAAAAAGAAAGAATTTACATTCTGCCTCTTGGCCAAATTCTTTTTGTTATGTAAGTTCTCTCAATTTCTGCTTAGAGAAACCTGCTGATCTTACACCTGAGTGCAATAGTGTGACTCTCCCTTCCAGGCAAGTAGTAAGTCTAGCTTTCTTTCAGATCATCTTTCTTGGTCTTTTTTCCTCACTGCCCAGCACATATCTATTTTTAATTTAAAAATATATGTAGGATCCAGTCTTTGTGCATATTTGGAGCAGAATTTGGGGGTGGAGTTGGCCTACACACTTGTTAAGCTTTCCACCAGGTCTAGAAGTCTGGGTAACTTCTGAAATGTTGAGTCACATTGTGATAACGCCACACAAAGGCCCTCAAAGTCAGGGGAATGTAGACACAAGTAACTGAACAAGGAGGGAGCACCAGAAGCAATTTTCCTGGGATATAGAAAGGCTCTCAGCTGCTCTGGCCAAGGACAAACCTTGCCCTTCAACCCAGAGTCTCAGACGCAGGAGGCCACTTTCTGTGTAGTCAGGAATTTGGGTTCTCACCATCAGCAGCCATATGGTTTTGGAAACATTCGTCAGCTACAGAACTTGCTGATCTGGAAAAACAGACCTTTCATCAGACAGCCCAAAATATTTATGCGGGAAAATGAAAGACTTTCTTTGTGTGCAAGCTGCTGACAAGCATATTTGTTTGACGCTCCAGGCAGGGGCTTCCCTGGGGACTCAGTGGTAAAGAATCTGCCTGCCAATGCAGAAGACACAGATTTGATCCCCGGCCCAGGAAGATCCCACAGGCCATGGAGCAACTAAACTTGTGTGTCACAACTACTGAGCCTGTGTCCTAGAGCCTGCAAGCCACAACTACTGAAGCCTGCACACTCTAGAGCCTATACTTTGCAACAAGAGAAGCCACCACAATGAGGAGTGTGAGCACTGCAACTAGAGAGCAGCCCTCACTTGCCGCAGCTAGAGAAAAGCCTGCTCAGAAGTGAAGGACCACCCAGCACAGCCAAAAATAAATAAATAAAATGTAGGAAAAAAATACCAGGTGGAAAAATAGAATGTTTCAAGGTATATCTCAGTGGATGAAGGTTGGCTGTTCCAAGTGTCACTTGAAAGAAAAGTCACCCGCAGTGACTGAGAGATGGGTGCTGAAGCCCAGGAAGAGGCCAGCAGCAGTGACTCCTGCATGACTCTATTCCAAAGCCTATTCCATGCAGTCTTTTCTTTCCTTTTTTTTTCAGGTAACTCAGCAGATTCCTTAGACCATCATGCAGTTGATATCTCCAATTGACTCTTAGTCTTGAAACAGGCTCTATGAAATATGCACTGAGGCAGAGCAAATTTCTCTACCCAGTTTGTGCCATTACACTGGGCCTGATGTCTAGCACCCTTCTTTTTGGAATCCAGTGTTTTCATTACAGTGATAATGCAACATAGCACACACATATATTTTCCTATTCCTCAGACTAAGAAACTATGTAAACTAAAGTCTTATGCATCTCCAACATTTGTGGGTTCTTATGCTGTACTGTGCTTAGTCACTCAATCGTGTCTGACTCTTTGCGACCCCATGGACTGTAGCCTGCCAGGCTCCTCTGTCCATGGAATTATCCAGGCAAGAATACTGGAGTGGGTAGCCTTTCCCTTCTCCAGGGGATCTTCCCAACCCAGGGATCAAACCTAGGTCTCCTGCATTGCAGGCAGATTATTTACCATCTGAGCTATCAGGGAAGCCCAAGAATACTGGAGTGGGTAGCCTATCCCTTCTCCAGGGACTCTTCCCGACTCAGGAGCTGAACCAAGTCTCCTGCATTACAGGTGGATTCTTTACCAGCTGAGGTACCAGAGAAGCCCCATGGGTTCCTATAAAGGAGCACAAATGGAGGCATACTATATACTATATATCAAAATATTTAGAAGGTATGAATCAAGTGAACAAACTGTTAAATAAATTGTATCTCTCTACATTGCCATGCATGTCTTTATAACATCTTGGGAGGCCAATTTTGAGTTTTATTTTTTTAGTTTCTTGAGGTTCCATGCTGAAGTGAGATGGTGGTAGAGAGTAAGCCACCAACCTGTGTCTTCCCTTCCCTCTTCCTCCCGTCCCTTGTTCTAGACTGTTCTGTGAGGGATCTTGTGCACAAGTGTGTGAATCTACTTAGGCTGCCATAAAAAAATACCACAGACTGGGTGGATTCAGTAACAGAAATTAATTTTCTCACAGTTCTGGCGGTTGGAAGTCCAGGATCAAGGTGCCAGCTAATTTGGTTCTTGGTGAGTTTCCTTCTTGTCTTGCAGGTTCTACCGTCTTGTTGCATCCTTATGTGGCCTTTTCCCTGTGGCATGTGGAGAGAGGGAGCTCTCTCATCTCTTCCTCTTCTAAGGACATCAGCCCTGCTGGATTAAGGTCCTACCCTTATGGCCTCACTTAATGTGTACTACCTCCTTCTTCGGCCCTTCTTCAAATGCAGTCATGTCAGGGGTTAGGGTTTTAACATATGATTCTGAGGGGACACAACTCAGGACATAACAGCAAGCTTGCTGATATTGCAGCCTGGACATTTAAGCTCTATCTACAAAGCCTGCCAATCATCATTTTGGATCACCCATCCAGGCCTTGAACTGCTAATATCTAAATATGATCTACATGGATTTTTGAGGTCTCTGAACTTGACCTAGATCAGTGCTGTCCAAGGCAGTGATGGAAATATTCTCTATTTGGGCTGTCCAGTATGGTAGCCACTAGCCATTTGTGGCTATTTAGTACTCAAAATGTGGTTAGTGAGGCTGAGGAAATGGACTCTAAATTTCATTTAATTTTAATTGTTTTAAATAGAAAAAAAAAACACATTTAGATAGTGGCTAACATATTCATTGCAGGCTTAGAAGTTGGGGAGCAGGTCTTATGTAAGCATGTCTCCTAGCCCCACAGACTCCAGAGGGTAGGGAACTGATGGTATTTTTCAAAAATGACCAAACCCACATATTTACCCCATCTAGGATGCTCTTCTTATGTTGTTATTGGCACATCTCTCTACCAAGAGGGGTGATCTATGTTCCCCCTGGGTGAGGGATTGTGACTACCTGCACCAAGGTAGTATGGTGGAAGTGATCATTGGTGACTTCCAAAGCTGGGTCATGAAAAGGACACAGCTTCTGGCCACTTCATGCTCTCTCTGTCTCATACACACATACACAAAGACACAAACTTTCAGAATTTCTGAAATTGTGTAAATAAGCAAAAACCACCCACATGAGAACAAGAAAAAGCTATTTAGTTCAGAGCTTGTGTAGTAAGGGAGTCAGCCACTATCACGTCTTTTTGCAGAGATCCAAAAGCAGCAGACTAGGGGCCTAGCTCTAGGTAACGGGAAACCCTCCAGTGTGCCTAATTAGAAGTGTGTGGCCTGGGGAAGCTGCAGGCTGGCCAAAAGGAAGTAGGACATTTTGTGTGATTGGTTAGGGGGCAGATTTTGCTTTCTTTGGTTAGTTTTAAGTTGGAAATGGAAGCAAAAATTGGAGAAGTTATCAGTTATAGATCAAGTCCTGGCCATTTGGGGCTTATTGATATGGAAGTTGTTGTTGGCTTCACTGATGGGGCACATTGTGGTTCAGGGTTCTATTTTCATGTATGTTCTAGCCATTGTCCATTTGTATGTTTGGCCTCAGAACCTAGCCACCATCTTGTGAGGAAGCTTCCCATGTGGAGAGGACCCAAAGTCGTCTGACAGCAGCCAAAATCAAACTTCCAGTTGTGTAAGTGAACATCTTGAAAGCATTAATATATCCTCCAAAGTCAAGCCTTCAAATGACTACAGGCCCAGCTGACTTCTGACTACAAACTCCCATGAGAGACCCTGAACCAGAGTCACCTAGCTAAGAGTGCTTGGGCTTAGTTGCTCAGTAGGGTCCGATTCTTTGCAACCTCATGGACTGTAACCTGCCAGGCTCTTCTGTCCATGGGGATTATCCAGGCAAGAATACTGGAGTGGGTTGCCATGCCCTCCTCCAGGGAATTTTCCCAACCCAGGGATTGGACCCAGGTCTCCTGCACTGCAGGCTGATTCTTTATCATCTGAGCCACCAGAGAAGCCCCTTTCCTAGCTAAGCTACTTTTCAATTCACAATCTGCAGAAACCACAATAGATGTAAATGATGATTGTCATTTTAACTCACTACGTTTTGTGATTTTTTTATGCAACCTTAGATAACTAATAAAGGACAGCAGTGCAGCAGGAAAGAGGCCATCTCAGAACCCTCAAAGCTGTGGGGCCTAGGAGAGGGGTGTCTTTCATCTGGATATAAGAGCAGTACTGGTGAAAGGATATGGATTTCATTTGTTTCAGTCAGTATCTAAGTGTTTCCTAGGAATGGATGGCTTTATTTATATAAAATGGGAACTTGAAGGACTGGAAAAGTTTTTACAAGAGCCTTTCATCTGGAGTACAAAAATACACTAAAATGTAATGGTACCATTTATTTGCTTGATGTGTAAACACAAAAAATGTACACATTTTGGAATAGTCACAGTGGAAGGAGAGCTGCTTATACTGATGATGCTGTCTATCACTTTTCAAAAATGCCTGTGAAATCTCTTTTGGAATTGCTACAAGGCTTGATTATGAGCTTCCCAAGAAACCAGACTCATCACTCAAACTGAGACTTGGTTTGTGACCCCAGACAGCAGTTCCCAGCTTGATCACCCAACCAACTCTGTAGATGTAGCTCTGAATGGTTTAGAACTGTTTCTATATCTCACATCCCCGCCTCTGAGGACATTTGCTGTCAGAGTTATCTTTCTAAAACACATCTTGGATCATGTGCTTCAGTGGCTCTTGGTTGTATAGAGAATTAAGCCTCAGCTTTTCAGCCAGATTTTCAAAACTTTCTACAATATGCACTCCCCACCCAGCCTTTCAGTTCTGTTATTCAAGAACACAGAATGCCCTCTTTCCTTACTGGTGATGGGTACTGTTTACTGAGCCCTTATCATGTGCCTAACACTGGGGTAATAGCCTTACAGAACACCTGCATTTTATCTTTATATGATTTTATAAGGTAAATGCTATCTTTATAGTATAGATAATAATAAAACAGTGACCACTAATGTTGTGTACAATGCTAAATGTGTACAGAGCCACTGTACAATGGAAATAGAATGTAATCCATCCATATAAGTAACTTACATTTCTAATTGCCACATCAAAAAATAAAAAATGGTGAGATTTATCTTAATAAATTTTTTTATGAGTGTATAAAAACTTACTAATATACTTCATATTTTTTTGGTATTGTCTTGGAAATCCACCATGCATTTTATACCTACAACACATCTCAATTTGGACCTAACTTTTCACTGCAAATATTTGATCAGTATTTAGATTTCATAAAAAATAAACTGGAAAATTAGAGTCACAAACTCAAGTTGATCCAAATTTACTTGAAAGGAGTTTAATACTTGAATTAGTATCAAAAATTATTTCTTTTTCTATTCTCATTCATTTTGACAAACTACTTCAATTTAAACATTTTAATTTCAACCAATTAAAATGAAATAAAATTTAAAACTTATTTTTTTCATTTGCACTAGCCACATACCAAGTGCTCAGTGGTCACATGTGGCCAGTGACTGCCATATTAGGCTGTACAAGTCAAGCAATTTACTTTCAACATGAATGTATGGGATAGGTGCTGTCATTATCCTCATTTTACAGGTAAAGAAACAAGCACAGAGGCAGGAAGTTGCACTAGTACACAGCTAACAAGCTGAAGCTCAGAATGGTATTTAGCTAATAAAAGTTGGAGCCAGGATTTGAACTCAGGGTTAGGTCCAAAGCCTAAGTTTTCATCCATGCACTAGTTTCCTCATACCCATTTGAAAGCAGAGTTCCAGAGAATAGCAAGAAGAGATAAGAAAATCTTCTTAAGTGAGCAATGCAAAGAAATAGAGGAAAACAATAGAATGGAAAAGACTAGAGATGTCTTCAAGAAAATTAGAGATATCAAGGGAACATTTCAAGGAAAGATGGGTACAATAAAGAACAGAAGTGGTATGGACCTAGTGGAAGCAAAGGATATTAAGACGAGGTGGCAAGAAAACACAGAAGACATATACAAAAAAGATTGTAATGACCCAGATAACCACGATGGTGTGATCACTCACCTAGAGCCAGACATCCTGGAGTGCAAAGACAAATGGACCTTAGGAAGCATCACTATGAACAAAGCCAGTGGAGGTGATAGAATACCAGCTGAACTATTTCAAATCCTAAAAGATGATGCTGTTAAAGTGCTTCACTCAATATGCCAGGAAATTTGGGAAACTCAGCAGTGGCCACAGGACTGGAAAATGTCAGTTTTCATTGCCCTTCCCAAAGAAGGGCAATGCCAAATAATGTTCAAACTACCACACAACTGCACTCATTTCACATGCTACCAAGTTCAGTTAAGTCGCTCACTCATGTCCGACCCTTTGCGACCCCATGAATCACAGCACACCAGGCCTCCCTGTCCATCACCAACTCCTGGAGTTTACTCAAACTCATGCCCATCGAGTCGGTGATGCCATCCAGCCATCTCATCCTCTGTCGTCCCCTTCTCCTCCTGCCCCCAATCCCTCCCAGCATCAGAGTCTTTTCCAATGAGTCAACTCTTCGCATGAGGTGGCCAAAGTATTGGAGTTTCAGCTTCAGCATCAGTCCTTCCAATGAACACCCAGGACTGATTTCCTTCAGGATGGACTGGTTGGATCTCCTTGCAGTCCAAGGGACTCTCAAGAGTCTTCTCCAATACCACAGTTCAAAAGCATCAAGTTTTCGGTGCTCAGCTTTCTTTACAGTCCAACACTCACAACCATACATGACCATTTGAAAAACCATAGCCTTGACCAGATGGACCTTTGTTGGCAAAGTAATGTCTCTGCTTTTTAATATGCTGTCTAGGTTGGTCATAACTTTCCTTCCAAGGAGTAAGTGTCTTTTAATTTCATGGCTGCAGTCACCATCTGCAGTGATTTTGGAGCCCCAAAAATAAAGTCTGACACTGTTTCCCCTGTCTCCCCATCTATTTCCCATGAGGTGATGGGACCAGATGCCATGATCTTAGTTTTCTGAATGTTGAGCTTTAAGCCAACTTTTTCACTCTCCTCTTTCACTTTCATCAAGAGGCTTTTTATGCTCAAAATCCTTCAAGCTAGGCTTCAATAGTATGTGAACAAAGAACTTCCAGATATACAAACTGGGTTTAAGAAAGGCAATGGAACCATAGATCAAATTGCAAGCATCCATTGCATCGTAGAAAAGGCAAGAGAATTCCAGAAAAACATCTACTTCTGCTTCCCTGACTATGCTAAAGCCTTTGACTGTGTGGATCACAAGAAACTGTGGAAAACTCTTAAAGATATGGGAAAACCAGACCACCTTGCCTGTCTCCTGAGAAACCTGTGTACAGGTCAAATAGTGACAGTTAGAACTGGACATGGAACAATGGACTGGTTCAAAATTGGGATAGGAGTGTGTCAAGGTTGTATATTGTCACCCTACTTATTTAACTTATATGAAGAACACATCATGCAGAATGCTGGGTTGGATGACTCACAAGCTGGAATCAAGATTGCTGGGAGAAATATCAACAACCTCAGATGTGCAGATTATATCACTCTAATGGCAGAAAATGAAGAGGAACTAAAGAGCATATTGATGAAGGTGAAAGAGAAGAGTGAAAAAACTGGCTTAAAACTCAACATTTAAAATGCTAAGATCATGGCATCCTGTCCCATTACTTCATGGAAAATAGATGGGGAAACAATGGAAACAGTGATAGAATTTTCTTGGGCTCCAAAATCACTATGGATGGTGACTGCAGCCATGAAATTAAAAGACACTTGCTCCTTAGGGCTTCCCTGGGGACTCAGATAGTAAGGAATCCATCTGTCAGTGCAGGAGACCCAGGTTCGATACCTGGGTTGAGAAAATTCCCTGGAGAAGGGAATGGCTACTCACTCCAGTATTCTTGACTGGAGAATTCCATGGACAGAGGAGCCTGGTGGGCTATAGTCGATGGGATCACAAAGAGTCAGACACTGCTGAGTGACTAACACACTTCAGTGCTCCTTGGAAGAAAACCTTTGACAAACTTAGACAGCATATTAAAAAGCAAAGACATCAAAGACCTTTGCCAACAAAGGTGCTCATAGCCAAGGCTATGGTTTTTCCAGTAGTCATGTACAAATGTGAGGGTTGGACCATAAAGAAGGCCAAGCACCAAGAATTGATGGTTTCAAACTGGGGTGCTGGAGAAGACTTTTGAGAGTCCTTTGGACTGCAGAGATCATACCAGTCAATCATAAATGAAATCAACCCTGATTATTCAATGGAAGGACTGATGCTGAAGTTGAAGCTCCAATAATTTGGTCACCTGATGTGAAGTGTGAACTCATTGGAAAGGATCCTGCTGCTGGGAAAGATTGAGGGCAGGAAGAGAAGGGGGTGACAGAGGATGAGATGGTTGGATGGCATCATCAACTGAATGAACATGAGTTTGAGTAAACTCTTGGAGATAGTGAAGGACAGGGAAATCTGGCATGCTTCTGTTCATTGGGTTGCAAAGCGTTGGACACAACTGAGCAATTGAACAATATCAACATTCTCCTAAAATTCTTCCTGTTTTATTTTTTTATTTTTTTAAACATCAGACTCTTTCCTCTGTCTGCAATATATTGCAAGTGTCATTCATTCACTCAGACAGTCATTTAGTCAATCATATTTTCAACAAATACTGACAGTTATTTTTCAAATGTCTCTGATGTAGAGCAGAGCAGTGCTCAAGAGAGACGTGGCATTGCTCTCCCAAAGCTTAGAGTTTACAACAGCAGTTCTCCAGCTTTGTTCTCAGGACCCTGTAACACTCTAAAAGTTGAAGATTGCAAAAGACTTTTGATTATGTGGGTTACAGGTGTTGGTATCTAGTATATTAGAGATTAAAACTAGGAAACTTTAAAAGTATTAATTCATTTGAAAAACAGCACAATGAGCCCATTATATGTAAGCATAAATGATATACACCTATGAAAAGATAACTACATTTTTCCAAAACAAAAAATTTAATGAGTTGCATTTGTTTATAATTTTGTTAGTCTCTTTAATTTGTAATATTTTATAATCTGGATTTTCACCTCTGCTTCTTTCTCTAATTTGATGTGATACATTATTTTGGTTGAGGTATGTACAGAATATCTGGCATCACCCAGATAAGTAATTGGAAAAGAGAGAAGTATCTTAAAAGTGTTTTCAGATAATTGTGGAAATTATTCT
This sequence comes from Dama dama, assembly GCF_033118175.1. Classification (NCBI taxonomy): domain Eukaryota; kingdom Metazoa; phylum Chordata; class Mammalia; order Artiodactyla; family Cervidae; genus Dama; species Dama dama. The sequence continues at coordinate 81,080,898 of NC_083699.1, forward strand.
TTGCTTTAATACTATACCAAAAGTCAGTAAGCGGTAATTTCTTAAAGATTACTACAATATTGAATCTGAAATAATACCAATGATAAATATATGAAATAAACTTTTCATATTAAAATTCATTAGTTTAGTTTGTACTTTCAATGGATCTTATTATGATTTTGTAACAACATGCAGTGTTTAAGAAATATTGATTCACTGAGTTATATCATTCTTTCAAATGTTGACATATTTCATTACACAATATATTTTAAAAAATCACATTTATTAATAGCAACACTGAACACATCAGAACAGTCATTAAGTGTTGGAAATCTGTTGAGCTTGTGGTGATAAATACAATTTTTCCAAAATTCTAACTTGTATGTGAATGCTTGAATTTTACCACTGGCCATACATAATATGAGTTGTTTTTCTTTAAGTGACAGACTTTGTTCATTTTTGAGAGAATGTCTGCCAAATACCCAGGTCTGAATAAGCATAGTTTAACTGCCTGTTGTTCTTTCAAGTAAAAATTGTGTTCCTTAGAAAATAGCATGTAGTTCAACTTACAATCCACTCACACAAATGCTTTTCCTTGGGATGACCATTGTACTTCATCATATTTCAGCAGAAGGGTTTGCATACTTCCCATTTTGTCATGGAGAATATAAGACAGATATGTACTTAAGGGATATGATTTAATAAAATTAATCATTTTTATTGCTTAATCAAGAACATTCTTAAGTAAAACTAGCATTTTTTCTTCTTCTGTGAATGAATGGAAGAAGAATAGAGCAGCTAATGCTATAGGTTGTTGTCCCAACCATGATTCATCTTAAGGCACCAGTAGTTTTACCTCCATTTCTTTCATACCATCAATGCAAATGTCAATACAGTAAAAAAGATAGATAACAGTTTTACCATGAAACTAGTTTTGATCTTGTGAACCCCAAGGGTCTGAGGACCACATTTTGAAGACCAGTGGTCTAGAAAGAAAAATAATTACTCAAGTACACATGTAAACTGATCCACCCCAAAGGGTCAAGAATGGCCTCATGAATATTTAAAGGTAGACCAGAAATGCACATGCCAGTGACCCAGACAAACCAAGGGCAGGGTAGGGGAAGTGAGTGTCAGGGATAAGCAGTAGGGTGTGCGAAAGCTGGAAAAGACAGGCAGGCTGGAGGAACAAGTGTGTTTGGGTGAAACTCAAAGAATCACAGAGAGAGTAGTAGGTGATGAGATCAGATATGTGGGCAAGTCCAGCCTGTGAACAGACCTACAAATGTGTCGAGGGCATCAGATCACCTCTGTTTGCTCCTGAAAATGTTTAACCTGAATCTAATCATAAGCAGACAACCAGAAAAATCCAATTTAAGATTCATTCTGCCAAACAATCTTCCTGGAATCTTAAAAAAAAAATATCAAGGGGTTGAAAGACAGAAAACTGTGAAGGAAATATTCTAAATCAAAGGGGATTAGAGACATGACACCTAAAAACATTACATAAGGACTGATGTTGAAGCTGAAACTCTAATACTTTGGCCACCTGATGCGAAGAGCTGACTCATTTGAAAAGACCCTGATGCTGGGAAAGATTGAAGGCAGGAGGAGAAGGGGACAACAGAGGATGAGATGGTTGGATGGCATCACCGACTCAACGGACATGAGTTTGAGTAAACTCTTCGAGTTGGTGATGGACAGGGAGGCCTGGCATGCTGCAGTCTGTGGGGTCGCAAAGAGTCAGACACGACTGAGTGACTGAACTGACGACTGACTGGCTGAATCCTTAATTGGATCTTGATTTTTTAAAAAACCACCACCAACAGCAATAACTATAAATGATATTATTGAGATAATTAGGATAATTTGAATTCAGATTCTATGCTGTATCAAGGCTAAATTTTCTTAATGTGACAATTGTATCATGGTTATATAGGAAAATGCCTTTAAAGGTATTTAGGGGTGAAATATTAAGATGTCTGACTAATTCAGTTCTCAAATGATTCATCCAAAATTATATGCATATAGAAAGAGAAAGAGATAAAACCAATGTAGCAGAATGCTAACAATTGATGAATTTAGGTTGCAGCATGTTTTATTATTCTGACAAATTTTCACTAGGTTTGGAAACTTTTCAAAATAAAATGTAGTATAACAAGTTTGGGCTTTATCCTAAAATCAGTGGAAGCCATGGAAAGATGTTAACCAAGGGAATCGCGTAACTAGGACTCTTAGGTCACAAGGGATCAAAACCCAATTAAAACAAGAAACTTACTGACTCACATGATCAAATATGATGGGTGGTGCTGGTCTCTGGATTTCAGAATCTGCATCTCCTCAGGTCCTACCACTCCACTCCCAAACCTTTCACTCCTTCCCGTTACTCTATAATATTGACCTCATTCTTTGCAACTGTAGAGACAATTTCCTCTGCCAGGAACCATGGCCTCAGGGGAATGTGAGTTCATTGCCTTACTTCCTGGGAATCCTCTGCTTCCACTTGTTTGAGATTGACTAATCCCCAGCAAAACATTCTTAATGGTCGTATGCGGGCCAATCAAAGTTTCACCCCTTTGACCAATCACTGAGGCCACAGATAATAATTGGAACCCCCAGATTCTGTTCTTGCCTCAGTTCCTTCTCTTAGAAGCAGATGCCAAGATCAGATTAGATTTCCAAGAGATTTATTGGGGGAGATGCCCATAAAAGATAAACTGAAAGGTAGCAGAAGTGGTTGGGGAGACCCTTCAGGCTGTAACACAGGCCTAATGTCTGTGAAAGAAGAGAGGGAAGGATGGATGATTAGCAAGAGCCTCAGGCCACTGCATAGTTGTGAGAGTCTTCACCAAGCAAATAGAGAATTCCCAAGAAGATTGTCATTGGAAAAGTCCTACATCTAGGCAGGACTGTCCCAGCTCTAGATCCCCATCATGCTCAGTCATTGGCTGCAAACAGCCTGGAGGAAGCACGGTCTTGGTATAAACACAATGGTGGATCCCAAAGTGCAGCAGCTGGAGCCTGTCAGTCAACTTTGTGGGCTTTTTAGACAGTTTGAACTATACACCTTATGATTGCCACATCCTGATGATGAGAAGGGAAATAGGGGGATTGAGGAAGAGATGCTGTGCAGAAAAAGGATAAAGCAATAGTTGTTAAGCTAGATTTCTCACAAAGGAAAGAATCTTACATTTTCTCTAAGTCCTCAGTTCTTTGAATCTGTTTGTCTTTATTCAGTAATTGGTGTTTAGTAATTAAATTTAGATTTTGGGAATGATTACAAAAGAAGAGGAATGAAATAGATATTATGAAATAACAGTATGATCTTACTCAGCCAAAATGATTCCTTTGAGGCTAAAAAATGTGTGTTTGATGTGCAAAATCTGGTGTATTCAAATTTGCTTATTTTATCACTCTAACTTCCTGTGATTTCTAATTAAACTCAGGACACCTGTGAGGGTTCTTGTTTCTTGTTTAACAGTTGTGTGAATTAGTGGCAGTAGAAATAGAACTAGGTTTCATCCACATTCAAACTTTGTTCCCTACCTTGGTCTCATCACATAGATAACCAGTGCTGGAACACACAAAGCCTGCATTGTCACCATAAGGTGGATAAAACGTTGAGATGAAGGATCTGATTTTGATTTGGACTAGAAAACTGTTCAAATGAAATGAGATGGTAAAAGATGGAAAATGAGTGAGAGAATTAATTCTCATGTAGGTTGATAAGGAGTCCGGGACCCTCTAGGAGGAGAAAGTGGTCTGGGGCCCTCAAGGAGGAGAAAGGAGCAACTTTTTTTTCCCTACATTCCTTCGTCTTAGTCACATAAGACATATTTTCTTAAGCTCTAAGCTGTTATGGCAACAATAAATCCTAAGACTAACTTTCTTTAACTTCAGAGCTAATGATTACACAACAAAGCAACTCATGTTGCTCAAGGATATGTTTTCCTTTAAGCTCTGTACTAATTATTACTTAACAAAGATGTATCTTGCTCAAGGACATGTTTCTCCTTCTTAACAAGAACCTTCTGACTAATACTATTATCTTAAGATGTATGTGGGAGTGAGTCTGGTAAGACCTTTCTATTGTCAGTAACCAACTGAAAAAGTGGGGCTTTAGCGCCACCCAAACTAGTGAGTGGGGCACTCTCTGCCCCCTTCTGATGTCTAGGTCAGAAGCTTTCTCTATCTCTTTTTCACTGTAATAAAACTTTTACCACATGGAGCTCTGAGTGCTGAAGCCTCATTTCTGGTCCTGAAGCTAAATTCTTTTCTTTAGAGATCACAAATCTAACACCGTTAACTGTAAGCTATCAAGAGTATTGTGTTTCCTCAAAAAATTAAACATAGAGTTACTTTATGATCTGGCAGATCCATTTCTATACCTCAGAGAATTGAAAGCAGGAACTTAAACAGGTATCTGTACATCCATGTTCATAGCAGCATCATTCATAATAGCCAAAATGTGAAAGTGTTCATTGATTGATGAATGGATAAAGAATATGTGGTATATACATTTAACAGAACCTTCAGTTCAGTTCAGTCACTCAGTCATGTCCGACTTTGTGACCCCATGAATCGCAGCACGCCAGGCCTCCCTGTCCATCACCAACTCCTGGAATTTACTCAGACCCATGTCCATCGAGTTGGTGATGCCATCCAGCCATCTCGTCCTCTGTCATCCCCTTTTCCTCCTGCCCCCAATCCCTCCCAGCATCAGGGTCTTTTCCAGTGAGTCAACTCTTCGCATGAGGTGGCCAAGGTATTGGAATTTCAACTTCAGCATCAGTCCTTCCAATGAACACCCAGGACTAATCTCATTTAGGATGGACTGCTTGGATCTCCTTGCAGTCCAAGGGACTCTCAAGAGTCTTCTCCAACACCACAGTTCAAAAGCATCAATTTTTCGGTGCTCAGCTTTCTTCACAGTCCAACTCTCACATCCATACATGACTACTGGAAAAACCATAGCCTTGACCAGATGGACCTTTGTTGGCAAAGTAATGTATCTGCTTTTTAATATGCTGTCTAGGTTTTAATAGGCTTCCAAGGAGTAAGCATGTTTTAATTTCATGGCTGCAATCACTATCTGCAGTGATTTTAGAGCCCAAAAAAGAAAGTCTGACACTGTTTCCACTGTTTCCCCATCTATTTCCCACGAAGTGATGGGACCAGATGCCATGATCTTAGTTTTCTGAATGTTGAGCTTTAAGCCAACTTTTTCACTCTCCTCTTTCACTTTCATCAAGAGGCTTTTTAGTTCCTCTTCACTTTCTGCCATAGGGTGGTGTCATCTTCATATCTGAGGTTATTGATATTTCTCCCGGCAATCTTGATTCCAGCTTGTGCTTATCTTATTCAGCCTTAAAAAGGAAAGAAATTCTGTTTTTCTAAAATAGAAGTATAGATGATTTACAATATTTTATTAGTTTCAGGTTTACAATATAGTAATTCAATATTTTTATAGATTATACTCCATTTGAAGTTATTATAAAATAATGGCTTGTTTGTATCTCTCAATTGCCTATCCCTTATTTTGCTCCTCCCCACTTCCTTCTCCCTACTGGTAATCAATAGATTTCTCTCTGTATTGGTGAATCTGTTTCTGTTTTGTTATATTCATTGTTTTCTTTTTGTTGTTGTTGTTCAGTCACTAAGTCATGTTCAACTATTTGTGATCCCATGGACTGCAGCATGCCAGGCTTCCCTGTTCTTCACCATCTCCCGGAGTTTATTCAAACTCATGTCCATTGAGTCAGTGATGTCATCTAACCATCTCATTCTCTGTTCCCTTCTCTTCCTGCCTTCAGTCTCTCCCAGCATCAGGGTCTTTTCCAATGAGTCTGCTCTTTGCGTCAGTATTTGGAGCTTCAGTTTCAGCACCAGTCCTTCCAATGAATATTCAGGGATTCCACATATAAGTGATAACAGAGTATTTGTCTTTCTATATCTGACTTGTTTCACTGAACTTAATGCCCTCTAGGTCCATCCATATTGTTTCAAATGGCAGAATTTCTTTTTTTAATGGTTAAGTAATATTCTGTTCTATATATATATATATAACAGCATGTCTATCCATTCATAAGTTGATGGGCAATTGGGTTTCTCCCATATCTTGGCTATTGTAAATAAAGCTACTGCGAACACGGGGGTTTGTGTATCCTTCTGAATTACTGTTTGTTTTTTTTTTTTCCAGATATATACTCAGGAGTGGAATTGCTGGATCATATGGTAATTCTATTTTAGTTTCTTGAAAAGTTTCCACACTGTTTCTCATACTGGTTTCATCAATCTACAGTCTCATCAACAAGGTACTAGGGTTCTTTTTCCCATATGCCCCCCCCCCCAACATTTGTTATTTGTAGACATTTTTTATGATAGCCATTCTGACAGATGTAAAGTGTTATCTCATTATGGGTTTGATTTACAGGAAGTAAAATGCTAATGTTAGGGGTCATGCGGAGGGGATAATAAAAAATGAAATGGGACCACTTTGGAAAGCCATGAGAGTGGATCAACTAAGGATGAGTTTAAGTATATTCTAGAACCCAGCAATCACAATCATTGGTATCTGCCCATGATAACTGAATGAATTTGTTCATCAAAAGACAGGTGCAAGGATGTTTATGCCAACACTATTCACCTGGTCAGAAACAGCCAGATGTCCACCTGTGGGAGGATATATAATTATTCATATAGTGGAATGCCATATAGCAATGGAAATGAGCATACTACTGCTACACATAACTTGAATGAGTCTCAGAAACATGAAGTTGGGCAAAAGTGATTCCATTATAAAGAAGAGAAACTAATCTCTGGTGTCAAATGTCAGAATAATGCTTACTTCTGGGGAGGAAGTGGAGGGTCAACTTGGAGGGAGCATGAGGGTGACATCTGGACACTGGTAGTGACCTATTTTCTGATCTGGATGGTGGTCACATGGGTGTGTTCACCTTGTGAAATTTAGTTGAACTCTACATGTATCATACTTTTCTGCATCTTTACCTTCACTTTTGAAAGTTCGTTAAAATAGTGGATCAGGAGTAATTAGGCTTCTAAAGTCACCGTAGAGTTTGAAATTAGTCTTTACGTAATTAGCAATCAGAATTTATATAGTGGAGAGTTTTGGACCCAACTGTGGGAAGACAGAGAGCTTTTCTGCATAAAGAACATATCAACTGTGTGACTATGTAGTAGTTAGCATTTTAAAAATATGCTTCATGTTAAACAAAAACCTTTTATGCACATTCACTCTTCATAATAAATCTGAGTAGCAATTGTTACCATTGCTACCTTCCAGGTGAGAAGTCTAGCACTCAGAAAACTCAGTGACCTACAAAAATGTCTCAACCAGTAGGCAGTAGATTCAGAATTAAGCCTAGGTAAACTGGCCCCCCAGCTTATACTGGCTAATCCGCTCCACTCTGCCTCCAAGTATCTTTTAGTATCTGGCAGTGTCCCCTCATTCATGTGATATTGTGCTTGGGGAGTGTGGTTCTGCCTTTATTACCTATATATTTCTGCTGTAGAGAAAGAATTCTATGATTTTCCTTGGTGCTTACTCTGTTTACCAATTAGATTTAAATTTTTATTGTTTTAATTTTTTAATTGAGTGCCTTATTAGAATTTCAATACAATAGTTATTTTTATTTAGACTTTTATGTTATAAAAATGTGTAATGATTTGGAAAGGAAATTGAGAAACTAAGAAGTCAACCATAATCCTGTCATCCCATTTAAATGGTAGCATTCCTTCTTAGATCTGCTTTTGTGTGTTTATTTTTCCCACTTTTTCCAGTCAGGAATACATATCTTAGAGTCTATAAAACTACATTTATAGAAATAACTTTTTGTGTTGAGAGTAAAATTATTAAAAATTGAAAACTGCAAAAACATGAAGAAAAATGCAAATTAATTTAATTGTACAACTGTGCAAGAACCAATATTAACAACTTTCCTATGAATACATAATATTCATTTAGAAATTGGAATTGTACTCTACATACAAAATTGTATCCTGCTTTTTGTTTTGCTTACTTTCTCTCAGGCCACCAAATATTCTTTGAAACCACAAATTAAAAAATATCATTGGAATACAGTTGATTTACAAAGATATGTCAATTTCAGGTGTACGGCAAAGTGAATTAGTTATACATATACATATATCCACTTTTTAAAGATTCTTTTCCAACATAGGTTATTAGATACTGTTGAATAAGGCTCCCTGTGCTATATAGTAGGTCCTCATTAGTTATCTATTTTATATAGTAGTGTGTATATGTTAATTCCAATCTCCCAGTTTATCACTTCTTTCCCCTTGGTAGCCATAGGTTTGTTTTCTATATCTATGACTCTATTTCTGGTTTGTAAATAAGTTCATTTGTATCATTTATTAAAAATTCCACCTATAAGTATTATCATATTTGTCTTTGACTTACTTCACTTAGTATGGCAATCTCTAGGTCTATCCATATTGCTGCAAATGGCATTATTTTTATTCTCTTTTAATGACTGAGCAATATTTCATGGTATATATGTATATATATATATATATATGCCACATCTTCTTTATCTTTGAAATGAAGTGAAGTTGCTGTCATGTCCAACTCTTTGCAACTCCATGGACTGTAGCCTACCAGGATTCTCTATCCATGGGATTTTCCAGGCAAGAGTACTGGAGTGGGTTGCCATTTCCTTCTCCTATGGACATTTAGGTTGCTTCCATGTCTTGGCTATTATAAATAATGCTGCAATAAGCATTGGGGTGCATGTATTTTTTCAAATTGTAGTTTTCTCTGGGATATGCCCAGAGCAGGATTGCTGAATCATGTGGTATTTCTAGATGTAGGTTTTTAAAGAAACCTTCACACTGTTCTCCATAATGGTTATATCAGCTTACATTCCCAAAATGGTAGAGGAGGATTCCTTGTTCTCTATAGTCTCTCTAGTATTTATTTTTTGTAAATTTTTTAACATTGGCCATTCAGATCAATGTGAGGTGATACCTCATTATAGTTTTGATTTGCATTTCTCTAATAATTAGTGATGTTTACCATCTTTTCATATGCTTTTTGGCCATCTGTCTTCTTTTAGATGTTCTGCTCATTTTCTGATGGGTTTTTTGCTTTTTTGATATTGAGCTGTATGAGTTTATGTATCACTTGTCAATTGCTTCATTTGCAAATGTTTTCTCCCATTCAGCAGCTGTCTTTTTGTTTTGTCTATGGTTTCTTTTGCTGTACAAAGTTTTAAAATTTAATTAGGTCCCATTTGTCTATTTTTGTTTTTATTTTCATTAAGGATGTAGATCAAAAAAGATATTGCTGCAATTCATGTCAAAGAATATTCTTCCTATGTTTTCCTCTAAGAATTTATAGTATATGGCCTTAAATTTAGGTCTTTTGAGTTTATTTTTTCTATGGTATTAGAGAATGTCTTAATTTCATTCTTTTAACATGTAGCTGTCCAACTTTCCCAGCACCAGTTATTGAAGAGGCTGTCTTTTTTGCAATGTGTATTCTTGCCTCTTTTGTAATAGTTCAGTTGACCATAGGTGTATGGGTTTATCTTTGGACTTTTTATCCTGTTCCACTGATGTATATTTCTGTTTTTGTGCCAGTACCAAGTTGCTTTGATTACTGTAGCTTTATAGTATATTCTGAAATCAGGGAGCCTGATTCCTCCAATAAAGTTTTTCTTTCTCAAGAAATTGCTTTGGCTATTCGGGGTCTTTCCTGTGAAAACACAGTTTTAATGGACCATCACAGCTATTGTATACAAATATTTTAAAGGAATTTGCCTGCATAAGTTTTTCATTCTTAATGTTCTCTTCTAGTCTATTACATATATAAATGCAGTGTAGTTTTTATAGAATTTCAAAGATTACAAGGTTACTAAGGGTAGAAAGCACTTGAAATAAAGTATAGAATCTAGCCTGAATCAAAATGACGCTGCACCAAAGGTGTTCAACAAAGTGGGGAACAATCCAGTGAGAATTTTGGATTGTGGTTATCTATTAGTTCTGGGTTAAAGAATCTATGGAAACTGATATATATATATATATATGTATACTTATAAAGATAAAAGAATCTCTACATATCAAAGCAAATAGTCTTTGGCTATGTCCCAATTATTTTCAGATTTACTTATGTACCCACTGGCCTACTTTGCCAGAAATTTGCCCACAACCAAGTTTCTTTGTGGCATCCCCTGGTGGGTGTGGGTCCTAGGGCTGGCACAATTGCTGGGCTGCCACAGGCATATAGAACTCTCCAGCTCCTGGCTCACCCTGTTCCACTGAAACTGCTTTAAGTTTCCTGAAGGCTCTGAGTCAAAACCAGACAAAAGAGGAATTCCCACTCTTTCCCATTCCAAGAAAAGTCAAATTTCCTTCTTCTCATTTTCCTTTTAGTAAAAATCTTTACCCCTCTTGCTAGGGAGAGGCTTTGTTTTCTTGGCCTCAAGAAAACTCCATCTATTCTTGGTCTGCCTCCCATAGTCTGATTCATTCTTTCTTATCTAGGGTTTTCACCTAGAGTGACAGATGCCCCATAGTGTAAATAAGTCAAATTGATCTCACCTAAAATTTAAAAAAAAAAAAGTGTGTTGGAACAATGAGCCACGATTTGTGTTCTAATCAGTTTCAGGCTGCTCACTTGGGAATACTGAGGAACAGAGGGAGATAAAAATTGTAAAACCAGGCCAACACTTGAAGTCCAAATAACAATCTCCTTGCCAGTCTCTACTCCTCTAAATTCATCATAATGAGGAATACCCTCCAACTTGAAAGCAAAGATTTAGTTAAAATAGCTGGCTATCCAAACAAGTTACTTTCAGCAAGAGGAGCAGTGTTCGGCTTCATTGCTATTTATTTTAGGCTTAAAATGATACAGACAAGTGTTCAGAAACATAAAGACTCTAGAGGGTATTGTGTATTCAGATCCACATTTAACAAATTATGGGTGTTCTGTATGTTGTGAATTTAGCAGTTAAAGGAAGTTTAGCAGTCTCCCTAAACTGTGACTTTAGCAGTCTCAACATAAAACTGCATCTTGTTGGCAGCACCAATGGAAATAAACAAATACACAGCTGCTTCATTAAACTTAAATATTATTTATGACTCTGTAAATATAAATAAGATTTTGCTAGAATTGTGTGCCCCTGTGGTTGTAGCTTTCTATAAAAATGACTCAGAACATCATACCTTCTAAGATTATCTTGCATTTGCCATGTTTGCCTGAAAATGAAAAAAGGAAATTTTAATTATGGCAATGAGCTCTATTGTGAATGACAAGAACGCCATACTTGCCTTCAACTACCCACAGTATCCTTTATTTCTTCCCCAGCCCTCCCCCCTGCTCTGAACTCTTTCACTCCCAAGGCCCTGGAATCCATTATTTCCTTGGTATACACTAGAATTACTAGAATTAAGTGCCCTGTGAATATCTGTACAGTAGGGGAGGAAAGAACTGGAGAAAAAAACACAAGGGATGTTAAAAAAACAATTTGGAGGAAGTAAAATAAAAGTGTTCCACAGAAATCAATATGGTAATACAAAGGAGAAGCCTGTTCAATAGTGTCTTAAAAATCATAGAGCCTGAGATGTATGGAGAGAGTAACATGGAAACTTACACTACCATATGTAAAATAGATAACCAACGGGAATTTGCTGTATGGCTCTGGAAACCCAAACAGGGGCTCAACCTAGAGGGGTGGGATGGGGAGGAGAATGGGAGGGAGGTTCAAAAGGAAGGGGATATGTATACCTATGGCTGATTCATGTTGAGGTTTGACAGAAAACAACAAAATTCTGTAAAGCAATTTATCCTTCAATTAAAAAAGAAGTAAAATTAAAATAAAAAATCATATAGCCTAATTTAATTTAAAAGAGATTAGATCCTTGCCAAAATGGCCACATGATTATAATGTGTGTATCCTCAAATGAAAAATAACCAATGTCTTAGCTTTTTCTGAGTCAAATGTAATTTCTGATTAGACCCCTCCTGAACTCGCTAACAAATTATGATCAGAGAAGAAGCCCAATAAGTTTGGAGTTTGGTTGAGTTTAAAATCTGATTTTATGATTCATTTATACTTAGAGACGTTGTTATTTCTCTCCTCTAATTTCAAATGGAACAGCAACCAGGAACTGAAACTAATGTTATAAGTAACAGTTAAGTTATAAAGTGAAGTTTCCCTGTTAAGAAACAAGAAGATCCCTCAATCTTTGAATAGAATATAAATCATGTCAGAATAATAGAGTGAATAATGTCTCTTCTCAATAGCTAAATCAATTGCCAAAATCTTGAAAGTTTTCCTGAGATAAAGAATTAAACTTTTGAAATATCTGTCCTAGTTATTATCTCTTAGGTTAGAAGTCCAGTCACCCATTCCTACTTTTGAGAAATGCACCCCCCTCGCCTATGATCTAATGGCACAGCTGCAGTTGATTAGACTGAGGGCAGCTGGGAGACCTGATCAAACAGGAATTTGGAATTAAGACTGAGAGCAAGCAGGATTAAGGACAGTGAAACTAGTAAGGTGTTGACTCAGAAGGTATTAACAGTAGTTGTTAAACCATGAGGACTACAAAATAGAAAAAGCTGGGAAGCAGAATAGGAGAGAATTTGGGGGCTTCACCAGAGCATTCTGGAGTAATCTCAGGTTCCAGTGTGTTCCTGAAATCCAGCTAGAGTTTTTTGTTTTTTTGTTCCATTACATAGGTTTTTTGTTGTTGTTGTTCCATTATGACCACTGTCATCTTTATAATAAACTCTCTTTTCAACTAAAATTAAATCCAAGGGGCTCTTCTTACTTTCAACCAAGAAAGGTCCTAGACAACTTTTGGAAATAAACTTTTATAATTATTTATTTAAAGCTAAGACCATTCCTGTTTTAAATACAGACAGGCTTGATATGAGCATTAATATTAATTTTGATATTTTTAAATGATGGCAGATAATTAAAAACATTATGTTCCTCTACAAAACAATAAAATAACAAGCTTATTGAAAACAGAGAAGGAAACTTTATGTCTTCCCTTAAAAACTAATCAATAATTTTTTAAAAAATTCATATTCATCAGTCTTTCCTAATGTCTTTGAAAAGACATTAGGGAAAAAGTCTTCCCTACTTGTGTAGCAAAAGGTATTGCTATGACTCTATCATAAACATATCATAATACATAGCAAACAGTTATCATTCCACACAGTCTATTTCATCTCTACTCTGGACTCTGACATTGGGGATATGAGGTTGGAGAGACTACAAATGCAGTCCTTAAGGGAAGACAAACATAATGTGTCACATGGGACTCTCCTTATTGCTTCAATGAGCCTACCTATTAGAGAGAGGGCCAGGGCTGCCTCCACAGGAATTGCTAAGAGACAGCAAAGTGAACCCTGTGACTCCTAGTCTTTCATCTAAATTCAACATAAGTAAGAGAAACCTGGATTGATTATTTTATTAAAAAAGAATTTCTTTGATGTTAATTTATAGGAGTAGTGAGCTTTATGGTTATTCCCCTCCATTCCTACTGCTTCCCTTTAAGAAAAGTTGGAGCTGTGAGGACTAGGAGGACAAGAAATATGTCATATTCTCCATGTGAACACACATAGAGAATATTCTAAGTCTCATTTGGAGGCTGGTGGAGGTAACAGCACTGTTCTTCAAAATGAGAGATAGTTGTAATTTGAATGTCCCACAATTCCAGAGTTTGCTGGGGCAAGAGTACAAAAGTGTACTGCTGGGCAAAGCAGCCTCTGCAGAAGGGCAGCCAAGCCAGAGTCATCCTGCAAGGATCCAGTGTCAGAAGGCTGGTCCCACAGCATGAGGGAACCTGAGCTATTTTGCTGGAACACAGAAGTTGAAGAGTGAAAGGTTCACAGAATAGTGAATGTCTGGATAGTGAGGTCATGTCTATGAAGACTACTGAAGAATCTACCAATGTGGTTATGAAAGAGCCAGCATTTGAAGGTGGGCATTCAATAGTCAAATGAAAACTACAAATAGGACCAGTTAGACAAATAGAACTTTTCCTCTTTTCTTCACACCCCTCCCTGAGCCCAATCTTGCAGGTGCTATAAGTGGAAACAGAATTGGATTAAAGATGGAAATGCTGACATTGAATTGTGACTACTGGTGGGCTTTCCAACCATCTCATCCTTTGTCATCCCCTTCTCTTGACTTCAAACTTTCCAGCATCGGAATCTTTTCTAATGAGTCAGTTCTTGAGATGGTTGGATGGCATCACTGACTCAATGGACATAAGTTTGAGCAAACTCTGGGAGTTGGTGATGGACAGGGAAGCCTGGCATGCTGCAGTCCCTGGGGTCACAAAGAGTTGAACACAACTGAGTGACTGAGCTGAAATGTTGGGCTGCACCTTGCAGATCTGCAAAATTTGTCATTGTTAGCCTTGAAACTGAAGAGAGAGCACAGAGACAGCAACAGAGACATAAAATGTTTATTGGATAGGGAACCTTACAAAAGGGAATCAGCAAAAGTTCCTGGAGTGACACCCCACCATGTATGGCCAATGGCAAGCAGCATATGGTAGCAACCTTCTACTCTGGGCAGAGGGAGGCTACTGCTTATAGGGGGGATTGATATCAGGTTGGTTCACATTTACCAGGCAAACCAGCAACTTGGGTAGGGGTCACGAAGTTACTGATTAAGCCTTATAATTAAGAGGATTGGCTAGTCATGTGAGTGAAGCAGGGCCTGGTCAAGCAGGGGATGTATAGAGATCAAGGGAACAGTGATCTTGAATGACCAGACCTTTTAACTGCATTTCTTAATGTCTGAAAGCAAGACTGTTCTTTAATACCTGAAGATGTTAAAAGCATATGCCTTAGATGTTACAGGGAAGAAGTGAGATCTACCAGTGTTTAAAAGCATTGGTGGGAGAAAAAGTAAAATTCAGCTAATTCAATAGACCAGTCAAACAAGTATAGAGATAATTATGAGAACTGTCTAAGCGTTGCTATCCAGGTGAATATGGGCTGTCATAGAGAAAACGTGGGGGCAACTGAGTGAGTTTCAGTGGAACAAGAAATTCTTCCCAGAATTAGTGAGTTGAAATAACAAATGGGAGACAGCCCTCAGATTGGGAGAAAATAATAGCAAATGAAGAAACAGACAAAGGATTAATCTCAAAAATATACAAGCAACTCCTGAAGCTCAATTCCAGAAAAATAAATGACCCATCAAAAAGTGGGCCAAAGAACTAAACAGACATTTCTCCAAAGAAGACATAAAGATGGCTAACAAACACATGAAAAGATGCTCAACATCACTCATTATCAGAGAAATGCAAATCAAAACCACAATGAGGTACCATTACACGCCAGTCAGGATGGCTGCTATCCAAAAGTCTACAAGCAATAAATGCTGGAGAGGGTGTGGAGAAAAGGGAACCCTCTTACACTGTTGGTGGGAATGCAAACTAGTACAGCCGCTATGGAGAACAGTGTGGAGATTTCTTAAAAAACTGGAAATAGAACTGCCATATGACCCAGCAATACCACTTCTGGGCGTATATACTGAGGAGACCAGATCTGAAAGAGACACGTGTACCCCAATGTTCATCGCAGCACTGTTTATAATAGCCAGGACATGGGAGCAACCTAGATGCCCACCAGCAGACGAATGGATGAGGAAGCTGTGGTACATATACACCATGGAATATTATTCAGCTGTTAAAAAGAATTCATTTGAACCAGTTCTAATGAGATGGATGAAACTGGAGCCCATTATACAGAGTGAAGTAAGCCAGAAAGATAAAGAACATTACAGCATACTAACACATATATATGGAATTTAGAAAGATGGTAACGACAACCCTATATGCAAAACAGAAAAAGAGACACAGAAGTACAGAACAGACTTTTGAACGCTGTGGGAGAAGGTGAGGGTGGGATGTTTCGAAAGAACAGCATGTATATTATCTTTGGTGAAACAGGTCACCAGCCCAGGTGGGATGCATGAGACAAGTGCTCGGGCCTGGTGCACTGGGAAGACCCAGAGGAATCGGGTGGTGAGGGAGGTGGGAGGGGGCATCGGAATGGGGAATATGTGTAAATCTATGGCTGATTCATATCAATGTATGACAAAACCCACTGAAAAAAATAAATAAATAAATAAGAATGAAAAAAAAAAAGAAATAACAAATGGGAGTTTTCCAGTTAAAAAAAAAAAAAAGAAAGATTGGAGGGGAAGGGCAGCTGGGCAAAAGTAGAGGCAGGTACAAATTTCTAAAAGCAAGAGAAACAATGGCCCTTTTGAGAAATTACAATTAATTATGTTTTGAATATAGACTCTGATCGGGGAGAAGTGCAAGGTGATGAATCATATACTATAGTAAGGAGCTTGCATGTAATCCTGGAGTCTGTGGGAACCCATAAAGTAGCATTTTTAAGCAGGGAAGGAGTATTGTGAAAGATCATTCTAGCTGCTGTGTTCTGAGACACCTGGAGCTGCATCCAACGTGTTAAGGAGCTCTGACTATAATCAGGATGAAGGATGCTGATAGTTTAAACTAGAACTAAGGGAATGGCAATGAGAATGGAGAGAAGGTACCAGATATCAGAGCTCTTCAGGGAATAAAATTCGAAAGACTTGGGGATGGACTGAATGAAGGAGTAAGTAGAAGGAAGTGTTAAGGATGCATGTTTCCAGCATGGACAACCAGAGTTATTCAATTGTTGGGTACAGACATTGTAGTAATTGGCAAGGTAAATGGATTGTATGGGAAATTGAAAGAGTGAGTGTAGACAGCTCTTTTTAAATAATTTGAAGGTTGTGAGGGGATAATAAAAGAGAGTAGTTAGAGAGAGAAGGAAGCTGGGAGCATAAAGAAGGCTGAGCACCAAAGAATTAATGCTCTTGAACTGTGGTGTTGGAGAAGACTCTTGAGAGTCCCTTGGACTGCAAGGAAATCAAAACAGTCAATTCCCAAGGAAATCAGTCCTGGATATTAATTGGAAGGACTGAGGCTAAAGCTGAAACTCCAATACTTTGGCCACCTGATGTGAAGAACAGACTCACTGGGAAAGACACTGATGCTGGGGAAGGTGAAGGCAGAAGGAGAAGGGAGTGACAGAGGATGAGATGGTGGGATGGCATCACTGATTCAATGGCCATGAGTTTGAGCATGCTCTAAGAGTTGGTGATGAGCAGGGAGGCCTGGTGTGCTGCAGTCCATGGAGTCACAGAGAGTCAGACATGACTCAGTGACTGAAGTGAACTGATGCTTCGGCCTAATAATACTACTTCTAAAATTTTATTTACCCTATATGCAAAACAGAAAAAGAGACACAGATGTACAGAACAGACTTTTGGACTCTGTGGCAGAAGGCGAGGGTGGGATGTTTCAAGAGAACAGCATCGAAACATGTATATTATCTAGGGTGAAACCGATCACCAGCCCAGGTTGGATGCATGAGACAAGTGCTTGGGCCTGGTGCACTTTGAAGACCCAGAGGGATCGGGTAGAGAGGGAGGTGGGCGGGGGGGATCGGGATGGGGAATACATGTAAATCCATGGCTAACTCATGTCAATGTATGAAAAAAACCACTACAATATTGTAAAGTAATTAGCCTCTAACTAATAAAAATAAATGGAAAAAAAATAACACTTCCTAAGAAAAATAAATAAATAAATAAAATTTTATTTATGGAACTGATTGAATAAAAGCATACAGGCATATATGCAAAGATATTCATGGGAACATTATTTTTATTAATGAAAAGTAGAAAATAGATGAAATGTCTAATGATGAGTACTGATAGTTATCATATATCCATGCAATTATTAAAAATAATGATAAAGAGCTATAGTGATTGACAGGGAAAGATGACCATGGTGTACTAAGTAGAAAAGCTGGTTAAAATAAAATAATTTTATTTTCCCAGAGTTGAAATATATATGCCTAGAAAAATACTGAAATTAATTATTTATTGGAGAAAATGTTTTCAATGGCTTTTATTTTCTTCTCTAATTTTTTGGTATTGATGTATTTGTTTTACAGTTACTTTTTTTTTTTTTTACTGTTAACTGTTCATGAAACAATAAAACTGATGCCATTTTTGATCTACAAAATTAAAAAAAATTACCACTTAGGGAAACTTTTCACTTGCACTACTGCTTTGGGTTGAATCACGAAATAACAGTTTAATGTGCATCTTCTGGCTCTCTCTCCTATGTGCTATGTGCCATAACATGTGGTTGCTAACCTACTGACAGATAAGATGGGGCTCTGGCTAGATGAATAATGAAGGCTTTCATCATTGTAGTATCTGGGTTAGACTGCAGTTTCAAGGAAGGCAAAGCCAAACTAAACCAGAGAAATTGTCAAGCCCAACCAAAACCCATGTAAAAACTGCCTGGTGGTGTGTGGAAAGGTCCATGATAGTTGATCTGCTGCTGATGTGACTTCTTTCCCACCAAACGTAGATGTGCCAACTACGGTTTCTAAGCGGGACGTGCGTCAGCAATGCAAGAGATTTCATTTGGAGTTGGGAAGTCACTGACATAGATTACTGCTCTTGCCACCTCATTTTATAAACCCAGCTTGCTGCCAACTAAGTCTGCATCAATAATCACAGTTTCCAGTCTAAGGCATTTCTCTTACTTTTGGTGTTATAATTTTATAAAGCAAACAACTGATATACTTTAATAATGTGGTATCTTGGTTAAGCATGAGATTTTGGGGGCTTTTCTGAAAATTCTTTTTATTAGGTCATTAACATTCACACTTTTAGCAACTTCATTTTGAATCAACATAATTCAAAGTGATGTCAATAACTTGACAGATACAAGATTGCAAACAATTTTTGCATGATTTAGCAACTTAGAAACTAAAACAATAAGGACAGTGACTCCCTAATCTGCTTTACTGCAATATCCATTTTGGATGCTTTTGTTTTATAATAATTTACTGACAAAGTTTACTGCCTAAGTGTCAGCAGTTCCTGTCATGATGTTTAGTCTGGGAAGCTAACATTTGTGTAGATGATATAAAGATGGATAAGCAAACTGTTCCACTGAAAATCCTGGTGCTGCTCCTAAGTGAAACCTCTCCTCTCCTTGGCTGCCACCACTGCTGCTGCTTCTGCTAATTCTGCTGTCACTGCCAACATACTGGGTCTCAGTCTCCTGGCCCTGGATTCTTCTTTGGGGGCCCCACAGCAGGTGTGGACACTGGACAGTCAGGCCAATTGATTGCTGCTTGCCGTGCTCATGGACCTGAGCTCACACATACACACAAAGATATCTGGTGTATTTCCTCTGCTCTTATGCATGTTTCACTGCCTATTAGTTTCACTTAAAAAACACAAGTTCAAAGATCAAATTATTAAGAAGCTCATGATGACAGCAGAACATTAAGCCAAGTATGTGATCTTTTCAAAGACCTGTGTCCTCTGCAACTGGCCCTGTTCACAATGAAGACCCATGCAGCCCAACAAAGAGACGATACCAAGGGATAAGGACCTTGCTATAGACTAATTTTATCTGAATTTCATGTGAATGGAATCAATCTGTAATTTCAGAGTCATTTTTTAAATGTAAGCTAGCTTTATTTAGGTATAATTTATATACAAGTAAAACCCATCCACTTACCAAAGGCACAGAATTAGATAACTGACATCCCTATAGTCAAGATACAGAACAGTTCTGTTACAACCCCTTCCCTGACCCCTGCAAAGTCTCTCATAGAGATCAGAGTGATAGAATAGAGATCTACTGTTTGGGAAAGATGAATTCAGGTTAATGCAAGAATCCTCAACATGATATGGAAATTGATTCGAGTTTAATAAAAAAGATGGACAAACTAGTGAGATCTGGCCTACAGAAGTGGATGTTTGTTAATGGTAAGAGGAAATTTGTAAGGAATTGGTCAAATATTTTTTAAAAATCTAAGGACATTGTATTTTGAATATTCTGACTATATAAGGATCTAGAGTTTTCTGAAATACTGGAGTTGCTTTTTATTCAGATTCAAGTTAGGATTGTTAATTTACTTCTGACTGTTACCTCTGAAATTACTTCCTTTTGTGTAATTCAAACAAAATAGCATAAGGGAGGGATGTGTGGACAGAACACATGAACACAGACACACAAACAGCTAGCATGCACCATTTATGTGCCGCAGCCTGAGGCAGGTGGGGATAACTTATCATATAGGAAGTTTGTCATGGGTGCCCTTTTTGCTTCAAACTGGTGGAAGTCCTCCAGGTGTAACAGATTGATTTTCTGTCTTGATTAGTTGAAATGCTCACAACTGCATAGACTGGGTATTTGAAAGGCATCACATAGTTTATTAATAACTGAAGAAGAAAAGAGAGAACAAACATAACTCTACAATATAAAAAAGTCAACGTAAGGAACATATTTGGAGCACCAGCTTCAACACTTGATTGCATGAAAAAGCCAGTTGGCAAAGTAAGTCACAGATGTCCATACCATTTTTTTTTCTATTACTCTTACCATGTAGGCCAACTGAATGGGACCCACATTATACACAGCTGAACCTGAAAACTGGCTGCCCAGGCTGCATAATTGGAGTGGGCCAAAACATTTCACATCAGTTCTCTGCAAATTCCCAGAACTGAATATTCCCATGAAAAAGTTTTGTGTCTATGTGTGCAGAAACCCATACTCCTGATCTGTTATTAAAATACGCATTCTGTAGATTTTTATAGTGTTTGTGAGGTGGTGTGTGAATAAAAATTGAATATGCATGTGTTTCTGTTATATGGACCAGAAACTTGATTTAATGATCAAGGCTTTGCTTACTGAACCATCATATTGTCCATCTATTTTTCTTCTCTGTGATGCTTAGATATTGGCTTGCTGAATGGTGAGAGGCAATTTTCAAAGTAGAGAGTGTTTGCTTCTAGATACACCGGGATTACCATGAGGAGCATAACTACAGAAAAAAAGACACTGGGATTTGAGGGTTGGGAAGGCAGGAAAAGAATGCAACTAGAAGCAAAGAGTGCTGGATAACTGTTCATGAGTGATGGCAAGCACAGACAAATAATCACATCAGAAATATTTCTTCGACATTACCTTATAAAAGACTGAATTGAGGTAGGGTATATAACATGTTAATTTGATATTCAACTTCAAATGTGCTTTATTTTTCTTTTAGGGCATACATAAATGTATGCACTATAGCTTCTAATTTGATTTCTGAAAATAACTGAGATACAGCCTCCCAACCCCTCTTTCCCTTTGTAATTCATTAGCACATGGCCTGTGAATAATGCCTGGGGGCTCTTAGAATGACTTCATCAAGTAATGATGTGCCAACCTTAACTTGTTTTTATGGCAGATTTTATAAAGAAGGAAAAAAAAAACTGTATTTATTAAACTGACAGTGACTAGAATTATCATTGACTGAGTTTCCTGAAATGCAAGCACTACTACCACCATAACACATGTGCCTTTTGTGTAGGATTCTTTTGTCATGATATAATAGGGGTTATATGTTTTTGTAAGTTATTTGGGTTAAATCCAGAGGGTGTGATGAAGCATTCAGCCTGGGTATGATCTCAGTCTAGGGACACTAAACACCAGGCCAAAGTAGGATTTATTGTAGGGTCTAGTCTGTTCTTGAATGTTCTGGTAAACTCTGCTATTTAAGAAGAGTGGAAAGAAAATAGAAAAAGAGGGAAAGAAGAAATCCATATATAATGAATACCTATCATGTTTGGTCAGTTGTCCTCAGAGTCAAGGCGGTCAATCCAACACTGAATAGATTGTCACGAGTGATAGTAAAACAAGAGCATATCCCTGTGTGTCTAGGAGGCTTGGAAACACCCAAAACAGCAATCACAGTTATCCAACAGTCATTTCAAAGTGATAAAGGTACAATGTGATTGGATATTTTTGAGCAGAAATTACTTACATTGTATACCCTCTATTAGAGAGAGATGGGAGTGAACAGAAAGGAACATTTTTAAGAGGAAAGCAAGAGGCAAACATTGTTAGGGCACATACATGTAAGCACCATAGAAGAAGTAGAACCTTGAAGATCACAAAGGCTTTCTTTGAAAAGAGGAAAGGAGTTCTTGGCTAAGTGGCTGTGAACTATACTGCTTCCAGGGCAAGCATTGCCCACAATGAATCTGGTACACATGAAGATGTGACATTCAGCTTCTTCAGGTCTACCTCCATGGCACAGAGTAGCCAGTACATGGTCTTGGCCTTCTTGGGCATCCATGCTCAGTGCTGTGTGAGGCAGGAATCAAAAGCCTGCTATCTTGACCCAATGGTGACAGTGCAGATGTGTAGGAGTTTTTCCAAACTCCTTGTTCAATGGGCTAGGGTTTTGCTAGGTCTGCTTCATAGTTTACCTTCTCCATTTAGTTTCCCCCCTTCCTTTCACAGGTTTGATCTCTAACAAATGCAGAGCATCACAAATTGTTTCAGCATAACTTCCTGAGAACCCAACTTGCAACAGTCTGATTATATAATAGTATCTCAGATTACTTTAGTGGAGAGACACAGCTTAGAATGTCTAAATAGTCAAGATACATGTTACTTGAAACACTTCTCAGAGAATACCTTCATGGTCAAAAATTAATTTTCTACTACCATGTTCAATTCAGTCACTTAGTCGTGTCCAACTCTTTGTGACCCCGTGAACTGCAGCACGCCGGGCTTCCCTGTCCATCACCAACTCCCGGAGTTCACCCAAACCCATGTCCATTGAGTCAGTGATGCCATCCAACCATCTTGTCCTCTGTCGTCCCCTTCTCCTCCTGCCCTCAATTTTCCCCAGCATCAGGGTCTTTCCCAATGAGTCAGCTCTTCGCATCAGGTGGCCAAAGTAATGGAGTTTCAGCTTCAACACCAGTGTTTCCAATGAACACCCAGGACTGATCTCCTTTAGGATGAATTGTTGGATCTCCTTGCAGTCTAAGGGAGTCTCAGGAGTCTTCTCCAACACCACAGTTCAAAAGCATCAATTCTTCAGCGCTCAGCTTTCTTTATAGTCCAACTCTCACATCCATACATGACCACTGGAAAAACCATAGCCTTGACTAGATGGACCTTTGTTGGCAAAATAATGCCTCTGCTTTTTAATATGCTGTCTTAGGTTGGTCATAACTTTCCTTCCAAGGAGTAAGCATCTTTTAATTTCATGTGGATTCCGTAAAAGGAAAGAATTTACTAGTCAGGCCATTTTAAGCATCTAGTTTACTTGACAGTTATATTTTTTTTTTATTATAAATGGGTATATTAGCTTTCTGTTAAGCTCAATCTCTGAGAACATTATTAATATGAGTCTGTTCCTGGGACATGGTCTCAGTCTCAAAGCAGCCACAAAATCAGTGTCCTAAGCATATAGAATTCAAGACCAAAATCTGAGCATGGCAAGTCAGCGTTATGGTAGTAGATATCAGTTATTTATTTTATTTTATTTATTTATTTATTTATTTTTTCAGTGGGTTTTGTCATACATTGACATGAATCAGCAATAGATTTACATGTATTCCCCATCCTGATCCCCCCTCCCACCTCCCTCTCCACCCGATTCCTCTGGGTCTTCCCAGTGCACCAGGCTCGAGCACTTGTCTCATGCATCCCACCTGGGCTGGTGACCTGTTTCACCAAAGATAATATACATGCTGTTCTTTTGAAGTATCCCACCCTCACCTTCTCCTACAGAGTTCAAAAGTCTGTTCTGTACTTCTGTGTCTCTTTTTCTGTTTTGCATATAGGGTTGTCGTTACCATCTTTCTAAATTCCATATATATGTGTTAGTATGCTGTAATGTTCTTTATCTTTCTGGCTTACTTCACTCTGTATAATGGGCTCCAGTTTCATCCATCTCATTAGAACTGGTTCAAA
This sequence comes from Dama dama, assembly GCF_033118175.1. Classification (NCBI taxonomy): domain Eukaryota; kingdom Metazoa; phylum Chordata; class Mammalia; order Artiodactyla; family Cervidae; genus Dama; species Dama dama. Next base: position 81,104,742 of record NC_083699.1, read on the forward strand.
TGAATTCTTTTTAACAGCTGAGTAATATTCCATGGTGTATATGTACCACAGCTTCCTTATCCATTCGTCTGCTGGTGGGCATCTAGGTTGCTCCCATGTCCTGGCTATTATAAACAGTGCTGCGATGAACATTGGGGTACACGTGTCTCTTTCAGATCTGGTTTCCTCAGTGTGTATGCCCAGAAGTGGTATTGCTGGGTCATATGGCAGTTCTATTTCCAGTTTTTTAAGAAATCTCCACACTGTTCTCCATAGCGGCTGTACTAGTTTGCATTCCCACCAACAGTGTAAGAGGGTTCCCTTTTCTCCACACCCTCTCCAGCATTTATTGCTTGTAGACTTTTGGATAGCAGCCATCCTGACTGGCGTGTAATGGTACCTCATTGTGGTTTTGATTTACATGTCAACCACTTGTAAAAGAATGAAACTAGAACACTTTCTAACACCATACACAAAAATAAACTCAAAATGGATTAAAGATCTAAATGTAAGACCAGAAACTATAAAACTCCTAGAGGAGAACATAGGCAAAACACTCTCCGACATAAATCACAGCAAGATCCTCTATGACCCACCTCCTAGAATATTGGAAATAAAAGCAAAACTAAACAAATGGGACCTAATGAAACTTAAAAGCTTTTGCACAACAAAGGAAACTATAAGTAAGGTGAAAAGACAGCCCTCAGATTGGGAGAAAATAATAGCAAATGAAGAAACAGACAAAGGATTAATCTCAAAAATATACAAGCAACTCTTGAAGCTCAATTCCAGAAAAATAAATGACCCAATCCAAAAATGGGCCAAAGAACTAAACAGACATTTCTCCAAAGAAGACATACAGATGGCTAACAAACACATGAAAAGATGCTCAACATCACTCATTATCAGATATCAGTTATTTTATCTCTCCAGAATTCTATACTCTGAGGAACACTTCTGCCTTCCATTTTTTGAGATTCCTTTGACTCTCTCAAACATCACCACTACCTACAGCCCACCACCACCTGTGCTGCCACCACAGCCATCACAGGGGTTCAGTTCAGTTCAGTCGCTCAGTTGTGTCTGACTCTTTGTGACCTCATGAACTGCAGCACAGCAGGCCTCCCTGTCCATCACCAACTCCCAGAGCTTGCTCAACTCATGTCTGTCGAGTTGGTGATGTCATCCAATCATCTCATCTTCTGTCGTCCCCTTATCCTCCTGCCGTCAATATTTTCCAGCATCAGGGTCTTTTCCAATGAGTCAGTTCTTCACATCAGGTGGCCAAAGTATTGGAGCTTCAGCTTCAATATCAGTCCTTTCAATGAATATTCAGGACTGATTTCCTTTAGAATTGACTGGTTTGATTTCCTTATTTTCCAAGGGATTATCAAGAGTCTTCTCTAACATCACAGTGCAAAAACATCAATTCTTTGGTGCTAAGACTTCTTTATGGCCCAACTCTCACATCCATAAATGACTACTGGAAAAACCACAGCTTTGACTAGACAGACCTTGGTCAGCAAAGTAATGTCTCTGCTTTTTAATATGCTGTCTAGATTGGTCATAGCTTTTCTTCCAAAAAGCAGGAGTCTTTTAATTTCAAGGCTGCATTCACCATCTGCAGTGATTTTGGAGCCCAAGAAAATAAAGTCACTATTTCCATTGTTTCCCCATCTACTTACCATGAAGTGATGGGGTCAGATGCCATGATCTTTGTTTTTTGAATGTTGAATTTAAGTCAACTTTTTCACTCTTCTCTTTCACTTTCATTAAGAGGCTCTTTAGTTCCTTTTTGCTTTCTGCCATAAGGGTGGTGTCACCTGCATATCTGAGGTTATTGATATTTCTTCCTGCAATATTGATACCAGTTTGTGCTTCATCCAGTCTGGAATTTCACAAGATGTACTCTGCATATAAGTCAAATAAGAAGGATGACAATATACAGACTTGACATACTCTTTTCCCAATTTAGTACCAATCCATTGTCCCATGTCTGGTTCTAACTGTTGTTTCTTGACCTGCATACAGATTTCTCAGGAGGCAAGTAAGGTGGTCTAGTATATCTTGATGGAGAGGTGGTCTTCATCTCTTGAAGAATTTTCCAGTTTGTTGTGATCTACACAGTCAAAAGCTTTAGTATAGTCAATGAAGCAGAAGTATATGTTTCTCTGGAATTCTCTTGCTTTTTCTATGATCCAATGGATGTTGGCAATTTGATCTCTGGTTCCTCTCCCTTTTCTAAATCCAGCTTGAACATTGAGAAGCTCTCAGTTCACGTATTGTTGAAGCTTAGCTTGGAGAATTTTGAGAATTACTTTGCTAGCATGTGAGATGAGTGAGACTGTGCAATAGTTGGAGCATTCTTTGGAATTGCCTTTCTTTGGGATTGGAATGAAAACTGACCTTTTCCAGTCCTGTGGCCACTGCTGAGTTTTCCAAGTTCATTGGCATATTGAGTGCAGCACTTTAACAGCATCATATTTTAGGATTGGAAATAGCTCAGCTGGAATTCCATCACTTTCCCTAGCTTTGTTTGTAGCGATACTTCCTAAGGCCCACTTGACTTCCCCTCCCAGATGTCTGGCTCTAGGTGAGTGATCACACCATTGTGGTTATCTCGATCATTAAAATTTTTTGTGGATAGTTCTTCTGTGTATTCTTGCCATCTCTTAATATCTTCTGCTTCTGTTAGGTCCATACCATTTCTGTCTATTGTGCCCACCTTTGCATGAAATGTTCCCTTGTTATCTTTAATTTTTTTTGAAGAAATCTCTAGTCTTTTCCATTCCATTGTTTTGTTCTATTTCTTTGCATTGTTCTTAGGAAGGCTTTCTTATATCTCCTTGCTATTCTTTGGAACTCTGCATTCACATGGATATGTTTTTCCTTTTCTCCTTTGCCTTTCACCTCTCTTCTTTTCTCAGCTGCTTGTAAGGCCTCTTCAGACAACCATCTTGCCGTTTTGCATTTCTTCTTCTTGTGGATGGTTTTGATCACTGCCTTCTGTACAGAGGTGGACCTGAACTTCTAGCTTGACTGATGAAGTTCCTTCTCCTGGAAATTTGAATCTCCAGTGTAGGTGTGCACGGCGCAGAAGATACTTGGAGCTGAGTCATATGATGGTAATGCTCAAGAGATTGTCCTTGAATTTCTAGTGCTATATTTCCTAAAACTGTCCTAGTTTGTATACTCCCAAGCTTTCTTTGTTCGGTTCTCCATTCCATTTTCAAATGACTCCAACAAACATCTATCAAATGCCTTTTACTATATCATGCTAGTCAATGTACTAGCCACATCTAAGAAAACAGAAGCAACTTAAGTGTTCTGGAATCAGATGCCTGTGGTCATTCAATCGCTAATCCATGTCTGACTCTTTGTGACCCCGTGGACTGTCACAGTAGGATCCTCTGTCTTTCACTATCTCTCGGAGTTTGCTCAAATTCATGTCCGTTGAGTCAGTGCGCTATCTAATCATCTCATCCTCTGCCACCTCCTTCTCCTTTTGCCTTCAATCTTCCCTAGTATGAGGGTCTTTTCCAGAGTTGGCTCTTTTCATCAGGTGGCCAAAGTATTTGAGCTTCACCTTCAGCATCAGTCCTTCCAATGAATATTCAGAGTTGATTTCCTTTAGGATTGACTGGTTTGATCTCCTTACTGTCAAGGTACTCTCAAGAGTTCCCCAGCACCACAATTAGAAAACATTAATTCTTTAACACTCAGCCTTTTTATGGGCCAACACTCACATACATACATGACTACTGGAAAGACCATAGCTTTGACTATATGGACCTTTGTTGGCAAAATGATTTCTTGGCTTTTAAATGTGCTCTCAAGATTTGTTATAGTTTTCCTTCCAAGGAGTAAGTATCTTAATTTCATGGCTGCAGTCACCATCCACAGTGATTTTGGAACCCAAGAAAATAAAATCTGTCATTGTTTCCACTTTCCCCCCTTCTATTTGCAATGAAGTAATGGGACCAGATGCCATGATTTTAGTTTTCTGAATGTTGAGTTTTAAGCCAGCTTTTTCACTCTCCTCTTTCACCTTCTTCAAGAGGCTCTTTAATTCCCCTTCACTTTCTGCCATTATAGTGGTATCATCTGCGTCTGAGGTTGTTGATATTTCTCCTGCAGTCTTGATTCCAGCTTGTGCTTCATCCAGTCTGGCATTTCAGATGATGTATTCTGCATATAAGTTAAGTAAGCAGGGTGACAATATATAGCCTTGTTGTTAGATTCAGGGGTTAGACGCACTTGTTAAAAAGTGAGCGATCAGTGAAGACAACCCTAAACTAGGAAACAGGCCTGCTGCAGCTGCTAAGTCTCGTCAGTCTGTCCGACTCTGTGAGACCCCATAGACGACAGCCCAACAGGCTCCTCCGTCCATGGGATTCTCCAGGCAAGAGTCCTGGAGTGGGTTGCCATTGCCTTCTCCGAGGAAACAGCCAAGAGATTGACTATCAGTTCAGTTCAGTTCAGTTCAGTCGCTCAGTCGTGTCCGACTCTTTGCGACTCCATGAATTGCAGCATACCAGGCCTCCCTGTCCATCACCAACTCCCGGAGTTAACTCAAACTCATGTCCATCGAGTCGGTGATGCCATCCAGCCATCTCATCCTCTGTCGTCCCCTTCTCCTCCTGCCCTCAATCCCTTCCAGCATCAGGGTCTTTTCCAATGAGTCAACTCTTCTCATGAGGTAGCCAAAGTATTGGAGTTTCAGCTTCAACATCAGTCCTTCCAATGAACACCCAGGACTGATCTCCTTTAGGATGGACTGGTTGGATCTCCTTGCAGTCTCAAGAGTCTTCTCCAACACCAGAGTTCAAAAGCATCAATTTTTCGGCACTCAGCTGTTTTCACAGTCCAACTCTCACATCCATTCATGACTACTGGAAAAACCATAGCCTTGACTACACGGACCTTTGTTGGCAAAGTAATGTCTCTGCTTTTTAATATGCTGTCTAGATTGGTCATAACTTTCCTTCCAAGGAGTAAGTGTCTTTTAATTTCATGGCTGCAATCACCATCTGCAGTGATTTTGGAGTCCCAAAAAATAAAGTCTGACACTGTTTCCACTGTTTCCCCATCTATTTCCCATGAAGTGATGGAACCAGATACTATGATCTTAGTTTTCTGAATGTTGAGCTTTAAGCCAACTTTTTCACTCTCCTCTTTCACTTTCATCAAGAGGCTTTTTAGTTCCTCTTCACTTTCTACCATAAGGGTGGTGTCATCTGCATATCTGACGTTATTGATATTCCTCCCAGAAATCTTGATTCCAGCTGTGCTTCATCCAGCCCAGCATTTCTCATGATGTACTCTGCATATAAGTTGAACAAGCAGGGTGACAATATACAGCCTTGACAGACTCCTTTTCCTATTTGGAACCAATCTGTTGTTCCATGTCCAGTTCTAACTGTTGCTTCCTGAACTGCATACAGGCTTCTCAAGAGGCTGGTCAGGTGGTCTGGTATTCTCATTTCTTTCAGAATTTTCCACAGTTTATTGTGATCTACACAGTCAAAGGCTTTGGCATAGTCAATAAAGCAGAAATAGATGTTTTTCTGGAATTCTTCTTGCTTTTTCAATTATCTAGAGGATGTTGGCAATTTGACCTCTGGTTCCTCTGCCTTTTTTAAAACCAGCTTGAACATCTGGAAGTTCACGGTTCACATATTGCTGAAGCCTGGCTTGGAGAATTCTGAGCATCACTTTACTAGTGTGTAAGATGAGTGCAATTGTGCTGTAGTTTGAGCATTCTTTGGGATTGCCTTTCTTTGGGATTGGAATGAAAACTGACCTTTTCCAGTCCTGTGGCCACTGCTGAGTTTTCCAAATTTGCTGGCATATTGAGTGCAGCACTTTCACAGCATCATCTTTCAGGATTTGAAATAGCTCAACTGGAATTCCATCACCTCCACTAGCTTTGTTCTTAGTGATGCTTCCTAAGGCCCACTTGACTTCACATTCCAGGATGTCTGGCTCTAGGTGAGTGATCACACCATCGTGATTATCTGGGTCGTGAAGATCTTTTTTTGTTCGATTCTTCTGAGTATTCTTGCCACCTCTTCTTAATATCTTCTGCTTCTGTTAGGTCCATACCATTTCTGTCCTTTATGGAACTCATCTTTGTATGAAAGTTTCCCTTGGTATCTCTAATTTTCTTGAAGAGATCTCTAGTCTTTTCTATTCACTTGTTTTCCTCTATTTCTTTGCATTGATCGCTGAGGAATCCTTTCTTATCTCTCCTCGCTATTCTTTGGAACTCTTCATTCAAATAGAATATCTTTCCCTTTCTCCTTTGTTTTTCGCTTGTCTTCTTTTCACAGCTATTTGTAAGGCCTCCTTAGACAACCATTTTCCCTTTTTGCATTTCTTTTCCATGGGGATGGTCTTGATCCCTGTCTCCTGTCCAATGTCACGAACCTCCGTCCATAGTTCATCAGGCACCCTGTCTATCAGATCTAGTCCCTTAAATCTATTTCTCACTTCCACTGTATAGTCATACAGGATTTGATTTAGGTCATACCTGAATGGTCTGGTGGTTTTCCCTACTTTCTTCAATTTAAGTCTGAATTTGGCAATAAGGAGTTCATGATCTGAGCCATAGTCTGCTCCTGGTCTTGTTTTTGCTGACTGTATTGAGCTTCTCCATCTTTGGCTGCAACGAATATAATCAATCTGCTTTTGGTGTTGACCATCTGGTGATGTCCATGTATAGAGTCTTCACCTTAACCTGGAGGGACTACAGTTCTTATCAGAGCCCAGGGCCCTGAATTACCTGGAAGAAACTGATACCATAGTTTAACATGAACTAGAGCAGTGAAGTATACCCAGCTACACTAGGAGATGCTATTGGATACAGAGAGGAAGGGGAGAAATATCCTGGCTTTTCACTTCCTGCTGCCCTCCTAACTCCTACCAGTACTTTCCATTAGCCAAAGCCAGCTGACTTGGAGCCTAGGAATTGAAGCCTAGGAGGCTATCCCAACCATGATACTGAGCCCAGGGCCATTGCTGTCAGGATACCCTTTAGTCACGTCCATGAGAAACCTCCAGCTGATACAGCCGTTCAGTGAACCTTCAAGAGAAGACAAGCTATATTCCTTAGATGGCCATTTAGACATGAATTATGCACCTTATTGGAATGCTAATTATATAAACCAAGCACTGTTTACATTCTTTATTATAAAGCATTTCTGAATATCCAATATAAGCCCACTTAGCTCCAGGGAATTGGCATTAAGAGGGATTGATTTTAAATCACATCCATTTAAGACTTTTCAAATACCACCCAATAAAAGTGAATTTAATAAAGGTAAATTTATTCTGTTAACAATTTCAAACTGAACATACATGTTCCATATGAAAAAGGAATATAAGACCTTGTTAATTGAGTTTCAGAAATGGAGAATGAAGAACTAACTGTCAAAATCTCAAGGAGTACATTTGTTTGTGATGTTTTGTAGGGGAAAAAATAAAGCTGGAAAGTTACTGAATAAACATTCATTTTTCTAATAGTATGTTTGAAAAATGGCAATTACTCTGCATAGATCCCTCCAGAAAATGGAATGAATTGGATTTCTGCTTTCATTGTTGTTGTTTTACCTCTAATGCATGCTTACTTTGTGCTTCATGAAAAGAGACTGTCTCACTATAGGGCATGTGTTCACTTATTTTTATAAATATCCAGCAGAGAAATTATACTTTTTATGGCAAAAATATTTTTAGCAGGTGTTCCAGAGCAAACTGCTTGTGATGTTTTTTCCCTGGTATGTTGGCATAATAACTATGCAACTTTTTAAAATTGCTGAGGCTAATAGATTTCCAATTTCATTTTTGCCAATGGAAAGTTATGAAAGACAATGGATACTTTTAAAAGAAAAGCAAAGTCTAACCCCTAGGTTTGATTTGTGGAAAAAACAATTAGAATAAATCTTTTAACAGTAACAGGGACTTAAAATATGCTATAAAGGAAATTTGGCTCAAAGGCCAGCTTTGATTCAAGGCTATCTCTTAAAGAGTAAATAATTTAAGGATACTATGGCATAACACCACACTCCACTGAGAACTAAATAAACATGATTTTCTACTAAAACTGTATAAAAAGTGATAAGATTTAGCTTGGATACAATGATCAAAATTACCTAATGGTAAACCCAACCAAAATAGTGGTGATTTAATTTAGTCCACCTAAGACATCCAAATAGTCAATTACTTCCATGTACCTCTGGTTTCCAGCATTACCAAAAGGAAATCTGAGACGAATTTAAAGTTTCAGAGATTTATACCTGTTCCAGTTTCCAAATATAGGATTATTGGAAAGGAAACAAAGGTTTACATAAGATTAGGACTTTTCTTGAAGGTTGTGGAGATACTTATACTGCAAATAAAAGTTAGAAAAGTTATGAATTTGAAAAAAAATCTCTTATGACTAAATTAAGACCTCAAAGTATCCTAGTAGTTTATCAAGTCAGTCACAATGGTCCACTTTCCAAAGTAATGAACTGTAAGAGATGAGTTTCAAGAAAGTAAAGATGCTGAGATATATCCCAAACCATCTCTCGTCTCTTACAACTCTGCTGTTATTCATTTCACTTATCCATATCTTAAAATCACTCAGTACATTTTTTCCCTAATATTACTTCAAAGAATTACCTATTAAATCAGCTAAGAATAGGAAAAATAAATCATGCTATTTACCTTCATTTATTCCTTCTCCAATGTTCGTTCTTTCTTTAGTAAATCCAAGTTTTTGACTCATACCATATTCAACTTTCTGAAGAATTTCTTTTAATATTTCTTGCAGTGTAGGTGATCTGGAAATAAATTCCTAAATAACTTTGTTTGAGAAAATATTTATTTCTCTTTTGCTTTTGAAGGATAATTTTACTGGATGTGGACTTTTTCATGGTTTTTTTTTTTTTTTTTCTTTCATCATTTTAAATATTCTATTTCACTCTTTTTTTGCTTGCATGGTTTCTGAGAAAAAGTCCCCTGTAATTCTTATGCTTGTTCTTCCGTAGGTAAGGTATTTTCCTCCTTTGGTTTCTTTAAAGATTTTTAATTTTCTGAAGTTTAAATATGATATGCATAGGAAGAGTTTTTAAAATTTGTTGACAGTAAAATTTTAATGAATTCCTTATGGAATTTTGCTTTTAAACTCTTGAAAACCTTTCACTTACATTATTTGTTCCTAACACTCAAAACCTGGCAGGTATTATGATTATCCTCAGGTGTAGATAAGCATTTTAGAAAATCATTAACTTATTTTAGGTTATTTCATTATATTATCATATGCTGAGTATGGAGAAAAAGTATCAGTAGTTTGTTCTATTAAATCTTGGCAATTATTTTTTTGTTATTTAAATTTTTATTTTATACTGGGGTATAGTTGGTTTACACATTTGTATTAGCCTCAGGTGTACAACAAAGTGATTCAATTATTCATACACATATATCCATTATTTTTCAGATTCTTTTTCCATATAGGTTATTGCAGAATACTGAGTAGAGATCCCTATGCCATAAAATAGGCCCTTGTTGATTATCTACTTTACATGCGGTAGTGTGTATATGTTAGTCCCAAGCTCCTTATTTCCCCCAGCCCTTCACCTTTGATAACCATAAGCTTGTTTTCAAAGTCAGTGTATCTGTTTCTATTTTGCAAGTAAGTTCATTTGTATCATTTTTTTTAGATTCCATATATAAATTACACCATATACTATTTGTCTTTTTCATTTTACTTATTTATTTTAATTGGAGGCTAATTACTTACAGTTGGGCTTCCCTGATGGCTCAGAGGTTAAAGCATCTGCCTCCAATGTGGGAGACCAGGGTTCAATCCCCTGGTCTCCAGATCCCCTGGAGAAGGAAATGGTAACCCACTCCAGTATTCTTGCCCAGAATATCCCATGGACGGAGGAGCCTGGTAGGCTACAGCCCACGGGGTCACAAAGAGTTGGATACGACTGAGGGACTTCACTTTCCTTTTCACTTTCATTGTAGTGGTTTTTGCCTTACATTGACATGCATCAGCCATGGGTGTACATGTGTTCCTCATCCTGATCCTCCATCCCACCTCCCTCCACATCCCATCCCTCAGGGTAATCCCAGTGCACCAGCCCCAAGCACCCTGTCTCATGCATTGAACCTGGACTGGAGACCTATTCTACATATGATAAAATACATGTTTCAATGCTATTCTCTCAAATCATCCCACCCTCACCTTCTCCTAGAGTCCAAAAGTCTGTTCTTTACATCTGTGTCTCTTTTGCTGTCTCGCATATAGGGTCATCATTAACATCTTTCTAAATTCCATACATATGCATTAATATACTGTGTTGGTGTTTTTCTTTCTGACATACTTCACTCTGTATAATAGGCTCCATTTCATCCACCTCATTAGAAATGATTCGAATGCATTCTTTTTAATGGTTGAGTAATATTTCATTGTGTATTTGTACCACAACTTTCTTATCCATTCATCTGCCAATGGACATCTAGGTTGCTTCCATGTCTTGGGTATTGTAAACAGTGCTGTGATGAACGTTGGGGTGCATGTGTCTCTTTCAATTCTGGTTTCCTCGGTGTGTATACCCAGCAGTGAGATTGCTGGGTCATATGGCAGTTCTATTTCCAGTTTTAAAAGGAATCTCCACAATGTTCTCCATATTGGCTGTACTAGTTTGCATTCCCACCAACAGTGTAAGAGGGTTCCCATATCTCCACACCCTCTCTAGCATTTATTGTTTGTAGACTTTTTGATAGAAGCCCTTCTGACTGGCATGAGATGGTACCTCATTGAGGTTTTGATTTGCATTTCTCTGATAATGAGTGATGTTGAGCATCTTTTCATGTTTGTTAACCACCTGTATGTCTTCTTTGGAGAAATGTCTGTTTAGTTCTTTGGCCCATTTTTTTGATTGGGTTATTTATTTTTCTGGAACTGAGCTGCAGGAGCTGCTTGTATATTTTTGAGATTAATTCATTGTCAGTTGCTTTGATTGCTATTATTTTCTCCGATTCTGAAGGCTGTCTTTTCACCTTACTTATAGTTTCCTTCGTTGTGCAAAAGCTTTTAAGTTTCATTAGGTCTCATTTGTTTATTTTTGCTTTTATTTCCAATATTCTGGGAGGTGGGTCATAGAGGATCCTGCTGTGATTTGTGTAAGAGAGTGTTTTGCCTATGTTCTCCTCTAGGAGTTTTATAGTTTCTGGTCTTACATTTAGATTTTTAATCCATTTTGAGATTATTTTTGTGTATGGTGTTAGAAAGTTTTCTAGTTTCATTCTTTTACAAGTGGCTGACCAGTTTTCCCAGCACCACTTGTTAAAGAGATTGTCTTTTCTCCATTGTATATTCTTGCCCCCCTTGTCAAAGATAAGGTGTCCATAGATGTGTGGATTTATCTCTGGGCTTTCTATTTTGTTCTGTTGATCTGTATTTCTGTCTTTGTGCCAGTACCATACTGTCTTGATGCCTGTAGCTTTGTAGTATAGTCTGAAGTCAGACAGGTTGATTCTTCCAGTTCCATTATTCTTTTTCAAGATTGCATTGGCTATTCGAGGTTTTTTGTATTTCCATACAAATTGTGAAATTGTTTGTTCTAGTTCTGTGAAGAATACCGTTGGTAGCTTGATAGAGACTGCATTGAATCTATAGATTACTTTGGGTAGTATACTCATTTTCACTATATTGATTCTTCCGATCCACAAACATGGTATTTTTCTCCATCTGTTTGTGTCATCATTGATTTCTTTCATCAGTATTTTATAGTTTTCTATATATAGGTCTTTTGTTTCCTTAGGTAGATTTATTCCTAAGTATTTTATTCTTTTCCTTTCAATGGTGAATGGAACCGTTTCCTTAATTTCTCTGATATTTCATTGTTAGTGTATAAGAATGCAAGGTGTTTCTGTGTGTTAGTTTTATATCATGAAACTTTACTATATTCATCAATTAGCTCTAGTAATTCTCTGGTGGAGTCTTTAGGGTTTTCTATGTAGAGGATCACGTCATCTGCAAACAGTGAGAGTTTTACCTCTTTTCCAATCTGGATTCCTTTTATTTCTTTTTTGTCTATGATTGCTGTGGCTACAACTTCCAAAGCTATGTTGAATAGTCGTGGTGAGAGTGGGCACCCTTGTCTTGTGCCTGATTTTAGGGGAAATGCTTTCAATTTTTCACCATTGAGGATAATGTTTGCTGTGGTTTTATCATATATGGTTTTTATTATGTTGAGGTGTGTTCCTTCTGTGCCTGCTTTCTGGAGGTTTTTATCATAAATGGATGCTGATGAAGACAGAGGGAAAAAATGAATAAATAAATAAATGGATGCTGAATTTTGTCAAAGTCTTTCTCTGCATTTATTGAGATAATCATATGGTTTTTATCTTTCAATTTGTTAATGTGGTGTATCACATTGATTGGTTTGCAAATATTGAAGAATCCTTGCATCCCTGGGATAAAGCCATTTGTCATGATGTATGATCTTTTTAATATGTTGTTGGATTCTGTTTGCTACGCATTTGTTAAGGATTTTTGCATCTGTGTTCATCAGTGGTATTGGCCTGTAGTTTTCTTTTTTCATGGCATCCTTGTCTGGTTTTGATATTAGGGTGATGGTGGCCTCATGAATGAATTTACCTGCCTCTCCAATTTTCTGGAAGAGTTTGAGTAGGATAGGTGTTAGCTCTTTTCTAAATTTTTGGTAGAATTCAGCTGTAAAGCCATCTGGTCCTGGGCTTTTGTTTGTTGTAAGATTTCTGATCATGGTTTCAATTTCTGTGCTTGTGATGGGTCTGTTAAGATTTTCTATTGCTTTCTGGTTCAGTTTTGAAAAGTTTTAGTTTTCTAAGAATTTGTCCACTTCTTTCAAGTTGTCCATTTTATTGGCATATGGTTGCTGATAGTAGTCTCTTATGATCCTTTGTATTTCTGTGTTGTCTGTTGTGATTTCTCCATTTTCATTTCTAATTTTGTTGATTTGATTCCTCTCCCTTTTTTCCTTGATGAATCTGGCTAACTGTTTGTCTATTTTATTTATCTTCTCAAAGAACCAGCTTTTAGCTTCGTTAATTTTTTCTATGGTCTCCTTTGTTTCTTTTTTACTTATTTCTGCCCTAATTATTATTATTTCTTTCCTTCTACTAACCCTGGGGTTCTTCATTTTTTCTTTTTCTAGTTGCTTTAGGTGTAGAGTTAGGTTATTTATTTGATTTTTCTCTTGTTTCTTGAGGTAAGCTTGTATTGCTATGAACCTTCCCCTTAGCACTGCTTTTACTGAATCCCATAGATTTTGGGTTGTTGTGAATTCATTTTCATTCATTTCTATGCATATTTTGATTTCTTTTTTTATTTCTTCTGTGATTTGTTGGTTATTCAGCAACATGCTGTTCAGCCTCCATATGTTGGAATTTTTAATGGTTTTTCTCCTGTAATTAACATCTAATCTTACTGCATTGTGGTCAGAAAAGATGCTTGGAAGTATTTCAATTTTTTTTAATTTACCAAGGCTAGATTTACGGTCCAGGATGTGATCTATCCTGGAGAAGGTTCCATGTGCACTTGAGAAAAAGGTGGAATTCATTGTTTTGGGGTGAAATGTCCTATAGATATCAATTAGGTCTAGCTGGTCTATTGTGTCATTTAAAGTTTGTGTTTCCTTGTTAATTTTCTGTGTAGTTGATCTATCCATAGGTGTGAGTGGGGTATTAAGGTCTCCCACTATTATTGTGTTATTGTTAATTTCCCCTTTCATACTTGTTAGCATTTGCCTTACATATTGTGGTGCTCCTATGTTGGGTGCATATATATTTATAATAGTTATATCTTCTTCTTGGATTGATTCTTTGATCATTATGTAGTGTCCTTCTTTGTCTCTTTTCACAGCCTTTATTTTAAAGTCTATTTTATCTGATATGAGTATCGTTACTCCTGCTTTCTTTTGGTCTCTATTTGCCTGGAATATCTTTTTCCAGTCCTTCACTTTCAGTCTGTACGTGTCCCTTGTTTCAAGGTGGGTCTCTTGTAGACAGCATATATAGGGATCTTGATTTTGTATCCATTCAGCCAGTCTTTGTCTTTTGCTTGGGGCATTCAACCCATTTACATTTAAGTTAATTATTGATAAGTATGATCCCATTGCCATTTACTGTGTTGTTTCATGTTCAAGTTTATATACCCTTTCTGTGTTTCCTATCTAGAGAAGATCCTTTAGCATTTGTTGGAGAGCTGGTTTTGTGGTGCTGAATTCTCTTAGCTTTTGCTTGTCTGTAAAGCTTTTGATTTCTCCTTCATATTTGAATGAGATCCTTTCTGGGTACAGTAATCTGGGTTGTAGGTTTTGCTCTTTCATCACTTTAAGTATATCCTGCCATTCCCTTCTGGCCTGAAGAGTTTCTATTGAAAAATCAGCTGTTATCCATATGGGAATCCCCTTGTGTGTTTGTTGTTTTTCCCTTGCTGCTTTTAATATTTTTTCTTTGTGTTTGATCTTTGTTAATTTGATTAAAGTGTCTTGGGATATTTCACCTTGGGTTTATCCTGTTTGGGACTCTCTGAGTTTCTTGTACTTGGGTGGCTATTTCCTTGCCCATTTTAGGGAAGTTTTCAACTATTATCTCCTCAAGTATTTTCTCATGGCCTTTCTTTTTGTCTTCTTCTTCTGGGACTCCTATGATTCGAATGTTGGGGCATTTAACATCGTCCCAGAGGTCTCTGAGGTTGTCCTCATTTCTTTTAATTCTTTTTTATTTTTTCCTCTCTGTTTCATTTATTTCCACCATTCTATCTTCTACCTTACTTATCCTATCTTCTGTCTCCATAATTCTACTGATGACTCCCTCTAGAGTGCTTTTGATCACAGTTATTACATTATTCATTATTGATTGATTCTTTTTTTTATTTCTTCTAGGTCCTTGTTAAACATTTCTTGCATCTTCTCAATCCTTGTCTCCAGACTATTTATCTATAACTTCATTTTGTTTTCAAGATTTTGGATCATTTTTACTATCATTATTTTGAATTCCTTTTCAGGTAGATTCCCTATCTCCTCCTCTTTTGTTTGGTTTGGTGGGCGTTTATCATGTTCTTTTACCTGCTGAATATTTCTCTGCCTTTTCATCTTGTTTAGATTTCTGTGTTTGGGGTGGCCTTTCTGTATGCTGGAAGTTTGTGGTTCCTCTTTATTGTGGAGGTTCCTCTCTGTAGGTGGGGTTGGACAATTGGCTTGTCAAGGTTTTCTGGTTAGGGAAGCTTGCGTCGGTGTTCTGGTGGGTGGAGCTAGATCTCTTCTATCCAGAGTGTAATGAAGTGTCCAGTAGTGAGTTTTGAGGTGTCTATGGGTTTGGTGTGACTTTTGGTCGCCTGTATTTTAATGCTCAGGGTTATGTTCCTGCATTGTTGGAGAATTAGCTTGGTACGTCTTGCTCTGAAACTTGTTGGCGCTTGGGTGGAGTTTGGTTTCAGGGTAGGAATGGAGTGTTTTGGATTAGCTCTTGTAGATCAATATTCCCTGGAGTCAGGAGTTTTCTGGTGTTGTCAAGTTTTGGATTTAAGCCTTCTGCCTTTGGCTTTTAGTCTTATTCTTACAGTAGCCTCAAGACTTCTCCATCCATACAGCACCAATGATAAAACATCTAGGTTAATGGTGAAAAGAGTTTCCACAGTGAGGCACACCCAGAAAGGTTCACAGAGGTACATGGAGAAGAGAAGAGGAAGGAAGGAGGTAGAGGTAACCAGGAGGGAAGAGGGGGAATCAAAAGGGGAGAGAGAAATCTAGCCAGTAATCAATTCCCTACGTGTTCCACAGCCTGGACATCCAAAGAGATTCACAGAGTTAGGCAGAGAAGAGAAGGGGAAGGGAGGAGATAACGGTGACCTGGGGGAGAAATGGGAGGGTCAAAAGGGGAGAGAGCAATCAAGCCAGTAATTTCACTCCTAAGTAAAAATGGGTACTGAATGTTGGATTCTTAAAGGTATAAAATTGATAACAAATACCAAAAAGCAAAGATTAAAAATCTAGAGTAGAGGTTAGACTCTCAAAACTACAATATTAAAAAAAACAAACAAAATCACAAGAATTATAAAAAGTGTATATATGAAATTTGCTTTAAAAATATAGTCCTTTTTTTTGGCAAGTTAATAGTAGGTTATAAAAATGAAAATTAAAGGAACAATAAAGAACTTAAAAATAAAATTTTTTTAATTAAAAAATGATAATAGTACAATATATCTAAGAATTTCTCTGGAGCTGTTGAGGGCAGTGTGGGGTCAGTTCAGTTTCAGATAGTTCCTTGTTCCAGCTTATACTTCTTCTCAAGGTCTATAGGCACCTTCCAATGTAGTCAATGCTAAATACCAGGTTTTAATCTGTTACACCTGTTACTCCAAAGCTGTTCCCTCTTTATTTTGGTTTTCTCTGTTTCCAAGTCTCTTCGGTGTCTAATTTCCACCCTGACACAAGGGGGTGAAGTGGTCACTTATTTAGGCTAACTTGTTTAGTTGTGTTTTGGTGGGGGAGGAGCACTGCAAACAAATATCACTGACATGTGTGGGGAGTGCTCGCAGTGTCTGGGCCACACTGGGTTTGCCTCTGCTCACAGCATGTGTGCTGTCCCAGTCTACACCGCTCAGGCTCCAGGTTACTCTGCAGGGGAACTGTCTAAAATGGGCCCTGGGTTGTGTTCACTTCCCAGGTCTAAGCCACTCAGGTTCAAGTTCTCGGGTGCTCCTCAAAGGCACAGACTTGGTTGGGTCTGCGTTTTGTGCCCTTCCCAGGTCCAAGCAGCTCAGGCAACCAGGTGCTTGGCGAGTGCACTCTCCCAGGTGGGTGGTACATCTTGTCACCTCCCTGGTCCCGGCCGCTCAGTTTCCTGGGTGTGCAGTGACAGCACCGTCTCAGGTGTGCCATGTGTCTCCTCTGGGGAGCTGATCTCTGACTGCAACCCTCCTGGTAGATGTCAAACGTCCAAGATGCCAGGAAGACTTGGTTAGCAATTGGGAGCCTGCTCACAGTTTGGTAAATGATGCCGTCTCTGGGGCCGAGATTGCCCCTCACCTTCCCACTCTGGCTGTTGCCCGCCTGCCTCTCTGCTTCTGGCATGGGAAGGGGCCCATCTGCAGCCAGCTAGTTCTCCCCTGGTATTCGCTCAGTCCTTTGTTCTGTGAGTAGGCCTGGCAGTGCCTTTGGTTAGAGCTTTTCACAGGAAAGTTCTCTCTCTCTTTTTTCCTCTCTCTGGCTATCCCACAGTTTGGGTTGCTATCTCATGTTAGCTCCCTCAGATTGTCCTCAGGGCATTCAGGCCCAGTGCTAACCTTAAGTGTGCAGCCGGCGTGCCTCCCTGTTCAGCCCCCACTCACTGCTGGTGGACATGAGCTACTTCTCTGCTGGGAGTTGTGGTTAGGTGCGTATTCTGTGGGGTTTTTTCTTTTTCTTCCCAGTTAAGTTGTCCTTTGAGATGCCAAAACTCCCCACAGACCTGCTGGTGAGAGGGTTTCCTGGTGTTTGGAAACTTTTCCTCCTTCATGACTCCCTCCCTAGGACAGGTCTCCATCCCTTACTCTTTTGCCTCTCTTTTTATCTTTTATATTCTGTCCTTCCTCCTTTTGAAGAGAATGGGCTGCCTTTCTGGGTCCCTAGTGTCCACTGCCAGCATTCAGAAGTTGTTTTGTGAAATTTGCTCAATTTGTGAAATTTGAGCAAAATTGAGCAAATTTGTGAAATTTGCTCAGCGTTCAATTGATCTTTTGATGAATTTGTGGGGAAGAAAGTGATCTCCCCACCCTATTCCTCTGCCATCTTAGGATCGCCACCAATATTTGTCTTTTTCTGACTGACTTACTTCGCTTAGTATAATAATCTCCAGGTTCATCCGTGTTGCTGCAAATGGCATTATTTTGTACTTTTTTAAGGCAAAATAATATTCCATTGTATATATTTACCACATCTCTATCTACACATTTGTTGATGGACATCTAGGTTGCTTTCAGGTGTTGGCTACTGTAAATAGTGTACATGAATGTTAGGGTGCATGCATCTTTTTAAATTATGGTTTCCTTCAGATTGCCTGGCCCAGGAATGAGATTGCTGGATCATATGGTAGTTCTATTTAAGTTTTCTAAGGAACCTAATACTGTTCTCCAGAATGGTTGTATCAATTTGCATTTTTACCAATAGTGGAAGAGAGTTCTCTGTCCTCTACATACTCTCCAGCATTTACTGCTTAGAGACATCTTCATGATGGCCAATCTGACCAGTGTGAGGTGATACGTCACTATAGTTTTGGTTTGTATTTCTCTAATAATTAATATGTTAAGCATCTTTTCATGTGTTTTTTAACCATCAGTTTGTCTTTTTGGGAGGGATATCTATTAAGATCTTCTACCCATTTTTTTTTATTGAGTTTGGTTTTTTCTAACATTGAGCTGCATGAGTTTTTGTGTATTTTGGAGATTAGTCCCTCGTCAGTCACCTCATTTGCAAATATTTTCTCCCATTCTGTGAGTCGTCTTTCTGTTTCATTTATGGTTTCCTATGCCATGCAAAAGCTTTTAAGTTTAATCAGGTCCTATATGCTTAATTTTGTTTTTATTTTCATTACTCTAGGAGGTGGATCAAAGAAGATTATTGCTATGATTTATGTCAAAGCATGTTCTGCCTGTATTTTCCTCTAAGAATTTTATAGGATCTTGTCTTACATTTAGGTCTTTAATCCATTTTGAATTTATTTTGTGTATGGTATTTGAGAAGGTTCTAATTTATTTCTTTTACATGTAGCTGTCCAGTTTTCCCAGCACCACTTATTGAAGAAAGTGTCTTTTTGCCATTGTATACTCTTGCCTCCTTTGTCATAGATTAATTGACCATAGGTGCATGGGATTATTTTTGGACTTTATAGCTTGTTCCATTGATCTGTAGTTCTGTTTTCATGCCAGTGCCATATTATTTTGATAACTGGAGCTTTGTGGTATAGTCTGAAGTCAGGGAACCTGATTCCTCCAGCTCAGTTTTTCTTTCTCAAGACTGCTTTGGCTATTCAAGGTCTTTTGTGTTTCCATACACATTTTAAAAAATTTGTGTTCTTATTTTGTTAAAAAGTACCATTAGTTATTTGATAGGGATTGCACTTAATTTACAGTTTACCTTGGGTAGTATAGTCATTTTGACAATATTGATTCTTCCAGTGCAAGAATGTGGTGTATCTTTCCATCTATTTGTGTCATCTTTGATTTCTTTCATCAGTTTCTTACAGTTTTCAGAGTAGAGATCTTTTGCTTCCCTAGGTAGGTTTTTTCCTAGGAATTTTATCCTTTTGATGCAATAGGAAATGAGATTGTTTCCTTAATTTCTCTTTCTGAGCTTATATTGTTAGTGCATAGAAATGCAAGAGAGTTATGTGTATTAATTTTGTATCCTGCAACCACACTGAATTCGTTAATACAGCCAAGTAATTTGCTGGTGGCATCTTTAGGATTTTCTATGTATAGTATCATGTCATCTGCAAACAGTGACAGTTTTACTTCTTTTCCAATTTGGATTCTTTTTATTTCTTTTTCTCCTCTGATTGCTGTGGCTAGGACTCCCAAAACTATATTTAATAAAAGTGGCAAGAGTAGACATCCTTGTCTTGTTCATGATATTAGAAGAAAAGCTTTCAGTTTTTCACAGTTGAAAATTATGTTTTCTGTGGGATTGTCAGATATGGCCTTTATTACATTGAGATAGGTTCAGCTTAATATCTTTGACTTAAATTCAAATAGCATATTAGTATATGTGTTCCTACACTTCCTTCCCATCAGCCCTTGCAATGTGATTGAACATATATGTAAAATGATTATTCCCTAATTGAACTTAATTTTTGCATGTTCATGGTAGTGTTTTGTTAAAATTTTACAAGGAATCTGAGTTTTTGCAGATGTTAACTCCTTATCTGCAGACTTATTTTATAGTGTTAACCAACACTTATGTAACACTGCAAGAGTCAGTCACTGCTCTAAGTATTTTACGAACATTAGGATATTTAATCCTTACAGCATACCTTGAGGATACTCTTATCCCCATTTACAAATGAGAAAACTGAAGAGCTAGAGATTAATTTACATAACAAAAATTCAAGTATTTCAGATGTCAATGTTATTGCAGATTTGGTTCCCCAGACAGTAGATCTAGAGATGAAGTTTAGCATGAAGAAAGTTTAATAAGAAGTACTCTCAGGAAAACATCAGTGGAAGGCAAGAGAAGAAAGGAACATTGGGCAGAAAGAGAATTTGGACCAAATGCAATCTTAGCAACAGTTTCTGTCAACATGGGGGAACTTTGAAAGTGTGGTGGCCTTCAGAGTAGTTCCAAGTAGGGTCAAGAGCAAAGACCTCCACAATGACCAGTCATTGGATGAAGGCTGCCTTTGGAAAAGGGGTAATGACCCTGGGGAAGCAATTCTCACCATCAATAGCAATTTTCAGATAAGGACAGCCTCCTCAGTCACTGGGAGAGTAAGCATCTCAGTCCTAAAGAGGGAACTGGGAAGTTCATCCAGCAGCCGCTATATAATCTGCCTATTCAAGTATCTTAAAATGCAGATTCTGGGCCAGGGCTGAGAGTCTGCATTTCTAACAAGGTCCCAGGTGATGGCAGTGATGCTGGTTTGTGATTACAAGATCCTGGTTATGCAGCTCCAATGCTTTAAAGTTAGGAATAGAACCTAGGCTCTTTGGTTATGAGTCTGTGATCTTACCACTTTGTGGCACTGCTGCTTAGAGAAATTTTATCAACCAAAATTTGAATTCTAAAGAATTAACTTGACATACCATGCCAGATGGCTATCTTTAAAGCTTTATAAGTCTCCTGCCTTCCAGGAGACATGTATGTGTCTCTAGAGAACATGTTATCCCCTGCATGTATTAATTACTGCAATTTATCATTGCTGGCTTTCCTAGTGACATTGCATCACTAGGAAGAGAAGGAAATTCTCTTCAGCTAGCCTGACAGTTTTTCAGGACTGACCTTTAAGCAAGTGTATCAAATATGAGAATGACCTTAGCTACTTGGTATTCATAATTTGTGGCATATATTGGCTGTTATTATTTTTTATCAGAAAATTACCATTTTCTATTTAAATGGTTTATTATAGTCTTAGGTATGCATTTATTATGTGTTAGAGCCACTTTTTCCCCCAAAATAGCCTATCTTTAATTCTCATTATAATGAGAACTAGTAAGAGAATTGAATTTGACATCAGGTTCATCTATACTCAATTTTTTAGAACCACGTTTATTATATAATGTTGAACATACACTAAGAATTTCCTAGGTTACAATATTCTGTTAATTATATGATGATATTTTCCTCACCATGTACTCCCCACAAACACAAAGGGAAGAAGATAAAATGTTATGCAATTTTATAATGTCCACACAAAGGACAAATGCGAGAATCAGTAACATATGTGTGTCAGCATTTACCTTGTTTTAAATTCTTGTATAAACCATGATTTAATTATTTTACTTTTTATCTTTTAAAAAGAAGTATGTGATAAGAAATATACATACAATCCTGTATAGAAATTGAGTAGTGGAGACCTGGATAAGAGAAGAGATCTACTTAAAGGTATTTATTGGCTTCTAGGAAATAACATCTTGAACTGGGGAACACTTTGGTTGAGAAACCTCTTCCAACTCAATCTGTTCCCTAGGCAACAAAAATCTGTGTTAAAAAGGAAACAGCAAAAAAAAAAAAAAAAAAAAAAAAAAAGGATAGCACTTAGAGTAGTAAAGGTTTCGGAGTTCTTCATTCAGAAAATTCACAATGGAAAATCATTTGAACACTGTAGTTAAAAATGGTGACTCTAAGAATTTGGGTCATCATTCTAGAATGATGGTTCTCAAAATGTAGTCCCTGGACCAGCATCATGGACATCACCTAGGAACTTGTTGGAAATATAATTTCTCTGTCCCCATCCTAGATCTGCTAAATCAGAAACTGGGGGAGGGGAAGGAGGTGGGGAGCAATCTGTTTCACAAGTCCTTCATATGGTTCTCAAGCCACAAAAGTTTGAGAAACACTATGATGCTTCAAATCTGTTTAGAACTAATTCTGTTCCAGAACGTTTTTCTACACACATAGAAGCACACATGTAACAGACACAAAACCTTTAAAACATTAGTTTGAAGGAACTCTTACTAAAACAGTTGCATCAGAAGCAAATTCCTTACTCGAAAGGATTAGAAGAGTCTCTAAAGTTCCTTTTAGTGCCTTTTTCTATGCCTAAACTATAGAAGTTGTAAGTTCCATGGGCAATTTCAACAGTAAATATGCCTCCCATTGAATTTAATTTCAAGCAACATCTGGAAGAGCAGTCAGCAGCAGGAAGCATCTTTCAGGAGGAAAAATATGTCTTTGTTCTTTAAATAAAGTAGTCAATGACTTCCATCATGTTTGCGGAAAGCAGCCTTCCTGTTGAGGAGGAGCTTCACTTTGCAGTCCTCAGTCCTACCTACCTGCTGTGGGGAAAGAAGGTCAGGGAAGATGGGAGCAGTGAACAGCAGAGGAAATATTGTATTTTGTTCCTGGCTTTCTTCCTTTTGCTGTTGATATTGAAAAGATAGCTGTAAGATCAGTAACCACTTGTTGAGAAGAAAAGACTCATTTTCAGAACTGTAGAAGAGATAATCTAGAGTATTCACAGTCAAAAACTACAAAAAGAGTTGAATTCTGATAGCATACTTATCCCAAATCTTATAGTTATCTATCTTAGCCCTAGAAACAATTGAGTACAAACGAGTCAGTTGAAAAAAAAAAAAAAAAAGATATCTAATATGATTTGGAGACAAGAAGAAAGTTGGATTAAGCTTTAATTTATATATCTTAAGACAATGTAGCAAGAGTTATATGGGCCTTTAAAACTTTGCTAACATTTACTGAGTGTCTATTAAGCACTGAAATACAAACTCCATATTTAAAATTTTAGACATTTTTAAACTTTTATTTGCATTTATTATTATTATTGTTTGCTTCTTTTATTCCCGAGCCATAAGTTTTTGTTTCTTCAGTTTCTTCTGAGATATCTTTTTCTTCTGTGCAATCTCCTCTTCTGGTTTAGGAACAATCATCTTTTTCAGTAAGGATCATCTCAATGTGGTGAAGAGAGCTCATGTATGGGTTGATTTGATCACGAGCTCTGTAAGTTCTGCACCACATCTTGGAGGCTTTATTCACGTGGCTCTGTTCAATGACCAGAGACTCTACATTTACATCTACTTTAAGTTCAGCTTTGCATGCTAAGTCACTTCAGTTGGGTCTAACTCTTTGTGACCTTCCAGGCTTCTCTGTCCATGGGATTCTCCAGCAAAGAATACTGGAGTGGGTTGCCATTTCCTCCTCCAGGGGATCTTCCTGCCACAGGGATCAAACTTGTGTCTCTTATGTCTCCTGCACTGTCAGGCAGGTTCTTTACCACTAGCACCACCAAGTTCAGTGTTACTCTCTGCACTTTTGAGCATCTGCAGTAATAATTCAGTACTATTTTAGTGCCACCGACCCTGGGTCCAGCCCCACTGCTTGGCCTGTGTACACCTACCAACTCCGCCATTGTAGCAATGGAATGGCACACATTGCTTCTGTAGAGGGCCATCCTTCAGATACGTGGTGGCTTTTCAGACATGTATACCCTTGATGGCCTGGATGGTTTCATGAGTGTTCTAAAAGTGAACACAAAGATTCAAAGCTCTTGATTTGCATGATTTGGTGGGGTTTTCTGGGTCAAGTGAATAGTGAACCATTTCTAGAGGTCACCTCAGGCTGTTTACCAGGGGGGGAAAAAAAACCCTCTAAAACATATTTTTACTAAATGGGGAAATTACTGATATATCACTCAGTAATGGTTCATACCTACCA
This sequence comes from Dama dama, assembly GCF_033118175.1. Classification (NCBI taxonomy): domain Eukaryota; kingdom Metazoa; phylum Chordata; class Mammalia; order Artiodactyla; family Cervidae; genus Dama; species Dama dama. The sequence goes on from NC_083699.1 coordinate 81,128,621, forward strand.
TTTATATGTGTTGCAAAACATGATCTCATTTAATTCTGACAATCCTTTGAGGTTTGCTTAATCTTCATTTTGTATGTGAACAAACTGTCACCTAGAAATTTAGTCAATTTTACTCATCAAGTAAATGGAAGTGGAGGCAAGATTTGATCCTTAGTCTATCTGACTCCAAACCCTGCTCTTAATCCCTGCACTCGTTGACCTCAATCAATTAGTCATGATCAACTGCCAGCCAGCATGTATGTTATTCTCTTGTGGTCTCATAAGTCTAGTTCTTTGACAGAATAAATATATCTTCCTAAAGTTCACTCTATATGTGTCACATATTCAGAAATCAAGATCGGTTCAAAAAAAGTAGAATAAAAATACAGCAAATTTTGAATTTATTCTTTTGAAAAATAAATTTATTTTTGTAACCAATTGAAGAAAATTTTATATAGTATATAAACTGCCTATTTTAAGTATATTTCAATGACTTTTAGAGTAAATTTACCAAGTGGTGCAACCGTCATCATAAATCAGTTTTAAAACATTTCTTTTACCCCGATAAAATCCCTTATGCCTATTTACTGTTAATTCTCCTTACCACCCATCCACCTAGGCAACAAATAACTTTTTAGTCTTTATAGATTTGCCTTTTCTAGAAATTCCATTTAAGTAGAGCCATGTAATATGTGGCCTAATATTAAGTAGTTTCTTTCACTTAATGATTTTTAGGCTTAATCCATGTCATAGCGTTTATCAGTAGTCCATTTCTTTTAAATGTTGAAGTAAGTCAGAAAGAGAAAGATAAATACCATATTCTAACACATATATACAGAATCTAGAAAAAAATTATATTGAAGAATTTATTTACAGGGCAACAATGGAGAAAGAGACATAGAGAATGGACTTATGGACATGGGGAGAGGGGAGGAGAGGGTGAGATGTATGGAAAGAGTAACATGGAAACATATTACCATATGTAAAATAGACAGCCAACAGGAATTTGCTGTATGTCTCAGGAAATTCAAACAGGGGCTCTGTATCAACCTAGAGGGATGGGATGGGGAGGGAGATGGAAGGGAGTTTCAAAAGGGAGGGAATATACGTGTACCTGTGGCTGATTCATCTTGAGGTTTGACTGAAAACACCAAAATTCTGTAAAGCAATTATTCTTAAATTTAAAAAAAAATTAAAAAAACATTTGAATAGTATTTCATTATATGACAGTATCACCTTTTATTTATCCACTCACTAGTTGATGGATATTTATGTTGCTCTCAATATTTAGCTATTTTTCAATAATTTTACTAAGAAAAATCACATCCAAATCTCTGTGTTTTTGTTTCACTTGGGAAGATACTTAAGAATCTACTAAAAATGGAATATGGTAAATTCATAGTTAACTTTTTAAGATACCACCAAGCTGTTTTCCAAAGCAGCTGCATCATTTTACATTCCCGCTAGCAATGCATAAAGGCTAGGTTTTCCCATGTCCTCACCAACATTTGTTACTGTCTGTCTTTATTATTACAGCCATTCTAGAGGGTGTGAGGTAAAAGGTTGATTTCTCTAATGACTAATGATGACTATCTTTTTGTGTGCTATAACCATCAGTATATCTCCTTTGATGAGGTGTCTATTTATATCTATTTTATTAGGTTATTTGTGTTCTTTTTATTGAAGCATTTGAGTTCTTTGTACATTATAAGCCAACATAAATCATGTTAGTCCCAATCCCATGTATCAATAAATTTTGGCAAGACTATATTACCCCAACCTCTGTACACTTCAAGAATACTGAAATCACACCATGTCATTTCTATAGTGATGAACAGATTCAGTAGATTGAAGTGTAAGATATCTGCAAACACCCTATTTTCTCTTTTTTTGTGAGGTCTTATTCCTCCCAGCTGTAATCAGTGAATACAGCCTGCTTTTGAAAAGAAGCCCATTATTAGCTCATTGTGATGATTTTAAAGCATGGCATCAAATTCTTTGACATTCCTCCCATAAAGAGATGTGTTCTATCTCTCCTCCCCTGTATTCTGTGCTGGCTTGTAAGTGCTTTGATGAACAGGGTACCAGGGAAGTAGTGTGACTTCCAACCCTAGGTTGTAAAAAGTTGTACATATTCTGCCTAACTTGTTGGAATACTTGCTCTTGAAGCCCTATCACATAAAATGTATGTCTATTCTGAGGCTGCTATGTTGTGAGGCGGCCCAAGTCATACGGAGAGGTTGTGTGCAGGCGTTTCAATTGACAGTCTCAACTAAGGCAACACATTATGTGAGTGAAGAAGCTTCCAGATCTTTCCAAGCCTCTAGCCTTTCAGATATTCACAGCTGAGGTCCAATACTTCAAGGAGCATGAAAAAGAGACAGGTCATTCCTGCTGAGCCAAATCCTAATTCCTCACCCACAGAATCTATGGTATAGCAACATGGTGGTTGTTCTGTGTCACTACTTACTCATTCAGTCGTGTTCAACTCTGCAGCTCCATGGACTGTAGCCTGCCAGGGTCTTCTGTCCATGGGATTTCCCAGGTAAGAACACTAGAATAGGTTGTTATTTCCTCCTCCAGGGGATCTTCCTGACCCAGGGGTGAAACCCATGTCTCTTGCATCTCCTGCGTTGGCAGCTGATTCTTTACAACCAGTACCACCTGGGAAGCCTGTGCCACTCCTTGAAATCTTATTATTCATTCACAGCTCCAGTGACTACAAGAGACTGAAGCTCCTCACAAGTACTCAAATAAAATGAAGTTTATAATATTTAAAAATCTTCTCATGAACTTGAAAGACAGTAGAATAACCATTAGAAACTGCAGTCACATTCCACCTCTCAAGAAGATCTCCCTGTTCTCCTCTGCACACCTGCCTCTCTCCACTCTCATGGGAGATAGGATTCCTTGCTCTACTTGTGAGTCATTTATGACCCCATGGATTTTTCACCTTGGCCGCATCTATGTCACCACTCTGCCGCTTTATGTCCCACTGCAAGTCGATGGTCAATTTGATGTCTCAGTCCGGATTCTCAAGTAAGAGGATCTAGAATAGTCTAACGTATTTATTTGAACTAGACCACTAAAGTTATGAGTGAGCCTGTATTGGCTGCTTTGGGTTGAGGTCTGCACTCCTGGTAAGTGGGCATCTCTACTTATAGAGATCTCTACTTGTAGAGAGATGCTCTTTTAGGAACTGTGGGTAAGGAAGAAACTGCAAAATTTGTATATTTCACCAGTAACCATATAATATGATGAAGACTATGGGGAAAATATATACAACACTATAAAATGACAAAAGGAAAATGATTAGTTCTGCTGGAGAGGTCAGATAAGCCATCCCAGAGTTGCTGGAATTTGAACTCGGTCTTAAAGGGCAAGTAAGATTTATTAATTTTTTAGGCAAAGGCAATAACTCAGGGCACAGAAGCTGGCATAATGAGGAAATGACAAGTACTCTCATGAGATTAAGTTGACAGAGAGCTTGGAGATATGAGGTCAGAAAGTTAATATGACATACCTGGAATGTCCCTTTTCATTGTAATCCTACTCAGAGGAGGAGTAATCAGTGTGACCAGTTATACAAGATTTAGATTTATATCTATAACTCTGAAACTAAAGTTTGTATCAGCATAACCTAGAGGCTTTTTAAGAAAGTTTGACAGACCCCTTGCTGAATTTCTAATTTAGTAAGTCCGAGGCAGACTCTGAGAATTTATATTTGTAACAGTTTCCCAGGTGATGCTGGTGCTGTTCCAGGGGCGATGCTTTGAGAAACCACTGTTCACTTCAGATGTCCTTTAGGGCTCATGCTAATTTAAGACCAAAATTTAGAACCCACAAATTTCTGTCTGGCTCTGATGTAGACTCACGTTTCTGAAAGACTGAAATTTCCCTCTACATCTACTAGTTGATGAATGGCCAGGATCTGTAAATGTTTTACAACAGAAGGTAAATAGTTGCTATAGTGATTATACCTTATTGTAGGGATATATTTGTGCAGAACTTAGGACTAGGGTTGAAATGAAATCAATCACTTGATAACTAAAATGAGTAATCACAATGGTCCCTGCCAATCTGGCTGCATTGATGAGGGCATATGAGCGAGAGAGCATGGTTAGTACTGAGAATGTAGAAATGTCACTCCCTGTTTTTCTCCATCAAAGAAACATGTTTGTTCCTTCTTGGTACTCATTATACTCGGTAATTATTTATTTATTTTTGTTTGTTTATTTCTTGGGTACTTGATTATAAGCTCCACCAAGATTGAGATCAAGTGTGCCTTGTTTATAAATTTGTCTCCAACCTCACTGTGATTGAATAAATGAATGTGTGATGTCATATGGCCTTGCTTTCATAGTCTGGTAGATACATGGTTACATTACAACTGATATACAGCTTAATAGCTGAATATTGAATGAGCTGTAGGATACAGTAGAGGGAGAAAGTAATTTTGCCCCAGGGGAGTCAGGGGAGTCAGAGAAGATGTCACTGACAAGAGGATACTTTAGATGGAGGCTGCAGGATAACTAGGAGTTTAGAAAGTAGACAGGAGTATTGTGGGCTGACATTCAAGGCAGAGAAAATTTTGTATGAGAAAGCATGGCTGTATGATAGAATGTGGCATGCAGGAGTAATTGGGGCACAAGTGATGGGAGAAAGGTGACTTGAGATGAGACTGGAAAAGTGTTCTGGGACCAAAGTGTGAAGGTCCTGAGATACCATGCCATGGGTTTGAACCTTGCCCACATTGATAGGAGAGCCAATAGAGGCATGAGAGTGGTGTCATAAGATTGTAAGAATATGATCCTGGTAGTCAGTAGGAGGGTAGAAGGATGTCTAATTGATCTGGATTACAGTCATCCAGGCAAGAAGGGATGAAGTCTCAGGCAAAACTAGAACCCTGGGAGTCAGAAGAAGGGGACAGATTTGGAAGATATTTAGAAAGCAAAATCACTGTGGCTCAGACAGTAAAGAATATGCCTGCCAATGCAGGAGACATAAAAGACATGGGTTCAATCCCTGGGTCAAGAAGATCCTCTGGAGAAGGAAATGGCTACTCACTCCAGTATGAATGAGGAGCCTAGTGGGCTACAGTCCATAGAGTCAGACATGACTGAATGACTAACACTAGAGCAGCAAACTATAAAATAAACAACAACAACAAAAAAAAAAAAAACAGACAAAACCAGAACCCTGGGAATCAAAAGAAAGGGATAGATTTGGAAGATATTTAGAAAGCAAAATCAATAAGACTTGGTAACTGATAGACAATGATGACTTTCTGTGAGGGCAGAGTAAGGATTTATTTTATACAACAGTTATTATGTGCCATGTAAATATTTGTTGAATATTGTTCTAACTACTTTATAGACAATAATGCATTTAGTCTTAGAAACCTTGTGAGGTAGACACTATTGAATATCATTAGCCCAATTTTACAGGGTTTCTCTGGTGGCTCAGTGGTAAAGAATCCACCTGCAATGCAGGAGACTGCCTGCAATGCAAGAGACACAGGTTCAATCCTTGGGTTGGGAAGATGCCCTGGAGAAGAAAATGGCAACCCAGTCCAGTATTCTTGCCCAGAAAATCCTATGGATGAAGGAGCTTGGTGGTCTACAGTCCATGGTGCCACAAGAGTTGAACAAACTTAGCGACTAAATTACCACCAGCCCAGTTTTACAGTTGGGGAAACCTAGGTACAAAGATGTTAGATTAACTTGTGCACCATCACACAATTATGAAGTGTTAGAGAGAGGATTTGAACTTAGTAGCCCTGACTCCAGGTCCATGCCGCTAAACTCTAAATGAACAACCTCACAGCTGCTGTGGCTCCAAGGACTTCAGGGTACTGGGAGCAGTGCAAAGCATACAAAAGGAGTAAATTCAATTCCTGAAATCTTTGAATGATTTTGTTCTTCTTTTGTCTTCCAAACACTAACAATACCCTCTTCTCTTCCCAATATTAATGATTTCAGTGATTTTCTGAATGAAGTCAATAGAGTTGAAAGGAGGAACCATTGGTTCTAAACACATGCCAAAGGGCAGAACAAGAGCCTGATTTCCAGAGCTTCACAATGAATGGTGGTTGATGGGTTCCAGAGAAGTGTTTCTGCATCTGAAGGAAGACCCAGTCATGCTTGTGATGATGGGACTTCTGATAGTGACCAGAGCCTCCAAAGACCATCTTCTCTGCCTGCCAGAAACCTACTAAGCATGTAACAGTGGATTGTTGTTTTCCTGTAATAAAAATAATAACTTTTCCTTTTTTTTCCTTTTTAATAATAACTCTTCTTAGGACAAGCTTCTTATATGAATTGCAGTGCTGTTGCTCAGTCACAAAGTTGTGTCCAACTATTCACAACCCTGTGGACTACAGAACTTCAGGATCCTCTGTCCCTCACCATCACCCAGAGTTTGCCCAAGTTCATGTCCAGTGAATCAGTGATACCATTCAACCATCTCATCCTCTGTCACCCTCTTCTTCTGCCTTCAATCTTTCCCAGCATCAGGGTCTTTTCCAATGAGTAAGCTGTTCACATAGGTGGCCGAAGTATTGGAGCTTCAGCTTCAGCAGCAATCCTTCCAAAGAGTATTCAGGGTTGATTTCCTTTAAGATTAACCAGTTTGATCTCTTTGCTTTCCAACAGACTCTCAAGAGTCTTCTCCAGCACCACAGTGAGAAAACAATTCTTTAGTGTTCTAGCTTCTTTATTGTCCAGTTGTCACATCTGTACATGGCCACTAGAAAGACAAGAGCCTTGACTATACGAACTTTTATCAGCAAATAGATGTCTTTGCTTTTTAACACACTGTCTAGGTTTGTCATAGCTTTCCTACCAAGAAGCAATCATCTTCTAATTTCATGGCTGCAGTCACCATCCACAGTGATCTTAGAGCCCAAGAAGAGGAAATCTGTCACTACTTCCACCTTTTCCTCTACTATTTGCCATGAAGTGATGGGACCAGATGCCATGATCTTAGTTTTTTTAACATTGAGTTTTAAGCCATCGTTTTCACTCTGCTCCTTCACCCTCATCAAGAAGCTCTTTAGTTCCTCTTCACTTTCTGCCATTTGAGTGGTATCATCTGCATACCTGAGGTTGTTGGTATTTCTCCCGGCAATCTTGATTCCAGCTTGTAAATCATCCAACTCAGCATTCCGCATGATGTGCTCTGTGTGTAAATTAAATAAACATAGTGACAATAAACAGCCTTGTCATACTCCTTTCTCAATCCTGAATCAGTCAGTTATTCCATACAGGGTTCTAACTGTTGCTTCTTGAGATGCATACATATTTCTCAGGAGACAGGTAAGATGGTCTGGTATTTCCATCACTTTAAGAGTTTTCCGCAGTTTGTTATGATTCACACTGTCAAAGGCTATAACATAGTCAATGAAACAGAGGTAGATGTTTTTCTGGAATCCCTTTGCTTTCTCTATGATCCAGTGAATGCTGGCAATTTGATCTCTGGATCCTCTGCCCTTTTCTAAATCCAGCTTGAACATCAGGAACTTCTCAGTTCATGTAATACTGAGGCCCAGCTTGGAGGATTTTGAGCATAGCCTTACTAGTATGAGAGATGAGTGCAACAGTCTTTAGTATTGCCCTTCTTGGGAACTGGGATGAGGATTGACCTTTCCCAGTCCTGTGGGTACTGCTGGGTTTTCCAAATTTGCTGATATAATGACTGCAGCACTTTCATTGCATCATCTTTTAGGATTTTAAATAACTCTGCTGGAATTCCATTGCCTCCACCAGCTTCACTGGCAGCAGTGCTTCCTAAGGTCCACTTGACTTCACACTCCAGGTTGTCTAGCTCTGAATGAGAGACTACACCATTGTGGTTATCTGAATCATTAAGATCTTTTTAGTCCTGTTCTTCCATGTATTCTTTCCATCTCTTCTTGATCTCTTCTGTTTCTATTATGTCTTTACTATTTCTGTCCTTTGTTGTGACCATCTTTGGATGAAATGTTCCTTTGATACTTTCAGTTTTCTTGAAGAAATCTCTAGTCTTACCCTGTTTGTTGTTTTCCTGTATTTCTTCGCACTGTTCATTGAAGAAGGCCTTGTCTCTCCTTGCTACTCTCTGGAACTCTGTATTTAGTTGTATGTACCTTTCACTTTCTCTCTTGCTTTTCACTTCTCTTCTTTCCTCAACTATTTGTAAAGCCTCCTTAGACAACCACTCTGCATTCTTGTATTTCTTTTTCTTTGGGATGGTTTGGTTTGCTGCCTCCTATACAATAATTATGGACCTCTGCCCATATTCTTCAGACACTCTGTTTACTAGATCAAATCCCTTGAATCTATTCATCACCTCCACTGTATATTTATAAGGCATTTGATTTAAGTCATACCTGACTTGCCTAGAGGTTTTCCACACTTCCTCTAGCTTAAGCCTGAATTTTGCTATGAGGATCTGATGACCTAAGCCATAGTCAGCGTCAGGTCTTGTTTTTCCTAACTGTATCAGCTTCTCTGGCCTCAGCAGCAAAGAATATAATCAATCTGATTTCAATACTGGCCATTTGGTAGTGTCCATGTGTAAAGCCATCTCTTGTGTTCTTGAAAAAGAGTGTTTGATGATAAGTATTTTCTCTTGGCAGAATTCTTTTAGCCCTTGCACTGCTTTCTTTTGTACTCCAAAGCCAAACTTGCCTGTTACTCCAGGTATCTCTTGACTTCCTACTTTGGCATTTCAATCCCCTATGATGAATAAGACATCATTTTTGGTGTTAGTTCTAGAAGGCCTTCTAGGTCTTTATAGAACTGATCAACTTCAGCTTCTTTGGCATTGCTGGTTGGGTCATAGACTTGGATTACTGTGATGTTGAATAGTTTGCCTTGAAAATGAACTGAGATCATTCTGTCATTTTTAAGGTTGTATCCAAGTACTACATTTCAGACTTTTTGTTAATTATGAGGGCTACTCCATTTGTTCTATGAGATTCTTGCCCACAGTAGCAGATATAATGGTCATCTGAATTAAATTCACCCATTTTCATCCATTTTAGTTGAGTGAGTCCTAAGATGTCAATGTTTACACTTGCCATCTCCTGCTTAACCACTTCCAATTTACCTTGATTCACGGATCCAAGATTCCAGGATCCTACACAATACTGTTCTGTGTAGCATCAGATTTTACTTTCATCACCGGACGCATCCACAATGGAGGGTCATTTCTCCTTTGGCCCAGCTGCTTCATTCTTTCTGGAGCTATTACTAGTTGTCCTCCACTCTTCCCCAATAGCATATTGGACACCTTTAGACCTGAGGGGCTCATCTTTCAGTGTCAAATATTTTTGCCTTTTTGTACAGTTCATGGGGTTCTCACAGCTAGTATACTAGAGTGATTTGCCATGCCCTCCACCAGTAGATCACATTTTGTCAGAAATTTCCACTATGACCTGTCCATCTTGGGTGGCCCTACATGGCATGGCCCATAGCTTCATTGAGTTACACAAGCCCCTTTGCCTTGACAAGGCAGTGATCCATGAGGGAAAAATGCAGTGTGGCTCTTCAATAAATCTAGAAGCTAAACCAAATGGATGTGAAGTCAGCTTTCAAATCCACACACTATTGGGATGGAAAAGACAACTTTTTAGGGAATAATCTAAAAAATGACTTCTCCAGTCTTTCATCCATATAATTTCCTTACAATCTGGCCTAATTTTTCTAAACAAGGAAGAGGGGATGTGGCCCTGACGCAGTGAGTTTGAAGCAGTGGCACCAGGAAGTACAAGAGTTAAGGAAAATAGTTCTGAGATGTACTTGAGTAGTGGTAAGTAGGTGATTATTGGAGAAATGTTTGAGCCCTTACTGTGTGCCTTCAGTGTACTGTTCCACTGATGGAATCTGAATCTTAGTGCAGTCTCTGTTCTGTGATATGGGAAACTTTCATAGTACGTCTGTGAATAGAAGTTATTTACTAGCACTTCCAAGGATTACTAAGAGGATCACTGCTTGTGTTGGGTGATTTTAAATGGAAATCCCTAGTTGTCTTATATTAACACAAATATGAATGCATTGGTTAAAAATTACAATTTGTTAACGGCATTTGGCAAGTGTGGTTGATGTACATGTGAGGAGTTGAGCAGCAGCTACAATGTCCTTTCTGTAGCCTGGAGTCGTTATAATCTCTGTTCTATTGTGGAGGGCTGACTTGACTTGTAAAACCTAAATTTACTGATATCATTGCACAACTAAGTGCACACACACATATTGCCAGGGGATGATAAATATTTCACTCATATTTTTAAAATACCTGCTAATTTTCATGCTCAACATAATTGAGAAATGACATTTTTCCGTGTAAAATTTGTTTTGTTTTGTGATGGAGGGCTATTGCCTTAGTGTCAATTTTTTTCTTATGTGAATGTCAGAGGCAATACCTGAAGTTAAGAAAGGAAAAATAAATATTAATTTTTAAAATTGTAATGTGATATAAAGAATGTAAAATTTATCATTTGAACCATTTTAAATATACATCTTGGCAATATTAAGCATGCTGACATTGCCGTGCCACCATGATGACCATCCATCTCCAGAACTTTAATTTTCTAACATATAAACAGCAATAAAAGTATCATATGTATTATTCATTAAATTCAAAGGGTCCTCAGGATAGACTGCACTCCCCAGGCTCCTTGTGCTATAGGAGGCCTCACCATCCTGGAATTCTGTTATAGAGTTAGGCAGGTTGTAAATTTGAATGAATGAAGACATGAATAAATTCTTATCAACCTCTCCATCCCGTCTCTTCTGGGAAAATGTGGATGATGCCTATTGTTCAATTCTATTTGGTCCCAATGAACAGCTTCTTAGTATTTAGAACTCTTTAGTGCTCTAATATAAACTTCAGTTGTAGTGTCGGAGTATGTAGGACTCAGTTACCTACCAAGGACCTTCAACTTAGAGTCTCATAGTAACAATGCGTGTTTGTTTACATACTCCCCTTAGTCTGTGGTCCATATGAATAGAAATGTCAAAAATATGAAGAGACTGTATTTCTTCTCTGTCTGTCCTGGAGGTTTTGCTATTTTTATTAGACTTGGCCCAGCCTCATTTCTTAGTAACTCAGGGTTTTGAAATTGGTTATCTGCATTCCTGTTAGAAGTAGTTCAGCTTACCCACTTCCAGATGAGTAAGGACATAAGAATTGAATGAGAATAATAATCATCATATCATATTACAAACACTTACCATGTGTCAGACTCTTTGATATGCGTCTTGGATGTGCTATTTCAAATAATCTCCCAAATCACCCTCTAAGACAAGGGTAAGGTTTCCATGTACAACTTCTGAGCTTCCGTCTATACATACATGCCTTCTCACTTAATCCTTAAAGCCACTTTGTAATATACTTCATTTCACTAATGAAGAAACTGAGGTTCAAAGAGGTTAGACATCCTTGCCAGTTACTTAACTCTAAGCGATAAAGCTGGAATTCAAATTCAGGCCTGTCTGACTTCTAAGTCTATTATTTCTCTCAACCCTCTTTAGATTTCCTCTTCAAGTCATCTGATTTTGATTCCTGCTTGTACAACTGATCTTTTGCAAGCTGTTGTTGTTGTTTTTATGCATCTTGGCACTTTCTTACTATCCATTAATCATGAAGATGGTGAATCAGATATTCAGAGTTGAATCTTTCGGGAGGGATCAAAGAGATAATTTGCTTCTGGGAGAAACAGTCTTATCAAGGCTTATGGCTAGTTTAACCCTGTAATTACAAAAGGCTTTACATCAGGACCAGGGACTGGCCAAATGGACTCAAACATATGAATTGATCTTCATTAACAAGGCTATGGTTTTTCCAGTGGTCATGTATGGATGTGAGAGTTGGACTGTGAAGAAAGCTGAGCACTGAAAATTTGATGCTTTTGAACTATGGTGCTGGAGAAGACTCTTGAGAGTCCCTTGGACTTCAAGGAGATCCAACCAGTCCATCCTAAAGGAGATCAGTCCTGGGTGTTCATTGGAAGGACTGATGCTGAAGCTGAAACTCCAATACTTTGGCCACCTCATGCGAAGAGTTGACTCATTGGAAAAGACTCTGATGCTGGGAGGGATTGGGGGCAGGAGGAGAAGGGGACGACAGAGGATGAGATGGCTGGATGGCATCACAGACTCAATGGACATGAGTTTGAATAAACTCTGGGAGTTGGTGATGGACAGGGAGGCCTGGCGTGCTACGATTCATGGGGTTGCAAAGAGTCAGACACGACTGAGTGACTGAACTGAACTGAACTGAACTAAACACCATTTGAGAAGAGATGGGGGATGCTGACAGTGAGGAAGAACACCTCAAGTTCTCCCTGAAGTATTCTTTCATCTTAAATGAACAGAAGGAGATCAGATATGGCATAGCTGCAGTTGTTTTATCACATTAAAAAATCAATATTAACTTTAAGAAACTAGTTTTTGCAATGGTTTATATTTTGGGTTTTAAGAGACTTTACCAAAATAATTCCATAGTCCTGTCCTTTTCTTGCCACCCCCCTCCGCCCCATTTTTATTGTTGAAAAATTGTAAAACATAGAAGAGCAAAAGAAGAAATGAAAAATGACCCTTGGTTGGCCTCTTTGCTTGATGTCACAGGAGAAAAGACCTTTAACTTGGCATTCCACTATAAAATGTTCTGCAGGTCAAACTTCTCCCTCTGGTTTAAGTGTAGCATATAGATTTCCAAAAATTCAATCCAAGAATGAACTCATGTTGTATAAAAGAATTAATGTACCTGTTAATAGACCTCTTATAGTTTGCAACTAGGTCTATTCTGTTTTTCTATATCTTAAGGAATAACTGATCACAGAAAAATTAGTAAGCCTCTTGTTGAAATTTTATTTGTATTTGCAAAACACACATTTACCTCCTTGACAGAACAGAGAGACCTCTATGGCATGTTTTCAATTATTTACAGGGCTGAAAAAAGTGCATCTTAGAGAGAATGAGATAGCATTCATAAAGCGCCCAAAACAGAGTCTTGTATCTAGAAGGTTCTCAGTGCATATCAAATGCTGATAATATGTACATCTCATTCAAATGTTGCTTATGCTGCTCATGAATTTTCTCTTCTGTTGTTGTGACTAAAAAGACTGAAGTAGGAATCACAGCTCATCCCTCCCTCTATTCATTGCATGTTCTTTGTGCTGCCTTGCAGGGCTCCTGAGGGCAGAAAGCACATGTATTTTTAACAGTAGATTAAGAGGGAGTGCTTTAATAAGGGGACAACTGTTAAACTGTAAGGGTCGTTCAAGAAGTAAATTTACAAAAGTAATTTAAAGTGTATTGCTCATGTGGTTCTGTCTGCCTGAAGGCCATTTGTGAATATTTCAGGTGACTCTGACCAGATATTCCATTGCACTGTAATCTGGACAGGTAAAAATAAAAATTATCTTTGTTCATTTCTCTGTTCCCAGAGCATAAAACAGGGCTTGGCATGGTGTGCACACAATAATTTATTTTACCTCTCTTTCCATTTTCTTACTTTATGAATGGACTCAACACCACAGTCATCTTTGATTTCATTTTTTCCTTCACACCTGTCTTAGTCCATGTACGGTTAGCTTATAAGCAGTGGAAATTTATGTCTGACAGTTCTGGAGGCTGGGAATACCAGTATTAAAGCACTGGCAGATTTGATGTTTAGTGAGAACCTGATTCCTGGTTCAAGACAATCATCATTTCACTGGTGGTAGAAAGGTCAAGGGAGTTCTCTGAGGTCCTTTTTCAAAGGGCACTGATCCTATTCATGAGTGTTCTATCCTCTTGACCTAATCACTTCCCAAATTTCCCACTTCTAAGTACCATCACATTGGGGATTAGGTTTCCACATATGAATTTTGGGGGACATAAATAATCTATATCAACCCTATATCCAGTTTGTTACTATGTCTATCAGTTCTGCCAGTTCCGTGCTTGGAGAGTCATTCCCTCATTTCTAGTATCACTGGCTGAGAATAAATATACTCATCTGGTTGATAATGTGGACTTCCTTTTCAGGGTTGGGGGTATGGAGATATCCAGGGAAAGAGTGGGAGAGATATAAGACAGCAAGTCCTTTGGAGCCAGCTCTTACTCATTGGCATCTCTTGCACAAAGGAAAGGAGCCCATGGCTCTCAGAAATTTTTGTGAAATCATAGGCAAGATTATGACATACTATCTTGATCCCCAAAATAAGTATCACGGAACTCCAGTTCTGTGAGGTACAGTAGGTATTTTTTGAAGAGCAGGAGTCAAAAATAAGTTTGGGAAGTTTGGGGTTAGATGATGTTAAACCAAAGATTTCTTATTGTTTTTAATTTGCTTAGATTGGATTGTGAAACAGTAAAGGGGAGTGATGGAGCACATACTTTCCAGAATTATTTGACAATACAGTCCTCTCTCCCCAGACTTGGTTGAGAAAACCTGGCAGGAAGACAGCATGGAGTTTTCAAGGCATCAAAATACAGGAGAACAAGATGGAGGAGGAGTAGGTGGATGTGGAGTACATCGCTCTCTGCAGACACATCAGGAATACACCTCGGACCCAGAATTACTTACATAACACCGGTTGAGAGCAGGCAGGAGTACCTGACCACTGGGAAAGAATATATAGAACCACCCAAAACTTGGTAGGATGAAGGAAGTAGGGGGAAAAGAGTTAGTAGCACTGGACCTGCCCTCAGTAGGTAGGAGAACTGAAGCTGGGGTCCAATCCCCACATCAGGGCAATTGTTTAGAACAGAGGAGAAGCATTTGAGGCTGAGAGTGAAGCAGCTGATTTGTGACAGCCTAAATGGAATGAGAATCACACAGACAATCCTTGTCACAGCCCTACATATCCCAGACAGGGACACGGGTTCCCTAGAATGCACAGTGGCTGGGAACTGGAGCACAGGGATTGTGGAGCAATCCCAGGGTGAGGTCTGCTGTTGACTATGGGGGCACAGCCCAAGGGAAAGTAAGAAGGGATATCATGGTGGGAAATGTCTGTGGAGGAAAATCAGGCAGCATGGAGGCAAGGCAATATTGCTGAGTCATGCTTAGGGGGTGGAGCCATCACCATAGCCTCTCTCTCTCCACAGGCTAGCACCAGCAGCTGAACAATAGAGAGGCTGGCCCTTCAAGTACCTGACATGTCTGAGCAGCAGAGTAGGTCCCCAGCCAAGGGGCCCCTTTAAGTGCCTGATGCGCCAAACAAGAGAAGGACCCGAGCCAGTGGAGCCCTTTTAGTGCCTGATGCTCTCAACATCAGAGCAGGACCCCAGTGGGGTGGCCGTGGGGGGTAGTGCCTTTATGTGCCTGATGTGCTGAACAATACAGAAGGACCCCAGATAGGGGAGTCTTCTAAATGCCTGAATGGGTGGAGTAATGGAGAGGACCAGTCAAAGAGGCCTTCTGATTGCCAGTTGCCTGAAGCTAGAAAAAGATTGACAGGGCCATAGCTCCCGTGGCTGAGGCAGTCTGTGTCGCTAGACACTTGGTGCCTCCAGAGTACCCCCCCACTTCCCACCCCAAACAGCTGCATCACTTTTGTGCTCAATTCTCACTGGGGCAGAGCTGCCACAGGCTACAAAAAGCCTTAATAGTACCACATCTCCTGTGACAATAGCCGCCGGCGCTCCTGTGTTAGCAGGCGTTGCCAGGGTCCCTGTGGGCAATTGCGCCAAATCCACGCGTGATCCCCTCTGGAACAGAGCTGCCAGAGGCTAGAAAAAGCCTTGTGTATATGCACACAGGGTAGTTTCAGACACATCCATCTCTGTGATCCTGTGGACTGTGGCCGGCCAGGCTCCTCTGGGGGATTCTCCAGGCAAGAATACTAGAGTAGGTTGTCATACCCTTCTAGAGCACCATATTTCCTGCTGCCCTAGCCACAGGCTCCCCTAAGTACCCTGTGCTGCCAGGGAGCTTTTGACCTGGGCAGTGTGGCTAAGGAAGAGGACCCAAAACCTTCCCACCAGCTGTATAAGCTGCAGATTAAATCTGCACAATCAACTAGGTAGACTCTGTGTCTATGGAATATATAAAAAGACAATGAGAATTCTCACAAAAGAAAATGCACTAATTCTGACACTTTGGACCTTGTAGGCAAGAACACACAGGAATAGGACCAGATTAGAGTCTAAGCTGCCCCCAGAGCAGGTCCAGAGACCAGCCCAGTGTTGGAGGGCATTGTAGGGAGAAGAGGTGGACTGTAACTCCCAAAGAGGGAAAGAATGCTAACAGCAGAGACTCAAGGAAAACATTTATTTTTCTTATATTTTGACTTGTTCTGTAGTTGCTTCTGGATTTTTTCTTTCTTTTTTCCCCACCTTTTCCCCCTACCTCCCCCCATTGTTGTAGTTGTCAATTTTATTAGTACTATTAAATCTATTTAAGACTTTGAGAATATTTTTTTCAATCACAGTTTTTATTTCTACTATATACTTCTGCCTCTACATTGACCTTTTGCTGTTCTGCGGATTTTTTTCCTTTTCTTTCTTTTTTATCTCTCTATCTTTTTTTAATTTTAATTTCTAAAACATTATTTTTTCTATATTTATTTCTTTGTTTATTTTTCTGACTGTTCTTTTTCTATTGCAGTTAACTCTTAATATATATAAATCTTCGCCTACTTCTATTTAACTTTGATTTTCTATTTTTTCTTTTTCTCACCATATTTGTTAGTTTTGTTTTTGTTGCTTTATTCCCCAGTTGGCATTGTCTTTAGTTTTGTTTTCCAGTTTGTGCTTTAGGTAGTTTTGCTCTTAACTGGTGGATATCATTTTTGGTTTCCTTTGTTTTCCAGGTTAATCCATTGTATTTCATTTTTTATTTTTTGGACTGTTTTGGTTTTGCTTATGGGTATATATGTGTCTGTGTATATTTCATTATTTTAGTTATTATTTGCCTGATTTTGTAATTGCCATTTGTCTGGGGTGCATCCTCTGTTTCTCATTTTTGTGTATTTCTTTCAGTCCCATTTGATGCCATAATAAACCACTTGTGGAATCTCCATTCCCAGCCAAAGATCGAGCCCTGAGCTTTTGGAGTGGGAGTGCTGACTCCATGACCCTAGACTACCAGAGAACTCCTAATCCTAGGGAGTGTCAAATAGAACTCCCACAAAGGCAACCACTTGCAAACAAGACCCAGCATCACCCAACTGCCAGTAGCATCCTGTGCAGGACACCTCATCCAAACAAAACAAAAATACAAACCCAATCATCTGCAGGAGGATTACCACCTGACTCAGCCCTGGCAGTCAGAGGGAAAAAAAATTCATCTCTTTCTACCAGAACACAAGCACAAGGCACACCCTATATGAAGCTTACACAAACCACTGGACCAAACTTATGAGGACAGAAACCAAAATGAAGAAATAATTCAACCTCAAAGCCTGGGAAAAGGAGACCTCAAATATAATAAGCTAAAAGAAAACAATAAAAAGGAAGAGGAATACTGTGCAAGTGAAGGAACAACCTAGACACACACAAGTCCAAATAAATGAAGAGGAAATAGGCAAGCTACCAGAAAAAGAAATCAGAATAATGATAGTAAAGTTGACCCCAAATCTTGAAAATAGAATGGAGAAAATGTAAGAATCAATTCACAAAGACCTAGAAGAAATAAAGAATAAACACACAGAGACAAACAACAAAATTACTGAAATTAAAAATATTCTAGAGAATCAGTAAGAGAATATCTGAGGCAGAAGAATGGATAAGTGAGATGGATGATGAAATGGTGGAAATAACTTCTGAAAAGCAGAATAAAGTAAAACGAATGGAAAGAACTAAGAATAACCTCAAAGACCTCTATGATAATATTAAATGCACCAGCATTCGAATTATAGGGGTCCCAGAAGAAGAAGAGAAAAATAAAGGGCATGAGAAAATTATTGAAGATATTATAGTTGAAATTTTTCCCAATATGGGAAAGGAAAGAGTCAGTCAAGTCCGAGAAGTGCAAAGAGTCTCATACAGGATAAACCCAAGGAGAAATACACCAAGACACATACTAACAAATAGTAAATATAAAAAAAGAATATTAAAAGCAGCAAGGAAAGGCAACAAGTAACATACAAGAGAAACCCCATACATTTAACGGCTAATCTCTCAGCAGAAACTCTGCAGACCAGAAGAGAATGGCACGATATATTTAAAGTACTGAAAGGGAAAAATCTAAGACCAAGATTACTCTACCTGACAGGCATCTCATTCAAAATTGATGGAGAAATCAAAAGCTTTACAGACAAGCAAAAGTTAAGAGAATTTACTACAACTAAACCAGCTTTACAACAAATGTTAAATGGACTTATATAGTCAAGAAATGCAAGAGAAAAAAAAGATCTACAAAATCAAACCCCAAACAACTAAGAAAATGGCAGTAGGAACATATATATCAATAATTACTTTAAATGTAAAGGGATTAAATGTGCCAGCCAAAAGACACCACTGGCTGAATGGATTAAAAAAAAACAAGACCCATATATATGCTGCCTACAAGAAAACCACTTCAGACCTAAAGACACATATAGACTGAAACTGAGAGGATGGAAGAATATATTCCATGCAAATGGAAAGCAAAAGAAAGCTGGAGTAACAGTCCTCATATCAGACAAAATAGACCTTAAAGTAAAGACTATTACAAGAAATAAGGAAGGACACTACATAATGATCAAGGGATCAATCCAAGAGGAAGATATAGCAATTGTAAATATCTATGCACCCAACATAGGAGCATCTCAGTACATAAGACAGACACATACAGACATAAAAGGAGAAATTAACAGTAACACGATAATAGTAGGAGACTTTAACACCCCACTCACACCAATGGACAGATCATCAAAACAGAAAATTAATAAGGAAACACAAGTTTTAAATGATACATTAGATGAGATGGATCTCCTTGATATCTTCAGGACATTCCATTCAAATACAGAAGAATACACCTTCTTCTCAAGTGCACATGGAACATTCTCCAGGATAGACCACATCTTGGGTCACAAATCAAACATCAGTAAATTTAAGAAAATTGAAATCATGTCAAGCATCTTCTCTGACCAGAGTAATCGTTTTAGAGTATAAATATTTATGTTTAGAATAAATATATTACTACCCAAAAATATTTACCTTATGGTTTTTTCTAATGTGAGATTTCGTGTACTCCATTTTAAGAATACAAATTAAGAGACTTTATTTATTCTTTAAATTTTTTTTTGGAATATAGTTGATTTACAACATTGTGTTAGTTTCAAATATACAGCAAAATTAAACACTTATGCATATCTCCACTCTATTTTAGATTCTTTTCCCATATAGACCACTACAGAGTATTGAGTAATTTCCAGCAGTTTCCTGTTAGTTATCTATTTTATGTATAGTAGTGTGCATACGTCAGTCCCAATCTCCCAGTTTGTCCCTCCACGCCTTACACCTGGTAACCATAAATTAGTTTTCCACATCTGTAACTCAATTCTGTTTTGTTAAATAAGCTCATTTGTACCCTTTTTTATTTTACATTCTACATACAAATGCTATAATATGATATTTATCTTGCTCTGTCTGACTTAGTTCACTCAGTGATGATTTCTAAGTCCATCCACAATGCTGTCAATGACATTAAATCATTCCTTTTTATGCCTAAGTAATATTCCATTGTATATACATTCCCCATCTTCTTATCCATTCCTCTGTTGATACTCATTTGGTTACTTCCAAGTTCAGGCTATGGTAAATAGTGCTGCAATGAACATCTGGATACATGTATCTTTTTGAATTATGATTTTCTCTGGATATATGACTAGGAGTGGGATTTCTGAATTATATGTTCAGTTCAGTCACTCAGTCGTGTCCGACTCTTTGCAGCCCCATGAACCGCAGCACTCCAGGCCTCCTTGTCCATCACCAACAACTAGAGTCCACCCAAACCCATGTCCATTGAGTCGGTGATGCCATCCAACCATCTCATCCTCTGTCGTCCCCTTCTCCTCCTGCCCTCAATCCCTCCCAGCATCAGGGTCTTTTCAAATGAGTCAGCTCTCCGCATCAGGTGGCCAAAGTATTGGAGTTTCAGCTTCAACATCAGTCCTACCAATGAACACCCAGGACTGATCTCCTTCAGGATGGACTGGTTGGATCTCCTTGCAGTCCAAAGGACTCTCAAGAGTCTCCTCCAACACCACAGTTCAAAAAGCATCAACTATTCAGCACTCAGCTTTTTTTTATAGTTCAACTCTCACATCCATACATGACCATGGGAAAAACCATAGCCTTGACTAGATGTACCTTTGTTGGCAAAGTAATGTCTCTGCTTTTTAATATGCTATCTAGGTTGGTCATCACTTTCCTTCCAAGGAGCAAGTGTCTTTTAATTTCGTGGCTGCAGTCATCATCTGCAGTGATTTTGGAGCCCAGAAAAATAAAGTCTGACACTGTTTCCACTGTTTCCCCATCTATTTGCCATGAAGTGATGGGACCAGATGCCATGATCTTAGTTTTCTGAATGTTGAGCTTTAAGCCAACTTTTTCACTCTCCTCTTTCACTTTCATCAAGAGGCTCTTTAGTTCTTCTTCACTTTCTGCCATAAGGTTGGTGTCATCTGCATATCTGAGGTTACTAATATTTCTCCTGGCAATATTGATTCCAGCTTGTGCTTCCTCCAACCCAGCATTTCTCATGATGTATTCTGAACTTAACTTAAATAAGCAGGGTGACAATATACAGCCTTGACGGACTCCTTTTCTTATTTGGAACCAATTTGTTGTTCTATGTCCAGTTCTAACTGTTGCTTCCTGACCTGCATACAAGTTTCTCAAGAGGCAGGTCAGGTGGCCTGGTATTCCCATCTCTTTCAGAATTTTCCACAGTTTATTGTGATCCACACAGTCAAAGGCTTTGGCATAATCAATAAAGCAGAAATAGATGTTTTTCTGGAGCTCTCTTGCTTTTTCAGTGATCCAGCGGATGTTGCCAATTTTATCTCTAATTCCTCTGCCATTTCTAAAACCAGCTTGAACATCTGGAAGTTCACAGTTCACGTATTACTGAAGCCTGGCTCGGAGAATTTTGAGCATCACTTTACTAGTGTGTGAGATGAGTGCAATTGTGCGGTTGTTTGAGCATTCTTTGGCATTGCCTTTCTTTGTGATTGGAAGGAAAACTGACCTTTTCCAGTCCTGTGGCCACTGCTGAGTTTTCCAAATTTGCTGGCATATTGAGTGTAGCACTTTCACAGCATCATCTTCCAGGATTTGAAATAGCTCAACTGGAATTCCATCACCTCCACTAGCTTTGTTTGTAGTGATGCTTCCTAAAGGCCACTTGACTTCACATTCCAGGATGTCTGGCTCTAGTTGAATGATCACACCATCATGATTATTGAGGTCATGAAGATCTTTTTTGTGCAGTTCTTCTGTGTATTCTTGCCACCTCTTCTTAATATCTTTTGCTTCTGTTAGGTTCATACCATTTCTGTCCTTATTGAGCCCATCTTTGCATGAAATGTTCCCTTGGAATCTTGGTTCCCTCTTCCAAGAACACAAGAGAAGACTCTACACATGGACATCACCAGATGGTCAACACCAAAATCAGACTGATTATATTCTTTGCAGCCAAAGATGGAGAAGTTCTATACAGTCAGCAAAAACAAGACTGGGAGCTGACTGTGGCTCATATCATGAATGCCTTATTGCCAAATTCAGACTGAAATTGAAAAAAGTGTAGAAAACCACTACACCATTCAGGTATGACCTATATCAAATCCCTTATGACTATACAGTGGGAGTGAGAAATAGATTTAAGGGACTAAATCTGATAGACAGAGTGCCTGATGAACTATGGATGGAGGTTCATGACATTGTACAGGAGATAGGAATCAAGACTATCCCCAAGAAAAAGAAATGCAAAAAAGCAAAAACGGCTGTCTGAGGAGGCCTTACAAATAGCTTTGAAAAGAAGGGAAGTGAAAAGCAAAGGAGAAAAGGAAAGATATACCCATTCAAGTGCAGAGTTCCAAAGAATATCACGGAGAGATAAGAAAGCCTTCCTCAGTGATCAATGCAAGGAAATAGAGGAAAACAATAGAATGGAAAAGACTAGAGATCTCTTCAAGTTAATTAGAGAGTCATATGTTAGCTCTATTTTTATTTTTTAAAGGAAACTCCATACTGTTCTCCATAGTGGCTATACCAATTTATATTCCCACCAACAGTGTAGGAGGGCCTCCTTTTCTTCATGCCCTCTCCAGTATTTATTGTTTATAGCTTTTCTGATGATGCCATTCTGACCAGTATGAGGTGATATCCCATTGTTGATTTGCATTTCTCTAATAATTAGTGCATGCATGAGTGCTAAGTCACTTTAGTTGTTTCTGACTCTTTGCAACCTCTGGACTGTAGCCCACCAGGCTCCTCTGTCCATGGGATTAACCAAGCAATAATATTAGAGTAGATTGTTATTTCCTTCTCCAGGAGACCTTTCCAACCCAAGGATCGAACATGCATCTCTTACATGACCTGAATTAGCAGACATGTTCTTTAACACTAGTGCCACCTGGGAAGTCCCAGTAATTAGTGACCTAAATATAATATCTTACAATTATACAGTGGAAGTGATAAATAGATTCAAGGGATTAGATTTAATAGAGAGTGCCTGAAGATCTATGGACAGAGGTTTATAACATTGCACAGGAGGCGGTGATCAAAACCATTCCAAAGAAAAAGAAAAGCAAAAAGGCAAAATGGTTGTCTGAGAAGGCCTTACAAATAGCTGAGAAAAGAAGAGAAGTGAAAGGCAAAGGAAAAAAGGAAAGATATACCCATCTGAATGCAGAGTTCCAAAGAATAGCAAGGAGAGATAAGAAAGCCTTCCTAAGTGAACAATGCAAAGAAATACATGAAAACAATAGAACAGGAAAGACTAGAGATCTCTTCAAGAAAATTAGAGATACCAAGGGAACATTTCATGAAAAAGGTAGGCACAATAAAAGACAGAAACAATAGGGACCTAACAGAAGCAGAAGATATTAAGAAGAGGTGGCAAAAATACACAGAAGAACTATAGGAAAAAAGATCTTGGGGGCCTGATCAGCATGGTGATTGGCTCCTGGAGGGCGGAGCTGTGGTCCAGTGGCTCAGCACAGTCAGTTTGAGAGCTCTCCACAGCCAGGAGGTGTCCTCAGCCCTGTTGTCTTCCGCTGCTGGCACTGTGCCGTTGGAGCCTGGACGCACCTCCACACTCCTTGCTGCTCCACCCCCGCGGCCGCCGCTCCCCTTGCCAATGGCACACACACCATGACGAAGAAAGGCAAGAAGTTCTTCAACCAGAGCCTGGCCGAGTGGAAGCTCTTCATCTACAACCAGATCGCCAAGAGCTGGGGTTTGAGCTTGCTCTTCCAACTAGTTTGTTATGGGTTCCTGGCTGCATTCTTTTCATTCACAATGTGGACCATACTTCAGACTCTGAACGATGAGGTTCTAAAATACCATGACCAGATTCCTAGTCCAGGACTTACGGTTTTTCCAAAACCAGTGTTGGCATTGAATTTTTCATTCAGCCTGTCTGATTCAGAATCCTGTCAAGGGTACATTGATGACCTTAAGAAACTTCTAAAGCCATATGGCTTAGAAGAACAGAAGAATCTCACAGATTGGAACCTTTTTTGAGCAGAAGGTTCCAGAATACACAGCATGTCAGTTTCCCCTTGACTTATTTGAAGCATGCAGTGGTGTGGATGATCCCACGTTTGGCTGCTGCTGCTGCTAAGTCGCTTCAGTCATGTCCAACCCAATCGCGACCCCATAGATGTCAGCCCACCAGGCTCCCCCGTCCCTGGGATTCTCCAGGCAAGAACACTGGAGTGGGTTGCCATTTCCTTCTCCAATGCGTGAAAGTGAAAAGTGAAAGTGAAGTCGCTCAGTCCTGTCTGACTCTTAGCAACCTCATGGACTGCAGCCTACCAGGCTCCTCCATCCATGGGATTTTTGAGGCAAGAGTACTGGAGTGGCATGCCATTGCCTTCTCCGCCCACATTTGGCTACCAAGCAGGAAATGCTTGTGTTCTTATGAAAATTAACAGAACAGTTGGATTAAAGCTTCAATGAGAACCAAAGATAGACTGTATTGCAAAGAGTGAAAGCACAGCAGTTCTATCAACTTATCCTCCCAATGGAAAGATAGATTTAAAATATTTTCCATACTATGGGAAAAAAACTGCATGGGAGCTACCTGCAGCCACTAGTTGCCATTCAGCTCAGCTTTGGTAGTGATGTTGACATAAAAGAAGCAATGGTTGAGTGCAAGATTGATGGATCACCCAACCTAAAAACCCAGAATGACCATGACAAGTTTTTAGGATGAGTTACATTCAAGATCACCATGCATGCATAGTGGCAGTTAGTATGTCTCCATGGAGTAAACATCGTGTTGTCTGTCTTCATTTTGTATCAGCCAAACCTGCCATTCCAGAATTATGAGACCACCTTGGAGAAATGTGGAGTGGGACATGACATTGGGGTAACATAATGTGCTTCCAGATGATAGTGGTTCATGGCCTTCCAAGTAACTGTGTGTTGCCTCTGTTGCCTTTTGAACCATGTACAGTCACCAGATAGCAACTGTGAACACCTGATTCTGGACATGTAGGTTGAGAATCTTGTCCAATTTTTATGTGGTTTAGTTGCAAAGTGTCTAAAGCTTAATGTACTGTGCTATGTAAATATTTTATAGATTTAACACTGGTTAACCATCATATTTGATGCTAGCAAAGTTTTAGTGGATAGAATGGTATCTGATCAACATCAAATGAGTTTATACCTGCAAGAAAATCAGCGTGTGGAAAAGTTCTGTATGTGAGGAGGAAAAAGGAAAATAAAAGTAGATTTGAAAGGTTAAAAAAAAAAAAAATCCTTGTGACCCAGATAATCACAATTACTCACCTAGAGTCAGACCTCCTGGAGAGTGAAGTGGGCCTTTACTATCACTATGAACAAAGTTAGTAGAGGTGATGGAATTCCAGCTAGCTATATCAAATCCTAAAAGATGATGCTGTTAAAGTGCTGGACTCAATATGTCAGCAAATTTGGAAAATTTAACAACAGCCACAGAACTGGAAAAGGTCATTTTCATTCCAAACCCAAAGAAGGTCAATGCCAAAGAATGTTCAAACTATGGCACAATTACACTCATTTCACATGCTAGCAAGGTAATGCTCAAAATCCTCCAAGCTAGGCTTCAATAGCACATGAAATTGAGAACTTTCAGGTGTACAAGCTGAATTTAGAAAATGCAGAGCAATCAGAGATCAAATTGCCAACATCAGCTAGATCATAGAAAAAGCAACAGAATTTCAGAAAAACATGTACTTCTGCTTCACTGACTATGCTAAAGCCTTTGACTGTGTGGATCTCAACAAACTGTGGAATATTCTTAAAGAGTTGGGAATCCCAGGCCACCTTACCTGCCTCCTGAGAAACCTCTATGCAGATCAAGAAGAAACAGTTAGAACTGGACATGGAACAATGGACTGGTTGAAAATTGGGAAAGGAGTATGTCAAGGCTGTATATTGTCACCCTGCTTATTTAACTTCTCTGCAAAGTACTTAATGTGAAATGCCAGGCTGGATGAAGAAGCACAAGCTGGAAGCAAGATTTTCAGGGGAAATATCAATAACCTCAGATATGCAGATGACACCACTCTTATGGCAAAGAGGAATTAAAGAGCCTCTTGATGAAAGTGAACGAGGAGAGTGAAAAATCTGGCTTAAAACTCAACATTCAAAAAACTAAGATCATGGCATCTGGTCCCATCATTTCATGGTAAATAGATGGGGAAACAATGGAAACTTTATTTTCTTGGGCTCCAAAATCACTGCAGATGGTGATTACAGTCATGAAATTAAAAGATGCTTGCTTCTTGGAAGAAGAGTTGTGACCAACCTAGACAGCATATTAAAAAGCAGAGACATCACTTTGCAGACAAAGGTCCATCTAATCAAAGCTACGGTTTTTCCAGTAATTAAGTATGGATGTTAGAGTTGGACTATAAGGAAGGCTGAGTGCTGAAAAATTAATGCTTTTGAACTGTGGTGTTGGAGAAGATTCTTGAGAGTCCCTTGGACAGCAAGGAGATCCAACTAGTCAATCCTAAAGAAAGTTAACCCCGAATATTCATTGGATGCTGAAGCTGAAGCTCCAATACTTTGGCCATCTGATGTGAAGAGCCAACTCATTAGAAAAAAAAAAACACCTGAATTTGGGAAAGACTGAGGGTGAGAAGAGGATGGGACAACAGAGAATGAGATGGTTGGATGACATCACCAGCTCAATGGACATGAGTTTGAGTAAGCTTTGAGAGATGGTGAAGGACAGGGAAACTTGAAATTCTGAAGTTCATGGGGTCACAAAGAGTCAATCATGACTGAATGACTTAAGAACAACAACAAATATTTAGTGAGCACCTCTTCATCTACTTTTTAGACATCTGTCTGTCATTTTGGAGAAATGTCTATTTAGATCTTCCACCCATTTTCCAATTGGGTTGTTTCTTTCTCTGTTATCGAGCCACATGAGCTGTTTGTATAGGGTGAAGATCAACCCTTCTTTTCCCAGCTATTTATAAGTCCTCCTCAGACAATCTCTTTGCCTTTTTGCTTTTCTTTTCTTCCTAACACCATACACAAAAATAAGCTCAAAATGAATTAAAGACTTAGATGTAAGGTCAGAAAGTATAAAGCTCTTCAGGGAACACATAGGCAGAACATTCCTTGACATGAACACAGAAAGATCCTCTTTGACACACCTCCTGGAGTAATGGAAATAAAAAATAAAAATAAATGAATGGGACCTAATCAAACTTAAAAGCTTTTATGCAGCAAAGAAGAAATGGAGTAGCCCTCATATAGTCAACAAGAGTCTGAAATGTAGTACTTGGATGCATCTCAAAAATGACAGAATGATCTCTGTTCGTTTCCAATGCAAATCATTCAATATCACAGTAATCCAAGTAAGCCCCAACCACTAATGCCAAAGAAGTTGAAGTTGAATGGTTCTCTGAAAACATACAAGACCTAGAACTAACACCAAAAAAAAAAAAAAAAAAAGAAAGAAAGAAAGATGTCCTTTTCATCATAGGGGACTGGAATGCAAAAGTAGGAAATCAAGACATACCCAGAATAATATGCATGTTTGGCTTTGGAGTACACAATGAAGCAGAGCAAAGGGTAACAGAATTTTGCCAAGAAAACACACCGGTCATAGCAAACACCCACTTCCACCAACACAAAAGATGACTCTACACATGAACAACACCGGATGGTTAATAGCAAAATCAGATTGATTATATCCTTTGTAGGCAAAGATGGAGAAGTGCTATACAGTCAGCAAAAACAAGACCAGGAGAATACTGTGGCTTAGAAATTGAGGACAGTAGGGAAAACCACTAGGCCAACAGGTATGACCTAAATCAACACCCTTAAAATTTATAGTGGAAGTGACAAATAGATTCAAGGGATTAGATTTGATAGACAGAGAGCCTGAAGACCTGTGGGTGGAGATTTGTAACACTGTACAGGAGATAGTGATCAAAATCATCCACAAGAAAAAGAAATTTAAACAGACAAAATAGTTGTCTGAGGAAGCCTTAAAAAGAGCTGGGAAAAAAAGAGAAGCAAAAGGCAAGGAGTAAAGGAAAGATATACCCATCTGAATGCAGAGTTCCAAGAATAGCAAGGAGAAATAAGAAAGCCTTCCTAAGTAAACAATGCAAAGAAATAGAGGAAAAGAGTAGACTGGGAAAGACTAGAGATCTCTTCAAGAAAATTAGAGATACCAAGGGACTATTTCATGCAAATATGGGCACAATAAAGGGCAGAAACAATATGGACCGAAAAGAAGCAGAAGACGTTAAGAAGAGGTGGCAAGAATACATAGGACTATACAAAAAAGATCTTAATGACCCAGATAATCACGATGGTGTGATCACTCACCTAGAGCCAAATATCTTTGAATGCAAGGTCAAAGGGGCCTTATGAAGCATCACTACAAACAAAGCTAATGAATGGAATTCATTAGTGATGGAATTCCAGCTGAGTTGTTTAAATTCCTGAAAGATGATGCTGTGAAAGTGCTGTACTCAATATGTCAGCAAATTTGGAAAATGCAGCAGTGGCCACAAGACTGGAAAAGGTCAGTTTTCATTCCAATCTCAAAGAAGTACCTTGCAAAAAATGTTCAATGGCACAATTGCACTTGTTTCACACTCTAGCAAAAAAAAATGCTCAAAATTCTCAAGCTAGGCTTCAACAATACATGAACTGAGAACTTGCAGATGTTTAAGCTGGATTTAGAAAAGGCAGAAGTCAGATATCAAATTGGCAACATCCGCTGGATCATCAAAAAAGCAAGAGAATTCCAGAAAAACTTCTACTTATGTTTCATTGACTATGCTAAAACCTCTGCCTGTGTAGATCTCAACAAATTGGAAAATTCTTAAAGAGATGTGAATACCAGACCACCTTACTTGCCTCCTGGGAAATCTGTATGCAGGTCTGGAAGCAACAGTCAGAACTGGACATGGAACAATGGACTGTTTCAAAATTGGGAAAGAAATATGTCAAGGCTGTATATTGTCACCATGCTTATTTAACTTATGTGCAGAGTACATCATGCAAAAATGCCAGGCCTGATGAAGAAACACAGCACAAGCAAAAGAAGAAGATTGCCGGCAGAAATACCAATAACCTCAGATATGCCAAGGACATCACCCTTATAGCAGAAAGCAAAGAGGAACTAAAGAGTCTCTTGTTGAAAGTGAAAGAGGAGAGCAAAAAGGAGCTGATTTAAAATTCAACATTCAATAAAGTAAGATCATGGCATCCAGTCCAATCTCTCCTTGACAAATAAATGGGGAAACAATGAAAACAGTGATTGACTTTACTTTTGGGGGCTCCAAAATCACTGCAGATGGTGACTGCAGCCATGAAATTAAAAGGTGCTTGCTCCTTGGAAGAAAAGCTATGACAAACCTAGACAGCATATTAAAAGGCAGAGACATTACTTTGCCAACAAAGGTCTGCATAGTCATAGCTATGGTTTTTCCAGTAGTCATGACTGGATTTGAGAGTTGGGCTATAAAGAAACATCTTCAGTTCAGTTCAGTTAAGTCACTCAGTCATGTCCGACCCTTTGTGACCCTATGGACTGCAGCACGCCAGGCTTCCCTGTCAATTACCAACTCCCAGAGTCTATTCAAACTCATGTCATTGAGTTGGTGATGCCATTCAACCATCTCATCTTCTGTTGTCCCCTTCTCCTCCAACCTTCAATCTTTTCTAGCATTAGGGTCTTTTCTAAGGAGTCAGTTCTTAGCATCAGGTGGCCAAAGTATTGGAGTTTCAGCTTCAGCATCAGTCCTTCTAATAAGTATTCAGCACTGATTTCCTTTGGGATGGACTGATTAGATCTCCTTGCAGTCCAAGGGACTCTGAAGAATTTTCTCCAACACCCTAGTTCTAAAGCTTCAATTCTTTGTTGCTCAGCTTTCTTTACAGTCCAACTCTCACATCCATACATGACTATTGGAAAAACCATAGCTTAGATTAGACAGATCTTTGTTGGCAAATAATGTCTCTGCTTTTTAATATGCTGTCTAAGTTGGTTATAACTTTTCTTCCAAGGAGAAAGTGTCTTTAATTTCATGGCTGCAGTCACCATCTGCAGTGATTTTAGAGTCCCCCCAAAACTGTTTCCATTGTTTTCCCATCTATTTGCCATGAGGTGATGGGACCAGATGCCATGATCTTAGTTTTCTGAATGTTAGTTTTAAGCCAAATTTTTCACTCTCCTCGTTCACTTTCATCAAGAGGCTCTTTAGTTCTTCTTCACTTTCTGTCATAAGTCTGGTATCAACTGCATATCTGAGGTTATTGATATTTCTCCCAGCAATCTAGATTCCAGCTTGTGCTTTATCCAGTCCAGCATTTCTCATGAGGTACTCTGCATATAAGTTAAACAACAGGGTGACAATATAGAGCCTTGACATACTCCTTTCCCGATTTGGAACCAGTCTGTAGAAGAGGTGGCAAGAATACCCAGAAGAACTATACAAAAAAGGTAATCATGATGGTGTGATCAGTCACCTAGAGCCAGACATCCTGGAATGCAAAGTCAAGTGGGCCTTAGGAAGCATCACTACAAACAAAGCTAGTGGAAGTTATAGAATTTCAGTTGAGGTATTTCAAATCCCAAAAGATGATGCTGTGAAAGTGCTGCACTCAATATGTCAGCAAATTTGGAAAACTCAGCAGTGGCCACAGGACTGGAAAAGGTCAGTTACATTCCAATCACAAAGAAAGGCAATGCCAAAGAATGCTCAAACAACCGCACAATTGCACTCATCTCACAAGTTAGTAAAGTAATGCTCAAAATTCTCTAAGCCAGGCTCTAACAATATGTAAACCGTGAACTTCCAGATGGTCAAGCTGGATTTAGAAAAGGCAGAGGAATGAGAGGTCAAATTGCCAACATCTGTCAGATCATCAAAAAAGCAGGAGTTCCAGAAAAACATCTATTTCTGTGTTATTGACTATGCCAAAGCCTTTGACTCTGTGGATCACAACAAATTGTGGGAAACTCTTCATGAGATGGGAATACCAGACCACCTGACCTGCCTCCTGCGAAACCTGTATCCAGGTCAAGAAACATCAGTTATAACTGGACATGGAAAAACAGGCTGGTTCCAAATCAGGAAAGGAGTACATGAAGGCTGTTTATTGTCACCCTACTTATTTAACTTATATGCAGAGTACCTCATGAGAAATGCTGGACTAGATGAAGCACAAGCTGGAATCAAAATTTCTGGGAGAAATATCAATAACCTCAGATATGCAGATGACACCACCCTTGTGGCAGAAAGCGAAGAAGAACTAAAGAGCCTCTTGATGAAAATGAAAGAAGAGAGTGAAAAAGTTGGCTTAAAAGTAACATTCAGAAAACTAAGATCATGGCATCTGGTCCCATCACCTCATGGCAAATAGATGGGGAAACAGTGGAAACAGTGAGAGACTATTTTCCTTGGCTCCAAAATCCATGCAGATGGTGACTGCAGCCATTAATTTAAAAGACACTTGATCCTTGAAAGATAAGTTATGACCAACCTAGACAGCATATTAAAAAGCAGAGGCATTACTTTGCAGACAATGGTCCATCTAGTCAAAGCTATGGTTTTTCCAGTAATCAAGTATGATGTGAGAGCTGAACTATAAAGAAAGCTGAGCCCTGAAGAATTGATGCTTTTGAACTGTGGTATTGGAGAAGACTCTTGAGAGTCCCTTAGACTGCAAGGAGATCGAAGCAGTCCATCCTAAAAGAAATCAGTCCTGAATAGTCATTGGAAGGACTGATGCTGAAGTTGAAACTTCAATACTTTGGCCACCTGATGCAAAGAGCTGACCCATTAGAAAAGACCCTGATGCTGGGAAAGGGTGAAGGCTGGAGGAGAAGGGGACAACAGAGGACAAGATGATTGCATGGCATCACCGCTTAATGAACATTAGTTTGAGCATCTCCAGGAGACGGTGAAGGACAGGGAAACCTAGAGTGCTGCAGTTCATGGGGTCGCAAAGACTTGGGCACAACTCGGTTACTGAACAACAACAATAAAGGAAACAATAAGCAAGATGAAAAGTAACCCTCTGAATGGAAGAAAATAATTGCAAATGAAATAACTCACAAAGGATTAATCTTCAGAATATATAACAGATCATACAGCTCAATATCAGGAAAACAAAAAGTCCAGTTAGAAAATGAGTGGAAGATGTGAACAGACATTTCTCCAGAATCATACAGATGGCCAATAAAAACATGAAATGATGCTCCTATTGCTTATAATTGGAGAAATGCAAATCAAAATTATAGTAAGGTGTCACTTCACAACAATATGAATACCCATCATTAAAAAATCTACAAACAATAAATGTTGGAGAGGATATGGAGGAAAGGGAACCCTCCTACACTGCTGGTGGGAATGTAAACTGATACAGCCATTATGGAGAACAGTATGGAGTTTCCTTACAAAACTAAGAATAAATCTGCCATGTGGCCTAGCAACCTCACTACTGGACATTCATCATGAGAAAACCACAATTTTAAAGACACATGTACCCCAGTGTTCATTGTAGCACTATTTACAATAGCCAGGACATAGAAGCAACCTAGATATGCACTGACAGAGGAGTGGGTAAAGAATCTGTGGTAAAAATATACACTAGAACATTAATAGCCATAAAAATAATGAATTTGAGTCAGTTCTAGTGAGGCGGATGAAACTAGAGCCTATACAGAGTGAAGTCAGAAAGAGAAAAAAAAATATCTTATATTAACACATATACATAGAATCTAGAAAAATGGTATAGATGAACCTGTTTGAAGGGAACGAAAGGAGACACAGATGTAGAGAATGGCTATGTGGACACAGTGGGGAATGGAGAGAGTGGGACAAATCGAGAATGTAGCATCAACATATATGCACTACTCTGTGTAGAATGGGTAGCTGGTGAGAAGTTGCTGTCTAACACAGGTGATCTGTGGTCACCTAGAGAAGTAGGACGGGAGGGGACAGAAGTTCAAGAGGGAGGGAATATATGCATAATTATGGCCGATTCACGTTGTTGTATGAAAGAGACCAATACAGCACTGTAAAAATTAAAAAAAAAAACAAAAACAAAAACTAAAAGATTTTATTATAGATTTCATTATGTATTTCCAAGACAGAATTGTGCAGGAGGAAAATGTCATCTGGGATATAACAAACCTTTGAACAAATTGCTGGCTGCAGTTTGAGGGTGATTTTTCAGTGCCTGTGTAAAGAATACAGTGAGAGATTCTCCCAGAACATAGACAGCATCAGTGACCAGGAATGCATTTAACATCTCCACATACTTAAAATGACTTCAGTCTTGATAAACCTGTTTCAAAAATTACTCATAAGTATAGATTTAATATTTTGATTCTCAGAGTTTTCTAGACTTGTTTATAAGGTCCATGAAGTCAGGGACTGTTTAAATTCACCCACATGGTAGTGATGCAGGGCCTGTTAGCAAAAGGCAGAGTGGGAGAAGATGTTCTGCATCTAGGCCATGTAGATGTGTGACAAATTGAAGTCTCCAATCAGACAATCCCCCACAGTTCCTTGCAGTGGTTTTGTACTGTGTCAATTTAACTAAGCTAGAATTTAATTTTCCCAAATGCCTTTCTCGTATGACTCTGGGTTAGGATTGGCCACAAGAAAAATTTGAATAAGATTTGGAAGGTGGACGTGCAGTAGCAAGGTCAAGGTAGGTCACCATGAACCACTTGGCATATGGTCCTTAATCTGCTGCTTGCCTTGTTGTTGTGGGTTCACAGCCAGTTCGGCAGCTCCTCCAGCTCCACCACATCTCCTCCTTCAGTTCCTCTGTGTCCCAAGCCAGATACATGTGCAGCAAAGTAGCAAAAAGCACCAGCATTTTCTGCAGATCACTGTTTCTTCATCTTTGGAGATGATGAGAGACAGATATGGATTCTAATTTGTCTTCCTCTCTGGCTTCACATCACATTTTTCTTCCCCATCATCAGCCCAGCTGACTGGCACATGCTTCAGGCCCACCACCAGGTGCAGAGACAACAAACCTTCCATAGACTTCTTACCAGATCCCACCACTGCATAAGCCCAAATTGCCACAACGAATTCCTTCTTCCCATCATTAAGAGTGGTTCTACTTCCCTGACTGGATCCTGACTGACACATTTCCTATACAACATTGTACCTAGGAACTTTTAAAGAATTCATTTTATTGCATGATCCTGCCCAGGGGTAAATTGCCAGTTCTTTGACCTCACAGGAGATCAGTTCCAGAGGTGAGGTCAAATTTACAGCAGTGTAGAACAGTTGTAGTTAACAGACACAGCTTCAAATGTCAAGAAGATCCAAGTTTAAATCCAAGATCAGCTACTTCCTGGGCACATATGGGCCTGTTCCTTAAAGTCAGGGAGGCTTAGTTCTTTCATTTGTAAAATAGACACAGTAGCATATATCTCCCAAGGTGGTTGTAAGATTTAAAGAATCCAAGGTACATTGACCCTGGTGACTCAGATGGTAAAGAATCTGCCTGCAATGTAGGAGACCTGGTTTGATCCCTGGGTTGGGAAGATCCCCTGGAAAGGGGATGACAATCCACTCTGTATCCCTGCCTGCAGAATCCTGTGGACAGAGGATCCTGTTGGGCTACAATCAATGAACTCTCCAAAGAGTTGGATACAACTGAGCAACTAACATTTTCACTTTTTCAAGGTACATTAAGCACTTACTTAGCATTGTAAGGGGCACAAAGTAAATAAACAAATTCTAACTATTAAACCAGAAACACATCAATGTGATCATTTTCCATCTAGAAAGAAAGATATCTTTTGTGGGGTAGTGAAATAGAAATATTAGCCAAGTCTTCCACCAGTAAATCTCTTTAAAGAAATCTTTTTATCCTTAGAATAATGTAAGGATCAAGTAACATTCTCAGCATTCATTATGATTTAAAAACACCTCTATGAAGAACACTGTTGAGGGGGGGCTGCTGAGGAGAGTGTGCAGTGCAGAGGAGGTAAAGATCTAAAGGACCTGTTTTCAACTGCCATCAGCATGGTTGATGAAATTGACCCATACTAATAGGAATGTTGTCACCCACACAATTTCTTATCCAGTTACGTGACAGATGAAGCTGGGAACCCCCCTTCATGAAAGATAAATGCCTCTGATTTATTTGATTTGTTGAGCTCCATGGAGAAAAATTTCCACATGCTTGCATAGTTTTCACTTGTTTCCTTCTTGTTTTGTAGAATTCTGTCTGCCCTTATTCAAGCTGTAGATTGCTTATTAAAGGCATAAGGTAGAGCAGATCACTCTATGTGAGACATACCAACCTAACCCTCAGCACCAGGAGAAAGGTGCTGCACAACAATGCATTGCCCTGACATTTGGTTGAAGGACATTTGTGGTTCTCTACAACACCCAAGGGTACTATTGTGCTGTACAGAGCTGAGGCTGAGTGGTTTTCTTCAGACAAAGAGAGAAGAGGAGATTTCAGGCCAAGTTTAGACTTTGGTACAAACTAATTAAAAAATTACCATAAGAAAGAGAGGGTGGAATCCTAATCAATATGGCTATAAGGGAATTCATTCACTTCTTAAAATTGTGTTCCAATGTGACTGGTTCTCTAGAAGAAATCATATTTCATAATTTAAATATGAAATTTTATGAAATACTCATGTGCATTTTGGGAGTGAAAAAAGTCATTTTGATAGTATATTTTAATGATGGAATTAAATAATGGCTCTGACTCCAAATTCAATTGCCTTAGGTTATCATAAGGAAGATAATAATTTTCTTTGTAATTAGTCTGATTTAGAGGTAAAATTGGAGAAGGAAATGGCAACCTACTTCAGTATTCTTGCCTAGAGAATCCTGTGGACAGAGGAGCTTGGTGGGTTGCTGTCCATATGGTCACACAGAGTCAGACGCAACTGAAATGACTTAGCAACAGCAGCAGCAGAGGTAAAATGAACAACAACAACAAAAAAAGGTCTGTAGCTTTGAAATAATGGTTTGAGAAGGATGCCTTCAACAAAAGTGAAAAATGCATTTTGTTGAATAAAGACCACAAGGTAACGAAACATGGCTACTTCACTAACTTGGTGTCCAAGTTTCAGTTTGTCTGCAAGCAAAAATTGCCAATTAGG
Organism: Dama dama; assembly: GCF_033118175.1. NCBI lineage: Eukaryota > Metazoa > Chordata > Mammalia > Artiodactyla > Cervidae > Dama > Dama dama. The sequence continues at coordinate 81,164,345 of NC_083699.1, forward strand.
GCTCACACTGTTTAATCACTATCCTATGTTTATTTTAATTTTCACACAGCCAGCAGTTCAAAGCCAGAAATTAAATTGCTATCTGATTCCACCGATTATTTCCAAAAATGTAGATGGTTATTTCAAACTTGGAGAGGATATGGGGAGTTGAGTGGAGATTCAAGATGAGGAAGAAACCAAAAGACTTAAATTTTTTGGATTTAAATATTTACAGGTTGGTTTAAAATGAATTTCCAGGATACTAAACATATCCAAGCCCAAGTATGATTTTTAAGGGATGATTTCTTGGTACCATGTCTCTAAAGGGCAAATTGGTGATATGTATCAACAGCCTTAATAATGTTCATAGATTTTGATGTAGCCATTCCAATTTCAATTGGAATATTGAAATATTCAGGAAATATTCAGAGATGTAGACAAAGATCTATGTCCAAGGAAGCACTGACAGTATTATTTATGAAAACAAGAATTTAGAAACAACTTAGGTGTTTAGGGGGAAAAAAGCAATGGGTAATTAAGTTAATTGCATCCATGCAGTGAATTATTTGCAACTATCAAAATTTATGTTTTACAAACAAACAAACTCATAGAAAAAGAGACCAGATTTGCAGTTACCAGAGGCATGAACTGGGGCGTGGCGGGGGAGGTGGTTGGGGAGGGAGAAACTGGATGAAGGCAAAAAAAAGAAAACTGAGAGAGGAAAAAAATTGAGATGCAAATAATGAAACTGTGCAATCTCTGTTTATAGACATAGTAATATCTCTTGCTATTATTATCTTTTGATTTAATTTTTTAACTGGAGGAAAATTGCTTTACAATGTTGTGATGGTTTCTGCCATACAACAGTGTGAACCAACCATAATTATACATATGTCCCCTTCCTCTTGAGCCTTTCTTCCCTCCCCACATCCCACCTCTCTAGATCATCACAGAGCCCCTGGTTGGGCTCCCTGTGATATAAAACACATATATATATGGAATCTAGAAAATTGGTATTGATGAACCTATTTGCAAGGCAGGAATGGAGACACAGCTATAGAGAACAGACTTGTGGACACAGTAGGGGAAGGAGAGCATGGGATGAATGGAGAAAGTAGCATAGACATATATACACTACCATGTGTAAAATAGATAGCTGGTGAGAAGTTGCTATTATTTTTGAAAAATAATTGAAAACACTATTGAAAAAGATAAAGCTTTACGTTTTAATAAGAATATTTAATGGCAAGGACAACTATTTAATATCTAAGTCAAGTCTGGTTAAAATGGATAAAAATTATTTACATTATCTACACTATAGTGTGCTGCAGCTCATGGGGTCACAAAGAATCGGACACGACTGAGCAACTGAACTGAACTGAAACTATAGAATTAAAAATTTATGGGAGTGTTTTAAAAGCTGTACACATGTAAATGGTGGGAATGAAGATTATTTAAATTTTTCTTCTATTTCTGTATATTCCAAATATTTTTACAGGTAGTTGGTTTATTTCATTAACTGAATAAACTATATTCATTGTACACTTGTTATGTGCTAGGTACTATGCTATGTATATATCTAAGTAGTGTTAGCACTACCATAAAAAATAAAACAAATTAAGCCTGCATGTTTCACCGAAGACAGTCATCAGACATCTGAAATTTCTCTTGTACTGATTCCTGTATATGTTTTACTTAATCTTTATGATGTAACCTCTTGTAGGGTAGAAGATTCCATTTAACCTATATTTATTGGGTATTACTTGTGTTCAGCACTGTTCTAGGCACTGAACTAATTTAGCACTTTTTAAAATTCTCAGCACTATTCAAAATACTGTACATTGCTTTGTAAATTCCTGTTGAATTATATACTAATGCCAAAGAGAAATACATTTGGACTTTGGTATCAACTGAATGACATGGATCCTAGCTCTTCCTCTGAATAACTTTGAGATAATGATTAAAAAGGAGCTAGTATTACCTACCTCAAAGTGCTGATGGGGAAATTAAATATTGCACATAAAATGTCCACCATAGTATCAAGCACATAGGTGGCCTTAATAAGAGGTTTTTTCCCATTCCTTATCTACAGGTTGAACCATATATACTTAGTGCTATTCAACCTTTTTCTTTTTTTGGAGTATACCTGCTTTACAATGTTGTGTTAGTTTCTGCTATACAATGAAGTGAATTGACTATATGCATATATATGTCCGCTCCCTCTTGAACCTTCCTCCCATCCCCAGCCCATCCCATCCTTCTAGGTCATTACAGAGCACCGAGCTGAGCTCCCTGTGTTATCCAGAAGCTTCCCACTAGCTCTCTATTTTACACAAAATAGTGTACATATGACTCAGACATATGTCGAGAACAGATAATGACATAGGGGGGAGAGGGAGGGTGAGACAAATTGGGAGAGTAAGATTGACATGGGCTTCCCTGGTGGCTCAGATGGTAAAAAAATCCTCCCATAATGCAGGAGATGAAGGTTCTATCCCTGGGTCAGGAAGATCCCCTGGAGAAGGGAATGGCAATCCACTCCAGAATCCCAAGGATGGAGGAGCCTGGTGGGCTACAGTCCATAGGATCGCAAAGAGTTGGACACAGCTAAGCAACAAACACAAGCTCAAGATTGACATATATACACTCAATCATCCTTAATCTACAAAAATGGCAATTTCATATGGTTCAATATAATAATTACTGATAGCTATATGGTAGGCTTCCCTGTGGCTCAACAGTAAAGAATCTGCCTTCAGTGCAGGAAACCAGGGTTCAATCCCTGGGTTGGAAAGATCCCCTGGAGTAGGAAATGGCAACCCACTCCTGTATTCTTGCCTGGAGAAGTCCATGGACAGAACCTGGAGGGCTACAGTCCGTGGGGTCACAAAGAGTCAGACAAGACTAAGTGATTAACACAATGCTATATGGTAGGGTCTTTGATGAATTATATGGAAAAGCTATAACTGTAGATAAGAACAGAGAGAAAGGTCTTAATATAATTATGAAATAGTTCAATGAAATTCTGAGAACTTAAGATGTAGCTTAACTTTAGTCTGGAGATAACATCATAACAGCCACATTTTAAAGACAGAAAGATCAATAGTATCTAGGAAACCATATGCATTACTGAGGGGTAGGGGAGGTCTTAACTCAGACTGGAAACCCATAAGTGCTGTAAGAAAAGTCAGACCTATTTGACCACATAAAACTTTAAAAGGTCATATTTAAAATACCATGAATAACATTAATTTATTTATTGCTTGCATTTCATCCCTAGAATGTAGGGTTCTAGAGGGAAGAGATTTTTGTCTATTTTGTTCACTGTTAAATCCTCAGCACATAGAATAATGTGTGGTGCATAGTAGGTATCATTACCAAAAAAATACTATAAGCCAAATCAACAATTTCTTCCACATCTAAATAAGATATGTGGAAGAAATATTTGCCATAAGAGAACAGAGGGTTACTGTTTCAAATGTAAAAGAATCCTGAAAAAGTAACAAGATGAGGTCATAAAACTCATAGGAAAATAAGAGGTTCCAATATTTAAGGACTATATGAAAGTATTCTCAAACTAATACATAGCATTACTACTTCAGAATGGCAAAAGTTAAAAACACTGACAACCTATATTGTTGATAGGAATGTGGGGCAAGTGTACTACCACACAGAGCTAGTGAGAAAATAATGAACTCTGTTAAAATTTAAAATGCATACACATTCTAAGCCATAAATGCCTCTTTCTGGTCATCTGTTCCATTGAAATGAAAGCAAAAGTATCATTATAGTATATATGCAGAGATGTTTACTGCAGCATTATTTTAGAGGCACAAAAGAAAAAACTGAAACAAAGTGATGGTCTATCAATAACAGAATGTTTGGACAAATTACAACACATTGAAATATAAAATTTTAGGCAGCCGTTAGAAAGAAAGTCATTGTTCACACAATGCAAGATTCAAAAATATGTGTTTCAGTTTTTGCAAAATAATGACAAAATCTCTCTTTATGTATTTATTCTCTATATTATGAATATGTATATACATTATGTGTAGTTATTTATGAATACATGAACATAAGGAAAAATATGAAAGCATATACAGTAGGTTGTTACATGGGTAGCTTTGTGTCTATGAGGTGATAATTTAGATTGAGAGGGGGGTATATGGAAAGGAAGAGCTAAACCAAAACAAGAACTACCTTCAACAAACAGGGTGTATTATATGATCACATATCTTGAGTTTATATAAAATTATATGGGACTCCATATACAAATATTAAAAAGAAAAAAGTAGCAGAACAATGGAAATGAGTTTCACGGAGTCTCTGGCCATTTCAGTGCAGCCTACGTGTTTTGTTGCCACCGTAAAGAGCACTGTAAGTTGACATTGACATGGCAAATAACACAAGGCAACACTGCCAAGTCCACTGTGAAAACAACCAAAAAAGAAGATAATAAAGACTACTACCATAAAGCACATTTGTTAGAGGCCGGATGCCATACTCTAGTTAAACTTTGTAACAAGAGAGAAGCCCTGAAAGGCAGTGGAAGACTTGAACTATGTCTTCCACTGGTTGATTCCTAACGTACATTCAAGCTTGGCAAGTCTGTGATTGCAGAACTGTAATGAGAATGCTCTAACACTTAAGATGCATAGATAGAATTTAGATCTGGATGGGCTTTGAAGGATTGTCTAGCAGTAGGTTCTAAAGGTTCTTTAATTAAAAAACAAATTTTATTGTGGTAAAGTATATGTGACATTAAATTAGCATTTTTGTCATTTTTAAGTGTATGGCTGAATGGTGTTAAGTACATTCACATTGTTGTGTCAAATGTCTCATTTCAGTGGGCCTGTTAGGGGACACTGGGTGAGTGGACAAGACCTTTCTTGTTATCTGTGCAACTTCCCATACATTTATAATTATTTCAAGATTTTAAATATTTTTTTAAATGGGGTGCTTATGTCTTCTCTAGGAGCTTCCTTGTAGGTGTGGGAGAGGCAGCACAAGGAAGACCCCAGGTATGGTCTCTACATCCCACCTTCTCTCAGTGTGACACCACTCCATCTCCTTCATGTGGTGTGATTCTACAGGAGATTTCTTAAATTTCAAGTTAAAAAGCATTTCAATGATAAAAAAATTAGTTTTGGATACTACTGACATTATTTTACAAATAAAAAGAGATTGATTTAGTTTTCCAATGTTTCTAAGCTAATATATGATGGCTAGGACATCATTTCAGATCTGCTGACTGCTCTCTGTTCCTCCCTACACTGCGCTATCATCTCCATTGAAAAATAAAGATTTCTGATTCCCTTCCAAGCTCTGTCAACATTTATAAGAAGCTAAAATTAACATCTTCAGATAGCAACACAGGCAATATGTGTATTATTGACCTGGAGGAAACTATGTTGCTATTGTTGTTTAGTTGCTCAGTCATGTCTGACTCTTTGCAACCCCATGGACTGTAGCCCATGAGGCTCCTCTGTTCCCAGGCAAGAATACTGGAGTGGGTTGCCATTTTCTTCTCCAGGGGATCTTCCCAACCCAGAGATAAAACCCACGTCTCCTGCATTGGCAGGCGGATTTTCTACGGCTGAGCCACCAGGGAAGCCTGGAGGAAACTATGGTTGAGAACAAATCTAGAGACTCATAAACTTAGGATATCAAATATCAACATCTCCAAGTTTGTAACCTTCATCAGGTGGGTGTGTACACACATGTCCGTAGTCTCTTGAAAGTTTATGCAATGAAAGGTAACATATCTGACATGAGTCTCAGAGAAATTTAAGAGCAAAAGAAATGAATGCCCACTTTTCAATTCATTTAGCAACTTTTTAATAAATGTCTACTAAGTGCCAGGAACTGTAACAGACACTTGGGATGTGATGGTGACAAAACAAGACAGGGCCTTTGCTCTCATGAACTCGCTGCCTGAAAGGGTGGAATACAGTTATTAATCCAGTAATCAAACTAATGAATGGATGCTTCAACCGAGTTTGAGGAAAGAAAGGGATGAAATGTAGTACAATGAACATGTATAAATAGAAAATGACCTGAAAACAGTCAGAGGAAGCTTCCCTGAAGTAGTTTGAACTGAATCCACAAGTAAGAGTTAACTGGATGTGTTTGTGAAAAGCTATTTGTAAATAAAATAACTTGATTTTTCATTGTTGTTCAGTCGCTATGTCCAACTTTTCTGATGCCACAGACTGTAGCCTGCCAGGTTCTTCTGTCCATGGGATTTCTTAGGAAAGAATACTGGAATGGGTTGCTATTTCCTTCTCCAGGGGATCTTCCTGACCCAGGGATTGAACCCACATATCCTGCATTGGTAGGCAGGTTCTTTAGCACTGAGCCACCAGGGAAGCCCATTTGCTATCTTATGTATATTGAAAAAATATCTCTGGCCTCACGTTTGAAAGTTCTGAGTTGTAGCTGCATAGCTTCAACTAATGATATAAGGGGACCAGCCAACCTGCAGACCATTCACCTCAGTTTCTGTGGGGGTTAACTATATGCATCAAATTATCTGGCTAAGGGATGCCCAGATAGCTGGTAAAATATTATGTTTCTATGTCTGTGATGGTGTCTCCAGAGAAGCTTAGTATTTGAATTGGTGAGTTGGCATCATTCAATCCACCTAAAGCCTGAGTGAAACAAAAAGGCTGGAAAAAGAATGAACTTTCTCTATCTGCTTGAGCTGTGACACACATCTCCTGCCCTCAAACATCATCGCTTCTGGCTCTTGCACTCAGATTGGGACTTAGACCATCAATCCCCCAGTTCTCAGATGTTTGGACCTTGAATTCAGTTATATCACCTGCAATTGATGATCTAATTAATTAATTGTTTTGATTCTCCAGCTTGCAGATAGCAGATTGTGGGACTTCTTGGTCTCCATAACCATGTGAACCAATTTCTATAATGAATACAGATTTCTTACTGGTTATATTTCTTTGAAAAACCCTTACTAATGCAGTCCCCAGAGAAAAAAATACTCCTTCCCCATCTTATAAACTGCATGAAAGAGTCTACAGGGTGAACTCTCCTACAGTTCCAACCCTCAATTTATGAGTGGGAGAGTTAGCTTAGAAAATGTGTCCTTGGGCAATACCATTTGTGAATTTACTTGGAGAATTACAAAAGTATTTTGCTGAGACTTGTAAAACTAAAGCCAAGAAGACTGACAGTATCAAAGGCACTAAATTTCCAGCCAGAAGATCTGATATTAAAAGTTTGCAGAGATGTTGACTGCACATAACTTAAAATTTGTGGGCACTACCACCTCTTTGGTGTAGTCAATAAAGCGGAAGTAGATGTTTTTCTGGAACTCTCTTGCTTTTTTGATGATCCATTGGATGCTGGCAATTTGATCTCTGGTTCCTCTGTCTTTTCTAAATTCAGATTGAACATCTGGAAGTTCATGGTTCATGTACTGTTTATAAGTGGGAGGGTTACCTCAGATTTTGTTGGATTATCAAAAAAGCAAGAGGGCTCCAGAAAAACATCTACTTCAGCTTTATTGACTACACCAACGCCTTTGACTGTGTGAATCAGAACAAGCTGTGGAAAATTCTTAAAAGTGATGGGAATACCAGACTACCTTACCTGCCTCCTGAGAAATATGTATGTAGGTCAAGAAGCAACAGTTAGAACTGGTCATGAAACAACAGACTGGTTCCAGATTGGGAAAGGGGAACATCAAGGCTGTATATTGTCACCCTGCTTATTTAACTTCTCTGCAAAGTACTTAATGTGAAATGCCAGGCTGGATGAAGAAGCACAAGCTGGAATCAAGATTGCTGGGAGAAATATCAATAACCTCAGATACACAGATGACACCACCCTTGAGGCAGAAAGTGAAGAAGAACTAAACAGCCTCTTGATGAAAGTGAAAGAGGAGAGTTTAAAAGCTGGCTTAAAACTCAACATTCACAAAACTAAGATCATGGCATCCAGTCCCACCACTTCATGACAAATAGATGGGGAAACAATGGAAACAGTGACAGTCTTTATTTTGGGGGGCTCCAAAATCACTGCAGATGGTGACTGCAGCCATGAAATTAAAAGACACTTGCTCCTTGAAAGAAAAGCTATGACCAACTTAGACAGCATATTAAAAAGCAGAGACATCACTTTGCTGACAAAAGTTTGTCTAGTCAAAGCCATCGCTTTTCCAGTAGTCATGAATGGATGTGATAGTTGGGTTATAGAGAAAGCTGATCGCTGAAGAATTGATGCTTTTGAACCATGGTGTTGAAGACTCTTGAGAGTCCCTTGGACTACAAGGAGCTCCAACCAGTGCATCCTAAAGGAAATCAGTCTTGAATATTCATTGGAAGGAGCGATGCTGAAGCTGAAACTCAAATACTTTGGCCACCTGATACGAAGAACAGACTCCTTAGAAAAGACCGTGATGCTGGGAAAGATTGAAGGCAGGAGGAGAAGGGGAAGACAGAGGATGAGATGGTTGAATGGCATCACCAACTCGTTGGACATGAGTTTCAGCAAGCTTCAGGAGTTAGTGGTGGATGGGAAAGCCTGGCATGCTGCAGTCCATGGGGTTGCAAAGAGTCAGATACAACTGAGCAACTGAACTCACCACTTCTCCAGGTCACAGCACAGTAGCAATGTTCTCAAAAATGGCAAAGAACTGATTATACCTCAAACTCTGGTTGATTTGAAGTATGGCTGCTTTCAAGAACTTTTGTTTATTTCAACTTTTTGAAAATGGATATTAACTCCAAGTTTGCCATTTTTCTCCTAATCCCTACTATCTGCAAGAATGTGTGTTTGCCAACTTAAGTTTTGCCAATCATAATACTCCACTGGCTGGCAAATGATTATTAGATTTCAATAAACAAAAAAAAATTTTTTTTTAATTTTTAATAAACACATATTAATTCCTCCAGTTCCGTTCTTCTTTCTCAAGATTGCTTTGGCTATTCGAGGTTTTTTGTATTTCCATACAAATTGTGAAATTATTTGTTCTAGTTCTGTGAAGAATACCGTCAGTAGCTTGATAGGGATTGTGTTGAATCTATAGATTGCTTTGTGTAGTATACTCATTTTCACAATATTGATTCTTCCAATTCATGAACATGGTATATTTCCCCATCTATTAGTGTCCTCTTTGATTTCTTTCATCAGTGTTTTATAGTTTGCTATGTATAGATCTTTTGTTTCTTTAGGTAGATATACTCCTAAGTATTTTATTCTTTTTCTTGCAATGGTTAATGGTATTGTTTCCTTAATTTCTGTTTTCTCATCGTTAATGTATAGGAATGCAAGGGATTTCTGTGTGTTAATTTTATATCCTGCAACTTTACTATATTCATTGATTAGCTCTAATAATTTTCTGGTAGGGTCTTTAGGGTTTTCTATGTAGAGGATCATGTCATCTGTAAACAGTGAGAGTTTCACTTCTTCTTTTCCTATCTAGATTCCTTTTACTTCTTTTTCTGCTCTGATTGCTGTGGCCAAAACTTTCAAAACTATGTTGAATAGTAGTGGTGAGACTGGGCACCCTTGTCTTATTCCTGATTTTAGGGGGAGATGGTTTCAATTTTTCACCATTGAGGATAAAGCTTGCTGTGGGTTTGTCCTATATAGCTTTTATTATGTTGAGGTATGTTCCTCCTATTCCTGCTTTCTGGAGAGTTTTTATCATAAATGGATGTTGAATTTTTTCAAAGGCTTTTTCTGCATCTATTGAGGTAATCATATGGTTTTTATCTTTCAATTTGTTAATGTGATGTATTACATTGATGTATTTGCAGATATTGAAGAATCCTTGCATTCCTGGGATAAAGCTCACTTGGTCATGATGTATAATCTTTTTAATCTGTTGTTGGATTCTGTTTGCCAGAATTTTGTTAAGGATTTTTGCATCTATGTTCATCAGTGGTATTGGCCTGTAGTTTTCTTTTTTTGTGGCATCTTTGTCTGGTTTTGGAATTATGGTGATGGTAGCCTCATAGAATGAGTTTGGAAGTTTATCTTCTTCTGCAATTTTCTGGAAGAGTTTGAGTAAGAGAGGTGACTTCAGGCTCTACTACAAAGCCACAGTCATCAAGACAGTATGGTACTGGCACAAAGACAGAAATATAGATCAATGGAACAAAATAGAAAGCCAAGAGATAAATCCATGTACCTACAGACACCTTATCTTCAACAAAGGAGGCCAGGATATACAATGGAAAAAAGACAACCTCTTTAACAAGTGGTGCTGGGAAAACTGGTCAACCACTTGTAAAAGAACAAAACTAGAACACTTTCTTGGGAAAACTGGTCAACGACTTGTAAAAGAACAAAACTAGAACACTTTCTAACACCATACACAAAAATAAACTCAAAATGGATTAAAGATCTAAATGTAAGACCAGAAACTATAAAACTCCTAGAAGAGAACATAGGCAAAACACTCTCTTACACAAATCACAGCAGGATCCTCTATGACCCACCTCCCAGAATATTGGAAATAAAAGCAAAAATAAACAAATGGGACCTAATGAAACTTAAAAGCTTTTGCACAACAAAGGAAACTATAAGCAAGGTGAAAAGACAGCCTTCAGAATGGGAGAAAATAATAGCAAATGAAGAAACAGACAAAGGATTAATCTCAAAAATATACAAGCAACTTCTGCAGCTCAATTCCAGAAAAATAAATGACCCAATCAAAAAATGGGCCAAAGAACTAAACAGACACTGGAAATAGAACTGCCATATGACCCAGCAATCCCACTTCTGGGCATACACACTGAGGAAACCAGATCTGAAAGAGACACGTGCACCCCAATGTTCATTGCAGCACTGTTTATAATAGCCAGGACATGGAAACAACCTAGATGCCCATCAGCAGATGAATGGATAAGGAAGCTGTGGTACATATACACCATGGAATATTACTCAGCCGTTAAAAAGAATTCATTTGAATCAATTCTAATGAGATGGATGAAACTGGAGCCCATTAGACAGAGTGAAGTAAGCCAGAAAGATAAAGAACATTACAGCATACTGACACATATATATGGAATTTAGAAAGATGGTAATGATAACCCTATATGCAAAATAGAAAAACAGACACAGAAGTACAGAACAGACTTTTGAACTCTGTGGGAGAAGGTGAGGGTGGGATATTTCAAAAGAACAGCATGTATACTATCTATGGTGAAACAGATCGCCAGCCCAGGTGGGATGCATGAGACAAGTGCTCGGGCCTGGTGCACTGGGAAGACCCAGAGGAATCGGGTGGAGAGGGAGGTGGGAGGGGGGATCGGGATGGGGAATATGTGTAAATCTATGGCTGATTCATATCAATGTATGACAAAACCCACTGAAATGTTGTGAAGTAATTAGCCTCCAACTAATAAAAAAATTTAAAAAAAAATAATAAAATAAAATTCATATGCAAAAAAAAAAAAGAACTAAACAGACATGTCTCCAAAGAAGACATACAGATGGCTAACAAACACATGAAACACAACATCACTCATTACCAGAGAAATGCAAATCAAAACCTCAATGAGGTACCATTACACGCCAGTCAGAATGGCTGCTCTCCAAAAGTCTACAAGCAATAAATGCTGGAGAGGGTGTGAAGAAAAGGGAACCCTCTTACACTGTTGGTGGGAATGCAAACTAGTACAGCCGCTATGGAGAAGAGTGTGGAGATTTCTTTAAAAACTGGAAATAGAACTGTCATATGACCCAGCAATCCCACTCCTGGGCATACACACTGAGGAAACCAGATCTGAAAGAGACATGTGTACCCCAATGTTCATCACAGCACTGTTTATAATAGCCAGGACATGGAAGAAACCTAGATGCCCATCAGCAGATGAATGGATAAGGAAGCTGTGGTACATATACACCATGGAATATTACTCAGCCATTAAAAAGAATTCATTTGAATCAGTCCTAATGAGATGGATGAAACTGGAGCCCATTATACAGAGTGAAGTAAGCCAGAAAGATAAAGACCATTACAGTATACTAACACATATATATGGAATGTAAAAAGATGGTAACGATAACCCTATATGCAAAAAAGAAAAAGAGACATATATGTACAGAACAGACTTTTAGACTCTGTGGGAGAAGGTGAGGGTGGGATGTTCAGAGAGAACAGCATTGAAACAAGTATACTATCAAGGATGAAACAGATCACCAGCCCAGGTTGGATGCATGAGACGGGTGCTCAGGGCTGGTGCACTGGGAAGACCCAGAGGGATGGGATGGAGAAGGAGGAGGGAGGTGGGATCAGGATGGGGAACACATGTAAATCCATGGCTGATTCATGTCAATGTATGGCAAAAACCAGTACAATATTGTAAAGTAATTAACCTCCAATGAATAAAAATAAATGGAAAAAAATAAACACATGTTAATATCTTTAACACTAGATTTGTATCATTGGAAAATATGCTTTGCACATCCCATGCTCTCTTTAAAGCCACCCTAGTACACTGTCACCTTAATACCTTTGTTACCATCAGCATACCCCCAGTAAGATGGTCTGTGGGCTCCAAAGTGAACCTGTCTTCAGTTGGTCTAGTTGAAGAGACAGACGCGTGATTCAGGATGAAATTTTGTGCTTTTCACTTCTATAATCTTATGATAGATAATTGCAATTATGCTAATAATAATGTCATTAGCATTTGATTATATACCTTACCCAGTTACACATTCTTTGACTGCAGTTTTTCAAATCAGTGCCAAATTATATGAGAGTACAGAGGGGATTTCAATTTAATAAGTGTAAATGATGCTAATCTTAATTTCACTACATAAATGTGTTGGCAACTGAGTCAAAATGACACAAGGAACTCTGGATTTTGGCACAGTTTCACTTACTCCAAAGAAAAATGAAGGCTGTATCTTCTGTTTACCTTTTGCTCTTCTTATGTTTCTGTCCTCCCATAAGCTCTCAGTTTGAGAGGTGTAGAGGGGTGAAAAGACAAAAGTTAGATAGTAGTGTTCATCAGCTTTTGGATGTAAATATATTAATAGTATTGCTTTAGGTGCATACATCACAAGCGCCAATGCACAGAGGCAGAGCCGAACTACTCTTTTGGCCTACACATTTGGGAAATTATATTTGCATATGTGTGTTTGTGTGTGGTGAGTATATGTAAGTGTGTGTGTGTGGTGGCTATGTGTATGTGTGGTTGGTATGTATATGTATGAAAGTGTGTGTGTGGTGGGTATGTGTGAGTGTGTTGTATGAGGGTGTGTGTGTGTGGTATGTGTGTGGTGGGTATGTGTGTATATGGTGGGTATATGTTTAAGTGTGTATGTGGTGAGTATGTGTGAATGCATGTGTGTGTGTGTGGTGCTCTTAATCTGATCACTTCTGCTTGCTGATCCATCTGTCCTATTCCCTGCTTTGCTGTCACTAGGCAACAGAAGTATAGGGAAGAGTTGTTTCTTCTCTTCTGTCCATTGCTGCTCCCATTAGCTCACGACTGATCAAACCTTCAGTTCAGTTCAGTTCAGTTCAGTCGCTCAGTCATGTCTGACTCTTTGCAATCCCATGAATCACAGCACGCCAGGCCTCCCTGTCCATCACCAACTCCCGGAGTTTACTCAAACTCATGCCCATCGAGTCAGTGATGCCATCCAGCCATCTCATCCTCTGTTGTCCCCTTCTTCTGCCCCCAGTCCCTCCCAGCATCAGGGTCTTTTCCAATGAGTCAGCTCTTCGCATGGGTGGCCAAAGTATTGGAGTTTCAGCTTCAGCATCAGTCCTTCCAATGAACACCTAGGACTGCTCTTTAGGATGGACTGGTTAGATCTCCTTGCAGCCCAAGGGACTCTCAAGAGTCTGCTTCAACACCACAGTTCAAAAGCATCAATTCTTCAGTGTTCAGCTTTCTTCACAGTCCAACTCTCACATCCATACATGACCACTGGAAAAACCATAGCTTTGACTAGACGATCAAACCTTAGGGATGCAAAAACATGTACTCCTAGGGCATTCTCAGCTTCCTATGGTAAAATGTTGCAATGAGAAACTCATCAATTGAAACCTCAGACAGCTCTGTACCTGGGAGAGGCAACCCTCCAAACTCCCCAGGATGTCTTTTTTTAATAGATTCTTCCACTTCCCTTCCGTTTCACGTTTGGAATGTATAAAGATCCCTGGGAAGGAAAGGCCGTGGTGATAGCATCCTAGCTCTACAGTAAGTTATTCTGCCCCTTTTGGGAGTATCTGGTATCTCTGTGAGAGCTTCTTTGGGTGATTGGTAGGATTTACATTTTTGAAAATTAGTGGTTTTATAAAGCACATCTTTAAGAAAGAGACAAAGTAGTTTTAGCTTTTGAGTACTCTAGAAAACACATTTTTATGGTGTTTTAACAACCTCCTGCTTTCAGGTCTATTTTTAATGCCAGCTGTGTGACTTGGGGATGCCCTCTGTTCCTCAGATTCAACTATAAAATGAAGGACTTTAACCACATCAGTAGTTTTCACTCAAGGGCCACCTTGGAGGTCAGAGAAAGATTCCTGTACTTCACCATCCACCTGAGCAGCTCAGCTTCTACTTGGATTATGCTTTGAGATTCCTCATAAGATTTAAATCAAGAGAGAGAGAGAGAAAAGAAGGAGGAGGAGGAGGAAGGGCAAGAAGAAGGAGAAGTGGAAGAGGAAGGAGAGAAAGAGAAGAAAATGAAGAAAGTGGAAGAAGATAAAGGAAGAGAAAAATGAGAGAAAAGGAGAAGAAGAAAACGGGGTGAGAGAGGAAGAAGAAAAAGCTTTCTGTGGCTTAAGGTTGTTTGAGAAAGCAACTGAATCACTTCTAAAAGGTGTCTGTCATAACGAGAGAAATTGGTAGGAGATATGAGGAGTACTGTTCCTCAATTACTAAAATTCTGTCTTCTAGTGCTTTCTCTGTATCCTTTGACCTTGTGATTGCCTTCTTCTCTGTTGTTTTCTTGACCTTCACCCAAAGATTTCAAAGGAAATATGAAGGAACTCCAGCCACACGGGGTCCCACTAAGCAGGCAGAGACACAAGGATGAAGACCAAAACGGTATTCTCCCATGGCCTGGTAGGCAGACTCCAAGAGGTGGGTTAGCTGAGAATTATTTGAAAGGGCAGAATCTCTCGAGAGTCCCTCCTCTAAGCCTCTCTCCCAAAGTCTCCATGTAGTCTGGCAAGGTCCCTTGGATTCCCCATACCCCACCATGAAGCAATTGTCAAGCATGGCACTCCAGCTCTTACCCCTAGTCACTGAATATATCCTAAAATTTTCAAAGAAATCTAGATCTAATCCGTGTGACTAAAAATAAGAAAATTATTAAAAAGTATATTGTGTTAAGCAAGATAGTTAACTTGCAGTTAACTTCCAAATAACTGTCATTTTATTGCATATAATTTTTTTTCAGCCCTTAAAAATGTCAGAAATTGGGTGGGATAATAAAACAAAGGACTCCCCTGGTGGCTCAGTAGTAAAGAATCTGCCTGCCAATGCAGGAGATGCAAAAGTCATGGGTTTGATCCCTGGGTTGGAAAGATCCCCAGGAGGAGGGCATGGTAACCCACTTCAGTATTCTTGCCAGAAAAATCCCATGGATAGAGGAGATTGGCAGACTATAGTCCATGGAGTGGCAAAGAGTTGGACATGACTGAAGTGACTGAGCATGCACACAATAAAACAAAATGGGCAAAATATTGATAATTATTGACAGTAGGTGGCATGTATATGAGAATTCACTAAACTATTTTCTCTGCTTTGGGATATAGTTGAAGTTTTCTATAAGATGAAGTTTTTTGAAAGTGTTATGGAGCCTGCTGGAAGGAGCATTGGGCCAGGAGTAGATCTCATTAGCTGGAGAAGTGCTGGGCTTGTCAGAGGAGGAGCTGGATGAAAGCAGGGTGGATGAAAGTCTTTGGAATTAATAGAGGAAAACAATAGAATGGGAAAGACTAGAAATCTCTTCAAGAAAATTAGAGATATCAAGGGAAAATTTCAGGAAAAGATGGGTTTGATAAGGGACAGAAATGGTATGGACCTAACAGAAGCAGAAGATATTAAAAAGAGGTGGCAAGAATACACAGAAGAACTGTACAAAAAAGATCTTCATGACCCAGATAATCACAATGGTGTGATCACTCACCTAGAGCCAGACATCCTGGAATGTGAAGTCAAGTGGGCCTTAGGAAGCATCACTATGAACAAAGCTAGTGGAGGTGATGGAATTCCAGTTGAGCCATTTCAAATCCTGAAAGATGATGCTGTGAAAGTGCTGCACTCAATATGCCAGCAAATTTGGAAAACTCAGCAGTGGCCACAGGACTGGAAAAGGTCAGTTTTCATTCCATTCCCTAAGAAAGGCAATCCCAAAGAATGCTCCAACTACCGCACAATGCACCCATCTCACACGCTAGTAAAATAATGCTCAAAATTCTCCAAGCAAGGCTTCAGCAATACGTGAACCGTGAACTTCCAGATGTTCAAGCTGGTTTTAGAAAAGGCAGAGGGACCAGAGATCAAATTGCCAACATCTGCTGGATCATCGAAAAAGCAAGAGAGCTCCAGAAAAACATCTATTTCTGCTTTATTGACTACACCAAAACCTTTGACTGTGTGGATCACAGTAAACTGTGGAAAATTCTTCAAGAGATGGGAATGCCAGACCACCTGACCTGCCTCTTGAGAAACCTATATGCAGGTCAGGAAGCAACAGTTAGAACTTGACATGGAACAACAGACTGGTTCCAAATAGGAAAAGGAATACATCAAGGCTCCAACTGGTCATAACTTTCCTTCCAAGGAGTAAGCGTCTTTTAATTTCATGGCTGCAGTCACCATCTGCAGTGACTTTGGAGCCTAAAAAATAAAGTCTGACAGTGCTCAGGGCTGGTGCACTGGGAAGACCTGGAGGGATGGGATGGAGAGGGAGGAGGGAGCGGGGATCGGGATGGGGAACACATGTAAATCGATGGCTGATTCATGTCAATGTATGGCAAAAACCAGTACAATATTGTAAAGTAATTAGCCTCCAACTAAAAAAAATAAATGGGAAAAAAAAAAAAAAAAGGCATTACTTTGCCAACAAAGGTCCGTCTGGTCAAGGCTATGGTTTTTCCAGTGGATGTGAGAGTTGGACTGCGAAGAAAGCTGAGTGCCAAAAAATTGATGCTTTTGAACTGTGATGTTGGAGGAGACTCTTGAGAGTCATTTGGACTGCAAGGAGATCCAACCAGTCCATCCTAAAGGAGATCAGTCCTAGGTGTTCATTGGAAGGACTGATGCTAAAGCTGAAACTCCAATACTTTGGCCACCTCATGTGAAGACTTGACTCATTGGAAAAGACCCTGATGCTGGGAGGGACTGGGGGCAGGAGGAGAAGGGGACGACAGAGG
Source organism: Dama dama (assembly GCF_033118175.1). NCBI lineage: Eukaryota > Metazoa > Chordata > Mammalia > Artiodactyla > Cervidae > Dama > Dama dama. The sequence continues at coordinate 81,181,698 of NC_083699.1, forward strand.
ATGAGATGGCTGGATGGCATCACCGACTCGATGGGCATGAGTTTGAGTAAATTCCAGGAGTTGGTGATGGACAGGGAGGCCTGGCGTGCTGCAATACCTGGGGTCTCAAAGACTTGAAAACGACTGAGCGACTGAACTGACTGACTATGGTGGGGGAATTGGGAACCAGGAGGTAAACTTCCAAGGCTGGAGGCCCCCAAAGAGAGCCCTGGAAAGCTGAGTGAACAGATGTGTGAACCTCTGAGACCAGGCTGCCAAGGGTGGGGAGTACAGAAAGGGGTGGGAGAAGGGGTCAAACTCTTTCTGATGTTTCTTCTCCTCATATCCCTTTTCTCCCCTCCTCCTCCCTAGAACCTCTTCCCAACCTGAGATCCCATTTCTATGCCCAGCTCCTGGCTTGTCCTCACCTTCTTTACACCCACTTCCCCTTCCTCATCTCTGATTCTCGTGGTCTCCTTTTGCAGATCTGGGTGGCCAGGTCTGGGTGTACACCAGACAGATACAAGACTGTTGAATGTTGCTTGGTTATACACAGGATAAATAGTTTGAGATTTCACAAAAGAGGGTAGCTGCTTTATAAAATTTAAATAAGAGAAAACTAAGACTATAAACTAATATGAAAAAAACTCACCAACTTGTTAGCATGCTGATTTATAAAAATCTCTCTATTCTAGCAATCAAAAATAATGTTTAAAACTGCATGTCACCACACCATTAGTACTTTTATTAAATCAATTGGTAAGTCCAACCAGCAATTTTGTTATTTTGTTTTGTCGCTAAGTTGTGTCTGACTCTTTGAAACCACATAAACTGCAGTACACCAGGTTTCCCTGTCCTTCACTATCTCTCAGAATTTGCTCAAATTCATGTCCATTGAGTGGGTGATGCCATCCATCCATCTCATCCTCAGTCACCTCCTTTCTCCTCCTGCAGTCAGTCTTTCCCAGTATCAGAGTCTTTTCCAATAAGTTCACCTCTCTTCCCCACATTCGGGGTTTTTTCCAATGAGTTGGCTCTTTGCATCAGGTGACCAAAGTATTGGAGCTTCAGCTTCAGCATCAGTCCTTCCAGTGAATTCAGGGTTGATTTCTTTTAGGATTGACTGGCTTGATCTCCTTGCTGTCCAAGGAACTCTCAAGAGTTTTTCTCCAGCACCACAATTCAAAAGCATCATTTCTTTGATGTTCAGCCTTCTTTATGATCCAACTCTTACATCTGTACATGACTACTGGAAAAAACCATAGCTTTGTCTATGTGGACCTTTGTTGATAAAGTGATGTCTCAGCTTTTTAATACACTGTCTAGGCTTGTCATAGCTTTTCTTCCAAGGAATAGGCATCTTTTAATTTCATGGCTGCAGTCACTGTCTGCAGTGATTTTGGGGCCCAAGAAAATAAAATCTGTCATTGTTTCCACTTTTTCTCCTTTTATTTGACATGAAGTGATGGGACTAGACACCATGATCTTAATTTTTTTTAAATGCTGAGTTTTAAGTCAGGTTTTTCACTCTCCTCTTTTACCCTCATCAAGAAGTTCTTTAGTTCCTCCTCATTTTCTGCCATTATAGTGATATCATTTGCATATCTGAAGTTGTTAATATGTCTCCCAGCAATCTTGACTCCAGCTTGTGAGTCATCCATCCTGGCATTTTGCATGATGTAGCCTACATATAAGTTAAATAAGCAGGGTGACAAATCTTCACGAAATCAATTAATAAGTCCAACCAGCAATTTTATTATACAATGTAATTAAATAGGATCAAACAAAAAATACCAGGTGTATCACATATAGTAAGAAAAATATTATTATATGAAAAATTTGATTCACTTAAATGTATACAAAGGTATGAGTGTTTAGACAAGGATGCAAAGTATCCTACCAAGGCCAGGATGTATTTTAAGTGCTTAGCAACTATGAGTTGTTGGTATTTTTATTCCTTTTTATTACTTTCATCACCCCTGACAAGGTCTACTTCAGATGTATAGTTTTCATCATGAGAGGGAATTATGATCATGGATGGTTTAGTACAAAATCTCTCTCTTTTAAGAACTAAATATCTCAATCTGTGTTTTCTACTATTGGGTTATCAATGCCATTATTTAAAAATTGTATTACATCAAAAAGAAGAAGTTATGTTGTAAATGGGGCATAGATAGTTAAGCCTTCCCATGTCCACCTCTGCCCCCCAAATCCTGGGTAACTTGGATTCTTTGAGGAACATTCAGTAAATTTACTGTTTCATAGCATAGGCATTTCAGCATCTTCCCCTAGAGCCAAATTTTCTCACAGTCTTTTCGTCAAGCATTCCAGCAATAATCTTTTTTATTTCTCTCCTTCCCACATTCTAAGACTTCTTGAAAGAAAGATTTCTACAGTCACAATGTCTAGTTCCTCACCTCCTGTGTTAGTTAGGGCACAGGCTAAGTAAGCTTTTGTGACAAAGATATCCAAAAATACAGTGGCTTATGTAATTTAGAACTCCTTTCTGGTCATGTAACATTCTGGCAGTAGGTGGTCCAACCTGTAAGACAGCTCTAGTCCATTCAGGAACAGAGGTTTCTTTTATCTTGTGGCTCCACCATGCTCTGGAGCTTTGTCTTCATTTGAGTGATGAGAACAAGGATGATGTCAGGGATTTGACCTGCCATCAACAGAGACTGGTGTTGCCATTAGCTGAAATGGAAGGTGATTTAGGGGACAGACATGAGGACCTCACTTAGGCTTGTCAAGTTGTGCATCCAAGTGAAAATATAAGTAGACAGTTGGATAAACTGAGTGGGAATTGAAAGAAGAGGTCTAGGCTGTAGACATGACTTGAAGAGTCACCCATTATGGACCTTGATGAAATCAACAAGGGAATGAGTATGTATAAAGAAGAAAAAGGGATTAAATACTAAACCAAGCGTCACAAAAGTGTGGAGGTTAAAAGCATGAAGAATCAGCCTGTGAATGAAAAGGAGAAAATGGTCAGAGAGGGAAACCAGGAGAGTACAGTGTCCTCAAAGCTAAGAGAGCAACGTGTGTCAAGGAGGAGGAGACAATCTCCTGTCAAACGCTGCTTATGAGTCAAGTAACGTGAGGACAGTAATATGACAATTTGATTTAGCTTCAAGTGGCAAGAAATACATCTGCAGAGCAGAGGAAATGGAAGAAGGGCTCCTGTTTTATTGAGTCATTTTTTTAATTCATTAATCCAAGAAAAATTGAATACATAAAATACTCCTACGTTCATGACATGTTCCTTTAGCTGGATATTCAAAAAGGACTGTTCATAAATTATGCCACATGTCTTAGATTCAAATCTCCAAGTACTACTTTTTCTTTCCAAAGTTCCCCTCTCCTCCTCCTCCACAATCAGCTGCCTCAGTGACCAACCTGTGGCAAAAATGGTCACTCTGCAAGAGGAAGACCTTAAAGATAAACCATAAAATACAACAATCAGAGAAGACATAGACCACTACAGGAATCTGGCTGAGTGTTGAAAGGGAAAATGTGCAAAACTCTGGGAGCACCTGGGCTGCAGCTGAAGTCCTCTCCAGTGTCATGGGTCAGAGACTGCTAAGAGGATGTCATCACAATGAAGGCACACGAGTGCTCACTCCTGGAATGCTTTAATGAAGTGGAACAATGGCTTAAATGAGCCAAATCAGCTTTGAAATCATGACATGTGCTTCTGTTTGTATTAAAACGAGCTCATTTATTTGAAAACATATCCCCATGGAGGGTGGACCTATAGTCAGGAGGGTGTCAGGGAGATGATAACAATGCAGAACATTAAAATCCACCAGAGAAAATCCACAGGGCAAAAGATAAAGAAGCGGGTATAATCATCTAGCTGGCATTAGGAAGACTGCTCTAGAGTAAACAGGCACACTGATTGAGGGGACAGAAGCCTGTGGCTCAGAAAAAACCCACCACTATTTCTGGAGCTTCCTCAGTAAAATGAAGGAGATGGACAAGATGATCTTTGAGATCTCTTCCACCTCTTACATTTTGAAACCAAAGTCTCCCAAATGTGTGAAAAGATTCACTTTACTGATAATTAGGAAGTGATATTCTAGTCCCACTGTCAGTTTTGACCCGGATACATGCATTACTAGAAGTGTTAGTGATTTTATCATTGTAAGAAGCCACATATGTACACAACTTTACAGACTCAGAGCCCTGACGGTGTGACGGGAGTGGGAGGGGGCATTTGCTGCCTCTAACCTACATGCTCAGAATTTGTCTCTTATGTAAAGGGCCAGAGAAAGACAATGGACTGGCTGTTGCTGAGAAGTGAAACATTGTTACTCAAAACACACAAAAAGATGACAGCAGATGTTCAAAATCAGCCCTGTGGCAGAGATCTGACAGGATGACACTCCTACCGTGTGCAGGTAAACAACTTCCTTTTTCCCCCTGTGATTTCTTGCATAACCTTCCAAACTCATTCTTGGTATGCCGTGTGGATGAATGTGTTGTTCTGTGCTGGGCTCCATGTACACTGCCTGATTTATATACAGCAGAGTGGAATTGTTCTTTGTTAATCAAGTTTATCACACAAAGCTCTTCTATCACATCTTTCTATTGTGGAAACTAAATGAGCCTAGGGAAGATACAGTCTTGAATATTAAATAAGGAGATATATATTTATATATCTTTCCTAAATGACAGTCACAGCCTGTTAGTTTATCTCATGTCCAAATGGGGTGGAGAAGTGATCATATGATGACATGGATCTCGGACCCTTTGCAGGGGATTGTCCCCCAAATTCTCAAAAATAGACATTGCTCCCCCAAATTCACACATTCACAAGTGGTAAAATTTGAATTTGAGACCTGCTTTATTAACTTTGACTCTTTCACACATCCCAAAGCACAATTATAAAACACAATGGCCCAATTCTTATAGGTAGCTAGCATTGACATCATTTGAACTTTGTATGTAACTAGGCTCAAGGTGAGCTCAACCTTTGGGTTCCCCCATTAAATGAGCTGATAAATTGCCTTTTTTGCTCCAGCTACTTGACATTGGTTTCTGTCACTTGTCAATAAATTTTCATTATGATTTACGAGCTTTCCTGTTCTGGAAACAAGTCTGTGTGCTTGTTTAGGACTGATGACTTCATGTGCTGTTGGTAACCCACATGTTCAATGCTGTGCTGAAAGTTTTGCATGTGTATTCATTTACCCTCAAAACAGATAGATATTTTTAATTTTCTAGATAAAGAAACTGAGGCACAAAGGGGTTAAATATATTTCCTAGGACCATGTGTCTAGTAAGATTCAGAATCAAGATTTAAACCCTGGTAGTCAGATGCCATCATCCCCACTCAAAACTGTGTTGCCATACAACCCCTGTGTGTGTGTATGTATGTGTTTTAATTGTGGTGTTAACCTCTCTGTGTGTGTCTACACATGTGTCTTTACTGTGGTGTGAAGAGGTAGGCTACTGGGGAAGAAGTAAAGCTTCTAGCTTGCTAGTCATTTTCTAGAGCAGATTCTGACTTCAGGATGCCTGGCCACACAGAACACTTAGAACTCCTTCTGGGGAGAAGTCAGCAAGTTGAGATGAAGTCACTGGACCGTGGATCACAGCAAGGACATGTGGGGGCTTTAGCAAAATGGGGGCTCATAGCATGTGGAAGGAACAGGAAGTTGAACACGAAGTTTGAGTGAAGTGAAAGGACTTCTGGAAGCAGAATCCAGCCCAAGGAAGGCAAAAGGATTAAACTGACAGAAGGGTTAGTCAAGTCCCCTTGTCCACACACCACCCTCCATATGCACCTAAAACTTAAGCAATATTTAATTTTACACCTTTTCAGTACTTATCAACCCTTTTAATCTTTGAAAATGTGACAAAAAACGTATTACTATCTGATGTTAAATTGTTTTTTTCCCCTCTGAGATTGTTCTCATGGTTGGGAATTGGGCCACTAGCCATTTAAAATTTTTTCTTTTGTGACTTGTTCATCAACAAATATATTAAGCTATACTATTAGGTTGGTGCTGGGGTTTCCCCTGTGGCTCTGCCAGTAAAGAACACACTTGCAATGCAGGAGGGTGGTAGGAGCCATGGGTTTGATTCCTGGATCAGGAAGATCCCCTGGAGAAGGAAATGGCAATGGCAACCCACTCCGGTGTTCTTGCCTGGGAAATCCCATAGACAGAGGAACTCGGCGGGATACTGTCCATGGATCGCAAAAGTCAGACGCGACTTAGTGACTAAACAACATTAGGTTAGTGCAAAAGTAATTGCAGTTTTACATTGCTGAAGTTTGTCATTTGATATTGGAATGTATTCTTAAATAAATGTGGTTATGTTAGATATCATAAAAATGCTCATTTCTTGCTTTATGTTTTTTGCTAATGAATTATTACTTGCTGTTTATTTTGCATGTATTTTAGACTATGGAAATAATGTTAGACAAAAAGCAAATTGAGCGATTTTCTTATTTGAGCTCAAAAATGGGTTGTAAAGCAGCAGGGGCAACTTGCAACATCAACGATGCATTTGACCCAGGAACTGCTAATGAAGTTACAATGCAGTGGTGGTTCAAGAAGTATTGCAAAGGAGACGAGAGCCTTGAAAATGAGGAACACAGTGGCTGGCCATCAGAAGTTGACAACGACAACTGTGAACATCATCGAAGCTGATCCTCTTACAACTACATAAGAAGTTGCCCAAGAACTCAATGTTGATCATTCTGCAGTCAGTTGGAATTTGAAGCAAATTAAAAAATGAAAAAACTCAATAAGTCAGTGCCTTATGCTGCTGCTGCAGCTAAGTCGCTTCAGTCGTGTCCGACTCTGTACGACCCCATAGACGGCAGCCCACCAGGCTCCTCCATCCCTGGGATTCTCCAGGCAAGAATACTGGAGTGGGTTGCCATTTCCTTCTCCATTGCATAAAAGTGAAACGTGAAAGTGAAGTCGCTCAGTCGTGTCAGACTGAGACCCCATGGACTGTAGCCTACCAGTGCCTCATGAGCTAACTGCAAATCAAAAAAATTGTCATTTTGAAATGTCATCTTCTCTTATTCTGCTCAACAACAACAAACTATTTATGTACTGGATTGTGATGTGAAACACACGATGAATGGGGAAACATTCAGGCATCAGTGTTTCCCCATCTGGAAAATGGACTTTATATGACCAGATCAGTGATTGGACGGAGAAGAAGCTCTAAAGTACTTCCCAAAGCCAAGTTTGCACCAAAAAAAGAGTCATGGTCACTGATTGGTGATCTGATGCCAATCTGATCAATTATAGCTTCATGAATCCTGATGAAACCATTACATCTTAGAAGTATGCTGAGCAAATCGATGAGATGCACTGAAAACTGCAAAACCTGCAGCTAGTATTCATCATCAGAAAGGGTCCAATTCTTCTTCACGACAATGCTGGACCACATGTAGCACAACCAATGCTTCAAAACTTGAATGAATTGGGTTATGAAATTTTGCCTCATCTACTATATTCACCTGACTTTTCAACTGACTACCACTTCTTCAAGCATCTTGACAAACGTTTTGAAGGAAAAATACGTCCACAACCAGCAGGATACAGAAAATGCTTTCCAGGAGTTTGTTGAATATAGATTCAAAAAAGCAAGGATTTTTTATGCTACAGGAATAAACAAACTTATTCCTCATTGGCAGAAATATGTTGATTGTAATGGTTCCTATTTTGATTAATAAAGGTGTGTTTGAGCCTAGTTATTGTGATTTAAAATTCAGGGTATGAAACCATTATTACTTTTGCACCAATCTAATATTTGATGGCAAATTACAGAAACCTAACAAACTCGAGGAGTTATTAGATTTTATAACTGGGTAACAGAGGTGCAGCTACTTTTATGCAAGTCTAGATCCAAGACCTCAAACCACATAATCATGAAATCACCTCTCTCTCTCCCCCTCTCTCTTCTACTGTCCCTCTCTGAAAGTTTATCTTCAGAGAAGGGTGAGGTAGTTTGATTGGCCATACATCAGTTCTTGAGGTGGGGAAGGTGAAAACATGCTCTTGACAGTTTTAGGAGATAGTAAAGGGCATTTTCCCAAAGCAAAATTGTGCAAAGTAGAAGGAAAGACTATAGGCTGGCAAAACAAAGGATCACTAAAATACTCTTTTCTATTTAAAAATGAGGTATTTAAGTTTTATTGATTTGAAAGAGCTTTTTATATATTAAGAATGTTAACATTTGATTTTTACTATATAAACTGTATGTTTTTTCACAGTTTGTCACTTGTCTTTTCACTTTGTTTATGGTGTACTTTTTTCTTTTTATAGTGATGAAAGATTTTTACATAAGTCCCCACAGTTCAGTGAGTTTCCTCAGAGCTGCCACTTGAAGAGATACTCATCCACATCTCAGGACCACTCACCACCTTACCCTACAGCCTTGAACAGTTAGTATGCTAAAGTTTTAGCTCCCTACCTTCTTCAAAGAGATTTTCAGGTATCAGTGTTTTCCCATCTGTAAAATGGGAAACGATACTACCAGCAGAATATGCAGTTATGCAGCAGAATATCTTTATTTTTTGGAATTGCATGCCAAAGTGTCCAGATGTCAATGGTTTATTTCGAAGTGATTCACTTACAAAAATAAAGAATGAGAGAGAGAGAGGTAGGTGGGGCAAATAGTATAAACTGTTAACAGTGTTGTATCTAGGTGGTGGCTAAATGGATGTTCACTGTATAACATTTATACTTTTCTTTATTTGAATTTTTTTCTAATTAAAAAGTTACAAAGGAGAGTGAGAATAGGGAGTTGTGGAGCATGTGTGTTCTTTATTATAAACATCCTCTGCTCCACTGATGGGGTATCCCAGTGGCAAAGTGTGGGTTCCAACTGCAACTCTATGCAGTTTACACTCTAATACAGTCTTTGTTGTTAAGGTAGATTTGGGTGGGGGAATGTTGGTGCCACAGAGGGGCTGTGAACCTCTAAGAAACCCTACTTCCAGCTAATCTTTGGAAATCTGTGCAAGGCGGTGGCCTTGCTGACTGATGACTTTGTCTAGACTGAATTGTACAGCTTCTTGTGAGAGCTAGACTAACATTTTTTTTTTTTTACAAGTCCTGTATTTTATTCCTATTAACAGGTCCTATAATTTGACCCAAAGAACCTACAGTCTTTTCAAATACAGTCCTTTCAAAATATACACTATTACCTGGTAGGTAATAACCTACCAGGCCCCTCTGTTCATGGAATTCTCCAGGCAAGAATACTGGAGTGGGTAGCCATTCCCTTCTCCAGGGGATCTTCCCAACCCAGGGATCGAACTCAGGTCTCCTGCATTACAGGCAGATTCTTTACAGCCTGAGCCATCAGGGAAGCCTCAGTTTATTAGGCAGAATCCCCAGGTGGCACAGTTGTAAAGAACCTGCCTGCCAATGGAGAAGATGCAAGAGATGAAAGTTTGATAACTGGGTTGGGAAGATCTTCTGAAGTAGGAAATGGCAACCCACTCCAATATTCTTGCCTGGAAAATTCCATGGATAGAGGAGCCTGGCAGGCTACAGTCCATGAGATTTCAGAGTCAGACACAACTGAACATGCAGCACATATTTTGTTCAGAATATTTAGGTCAAACAAAAGCTGGCTTTTTATTTAAAAGAAAAAACTTGCCCCAGAGCATGCTAGCATTGATTCAGAAAATACGTGAACTTCTTGATGGCTTAGTTCTATTCAAAAGGAATATGAAAAGCTGGAGTCGTTTTTGAAGACTACTAGCCTAGAGAAAGAGTCATCAGAAATCTGGAGCCTGGAGGAAACTGAAAGTTTAAGAATGAAGTAATTTCCTGAAAATAAGACTTGAATGAATGAAGAAAGCCCTACATGCACAGAACAAGAGAAGTTGGTGGCTGAACTTATAACACTGATCCATTCAATAGAAAATGAATGGAGTAATCACACCACAACCAGTTTTTCCAACAGAATATGAGGCCAAGAGCCAATCCCCACATAATCCCACACCAGCAGCTGGAGTTTCCTGTTGAAATCAGAGCTTTCCTCTCTCCACCACTAGCATCTCATGTTTGCTATTAGACTATGTCCATCTATCCAAATTCATTATTGCCAAGGGGATATATATTGATCCATGGGGACAATTTCTGCAAGAAGGACCTTTTCACCTTCTTCCCTTTCTCTGTTTCCTCCTCCATTTTCACCTCACCCCTCTACCATCCTCATATCCTGAAAATAAAAGAGGATTCATTCTAGATTAACTCAACTTTCAAACAAACCAAATATTTCAGAACTGTGCTGATAACTTCCAGACCATACTGAAAAACTTGGGGCCCCCACTTTGTCTCTTTTAAAAGAAATAGTTTGGGATTATTTATCTTTTGCCATTAGTTTAAAAAACTGCCATTACTTAAGAGATGAAATTTTTGCTTGAATTAAATTTTGATGGGATCTGGTTCTTGATGTTTTGAAGATAATATTACCAACTTGTGGGGCTTCCCTGATAGCTCAGCTGCTAAAGAATCCTCCTGCAATGCAGGAGACCCCAGTTCAATTCCTGAGTCAGGAAGATTCCCTGGAGAAGGGCATGGCAACCCACTCCAGGGTTCTTGCTTGGAGAATCCCCATGGACAAAGGTGCCTAGCAGGCTACAGTCCATGCTGTCACAAAGAGTCAGACACGACTGAGTGGCCAAGCACAGCACACCAATTTATGAGTAATATTTCTATTTATTTTACCTTTTGCATGCGTGTGCGTGCATGTGTCTGACTCTGCAATCTTATGGACTGTAACCTACCAGGTTTCTCTGTCCATGCAATTTTCCGGGCAAGAATACTGGAGTGGGTTGCCATTTTCCCCTCCAGGGAATCTTCCCACCTCAGGGATCATATCTGCATCTCCTGCCTTGCTGGTGGATTCTTTACCGCTGAGCCACCTAGTTAGTAAATAAACTGGTACTTTAGTTTTTAATTACCATCATTATAACCTCAACAGCAACAGGAGCAATGTATGTGTAGCTCTGATACAGGAGTTGTTTTAAATTGCAAATGCAGTTTTTGTTTGCTCAGAGGTGTGTTGACTATAATTATAAATCAAATGTAAAAGTTTATTTTTACATTAACCACTAAATAAATAGTGGTTAGTTATCAGTTTTGAAGAGATAACTGCACTCCCATGTTCACTGCATCATTATTCACAACAGCCAAGATATGGAAACTACCTAAATGTCCATCAATCAATGAAAGAGTAAATCAAACATGGAATATACCGAATGAATAAACAAAATGTGGTATAATTATTATAAAATATAATGTAAATAATATATATGTATAATGTGCATAACATAATCTTATTCAGCCTTAAAAAAGAAGGAAATACTGATGTATGTGACAAAAAGGATGAACCTAGAAAGCATTATGCTAAGTGAAATAAGCCAGTCACAGAAGAATAAATACTGCAGGATTCCACTTCTATGAGGCAATAAAAATAATCAAACTCACAGAAACAGAGTGGAAAGTCAGTTGCTAGGGGCTGGGGAGAGGGGGAAATAGAAAACTGCTGCTCCGTGGGTATAAAATTTCAGTTATGAAATATGAGAAAATTCTAGAGCTCTGCTGTATAACATTGTGCCTATAGGTAACAACACTGTTCTGTACACTTAAAAATTTATTAAGGGGGTAGATCTCGTTGTAAGTGTACTTACCACAATTAAATAAATAGTCATTGGTTTAAAAGAATTCTGCGTGATGAAATCTATTAAACATTAATGTATGTTTTTGTCTCTTCTTCCATGCTTAGAAACTTCTTTTCCATCTCTACATCATAAAATCTCTCTTGTAAATTGTGTTCTAGAGCATTTATAATTTTATATTTTAATCCATGATAGTGCCATTTTTGTTAATTAAGGTGACACTAACCACAGTAACAATAGCCTTCTAAATCTCAGTGGCTCAACACACTAAGTTTTTTTTCCACAGAATAGTCCAAAACAGGTGTTAGCTATGCAGCCTTCTGTATGGACATGCAAGGACCCAGACTTCTTGCATCTTGAGTCTGGCTCCCAGTTAGGTCAGTACAGTACTGGCCAATGACCTATAGGGAAGAACATGGCAGAATGTTATATTTATGATTATGTGGGCCAATCCTGGAAGTAGCATACATCATTTCTGCCTACATTCCACTGGTCAGGATTCAGTCCATGGACATAGCAAACTGCAAAAGAATCTGTGTAACAGGAGGGACTCATCTTTTAATGTCATATCTTTTCGTCTTTTTATACAGTTCATGAGGTTCTCATAGCAAGTATACTGGGGTGGTTTGCTATTCCCTTCTCCAGTGGATCACGTTTTGCCAGAACTCTCCACTATGACCTGTCCAACTTGGGTGGCCACCCTACATGGCATGGCTCATAACTTCAATGAGTTATACAAGCCCCTTTGCCGTGACAAGGCAGTGATCCATGAAGGGGGCGTGAGCTGGACCATAAAGAATGCAGAGCATCAAAGAACTAATGTCTCCAAACTGTGTTGCTGGAGAAGAGTCCTGAGAGTCTCCTAGATGACAAGGAGATCAAACCAGTCAATCTTAAGGGAAATCAACCCTGAAAACTCATTGGAAGTACTGATGCTGAAGCTGAAGTGCCAGCATTTTGGTCACCTGATGCCTACAGTCAACTCATTGGGAAAGTCCTTGATGCTGGGAAAGATTGAGGGCAGAAGGGGAAGAGGGCATCAGAGGATGAGATGGCTAGACGGCATCACTAATGCAATGGACATGAACTTGGGCAAACTCTGGGAGTTGGTGAAGGATAGGGATGCCTGTCATGCTGCAGTCCATGGAGTCTTAAAGAGTTGGACACTACTGGGTGACTGAACAACAGCAGGAGGGAAAGAAAAGAGGCTTTGAGGAACACATAGAAGTCTCTGCTGCAATTCTGCATGATTTTGTTGAAAGATTAGAAATAGAGACCCTTATCATTTGAAAATTTGGGGTCATGTTGGATCATGACCACTGTCCACTTCTATTGTCCACCATTGTCCACTTCCTCCATTATCTCCATCTTCAATTTGCTTTAGCTGTACTGTTTTACCTTTCACACTAGATCTTTGTTTTTTAATTTTTGTATATCTTTGTTTTCTTTTTTCTTGTACTGTGAAGTACAAATCCAACATTACTTTACTGTATTTGGTGAACTCAGTTTTTCCAGCACCATCTATCTACATAAAATATGTTACAATTTTAAAAACTTATTTAGAAACTGATATGCCAACACATTTCAAGTTCCCACATGTACAAGGCCTCTCTGTGATCCTCCAGTGGCCTATCTGTCTGGGTTCCTGTCCAGAAACACGCTGTTTTTATTGCAATAACTCTTGTTATTATAATAACATGTCCTACAGGTCTAGGTCTGGGGAAAGCTACTAGCAGCCTAGGTTACTCCATCATTGTTTCTGGATTGAAAAATCTCTAAACTTGGTCTTAAATTATGACATCATTCCATTATTAGAGGAAGATGAAGGTAGGTGAGAGCTAACCATAAGGTTTGTAAGCTATGTTGTGAGTATATGTCCTCTAAGGCATAAGGCAGGTATCTTTGTTAAGTCAAGACCATGACAGCCAGGATAAGGATGTGCTTATGCCAATAGTATGGAATAACATCTCTCTTGTCAATTAATAGAATCCAGAATTCTCAGTAAACTTTCCTTTGCCATCTATCTCCAACCAATCATTCTGCTCTCACTGGCAGAGATAACATTGTGCTTATTTCATCCAGTGCCTTATTTTAGCTTTGTGAAAGCCAAAACATTGTATTTTTTTATTGTTTAAATGTATTTTTAATTGGATGATGATTGCTTTACATGTGTTGGTTTCTGCTGTACAACGTGAATCAGCTATAAGTTTACATATATCCTCCTCCTTTTGAGGCTCCTTCCCACCAACCCCATTCCCCATCAGAGAGTGCTGAGCTGAGCTCCCTGTGTTATGCAGCTTCTTCCTGCTAGCTATCTATCTTACACACGGTAGTGTAAATATGTCAATGGTAATCTCTCAATTTGTCCCACACTCTCCTGCTCCCACTGCATCCATAAGTCTGTTCTCTATGTTTGAGTGTCTATTCCTGTCCTGCAAATGGGTTCATCAGTACCATTTTTATGGATTGAAAAATCTCTAAACTTGGTCTTAAATTATGACATCATTCATATGACAGATTTCATATATATGTGTTAATGTACAATATTTGTTTTTATCTTTCTGACTTACTCTGTGTAACAGGCTCTAGGTTCATTCACCTCACTGTAAGTGTCTCACATTCACTCCTTTCTATGGCTGAGTAACATCCCATTGTATATATGTAACACAACTTCTTTATCCATTCATCTGTCAGTGGATATCTAAGTTGTTTCCATGTTCTGGCTATTGTAAACAGTTCTGCAAAGACAGATAAGTATATATGTCTTTTTCAATTATGATAGTCTTAGGGTATATCCCCAAGAGTGGGATTGCTGGGTCATACGGTAGTTTTATTCCTAGTTTTTAAAGGAATCTCCATACTGTTTAAGGAACCTACCTCAACATAGTAAAGGCCATATACAACAAACTCACACAAACTTTATTCTCAATGGTGAAAAACTGAAAGCATTTCCTCTAAGATCAGGAACAAGGGTGCCCATTCCTGCCACTATTATTCAATATAGTTCTGGAAGTCCTAGACACAGCAATCAGAGAAGAAAAAGAAATAAGATTCAAAAAGAAGTAAAATTCTCAGTTTGCAGATGACATGATACTATATGTGCTGCTGCTGCTAAGTCGCTTCAATCGTGTCTGACTCTACGCGACCTCATAGACAGCAGCCCAAAAGGCTCTGCTGTCCCTGGGATTCTCCAGGCAAGAACACTGGAGTGGGTTGCCATTTCCTTCTCCAATGCATGAAAGTGAGAAGTGAAAGTGAAGTCGCTCAGTCGTGTCCGACTCTTTGCGACCCCATGGACTGCAGCCTACCAGGCTCCTCTGTCCATGGGATTTTCCAGGCAGTAGTACTGGAGTGGGTTGCCATTGCCTTCTCCAGATACTATATGTACAAAACCCTTCTAAAGATGCCACCAGAAAATTACTATAGCTAATCAATGAATTAAGTAAAGTTATGAAATGCAAAATTAATACAGAGAAATCTCTTGCATTCCTACACACTAACAATGAGAAATCAGAAAGAGAAATTAAGGAAACAATCACATTCACCATCACAACAAAAAGAACACAATACCTAGGAATAAATCTACCCAAGGACAAAAAAAGGCTTCTCTGGTGGCTTAGCTGATAAAGAACCTGCCTGCAATGTGGGAGACCTGGGTTAGATCCCTGGTTTGGGAAGATTCCCTGGAGAAGGGAATGGCTACCCACTCCAGAATTCTGTCCTGGAGAATTCCAGGGACTGTATAGTCCATGCAGTCGCAAAGAGTTGGACATGACTGAGCAAATTTCACTAAGGACACAAAAGACCTATATGCAGAAAACTATAAAACACTGATGAAAGAAATCAAAGATGAAATAAGCAGATGGGGAAATATACCATGTTCCTAGACTGGAAGAACCAATATTGTGAGAATGACTGTACCACCCAAAGCAATCTACTGATTCAGTGCAATCCCTACCAAATTACCAATGGCATTTTTCACAGAATTAAAAAAAAAAAAAAAGTCACAATTTATACGGAAACACAAAAGACCCTAAATAGCCAAAGCAATTTTGAGAAAGAAAAACAGAGCTGGAGGAATCAACTTTCAGACTATACTATAAAGCTGTAGTCATGAAAATAGCATGGTATTGGCGCAAAAACAGAAATATAGATAAATGCAACAGGATAGAAAGCCCAGAGATAAACCTACCCACCTATGGATACCTCGTCTTTGACAAAGGAGGCAAGAATATGCAATGAAGAAAAGACAGCCTCTTCAGTAAGTGGTGCTGGGAAATCTGAACAACTACATATAAAAGAGTTAAAGTAGAACACTTCCTAACACCATACACAAAAATGAGCTCAAACTATATTAAAGACATAAACATAAGACCAGACACTATAAAACTCTTGGAGGAAAACATAGGTAGAACACTCTTTGACGTAAATCACAACAAGTTTCTCTCTGAATCACCCCCTAGAGTAATGATAATATTATAAACACACACAAAAAAAACCAAATGGGTCCAAATTAAACTTAAAAGCCAAAACATTTTAAGTCATTTACTCCCAGATTATTCATCAAGTTTTGGGAAATACCAGAACAAGAACTCAAATCTCCCTCACTCTACAAGTTGACTGTACTTCCCAACATTGTCAGTGTGGATTCTGCAGGGATGCTGTCTCCATAATCTCATTTCTCTTCCTGAATACTTGAGAAATATTGCATCAGCTGATCATAGATGCTGAGATCAGGGAGCAAGGCCTATTTTTCTTCTCCTTCCTCCCTCTGAGTGATTCTCAACTATAGGAAAGAGGTGGATGAATGCATGCAATATTCCTCATCTCTGCTTCCTTCACTAGACATGGAAGTGAGGATGAAGGCCAGCTGAATGTGAAGTCTAACTGTGAAATCTGCAAGTCTTTACTCCAAAAATGCAATGGGAGGTCTCATGATCACATCAGTGAATATCAGGTGCTTAACCCCTTTATTCCTCTATCTTATCTCCATTCTCTGTATATGGCTTGGAAAGGTGGTTACTGAGGTGGAATGTATTATACTCAGGATCCACGTGAATGATATGTCAGTTGAAAACATGGTGTTGTCCTTGGAATAGCATTAGTGTGTAACCATGAGTGGTCTGGAACTCCTAGGGTTGAGTAAGACTGGACTGGAAGGTCTATGTGATGCCTACATCCTCTCACCACTTAGAAATTTTTTAAAATTCCCTGTCTAATCATCTGAAAAAGGAGATAAATATTAAGATCTAAGAAATATATTGTTCACTTAAATTCTCTCTGATAATCCCAAGTAGAGTTAGATAAGAATTAAATCTTGCCCCAGGTATTAGATGGGTAAAGAATTTAGGCATGAAAAATGGAAGCAAAGAGGCAGTGACATGTCCAAAGCTATATGAAAATGGAATTTTTGAGAACTTTTTCACTCTGGTACAATTTTTGTTTAAAGCCAGAAACTTCATGTCTTTATGTCTTATTTCCAAAATGTAAGGTCTGTTTGGGGGGAAATGTACTCAGGATGAAGAGTCCCCATACTGCTCCTAACATCAGTTCAGCTCAGTCGTTCAGTCATGTCTGACTGTTTGTGACCCCATGAACTACAGCACGCCAGGCCTCCCTGCCCATCACCAACTCCCAGAGTCCACCCAAACCCATGTCCATTGTGTCGGTGATGCCATCCAACCATGTCATCCTCTGTCATCTCCTTCTCCTCCTGCCCTCAATCTTTCCCAGCATCAGGGTCTTTCCAATGAGTCAGTTCTGATCAGGTGGCCAAAGTATTGGAGTTTCAGCTTCAACATCAGTCCTTCCAATGAACACCCAGGACTGATCTCCTTTAAGATGGACTGGCTGGATCTCCTTGCAGTCCAAGGGACTCTCAAGAGTCTTCTCCAACACCACAGTTCAAAAGCATCAATTCTTCGGTGATCAGCTTTCTTTATAGTCCAACTCTCACATCCATACATGACCACTGGAAAAACCACAGCCTTGACTAGATGGACCTTTTTTGACAAAGTAATATCTCTGCTTTTCAATATGCTGTCTAGGTTGGTCATAACTTTCCTTTCAAGGAGTAAGTGTCTTTTAATTTCATGGCTGCATTCACCATCTGCAGTGATTTTGGAGCCCAGAAAAATAAAGTCCGCTACTGTTTCCACTGTTTCCCCATCTATTTGCCATGAAGAGATGGGACCAGACGCCATGATCTTAGTTTTCTGAATGTTGAGCTTTAAGCCAACTTTTTCACTCTCCTCTTTCACTTTCATCAAAAAGCTCTTCAGCTCTTCTTCACTTTCTGCCATAAGGGTGGTGTCATCTGCCTATCTGAGGTTATTGACATTTCTCCTGGCAATCTTGATTCCAGCTTGTGCTTCCTCCAGCCCAGCATTTCTCATGATGTACTCTGCATATAAGTTAAATAAGCAGGGTGACAATATACAGCCTTGATGTACTCCTTTTCTATTTGGAACCAGTCTGTTGCTCCATGTCCAGTTCTAATTGTTTCTTCCTATCCTGCATACAGGTTTCTCAAGAGGCATGGTGGAATACCAGGTGGTCTGGTATTCCCATCTCTTTCAGAATTTTGCACAGTTTATTGTGATCCACACAGTCAAAGGCTTTGGCATAGTCAATAAAGCAGAAACAGCTGAAACTCTCTTGCTTTTTCAATGATCCAGCAGATGTTGGTAATTTGATCTCTGGTTCCTCTGCCTTTTCTAAAACCAGCATGAACCATCTGGAAGTTCATGGTTCACGTTTTGCTGAAGCCTGACTTGGAGAATTTTAAGCATCACTTTACTAGCATGTGAGATACATTGCATATATTTCTTGAGACATTATTTAACCTTCTCCAGTGAGAAGGAAAGTGATTTGGTAGCAGTTACAGTTTCTGACATTCAAGTGTTCTTCTTTGCAGACTTACATTAATCATCTTTCAACTAAGGGGGCTTAAAACTTCTTCCAGCCAGGAATCTGCTAGATTGTGGTCTCTGAAAGCTTTGCCCTGTCTAAGGAGGATGCTGAGGAAAAATGACACAGAGGCACATGTGGGTCAGCAATCTTGGGCTTTACAGAGGGGTGTGTCACCAGCATCTGACACTATTTTTAGGAATTTCAGCCTTCTAACTATTCCTCCACATATGATAGCCATCTCTGCATGTGTGCATACTCCTCTGATGTGACTTAAAAGTCTAAAATGAAATCCACCTCCTTTTGTACTCACTGCTTTTCTGATTCTACCACTGTTACTGCAAAAAAAAAAAAAAAAGAAAAGAAAAGAAAAGCAATGTTATGCAAATTCATTTTTAATAATTCCCATAAAAGGGAGGTCAAGGGAGTTTTTCTAGGCAGCTCCTTGAAAGCTGTCTTGGATAATGCTTTATCTTTCTCAGACAACAGCAGGAATGTGGAGGCTACTCTGTCAAGTTTTGTGAAGTGAATGATTGTCCCCATTCCAGAATATCTGTAATAGGAATAGACTCCTCCCCATCTATCAAAAATATGGTGGGTGTCATTCATAAGAAAGACCACTTAAGTCAAGGGTCAGACACCCCACCTTTTTTTCTTTTATACCAACATGCAACTTCCTCTAATTCTGAGAAATGTCAAGGAATATAATAGTGAAATCATAAACTTTTAAGTCAGAAAATTGGAGTTTGAATCTTGAAATTACCATCCATTATCTGTGAGTGCTTAGATGAGCTAATTTTTCTGAAATTCTCTTTTTCACCATAAAATGGAGTTGCTGGGAGAATAAAGTAACTGGGTGTTCAATGAGGAGATGATAGGGCTTTATAAACTGTATTTTCTCCCTACTTTCCAGGCCAAATTTAAGAAGTGCCAAATAACAATGTCAGAGGTGGAAGTCAATGTAAGGGGTGGAACAAACAAAACTCAGTTGATATAATTTACATATTAATTCATTTAATTATTCACCCAGTCAATACACATTGATTGTGTGCTGTCTTGGTATTGTCCTGAGAGATGGGAATTTGACATGAGGGGGAGTGAGACTTGGACACTGACACCCGATCTCCAGTCGCAGTCCTGGAGCAAGTGAGTAGCAGGGACAGGTGCTTCTCAGCAGTCCCGGACATCAGGTTCAGACTTGTAAGTGCTGAACAGATTCAAACCTAAAATCATGTTCATGCCCCAAGGCCATTTGTGCTGGTCAGCATCCTCAGGGCCCCTCTGTCCAGGTTCCTCTGTCTCCTGGTGATGACACAGCACCAATGTTTTGCTGACTGACACACATAGGGTTCAGAAGATGAAAGTGGCTTAATACTGCCCTGGTTTATTGAATGGACCGTGGAAACTGCTGAGACTTTCTTCTCTTTTCCCTTTCTCTTCTCAAAAGCTTTACAGGGCAAATAAGATGACTTCAGACTAAAGATGGAAGACCTGCTGGGTCTATGAAATATGTTTGTCTTCTTTGGCAGACTAGGAGTCAGTGAGGCAGGCATACGTATGGAGTGTGCTTTTGCCTGTGATATGGCAAATGTTTACTTTGAGTGAACTCACAGGAAAAAAAGCAAACTTTCCCTTTCACTCTGAAATCTGTAATTCAGAGTATTCTTTAAACTGTCTGTTTTTAGAGCAATAATTTTTGCTTCGAACCAATTAAAATGTACATGAAGTAAATAGCATCATGAATTGTTTATAAAGAAAAGGCTTTCATCATAATTATGGCAGCAATTTTTGAATGCTTATTTAGCTACTCATTGTTTCACTATTTACCTCAATCCTCAATACAAGTATATGAGGTAGGCAGGTAAGTTAAAATAGAATTTGAGAGAGGATACTTTGTTCAAGGTCACATAGCTAGTAAATGGCAAACCCAGGTCTGATTTTGGAAACTCACAACCTACACAGTGCTTTCTGCCATGGCACAGACTCTGTATAGTGTGAATAAGATGTGTGTGTAATATATGTGTTATTTACAAAATGACTGTGTACAAAGTGCCACAGAAACTCCACCATGCGCCCGTGCTCAGTTACTCAGTTGTGTCCAACTCATTGCGACCCATGCACTGCAGCCTGCCAGGTTCCATTGTCCAGGAAATTTTCCAGACAAGAATACTGGAGTGAGTTGTCATTTCCTACTTCAGGGTACCTTCTCAACCCAGGAATCAAACCTGCGTTTCTCTCATCTCCTGCATTAACAGGTGGATTCTTTATCACTAGTTCCACCTCCACCGAAATCCCACCATAAAAACAAATTATTCCCCTACGGAGAGCAAAAAAAATGCTTCACAAGACAATCATCTCATTTTAGAAGAATGAAAATGAAACAATGAAATGCAGAGAGGTTGTGACTTGTCCACAGTGGCAAAGTAACAAAGTTAAAACAGAACCAAATGCTTAAGCAGTGCTTTTCATACAAATAAGAACATGCAATCTTACTATGCCCAAAGGTTTGGGGCCCAGTAGCAGCTCGATGACACCACCCTTATGGCAGAAAGTGAAGAGGAACTGAAAAGCCTCTTGATGAAAGTGAAAAAGGAGAGTGAAAAAGTTGGCTTAAAGCTCAACATTCAGAAAACTAAGATCGTAGCATCTGGTCCCATCACTTCATGGGAAATAGACGGGGAAACAGTGGAAACAGTGTCAGACTTTATTTTGGGGGGCTCCAAAATCACTGCAGATGATTATTTCGGCCATGAAATTAAAAGACGCTTACTCCTTGGAAGGAAAGTTATGACCAATCTAGACAGCATATTGAAAAGCAGAGACATTATTTTGCCAACAAAGGTTCATCTAGTCAAGGCTATGTTTTTTCCAGTGGTCATGTATGGATGTGAGAATTGGACTGTGAAGAAAGCTGAGAGCCGAAAAATTGATGCTTTTGAACTGTGGTGTTGGAGAAGACTCTTGAGAGTCCCTTTGCCTGCAAGGAGATCCAACCAGTCCATCCTAAAGGAGATCAGTCCTGGGTGTTCATTGGAAGGACTGATGCTGAAGCTGAAACTCCGGTACTTTGGCCACCTCATGCAAAGAGTTGACTCATTGGAAAAGACCCTGATGCTGGGAGGGATTGGGGGCAGGAGGATAAGGGGACAGAGGATGAGATGGCTGGATGGCATCACCGACTCGATGGGCATGAGTTTGAGTAAACTCCGGGAGTTGGTGATGGACAGGGAGGCCTGGAGTGCTGCGATTCATGGGGTCGCAAAGAGTCGGACACGACTGAGCGACTGAACTGAACTGAACTGAGCAGCTCGAATAATTTATAAGGTAACCAAGACGTTAAAAGGCAGAAGTTTAGATGTGCTGGGGGGAAACTGGTCCTTATGTTATTTTGTTAACCCAGGGCTGATCGGTAATGATATTCCTCCCTGCCCTGGATCAGATGTCCAGTTAGAAGCTAAAGGTGTCTGTGACTGAGTGATGGTCAAAGAAGAGTTCATCTGTTCCCAGCTCCAAGACTAGGGTGAGAAAGTTTGAAAAGCAGGTGGAATGGTATGGTGGCTGCTAGAATGAGGGTAGACTAGTTCCTCTGTGCTAATACAGATGTTTTCTGCACCATCGGATGTGTCTGGCTATTCAAGTTATCTATTGATGCATGACCAAAATACTCCAAAACTTCATTGTATAAAAACCACTTTTTATGACCATGGATTTTGTGGATCAAAAATTCAGACAAAGCACAGGAGGGATGGATGGATCATCTCTGCTCCTTGATGTCTAAAGAGTCATCCAGTAACAAACACATGAAAAGATGCTCAACATCACTCATTATCAGAGAAATGCAAATCAAAACCACAATGAAGTACCATTACACGCCAGTCAGGATGGCTGCTATCCAAAAGTCTACAAGCAATAAATGCTGGAGAGGGTGTGGAGAAAAGGGAACCCTCTTACACTGTTGGTGGGAATGCAAACTAGTACAGCCGCTGTGGAGAACAGTGTGGAGATTTCTTTAAAAACTGGAAATAGAACTGCCATATGACCCAGCAATCCCACTTCTGGGCATACACACTGAGGAAACCAGATCTGAAAGAGACATGTGCACCCCAATGTTCATCGCAGCACTGTTTAATAGCCAGGACATGGAAGCAACCTAGATGCCCATCAGCAGATGAATGGATAAGGAAGCTGTGGTACATATACACCATGGAATATTACTCAGCCGTTAAGAAGAATTCATTTGAACCAGTCCTAATGAGATGGATGAAACTGGAGCCCCTTATACAGAGTGAAGTAAACCAGAAAGATAAAGAACATTACAGCATACTAACACATATATATGGAATTTAGAAAGATGGTAACGACAACTCTATATGCAAAACAGAAAAAGAGACACAGAAGTACAGAACAGACTTTTGAACGCTGTGGGAGAAGGTGAGGGTGGGATGTTTCGAAAGAACAGTATGTATATTATCTATGGTCAAACAGATCACCACCCCAGGTGGGATGCATGAGACAAGTGCTCGGGCCTGGTGCACTGGGAAGACCCAGAGGAATCGGGTGGAGAGGGAGGTGAGAGGGGGGATCGGGATGGGGAATACGTGTAGATCTAGTGCTGATTCATGTCAATGTATGACAAAATCCACTGAAAAAATAAATAAATAAATAAATAAAAATAAAGAGTCAGCCAGGACAACTCAAAAGGTTGCTGCCTCGCTGGACACCTCTTTCTCCACATGACCTCTCCATGTGACTAGCCTGGGCTTCGTCAAGGGCTGGTATTCTCAGGGTAGAGGAATTTCTTATTTGGCAGCTCAGGACTCCAAAAGATCCAGGCAAAATCTGCCAGCCCTTTTAAAAATCTACTCTCAGATCACATTTGTCTTAGCACACAGCACACACATTTGTCACACAGTCATGGGTCAGCCATGATTCAAAGGGAGGGTATACAGACTCCACCCTTCAGTGGAAGGACTGTCAAATAAGTTAGGTCTATCTTTAGTCTATTACAGTATCTCAGGAGAAGGGAACATGAAGAAGACTGTCTTCACCTCATTCACTGCTCTGATAAAAACCTAGACTTGGACAAAGTAGCAAGAGAAAATAATAGCAATATCAATTCTTCACTTTAGGTGAAAAAATTCAGTGTATTTCTTCTAAGTGAAGAAATTCAGGAAATCCAAAGGCAATTAAGAGGTGAAAAATAAATAAGACAAGTTGTTTCTTTGAGTAAATATAATATAGCAGAGAGAAGATTGGTTTGAAAGTTGAGTTAGTTAGTTAGTAGTGTTAGTCACTCAGTCATATCCAACTGTTTGCAAACCCATGGACTGTGGTCTGCCAGGCTCCTCTGTCCATGAAATTCTCTAGACAAGAATACTGGGTAGGTAGCCATTTCCTTCTCCAGGGGATCTCTTCAACCCAGGGGTCAAACCTGGATCTCCTGCATTGCAGGCAGATTCTTTACCATCTCAGTCACCAAGGAAGACAAGTAC
The DNA here is from genome assembly GCF_033118175.1 of Dama dama. Lineage (NCBI taxonomy): Eukaryota > Metazoa > Chordata > Mammalia > Artiodactyla > Cervidae > Dama > Dama dama. The sequence goes on from NC_083699.1 coordinate 81,205,743, forward strand.
AATTATGATGTGATTGGGGGCAGGTCCTTTCAAAGCCAGAGTTCCCATAGTTATCCTTTCTGCCTTGGGGAAGTGGTTGTGAAGATTGGATAAGAGGTTGTCTTAGACTGGATCCCTGAAACTAACCTTGAAATTAGAATGTGAAAATCATTTATTAGGAATTAGTATCAGTAAAAACTAGTAGTAGAGAAGTGGGAGGGCTTCCCAGGTGGCATTAATGGTAAAGAATCCACCTACCAATGCAGGAGTCACAAGAGACGTGGGTTCAGTCAATGGGTCAGGTAGATCCCCTGGAGGAGGGCATGACAACCCACTCCAGTATTCTTGCCTGGAGAATCCCATGAAAGAGGAACCTGGCAGGCTACAGTTCATGGGGCTGCAAAGATTCAGACATGACTGAGTAGCTAACACACACACACACACACACACACACACACACACACACACGGAAGTGGGAACTGAGACAGGTAGGAGAAGGGGGCCACATAAGGGTGAGTTATCATGTATCACCAAGAGCAATTTTGACTCAATCCCACAGTTTCTTTACAGGAGAGTGTAGGTATTGAATCAGAGGGGGAAAAGCAGGGAATTTATTTGTTGTTGTTTAGTTGCTAAGTCATGTCTGACTGCTTTTTGACCCCATGAACTATAGCCCGCCATGTTACTCTGTTCATGGGATTTCCAGAACAAAAATACTTGAATGGGTTGCCATTTCCTTCTCCAGGGGATCTCCTCAACCCAGGGATCGAACACTGGTCTCCTGCCTGGGCAGGCAGATTTTTACTGCTGAGCCACCAGGGAAGCCCAGGGAGTTTATACCCCTTTGCTATATGCTACCATGTGTGCGCTAAGTTGCTTCAGTCGTGTCCATCTCTTTGTGACCCTACAGACTATAGCCCACCAGGCTCCTCTGTCCATGGGATTCTCCAGGGAAGAATGCTGAAGTGGATTGCTGTGCCCTCCTCCAGGGGATCTTCCCGAACCAGGGATTAAACCCACATCTCTCACATCTCCTGCATTGGCAGGTGGGTGTTTTACCCCTGGCACCACCTGGGAAGCCCCCATACACTACCATATCTGTGCCATTAGATAAAGGATACCCAAGGAAGTGTAAATTCCCAAGCACTTCCAGCTCCCACTGTGGCCTGAAAAGCTTCTATAGCAAACTGGGGGCAGCCCTCCAACAAAAGGATGCAGTTTTAGGAGGCAAAACTCTACCAGAAGTCAGTGTGCTAGAAAACAATAATGGAATTGTGAGGGATAGAAGCAAAAAAACTGTAACAAAGCTATAGATGGCCTAGATAAACTGCCCCTCAATAAGTAGTAACAATTGTTTTTTTCTGATGCTGTTATTGGTAAACAATGTAAAATGCTTTGTATTCCCCTAAATTCTGGAGGAAAGGACACTGGTAGATAAGGTAGAATACAGTTTTCCTCCAATCTAGGGCTCCTTCTAGCTTTGCTGAAGTCCACAATCTCTTTTATCTCTGCCTGAATCATCTGCTTCACAACACTGTTTTAGTGGAAGGGAAAGCTACCTTTCATGATTTGAAGCTGTTACGAAAGAGTGTGTGTGGGTCTGGATACTTACTGCTCAAAAGCCAATAAACAGACCATGTTGGTAGAAAGAAAAATTTGCTTTATTTTGGATGCTGGCAACTGGAGGGAGAGGGTGGTGGACATCTGTCCAAAGGCAGATTTTCCCCAACTAGCTATCACTGGGGCAAGAGCTTTCATAGACATAAGTGAGAGGCAGGGGACTACATGTAGAAACAGTACCGTCATCTCTGACAGTCTTCTTCACATTGATCATCAGTGATCTGACCAGCATCATCTTGATTGTTTTAGATACAGTTAATCTTCAGTTTCAGGGTCCATTTGTTCCCATTTCTTAGAGGCGAATTCTCAGAATTGTGGCAGCTCATGTCCTGGGTACAGTCTGGTCATCTTGTTGTTAATGTCTCCACCTGGGGTTTTAGTATCTATAAGACAGCTCACAGAAAGTGGCTCAGAATATTCTCTGTAGCCCTTGAGAAAGAACTTAAGGTCCTTAACTATGCTTAATGACTGTATTATTATTTAGTCTCCTTTGACTGTTTTCCTTTGTTTTTGCATTTCTCACTTCTCTGATTAAACTTATTCTTTTAATAAAGTTTTCCACAGACAAAAGGCAGGCAGAGGACATGGTGGTGAGGGGCGAGTTAAGAATCATAGGGTCCTGCTCCATTTCAAAGCCAGGGTTGAAAGAATAGCTTTTCTGTTCAGCTATTCATCTCCTTTACAAGCCACTTCTGCTTTTCAGGGGATTGTGTCAGGTACTGGGGCCCAAATGGCTTCTGAAGTTTAATCATCACCCTTCAGACATGAGAGAGGGGGAATTGGCTCCAGCATCTAATCTCTGTGAAGTCACTGGGATCCTCTCTGATGGCACCCACTGACCCCCATTTATATTTGTCATGAAAATGTCTATAACATAAACATTTTCAGTATGTTTCAACAATCCCAGTCCCCTTTTCTCTTAGAACACCTTCAGGACTTTGGCCCAGGCTTACTGGCCAGAGAAATTCCCTCAGCATGGCTGCCGTATACACTTCTAAGTTTACCTTAGAGTAAGTCTCTAAGTTCTCTTCCCATGGGTTTCATAAAAGATGGTGCTCTGGGTTGAATTGTGTGGCCCCTCCCCAAAATATATGTTGAAGCCCTAATTCTACCTGAAAAGTAAAAAGAGAAAATCTCTCAATCGTGTCCAACTCTTTGCAACCCAATGGACTACATCCTCTGCCCATGGGATTCTCCAGGCAAGAATACTGAAGTGGGTTGCGATTCCCTCCTCCAGGGGATCTTCCCGACCCATGTATCAAACCCATGTCCTTAAGTCTCCTGCATTGGCAGGCAGAATTTTTACCACTAGTGACAGTTGGGAAGTACTACTCCCTTGCTATCAGTTCCCGCCACCCCCACCCCCCCACCCGCATTGCCTACTGTGACCTTATTTGGAAATAAGGAACAGAAGGATTCCTTCCTTTACAGAAAGAATCGGGTTAAAGTGAGGCCATTACGGTGCAACTTAATCCAATATAGTTGGCATCCTTGTGAAAAGGGGAAATTTGGACACAGAGCTAGACATACACAGAGGGAAGACATGCAGACACACAGCAAGGATGCCAAGCTGATGATGAGGCAGAGATCAGAGTGAAGGATCTGCAAGTTGAGGAACTCCAGGAAGATTGCTGAGAACCACCAGAAACTAGGAAGAGGTCAGAAAGAATCCTCTCCTAGAGCAGTCAGAAAGAACATGGCCCTAACTGAAACCTAGCCTCTGGAAGAATGAAAGAATAAATTACTGCTGTTTAAAGCCATTCAGTATGTGGAAGTTGTTATAATAGCCATGGCAAAATTGGGTTCTCCAAGAATTCTGAGAACTGACTGCAGGGTCTTTGCAAGCCACTTCCCAGGTTCTCTAGAGCTTAGTGTTCTCATCCCAAAAATGTGGAGAATAAGTTTAACAGCTGTGGCAGACTGTGTTTCCCAAAACATCTGCAACTATATTTCTTGTCCCATATACTTTTCTACAGTTGATCATGTTGACACTGATTCAGATGAGGTACATATCCTCTACCCTTAAACATGAGTGAGCTTATGACTCAATTATAACCAATAGAATGAGACAAAAGCAGTACTGCATGACTTCTGTTTAAAATTTTTATACAAATTTTTAACATTTTTCACTTTTGGTTATTAAAAAATACTGGCTGTATTCCCTGTGTTGTATAATACATCCTTGAACCTACCTTACAAGCAGTGGTTTGTATCTCCCACTCCCCAGTCCTTACATTGCCCTTCCACCTCCTCCCTATGGGTAACCACTAGTTTGTGATCTATATCTGAGTCTATTTCTTTTTTGTTACATTCACTAGTATTTTTTAGATTCCACATATTGTTGTTGTTGTTGTTCAGTCGCAAAGTTGTGTCCAATTCCTTGCAGTCCCAAGAACTGCAGCACACCAAGCTCCTCTGTCCACTACCTCCCAGAGTTTGCTTAAATTCATGTCCATTGAGTCAGTGATGCTATCTAACCATCTCATCCTCTGCCACCCCCTTCACCTTTTGCCTTCAGTCCTTTCCAGCATCAGGGGCTTTTCCAGTGAGTTGGTTTTTTGCATCAGTGGCCCAAAGTATTGGAGCTTCAGCTTCAGCATTAGGCCTTCCAATGAATATTCAGGGTTAATTTCCTTTAGGATTGACTGGTTTGATCTCCTTACTGGCCTAGGGACTCTCAAGATTCTTCTCTCAGCACCACAATTCAAAAGCATCAGTTCATCGGCATTCAGCCTTCTTTATGATCCAACTCTCACATTCATATATGACTACTGAAAACACCATAGCTTTGACTATATGCAACTTTGTAAGCAAGGTGATGCTCTGCTTTAAATACACTGTTTGTCATAGCTTTCCTTCCAACAAGCAAGCGACTTTTAATTTCATGGCTGAAGTCACTTTCCACAGTGATTTTAGAGCCTAAGAAAATAAAATCTGTCACCATTTCCCATTCCCCCATTTCCCATGAAGTGATGGGACCAGAGGCCATGATCTTAGCTTTTTCAATGCTGAGTTTCAAGCCATCATTTTCACTCTCCTTTTTCAGCCTCATCAAGAGGCTTTTTAATTGCTCTTCACTTTCTGCCATTAGAGTGGTTTCATCTGCATTTCTGAGGTTGTTGATATTTCTCCCATCAATCTTGATTCCAGCTTGTGACTCATCCAGCCTGGCATTTCCCTTAGTGTACTCTGTATACAAGTTAAATAAGCAGAGTGACAATTTACAGCCTTGTCATATTCCTTTTTCAATTTTGAACCAATAAGTTGTTCCATGTGCTGTTCTAACTGTTGCTTCTCGACAGACATATAGATTTCTCAGGAGACAGGTAACGTGGTCTAGTATCCCCATCTCTTTAAGAATTTTCCAGTTTGTTGTGATACACACAGTAAAAGGCTTTGGCATAGTCAATGAAGCAGAAGTACATATTTTTCTGGAGTTCCTCTGTTTTCTCTATGTTCCAGTGAATGTTGGCAGTTTGATCTCCAGTTTCTCTCCTTTTCTAAATCCAGCTTGTATATCTGGAAGTTCTCAGTTCATGTACTGCTGAACTTTGAGCACAATCTTACTAGTATGAGAAATGAGCCCAATTGTCTGGTAGTTTGAACATTCTTTGGCATTGCTCTTCTATGAGACTGAAACGAAAACTCACCTTTTCCAGTCCTGTGTCCCCTGCTGAGTGGGCCCAGTGCATCATTTTAACAGCATCATCTTTTAGAATTTGAAATAACTCAGCTGGAATTCCATCAATTCCACTGAACTTGATTGTAGTAATGTTTCCTAAATCCCACTTGACTTCACATTCCGGGATGTCTGGCTCTAAGGGATTGACCTCACTATCCTGATTAACCAGATCATTAAGACCTCTTTTGTATAGTTTTGTGTACTCTTGCCACCTCTTCTTAATTTCTTCTGCTTCTGTTAGGTCCTTACCAATTATGTCCTTTATTGTGCCCATCCTTGCATGAAATGTTCCCTTGATATCTCCAGTTTCCTTGATGAGATGTCTAGTCTTTCTCATTCTATTGTTTTCCTCTATTTTTTTTTTTTTTTTTTTTTTTTGCATTGCTTATTTAAGAAGACCTTCTTATCTCTCATTGCTAGTCTCTGGAAATCTAAATTCAGTTCAGTATATCTTTCCTCATTTCTCTTGTCTTTTGCTTCTCTTCTTTCCTCAGCTATTTGTAAATCATCCTCAGACAACCATTCTGCCTTCTTGCATTTATTTTTCTTGGGGATGGTTTTGGTCACCATCTCCTGTACAATGTTACAAATCTCTGTCCATAGTTCTTCAGGCACTCTGTTTACCATATCTAATCCCTTGAATCTATTTGTCACCTCTACTGTGTAATCATAAAGTATTTGATTCAGGTCTTACCTGAATGATCTAATGGTTTTTCCCACTTTCTTCAATTTGAGCCTGAATTTTGCAATAAAGAGCTGAGGATTTGAGCCACAGTCAGTTCCTGGTCTTGTTTTTACTGACTGTATAGAGCTTCTCCATCTTTGGCTGCAAAGAACATAATCAATCTGATATTAGTATTGATCATCTAGTGATGTCCATGTGTATAGTCATCTCTTGGGTCCTTGAAAATGGTGGTTGCTATGATCAGCATGTTTTGGGGACAAAACTCTGTTAACTTTTCCCTTGCTTCATTTTGTACTCCAAGACAAACTTGCCTGTTTTCTGGGTTTGTCTTGACTTCCTATTTTTGTATTACAATTCCTTATGATGAAAACGACATCTTTTTTTTTTTTTGGTGTTTGTTCTAGAAGGTGTCACAGGTCTTCATCAAACCAGTCTACTTCAGCTTCTTTGGCATTAATGGTTGGAGCAGAGACTTGGATTACTGTGATGTTGAATGTCTTCCTTGGAAACGAACCAAGATCCTCCTGTTGTTTTTGAGATTTCACCCAAGTACTGCATTTTGGACTCTTGCTGACTAAGAGGGCTATTCAATTTCTTTTAAGGGATTCTTGCCCTCAGTAGTAGATATAATGGTCATCTGAACTAAATTCACCCATTCCTGTCCATTTTAGTTAATTGATTCCTAAGATGTTGAGGTTCAATCTTGCCATCTCCTGCGTGACCATGTCCAGTTTACCTTGATTCACAGACATAACATTCCAGGTTCCTATGCAATATTGTTCTTTACAGCATTAGACTTCACTTTCACTTCAAGACATATCCACCACTGAGCATCATTTCCACTTTGTCCCAGACATTTCCACTCTTTTGGGAAATAATAGTAATTTCCCTCCACTCTTCCCCAGTAGCATATTGGACACTTTTGGACTTTGAGGGGGCTCATCTGCTGGTGTTACAACTTTTTGCCTATTCCTACTGTTCGTGGGGTTCTTGCAGCAAGAATACTGGAGTTGTTGCCATTTCCTCATCCAGTGGACCATGATTTATCAGAACTCTTCACTATGACCTGTCAGTCCTGTGTGCCTTTGCACTACATGGCTCATAGCTTCACTGAGTTAATCAAGCCCTTTTGTCACCACAAGGTTGTGATCCATGAAGTGGATTCCACATATAAGTGATATCATACAATATTTATCTTCCTCTGACTTATTTCACTTAGCATAATGCCCACCAAGTCCAACCATGTTCCTTCAAACAGCAAAATTTCATTCCTTTTCATGGCTGAATTATATTCCATAGCATATATACCATATTTTCTTCATCCATTCATCTATTGATGGACACTTAGGTTATTTCTATGTCTTGGCTATTGTAAATAATGATGCTCTGAACAATGGGGTGCATTTGCCTTTTGGAATTGAGGTTTTTGGCTTTGTCAAATATATGGAATTGCTAGATCATATGGTAGCTGGAATGGGTGAATTTAACTCAGATGACCATTATATCTACTACTGTTGGCAAGAACCCCTTAGAAGAAGTGGAGTAGCCATCATAGTCAACAAAACAGTCCAAGATGCAGTACTTGGACGCAATCTCATGAACGACAGAATGATCTCTGTTCATGTCCAAGGCAAACCATTCAATATCACGGTAATCCAAGTCTATACCCTGACCAGTAATACTGAAGAAGCTGAAGTTGAACAGTTCTATGAAGACCTACAAGATCGGCTAGAACTAACACCCAAAAAAGATGTCCTTTTCATTATAGGGGACTGGAATGCAAAAGTAGGAATTCAAGAAACACCTGGAGTAACAGGTAAATTTTGCCTTGGAGTACAGAATGAAGCAGGGCAAAAGCTAACAGAATTCTGCCAAGAGAACGCACTGGTCATAGCAACCACCATCTTCCTACAACACAGGAGAAGACTACACATGGACATCACCAGATGGTCAACACTGAAATCAGATTGATTATATTCTTTGCAGAAAAATATGGAGAAGCTCTGTACAGTCAGCAAAAATAAGACTGAGAGCTGATCATGATCATGACTGAGGCTCAGATCATGAACACCTTATTGAAAAATTCAGACTTAAATTGAAGAAAGTGAGGAAAACCACTACACCATTCAGGTATGACTTAAATCAAATCCCTTATGACTATATAGTGGAGGTGAGAAACAGATTTAAGGGACTAGATCTGATAGACAGAGTACCTGAAGAACTATGGATGGAGGTTCATGACATTGTACAGGAGACAGGGATCAAGACCATCCCCATGGAAAAGAAATGCAAAAAGGCAAAATGTCTGTCTGAGGAGGCCTTACAAATAGCTGTGAAAAGAAGAGAAGCAAAAAGCAAAGGAGAAAAGTAAAGATATTCCCATTTGAATGCAGAGTTCCAAAAAATAGCAAGGAGAGATGAGAAAGCCTTCCTCACTGATCAATGCAAAGAAATAGATGAAAACAATAGAATGGGAAAGAATAAGGATCTCTTAAAGAAAATTACAGATACCAAGGGAACAGTTCATGCAAAGATGAGAACAATAAAGGACAGAAATGGCATGGACCTAACAGAAGCAGAAGCTATTAAGAAGAGGTGGCAAGAATACACAGAAGAACTGTACAAAAAAGATCTTCACGACTCAGATAATCATGATGGTGTGATCACTCACACTCACCTACAGCCGGACATCCTGGAATGTGAAGTCAGGTGGGCCTTAGGAAGCATCACTATGAACAAAGCTAGTGAAGGTGATGGAATTCCAATTGAGATACTTCAAATTCTAGAAGATGATACTTTGAAAGTGCTGCACTCAACATGCCAGCAAATTTGGAAAACTTAGCAGTGGCCACAGAACTGGAAAAGGTAAGTTTTCATTCCAATCCCAAAGAAAGGTAATGCCAAAGAATGCTCAAACTATTGCACAACTGCACTCATCTCACACGCTAGTAAAGCAATGCTTATAATTCTCCAAGCCAGGCTTCAGTAATATGTACACTGTGAACTTCCAGATGTTCAAGTTGGTTTTAGAAAAGGCAGAGGAACCAGAGATCAGATTGCCAACATCCCCTGGATCATTGAAAAAGCAAGAGAGTTTCAGAAAAACATCTATTTCTGCTTTATTGACTATGCCAAAGCCTTTGACTGTGTGGATCACAATAAACTGTGCAAAATTCTGAAAGAGATGGGAATACCAGACCACCTGACTTGCCTCTTGAGAAACCTGTATACAGGTCAGGAAGCAACAGTTAGAATTGGACATGGAACAACAGACTGGTTCCAAATAGAAAAAGGAGTGTGTCAAGGCTGTATATTGTCACCCTGCTTTTTTAACTTGTATGCAGAGTACATCATGAGAAACGCTGGGCTGGAGGAAGCACAAGCTGGAATCAGGATTGCTGGGAGAAATATCAATAACCTCAGATATGCAGATGACACCTCCCTTATGGCAGAAAGTGAAGAACTAAAGAGCCTCTTCGTGAAAGTGAAAGGAGAGAGTGAAAGAAGTTGGCTTAAAGCTCAACATTCAGAAAACTAAGATCATGGCATCCGGTCCCATCACTTCATGGGAAATAGATGGGGAAACAGTGGCTAACTGTTTTTCTGGGCTCCAAAATCACTGCAGATGGTGACTGCAGCCATGAAATTAAAAACTGCTTGCTCCTTGGAAGGAAAGTTATGACCAACCTAGATAGCATATTAAAAAGCAGAGACATTACTTTGCCAACAAACGTCCATCTAGTCAAGGCTATGGTTTTTCCAGTAGTCATGGATGGATGTGAGAGTTGGAGTATGAAGAAAGCTAAGCACCGAAGAATTGACGCTTTTGAACTATGGTGTTGGAGAAGACTCTTGAGAGTCCCTTGGACTGCAAGGAGATCCAACCAGTCCATCCTATGGGAGATCAGTCCTGGGTGTTCATTGGAGGGACTGATGTTGAAGCTGAAACTCCAATACTTTGACCACCTGATGAGAAGAACTGACTCATTTGAAAAGACCCTGATGCTGGGAAAGATTGAGGGCAAGAGGCGAAGTGGATGACAGAGGATGAGATGGTTGGATGGCATCACCGACACAATGGACATGGGTTTGGGTGGACTCTGGGAGTTGGTGATGGACAGGGAGGCCTGGTGTACTGTGATTCATGGGGTCCCAAAGAGTCGGACACAACTGAGCGAATGAACTGAACTGAACTGAACTGATGGTAGCTCTAGCATTTGAGAAACCTCCACATTGTTTTCCACAATGGCTATACCAATTTATCAGGTGACGCTAATGGCACTAGTGGTAATGAACCCCTCTGCCAAAGCAGGAGACATAAGAGACATGGGTTCAATCCTTGAATCAGGAAGATCCCCTGGAGAAGGAAATGTCAACCCACTCTAGTATTCTTGCCTGGATAATCCCTTGGACAGTGGGGCCTGATGAGCTACAGTTCATAGTGTTGCAAAGAGTTTGACACAACTGAAATGACTTAGCATACATGTAACAGTGTATAAGAGTTCCCTTTTCCCCACTTTGTGATGCTAAGACACTAAAGTTTCCACTCTGTCTCCTGGGATACTTGCTGTAGACCCCTAAGTCACCATAGAATAAACTTATTCTGAAGCTGTTGTATCAGGAGGAAACCCCAGCCACATGTGGAGGCCATAGTACTCTGGTCAACATCAGTACGTAGTCAGTATCAATCTCCAGACGTGTAAGTGAGGATGTCCCCAGAGTACAGGCATATCTTATTTTATTGTGGTTCACAGGCACTATGTTTTTTTACGAATGGAAAGTTTGTGGCAACTCTGTGTTTTCCGATGATGGTTGGCATGTTTTAGCAATAAAGCATTTTAAAATTAATTTAATTAATTTATTTTAATTGGAGGCTAATTACTTTACAATTTGTGGTGATTTTTGCCATACATTGTCATGAATCAGCTATAGGTGTACAAGCATTTTTAAATTAAAGCATGCATATTTTTAGACATAATGTTATTAAACATTTTTGACTACAATATTCTGTAAACATAACTTTTATATGCTCCAGAAAAAAAAATTGTGTAACTCACTTTATTACAATATTTGCTTTATTGAAATGGTCTGGATAGAACCTGCAATATCTTCCATGTCTGCCTGCATTCTAGGTCTCACCCGTGAAGTCTCCTCCTGTCATGGAGTCTTCCTAACTGAGACTCCAGACACCCACAAACAAAGGCAAGGCATTTCTGCTGAGTTCTTTCTGAGTTTCTAACACACAGAACCCATGAAGACGATAAAATGTTTGTTGTTTTATGTCACTAAGTCTGGAGATAACTTGTTGAGCAGAAATAATAATTGGGACACTATCTTTTCAATATTTCTGCCTGATCTTACTCCTTAGAGTCTAAGTACTAATTCAAAGTATTCTGAGAAGAAGAGGAAGAGACTCTGGACAGACCAGGCTATCTGTAAAAAGAGGGCCCTGGGACAGGACGTCTTCCCCTGCTTTTGCCTCTCTATCACCCGAGTTGAGGAGCCAGTACCAAATAAGTGCAGCTTTTCAGGGCACCTCCAGTTAAGTCTTAAAGCATTTGCACAAAGTTGCTGTGAGTCTGCTTTTCACCAAGCTTTACAAATATCTCAGCCCAAATTCCACTCAGTCCACAAATCTGCAATGAATTTCATGGTGGTTGGGCTCCCTCTGTGCTACTTTCTAACCACTGCCCTTTTACCAATTGGAGATCATTCATTTGACAAAATTACTGTATGTCATTTATGTATAACCATTGTGCTATGCTTTGGGGACATTAGAAAGGTATACAGAGATGAATCAGCCACTTAATCAGCAAGATGATCTTGCTCTTAAAGGACTTTTTTTTTTTTTCCCATTTATTTTTATTAGTTGGAGGCTAATTACTTTACAATATTGTTGTAGTTTTTGCCATACATTGACATGAATCAGCCATGGATTTACATGTATTCCCTATCCGGATCCCCCCTCCCACCTCCCTCTCCACCCGATCCCTCTGGGTCTTCCCAGTGCACCAGGCCTGAGCACTTGTCTCATGCATCCAGCCTGGGCTGGTGATCTGTTTCACCCTAGATAATATACATGTTTTGATGCTGTTCTCTCGAAACATCCCACCCTCTCCTTCTCCCACAGAGTCCAAAATTCTGTTCTGTACCTCTGTGTCTCTTTTTCTGTTTTGCATATAGGGTTATCGTTACCATCTTTCTAAATTCCATATATATGCGTTAGTATGCTGTATTGGTCTTTATCTTTCTGGCTTACTTCACTCTGTATAATGGGCTCCAGTTTCATCCATCTCATTAGAACTGATTCAAATAAATTCTTTTTAATGGCTGAGTAATATTCCATGGTGTATATGTACCACAGCTTCCTAATCCATTCATCTGCTGATGGGCATCTACACATATAGATGGCTAACAAACACATGAAAAGATGCTCAACATCACTCATTATCAGAGAGACGCAAATCAAAACCACAATGAGGTACCATTTTACACGCCAGTCAGGATGGCTGCTATCCAAAAGTCTACAAGCAATAAATGCTGGAGAGGGTGTGGAGAAAAGGGAACCCTCTTACACTGTTGGTGGGAATGCAAATTAGTACAGCTGCTATGGAGAACAGTGTGGAGATTTCTTAAAAAATTGGAATTAGAACTGCCATATGACCCAGCAATCCCACTTCTGGGCATACACACTGAGGAAACCAGATCTGAAAGAGACACGTGCACCCCAATGTTCATCGCAGCACTATTTATAATAGCCAGGACATGGAAGCAACTTAAAGGGCTTTATATTAGAATCAGAGAGTTAAGACATAGCCAAAGAACTCCCACTCAAGGTAGAGGTGGTATGATGACATACAAGAAAGCAGGCAAAATGCTGAGAATATTGTGCAGAGAGAGGCCACTACCTGGTGGGCAGGTTGTTTGAGTTACTGCCTCTCAGTTCCAAATGTGCCCTTCCATAGTCTGCTTTTTGGCACTGAGGTTGGGACTCTGCAAACTATACATACATTTCTGCTCTATTAAGCTCTGCCATAGGGGGCGCCACGGGAAGATTGCAGGGCTGGAGAAAAAACAGGCTCACTCCACCTGTTCACTTTCTGTTTCCGAGAGCACCACTTTAGCAGTGCTTCTTCACCCTGGCAGCAGCACTTTGGCAATGGCAGTGCATTCCTGTAACAGCAACTGAATCCAGTTTGCAGTCTCTCCAACACCCTTGAACTAGCCTCACTGTCACCTCTCAAAGGAACCAGAACCAGACAACTTGTGTCCACTTCTCAGGGATCTGGATCCCTGCCCCACAGAACCCTCCTCTGCCTTTATATTTTAATAAAGTCTACCTCTTTCCTTTGTACACTCAGCCTGAGAAATGTTAGCTGCCACATGTGTTGTTACTTCCTTCAGTTCAGTTCAGTCGTTCAGTGGTGTCTGACTCTTTGTGACCCCATGAACCGCAGCACGCCAGGCCTCCCTGTCCATTACCAACTACTGGAGTTCACCCAAACTCATGTCCACTGAGTCATTGATGCCATCCAACCATCTCATCCTCTGTTGTCCCCTTCTCCTCCTGCCCTCAATCTTTCCCAGCATTAGGGTCTTTTCCAATGAGTCAGCTGTTCGCAACAGGTGGCCAAAGTATTGGAGCTTCAGCTTCAACATCAGTCCTTCCAATGAACACCCAGGACTGATCTTGTTTAGGATGGACTGGTTGGATCTCTTTGCAGTCCAAGGCACTCTCAAGAGTCTTCTACAACACCACAGATCAAAAGCATCAATTCTTTGGTGCTCAGCTTTCTTTATAGTCCAACTCTCACATCCATACATGACCACTGGAAAAACCATAACCTTGACTAAAATGGACCTTCGTTGACAAAGTAATGTCTCTGCTTTTTAATATGCTGTCTAGGTTGGTCATAACTTTCCTTCCAAGGAGTAAGTGTCTTTTAATTTCATGGCTGCAATCACCATCTGCAGTGATTTTGGAGCCCCCCAAAATAAAGTCAGCCACTGCTTCCACTGTTTCCCCATCTATATTCTACGAAGTGATGGGACCGGATGCCCTGATCTTAGTTTTCTGAATGTTGAGCTTTAAGCCAACTTTTTCACTCTCCTCTTTCACTTTCATCAGGAAGCTCTTTAGTTCTTCTTCCGTTTCTGCCACAAGGGTGGTGTCAGCTGCATATCTGAGGTTATTGATATTTCTCCCAGCAATCTTGATTCCAGCTTGTGCTTCCTCCAGCCCAGTGTTTCTCATGATGTACTCTGCATACAAGTTAAATAAGCAGAGTTACAAAATACAGCTGTGATGTACTCCTTTTCCTATTTGGAACCAGTCTGCTGTTCTATGTCCAATTCTGACTGTTGCTTCCTGACCTGTATACAGGTTTCTCAAGAGGCAAGTCAGGTGGTCTGGTATTCCCATCTCTTTCAGAATTTTGCACAGTTTATTGTGATCCACACAGTCAAAGGCTTTGGCATAGTCAATAAACTTTCTTAATAAAATTTTAATATTTCCTTTTTACCCTTTCAGTTACCTAGTAAGTGATTCTTTATATCAGATTCCCTCTGTTCAAAAAGCATGGTAAGACTGGTGAGGATGTGAAATTGGACCCCTTGTGCACTGCTGCTGAGAATGTAAAATGGTGCACCTGTTAGGGAAGATGGTATAAAGGTTTTTCAAAAAAATAAATAAATAAAAATAAGCCACCATTGTGTGTGAAAGTTGCTCAGTCATGTCTGACCCTTTGCGACCCCATGGACTATCCATGGAATTCTCCAGGCCAGAATACTGCAGTGTGTAGCCGTTCCCTTCTCCATGGGATCTTCCCAACCCAGGGATTGAACCCAGGTCTCCCGCATTGCAGGAAGATTCTTTACCCACTGAGCCACCAGAGAAGCCCAAGAATACTGGAGTGGGTAGGCTGTCCCTTCTCCAGGGAATCCTCCCAATCTAGGAATCGAACGGGAGTCTCCTGCATTGCAGGCGGATCCCTTACCAGCTGAACTACCAGGGAAGCCCTAGAACTACCATATAATCCAGCAATTCCACTTCTGGATATAAATTCACTTAAATCAAAAGCAAGGTCTCAAACAGATATTTGTGCATCAGTGTTCATAGCAACATTGTTCACAATAGCCAAGAGGTGAAATTAACACTTTATGCATATAATGAAATGCTATTTTGCCTTAAAAAAATGAAATCCTGACACAGTTTACAATATAGATGAACCTTAAGGACATTATGCTGCAAAATAAATCAATCACAAAAGGACAAATACTATATGATTCCATTTACATGAACTATTTAGAATAGTCAAACTGAGAAACAGAAAGTAGAATGGTGGTTTCCAGGGGCTGGAGAGAGGAAAATGGGAGTTGTTTAGTGAATATAGATTTCAGCTTTGTAAGATGAAAAACTTATGGAGACTGGTTGCACAACAAAGTGAACATACTTAGCAATACCAAACTGTACATTTTTAAACGGTTATGATGGCAAATTTTAAGAGCATTTTACCAAAATTTTTAAAAATGTTATGCTTTCTGCCTCCTGAGCAACCCTGAATAATGTGGCAATTAAAACTTTCTATTAGTTTTTGGGCAGTTGCAGGGAATAAGTGAATAACTGAAGGAACAAACAACTTACACCCTAGGGGTTTCACACAATAAAAGTTAACTGATTTTGCCACGTTTCAGTGTGCCAACAGGGTGGCTCTCCTCCGTGGGGCCATTCAAGGACTCAGACTCCTTTCATCAAGTGAACTCACCATCTTGATCATATGCTCCCTATGGCCACCACAGAAGGTAACAGAGTATGTAGAGAATGTCCCAGAGAGTTTATGGCCAGGGTGATCATTCCAATACCACATTTGCCAGATCTCTCATTGGCTAGAATTTATTCACATGGCTCAAATTTAATTACAAGGGTAGCTGAGGAGTTAGTTTTCCAGAGAGCGCAGAAGGAAAATAAAATGAATTGGGTGAATATGCAGTACTGTTCCCACCACAGTTTTACAGAGAGAATGGGATTTGGGCTGAGTCTTGAAAAATGAGTCTTGTCCAGTCTTCATCTCTGTTATTTCTTGCCCTTAGCAAAGAGCCTGGTATAGATTGGTCTCTTGATAAATGTTTATTGGATGGATAAATAGACATGCAGCTTTCTATAACCATTGAACTACAAGGGGACTATAAAGAATCTATTCTAGAGAATTCTATTTCTAGCAGAATGAATGCCAGATTTCCTCTGGGCCCTGAGAACACAGGACAGCGCTGATTGCCAACATTCAGTAAATTTTTTCCTCTTATTTCAGCATGAAAAATAGACTCAGAAGTTGGTAACTTACTACCATGGCTCAGGGATGGAAGATGAGCCAAGAATCATGATCCCAAACTGGAACATAGTCTGGCAGAGGATCTTGAGTCCATACACTGCTCATCAATCAGTGTGAACCCTTAGTACCTCCCAATTTCCGACACAAGTACTGAGTATGTGGAGAGTAAACCATGCCCAACTTGAGATACGTCTAGCTTGTTTCATCGAGCCTATGGAAGCTTGCCCATGTATGAAGGCATTTATTCTTTTTTTTTTTTTTTTTTTTGGCTTGTTTGAGTAGATATTAATAAAAATAAAGCCAATAAAAACAAAATGATCATAATTAATGCTAATAAAGGGAAGAACCAGATTGCTGACTGCATCTGTTCAATCTAGCTTTTCAAGTAGTTGGCAGTGCTTTTATTATCGGTAAGTGGGAGATAGTGAATTCAGGGCCATTACCCATTCCTAATATGCTTACACACAGATAATGAT
The DNA here is from genome assembly GCF_033118175.1 of Dama dama. Taxonomy (NCBI): domain Eukaryota; kingdom Metazoa; phylum Chordata; class Mammalia; order Artiodactyla; family Cervidae; genus Dama; species Dama dama. The sequence goes on from NC_083699.1 coordinate 81,222,513, forward strand.
GGCACAGTTTCTCTTGCTAGACCTTGGACAGCTTCCCAGTGGGTTTTGTGTAATAATGTGACTGAGTGTGATCTGGGTGAGGAGATTATTCTTGATGTTCTGTACTGCAAATATCCCATGTGGAAGCTGTGTTTTGGCTATCTACTACACTGTAACACACTTGCTAAACTTGGTGACTTAAAAATTTTTTATGCTCATAGATTCTTTGGGTCAGGAACTCAGAGGGGCACAGTGGACATACTTATCTCCTCTCTGTGATGTTTGATGCCTCCGCTGGGAAGATGTAAATGATTTAGTGAAATGATTGGCAAGCTTCTTCTCCTTGGTACCTGGGTTGGGCTCATTTGAAGGCTGGGTTCAGCTGGGACTGTCAGTTGGCATGCACACCTTAATTTCTCTATATGCTTGGACTTCTTAGAGCATGAAAGCTGGGGTCCAAGAAGGAGGCAGGCATTCCTAAAGACCAAGGAGAGAAATGAGTGGCCTATGTGACCTAACCAGCCTGCAGCAGGCCACCACCAACCTAAGCCTCCACTGGACACTCCCGGGCAAGTCTGGGTCAGTCACTTGAGGGGTCATTGCTCCTTTCTCCTGGGTCCTGCTGCAGGGTTGGGGGCACTGAGTGTAGCAGTACATACATGGGAACTTCTGAAGGAGGTCGCCATTATCTTCATTACCTTCACCATTGTTTGGCCCCAGGTAAATAGCAGGGAGGGAACACAGCTCCACCCATCAACAGAAAATTGGATTAAAGATTTACTGAGCGTGGCCCTGCCCATCAGAACAAGATCCAGTTTCCCCCTCAGTCAGTCTCTCCCATCAGGAAGCTTCCATAAGCCTCATATAATTCTCCATCAGAGGGCAGACAGACTGGAAACCACAATCATAGAAAACTAAACAATTGATCACATCGACCACAGCCTTGTCTAACTCAATAAAACTATGAATCAGGCCATGTAGGGCCACCTAAGATGGACAGGTCATGGTGGGAGAGTTCTGACAAAATGTGGTCCACTGGAGAAGAGAGTAGGAAACCACTTCAGTATTCTCACCTTGAGAAGCCCATGAACAGTATGAAAAGGCAGGAAGATAGGACACTGAAAGCTGAACTCCCCAGGTTGGTAGGTGCCCAATATGCTACTAGAGATCAGTGGAGAAATAACTCCAGAAAGAATGAAGAGACAGAGCCAAAGCAAAAACAACACCCAGTTGTGACTGGTGATAGAAGCAAAGTCTGATGCTGTAAATAGCAATATTGCACAGGAACCTGGAATGTTAGTCCATGAATCAAGGAAAATTGGAAGTGGTCAAACAGGAGATGGCAAGAGTGAATGTCGACATTTTAGGAATCAGAGAACTAAAATGGACTGGGATGGGTGAATTCAACTCAGATGACCATTATATCTACTACTGAGGGCAAGAATCCCTTAGAAGAAAGGGAGTAGCCTTCACAGTCAAGAAAAGAGTCCGAAATGCAGTACTTGGATGCAATCTCAAAAACAACAGAATGATGTCTGTTTGTTTCCAAGGCAAACCATTCAATATCACAGTAATCCAAGTCTATGCCCTGACCAGTAATGGTGAAAACCTGAAGTTGAACAGTTCTATGAAGACTTACAGAACGTCTAGAACTAACACTCAAAAAATATGTTCCTTTTCATTATAGGGACTGGAATGCAAAAGTAGGAAGTCAAGAAACACCTGGAGTAACAGGCAAATTTTGCCTTGGAGTACAGAATGAAGCAGGGCAAAGGCTAATAAAGTTTGCCGAGAGAATGCACTGGTCATAGCAAACACTCTCTTCCAACAACTCAAGAGGAGACTCTACACATGGACATCACCAGATAGTAGATACTGATTCAGATTGATTATATTCTTTGCAGCCAAAGATGGAGAAGTTCTATACAGTCAGCAAATACAAGAGCGGGAGCTGACTGTGGCTCAGATCATGAACTCCTTATTGCAAAATTCAGACTTAAATTGAAGAAAGTAATGAAAACCACTAGACCATTCAGGTATGACCTAAATCAAATCCCTTACGATTATACAGTGGAAGTGAGAAATAGACTTAAGGGACTAGATCTGATAGACAGAGTGCCTGATGAACTATGGATGGAGATTCATGACACTGTATAGGAGGCAGTGATCAAGACCATCCCCAAGAAAAAGAAATGCAAAAACCAAAAATGGCTGTCTGAGGAGGCCTTGCAAATAGCTGTGAAAAGAAGAGAAGCAAAAAACAAAGGAGAAAAGGAAATATATACCCATTTGAATACAGAGTTCCAAAGGATAACAAGGAGAGATAAGAAAACCTTCCTCAGCCATCAGTGCAAAGAAATAGAGGAAAACAATAGGATGGGAAAGACTAGAGATCTCTTCAAGAAAATTAGAGATACCAAGGGAACATTTCGTGCAAAGATGGGCTCAATAAAGGAGAGAAATGGTATGGACCTAACAGATGCAGAAGATATAAGAAGAGGTGACAAGGATAAACAGAACTGTACAGGAAAAATCTTCACGACCCAGATAATCATGATGGTGTGATCACTCACCTAGAGCCAGACATCCTGGAATGTGAAGTCAAGTGGGCCTTAGGAAGTATCACTATGAGTAAAGCTACTGGATGTGATGGAATTCCAGTTGAGCTATTTCAAATCCAGTTGTGAAAGTGTGCACTCAATATGCCAGCAAATTTGGAAAACTCAGCAGTGGCCATAGGACTGGAAAGGGTAATTTTTCATGCCAATCGCTAAGAAAGGCAATGCCAAAGAATGCTCAAACTACCACACAATTGCACTCATCTCACATGCTAGTAAAGTAAGTAATGCTCAAAATTCTCCAAGGCAGGCTTCAACAGTACTTGAACTGTGAACTTCAAAATGTTCAAGCTGGATTTAGAAAAGGCAGAGGAAACAGAGCAAATTGCCAACATCCACTGGATCATAGAAAAAGCAAGAGAGTTTCAGAAAAACATCTATTTTTGCTTTATTGACTATGCCAAAGCCTTTGACTGTGTGGATCACAACAAACTGTGGGAAATTCTGAAAGAGATGGGAATACCAGACCACCTGACCTGTCTCTTGAGAAATCTGTATGCAGGTCAGGAGGCAACAGTTAGAACTGGACATGGAACAACAGACTGGTTCCAAATCGGGAAAGGAGTATGTCAAAGCTGAATGTGGTGACCCTGTTTATTTAACTTATATGCAGAGTACATCATGCAAAATGCTGGACTGGATGAAGCACAAGCTGGAATCAAGATTGCCAGGAGAAATATCAATAACCTCAGATATGCAGGTGACACCACCCTTATGGCAGAAAGAAAGAAGAACTAAAGAACCGCTTGATGAAAGTGAAAGAGAAGAGTAAAAAAGTTGGCTTAAAATTCAATGTTCAGAAAACTAATATCATGACATCTGGTCCCATCACTTCATGGCAAATAGATGGGGAAACAATGGAAACAGTGACAGACTTTATTTTGGGGGGCTCCAAAATCACTACAGATGATGACTGCAGTCATTAAAAGATGCTTGCTCCTTGGAAAAAAAGTTATGACCAACCTAGACAGCATATTAAAAAACAGAGACATTACTTTGCCAACAAACATCCATCTAGTCAAGGCTATGGTTTTTCCAGTAGTCAGGTATGGATGTAAGAGTTGGACTACAAAGAAAGCTGAATGCCAAAGAATTGATGCTCTTGAACTGTGGTGTTGGAGAAGACTCTTTAAGAGTCCCTTGGAAAGCAAGGAGATCCAACCAGGCCATCCTAAAGGAAATCAGTGCTGAATATTCATTGGAAGGACTGATGCTGAAGCTGAAATTCCAATTTTTGGCCCCCTCATGTGAAGAACTGACTCATTTGAAAAGACCCTGATGCTGGGAAAGATTGAAGGCGAGAGGAGAAGGGGACAACAAAGGATGAGATAGTTGGATGGCATCACCGACTCAGTGGACATGGGTTTGAAAGGACTCCAGGAGTTGGTGATGGACAGGGAGGCCTGGCGTGCTGCAGTCCATGGAGTAGCAGAGTTGGACACTACTGAGCAACTGATCTGAACTGATATGACCTAGCCTCAGAGGTCACCAAACACCACTTCCACTTATCTGTTGAACAAATAGTCACAAGCCCATGTGGATTCAAGGAGAGGAGACGTAGACCCGTAAGATGGATAGAGTATCATGGGATTTTCAGCTGTTTTTTTTTTTTGTTTGTTTGTTTTTTTAATACCACCACACTTAGATTCACTCTTCTTTATGGGAACCAAATTCTCTTGGTTCTAACTTTAAAACATATCTTAAATCCTATCACTTCTCACCACCTCCATTGTCATCACACTGGTCCCAGGATTCTCCCCCTAAGAATAGTCTGTTAAGAATCCTTGCCTCCATCTGACCTGCCTAAAGACTATTTTCAACAGAGCTATCAGAGTGGTCCTATTAGTCATTAATCATATCATAACATTCCTTCACCCAAACCTTAAAGGAATCCCCACTGCTCTCGGAGTATAATTAAGTTCTTATGGTGGCACCTAGAGCACCTCTCCTCCCTCATCTCCCAGTACTCATCCCTTTGCTGCTTCTGCTCTAGCTTCACTGGTTTCTTGTTATTCCTTGAACATACTAAACAGTCTCAACTCAGGGCCTTTGCACTTGCTGTTTCCTCTGCCAAGAATGACTTCCCCCTAGATATCTGCATGTTTACTCCTTCGCCTCCTGTAGGAGTCAGCAGTGAAAACTTTGCTCACCTATCTCAAAAGAACACCTCACTTCACCTCATGCTCTGTTTTTTCCATAACACCATCATCATCTAACACATAATGTATTTTCTTACTTCTCTTGTTTCTTGACTGCCTCTCGCATTAGAATGTAACCTCCATGAAGACAAGGATTTTCTCTTTTTTGTTCACCACTGTATCTCTAGAATATCAACATACTTGGTATGTAACAGATATTCAGCATATATTTGCTAAGTGAATGAGGGAATGAATGAATGATGGGAAAAGTTATGCTCTGTCAAATTCTGCTCAAAAATTGTTCTGATATAATAAAATGTTTTAAATAGGCTGATAAAGGAACAGGATTTGACTCTATGGAGAAAATATGGGAGGTCTGCTTCCCTTTTATAGGGACAGTGTGTCAATGTTTCAACATAGTTGGGTTTTCTCTTCATCCTTAGATATGTGTGTTGGAAGGGCAGAGAGGAGGCATTGCTGTGTAGCAGAAAGAGGTATAGAAATGAACTTCTATTAATTAGTGATATGATCAAATATAACTCACTTTATCTCCTTAGCTGATTTCAGTTGTGTTTATATGGTGTGTTCCATACATTTGTATATCTTTATATGAATCTCTCACTTATGGTTACTGTATGTTTCCATATTTATGTTACACTTCAATTTAAAAGTTCACTGAAAAGTTTCCACCTAAAGAATTTATATAGATCCCCTGGAGGAGGAAATGGCAACCTACTCCAGTATTCTTGCCTGGAAAATTCCATGTACAGAGGAGCCTGGCAGGCTACAGTACATGGGGTGGCAAAGAGTCAGACACTAGTGAGCAAGTAACACAAAGCCTTTTATATATCTATACATCTAAATAAATATATATATATGTATGTGTGTGTGTGTGTGTCTGTATATATATATATATATATATATATATATATACCCTAAGGAGAATTTGGATATTTAACCTGACTAATGACTTGGATAAATATGAGAGGAAAAGAAGCAATGTAAGTGATAGGAACTGGCAGGGGGAGTTCAACTCATGCCTTGAAAAAAAATTAGGATGATGAGCTTCAAAGTGGTTGAGATTTGATACAGGGGAGCCCTCAAATATGAATTCTTCTTGTTTTTCCTAGACCTCTCTAAACTCTTTGGTCTATGCAGAGGAGCAAACCCAGAATGTATCTGGAATTCCCAATAAACTACTGGACTAATTCTTGTTCTACTTTCTCATAGTATCATTTCCAGTTTACTCCAGAAGGTGCTTTCTTTCATACAGTCTATTTCTGTGACTTTTTTTTTTTTTTAATCTGTCAAAAGCCTTCAGGACTCTAAAAGGCCATGTGAAAAATCAAGGGAGGACCATTTACAGATGGTGAGAGAGGCTGCATACCATATTTCAGAAGAAGTCCCACAAGTTGAAAAATCACAGATAGTCTTTTGAAATGGTTGTCCAGGCAGGATTTCATGACTAACAGTGAAGTGTTTGAAGAAGGTAGTTTTATTTCCCACTGTGAGGCACTCTGAACAAAATAAAGACATTCTAAGCTCAGGGCTGACATTCTACACCTCACCTATTATCCATAGCAGAGAGAAATCCCTTTCACAGAGTTCCCAGGTATAGAAGCTAATTGCAGTAGTTCCCCTGCACTTCCTTTTATGATTGAAACTTGGGGCAGTACAGCGTGCTGATTATATTGATAATCACACAGTGGTTGGTCTGCTTTAAGAAGGGAAGATCTATTTTTTCATGCTCAGACTCATTCATGTTACTCAGTAAGATGCCTCACCCTAATTCTCACAGCTCATCTTTGGTGCTGCTGATTTTAAGGTTTATATTAGTTAATTATCGAATCAGTTATCTATTTCTATGTAACAAACTACCCTCCCCCCATTTATTTTGCTCATGAATTTGAAATTTGGACAGAGCTTGACAAGGATGGTTCATCAGTGGGGCAACTTGACTGAAAGCTGGGTGATACACTGTCAAGCTGACCCACTCACATGGCAGGCAAGTAGATGCTGGCTGTTGGGTGGGAATTCAGCCAGGGCTATAAGTCAAAGGGCCTGTTTCTCTCCACACGGTCTCTCCATAAGCTGCTTGGGTCTTGATCTTAGGTATTTAAGACAGACTGTTCCCAAAAAACAAGATGAAGTACATGACATTTTTATTATCTATCTTTGGAAGTTAGAATGCCACTCTGCCATATCCTACTCATTAGGGTAATTGAAAGACCATGCAGATTCAAGAGGAAGAGACATGGACTCCCCATTTCTTGATGAAGGAATGACAGGGTTCTAAAGGAACATGTACATGGAGATATTATTGTGGCCATCTTCGGTAAACAGGATGTGCTGCAGATGTTGAAACAGTAGCTAACCCAGAGGAGTGACAAGATGCTTATGAAACAAACATGTATGAACAAGCGTGTGTGAGATGTGTATGCCGAAAAGAATCTTTGGGGCCTCTTCCACATACATTCATGAGAGATTGTTTAAGCCAATCATCCAGAAGAGGTAGAAACAGAGGACTACCTGTGATCTCTCATTCTACTCTCTGCTGTCCTTTCCTCCCCAAGGAACAAAATATGGATAATTTCTAGGGCCACTGTACTGAAACTCAGACAGGGCTGAGTTTTTCTTCCTTAAAGGAAAGCCTAAGGCAAAATATGTATACTAGTTGGAGTTTGTGTTTTTTGTCTAAATTGGGAAAAAAAAATCAAGTAGAGCCTCCATCAGCCAGTTTACCACATTCTAAATTCTCTATTTATATCTGGATTGGTAAATTAGGGTATTGTAAATCCCTAGATAAGGGGAACAGAGAAGGCAGGCACCCCACTCCAGTACTCTTGCCTGGAAAATTCCAAGGATGGAGGAGCCTGGTAGGCTGCAGTCCACGGGGTAGCTAAGAGTCGGACACGACTGAGCAACTTCACTTTCACTTTTCACTTTCATGCATTGGAGAAGGAAATGGCAACCCACTCCAGTGTTCTTGCCTGGAGAATCCCAGGAAAGGTGGAGCCTGGTGGGCTGCTGCCTATGGGATCGCATAGAGTCGGACACGACTGAAGTGACTTAGCAGCAGCAGCAGACAAGGGGAAGAGAAAGAGGAGGATTTGCCAGGTTCTTTAATCCAATCTATAGTTCAGTGGTAAAGAATCTTCCTGCCAGGCAGGAGACTTGAGTTCGATCCCTTGGTCAGGAAGATACCCTGGAGAAGGAAATGGCAACCCACTACAGTAATTTTGCCTGGGACATCCCGTAAACAGAGGAACCCAGAGGGTTACAGTCCACAGAGTTGCAAAGAGTCAGACACGATTTAGAAATCAAACAACAGCAATGAATAAAGAGGACAATGTTGTTCAGTGATTTACTTAGCTCCTTGCTTTATCAATTGATTAAGAACCCAAATTCATAAAGGGTGTAACTAGTATCCCAAAATTTCCAAAATATAAATATAAGTAGAGTTTAACCTATGGTTCAAAATTAGCAACTCATGTAAAGACAATAGAGTTTGGAATAGGCTGTAAGGCACAGATTGGAGCTCTTGAGTTATTGTTGAAGAGGAGGAAAGGCAAGTTGGGAAGAGGATGACTGGTTTTGTCTGGGGACTTTGAAGAAATAGGCCAGTTTGTACTTTTCTTTTAGCCCTGTCACATCTGTTGGCAAGTAGACTCCAGACACCTGCAGGCTTGCTGCCACTCATTCTCAGAACCCCCAATAGGTTGCTTGAGCTAGATGTCCAGAGTACTAACCCCACCTCCTTTACTGTTTCACAGTCCAGGATTGATGTACCCAGGGAATTGAGCCTTCTTTGACTCCCTTTTTCCTGGAACATTTCAGCATCAAAGATTTTTTCCAGCTCACCTGCTGAAGTTATGGCTTTTAGAGTAAGTATGACGTATACCAATGGGCATCCAGCCAGTCAACATTATGTATTGAGTATTGAATTTCACTATGCCAGACAAGGTACTAGACACTGGTTATAGGTTGTGAGCAAAACAGACCTAGTCCTTAGCTTCACAGAGTAAAAACCTAGTGGAGGAAGCAGACAATAAACCATAAATAGACAAAATTCCCAAATAATATGTACTTACAAATTGTGGTGAGTGCTTTGAAAGAACTAAACAGGTTGCACAGCCATAGGATAGAGTTAGTGAAGCATCAACCTGAATAGGTCCAGCATCTTGACTTATTCTTGAAAACATTTTTTCTGTGTGGCTACACCCATATTTGCCCTAAGCAATAATATGTGTGTGCAGGTCAAGAAGCAACAGTTAGAACTGGACATGGAAGAACAGACTGGTTCCTAATCGGGAAAGGAGTATGTCAGGGCTGTATATTGTCATCCTGTTTATTTAATGTATATGCAGAGTACATCATGCAAAATGCTGGGCTGGATGAAGAACAAGCTGGAATCAAGATTTCCAGGAGAAATATCAATAACCTCAGACATGCAGATGACACCACCCTTATGGCAGAAAGTGAAGAACTAAAAAGCCTCTTGATGAGTGAAAAAGGAGAGTGAAAAAACTGGCTTAAGGCTCAACATTCAGAAAACTGAGATCATGGCATCTGGTCCCATCGTTTCATGGGAAATAGATGGGGGAAAAATGGAAACAGTGACAGTCTTTATTTTGGGGGACTCCAAAATCACTGCAGATGATGACTGCAGCCATGAAATTAAAAGACACTTGCTCCTTGGAAGAAAAACTATGACCAACCTAGACAGTATATTAAAAAGCAGAGACATCACTTTGCCAGCAAAGGTCTGTCCAGTCAAAGCTATGGTTTTTCCATGTATGGATGTGAGGGTTGGACTATAAAGAAAGCTGGGCACCAAAGAATTGACGCTTTTGAACTGTGGTGTTGGAGAAGACTCTTGAGAGTCCCTTGGACTGCAAAGAGATCCAACCAGTCCATCCTAAAGGAAATCAGTGCTGAATATTCATTGGAAGGACTGATCCTGAAGCTGAAACTCCAATACTTTGGCCACCTGATGCGAAGAACTGACTCCTTAGAAAAGACCCTGATGCTGGGAAAGATTGAAGGCAGGAGGAGAAGGGGATGACAGAAGATGAGATGGTTGGATGGCATCACCAAATCGACAGACATGACTTTGAGCAGGTTTTGGGAGTTGGTGATGGACAGGGAAGCCTGGCGTGCTGCAGTCCATGAGGTCACAAAGAGTCGGACACGACTGAGTGACTGAACTGAACTGATGCTGAATAATAATAACAGCAACAGTGGTAGTATTGCAATAATAGCAATCCTTGACAATTGTATATGCCTGACTATGTTCAAGGCACTTTTGTAAGTGACTTACATGTCAGTCAGTCAGTCAGTTCAGTCACTCAGTCATGTCCGATTCTTTTCGACCCCATGAATCGCAGCACGCCAGGTCTCCCTGTCCATCACAAACTCCCGGAGTTTGCTCAAACTCATGCCCATCAAGTCGGTGATGCCATCCCGACTTACATGTATTGACTCATTTAATATAGTATTACAAATGGCTCGATTTGTACCAGAATGTAAGGTCTGCTATTACCCTTATCTCTCAAATCCATGAATCATCGTCTTGCTCCTCGAATCCCATCTCTCACACACACACATCCCTGCCCTTCTCCTTCAGCTTCTTGCAGCTGAGACGTGTGAATGAAGGATGGAGCAGCATATCTGTTTGGTGCATGGTTGTCATGGCTGACCCACTCCTGGGGCTGTGCTACTGTCCTCATGTGTGTTCTGCACTATTTCTCCATTCCCTGTTGCCTTCTCCTTACTCTATGTTCCTTAAATACTGCACAGTTGCAGCACTGATCAACCTTTTCAGAGAGGCAATCCTATCAATATCCAACTGGAAAGAAAGATGACTACTGCAAAGATATGGGAGACAATGTTGGGTCTGGAGATTTCAAAATCACACAGAGAGATAAACTTGTGCATGGAATATTACTCAGCCGTTGAAAAGAATTCATTTGAATCAGTTCTAATGAGATGGATGAAACTGGAGCCCATTATACAGAGTGAAGTAAGCCAGAAAGATAAAGAACATTACAGCATACTAACACATATATATGGAATTTAGAAAGATGGTAACAATAACCCTCTATGCAAAACTTGTGCACACTAATTTTCTAACACATTTTTAGTAGCTAGGTTCCTTTTCAAATGAAATATTTGGAAACTCCAATATATAAGACAGAGTTGGTGGGAGCTCCATGGTCTAGGTCTACCCTTTTTCCTCCTTATGGGACCCAAGTCAGCCACATGAAACTCAACAACTCTGTAGAACTCAGTTTTAAAACATTACACTTAGCAATTACAAGGAGCAATTATGAGTAATTGAGAAGAGGATTACATTTTTTAAAGTGCAGTTTTAGGAAATTAGTTGGAAGTAATATACAGCAATAATTGAATGAGGAAAATAGAGCTGAAGAGACTAACAGATTGCTCCTGATCTCCTGATTTGAGATGTACTAATAATGTTTCATCTTCATATAGTATGTTCTGATAATTAGAAACTTATCATACACATTCGGAGAAGGCAATGGCACCCCACTCCTGTAGTCTTGCCTGGGAAATTCCATGGATGGAGGAGCCTAGAAGGCTACAGTCCATGGGGTCGCGAAGAGTCGGACGCAACTGAGTGACTTCACTTTCACTTTTCACTTTCATGCACTGGAGAAGGAAATGGCAACCCACTCCAGTATTCTTGCCTGGAGAATCCCAGGGACGGCGAAGCCTGTTGGGCCGCCTTCTATGGGGTCGCACAGAGTCGGACACAACTGACGCGACTTAGCAACAGCAGCAGCTGCATACCCATTATCTTACTTGCCCCCACAACACTGCCATGTGACATGCAAGAGGACTGTCATTATCTCCATTTTATAATTGAGGAAGACTCATTCATTAAGACCATACAAAAATATGTAAACTGAGAAATACAGTTCTTGGTTTGTAAGTTAAGATTTTTCTTTTCTGTCCAAAGCAGTAACTTCATAGATGTGAAGAAATGGAACACAGGACAGATATATTTCAATAGAGAAAGATGAGTTGACCCAAAGCAGTATTTCCCAGGATGTGTTCATGGGATGTTATAGGTATATTCATGGATGTTATTTGGAGAAACTGAATCTATCTTTAAATGAAGTTGGTTAACATCAGGTGCAACTTATGTCTTTAAGTTATAGTATTGCTCAGATATTTAATAATCTGAAGTGCATTAGCTCCCTCTAAATGGAGGATATAATACAAGGAATCTCCCACTTTTTTTGACACAGTACTCTGTCTATTCTTAAAGAGATGGAGTACCAAACCACCTTACCTGTCTTCTGAGTAACCTGTATGAGGGTTGAGAAGCAACAGTTAAAATGGGACATGGAACAACTCACTGGTTCAAAATTGGAAAAAGAATATATTGTCATCATAATTATTTAATTTATATGCAGATAACATCATGAGAAATGCTGGGCTGGATGAATCACACACTGAATCAAGATTGCTGGGAGAAATATCAACAACCTGAAATATACAGATGATACCACTCTAATACTTTGGCCACTTGATGCAAAGAACTGACTCATTGGGAAAGACCCTGATGCTGGGAAAGATTGAAGGCAGGAGGAGAAAGGGATGACATAGGATGAGATGGTTGGATGACATCACAGACTCCATGGACATGAATTTGATAAAGCTCCTGGAATTGGTGATGGACAGGAAAGCCTGGTGTGCTGCAGTCCATGGGGTCACAAAGAGTCAGACGTGACTGTGTGACTGAACTGAACTGACCACTCTAATGACAGAAAGTGAAGAGGAACTAAAGAGCCTCTTGATAAGAGTGAAGGAGGAGAGAGAAAAAGTTGCCTTAAATTCAACATTCAAAAAACTAAGATCATGGCACCAGTCCCACCACTTCATGGTAAATAGAAGGGGAGAAAGTGGAAACAGTGACAGATTTTATTTTCTTGGGCTCCAAAATCACTGTGGATGGTGACTGAAGTCATGAAATTAAAAGACACTTGCTCCTTGGAAGGAAAGCTGTAATAAACCTAGACATCTGCATATTAAAAAGCAGAGACATCACTTTGCCAACAAAGGTCCTCGTTAGTCAAAAGCTGTGGTTTTTCCAGTAGTCATGTATGGATGTGAGAGTTGAACCATAAAGAAGGCTGAGTGCCAAAGAATTGATGCTTTTGAATTGTGGTGCTGGAGAAGACTCTTGTGAGTCCCTTGGACAGCAAGGATCAAACCAGTCAAATCCTAAAGGAAATCAATCCTGAATTCTCATTGGAAGCACTTTTGCTAAAGCTGAAGCTCCAATACTTTGGCCACATGATGCAAAAGAGCTGACTCATTGGAAAAGACTCTAATGCTGGGAAATACTGAAGCCAAAAGGAGAAGGGAGCAGCAGAGGATGATATGGTTAGATAGCATCACTGACTCAATAGGCATGAATGTGAGCAAACTCTGAGATAGTGGAGGACAGGAGCCTGGCATGCTACAATCCATGGAGTCACAAAGAGTTGGACACAACTTAACAACTGAAGAAAAACAGCAACATTTTGTCTTTAGGGGCATTCATAGAGTTTGATAAGTTTCTATGAAATGAATTTTGGGAACTGTAGTCTAGACCATGGATTTAACATAAACTTTATGTAAAGAGCTTGATAGTAAGCAGTTTAGGTTCTGCAGGCCTTATGATCTATGTTGCAAGTACTCAACTCTACCATTATAGCAGGGAAGTAGCCATCAGTAACAAGCAAACAAATGGGCATGGCTGTGTTCCTTTAGGGATACTGAAATTTGAATTCCATATAATTTTCATGTGTCATGAAATATTCTTATTTTGATTGTTTCAAACTATTTGAAAGTGTAAAGTCCATTCTTTGCTCTTAGGCTGTAAAAAAATAGCCAGCAGGTTGGATTCTAGAACTGAGGGCACTAACTGTGGAGGACTGGCTTCAGGATGAAGAATGCATGCAGAGACAGCTATGGTTGGGACATCTGTGGTATACGGGAAAGAGAGGGGATGGTGGTGAAGGCTGGCCTTAATGCCCTCAGAATTCTGCCCAGGACTTGGCACTGTTGTGAAGTGTAACTTGGTAAGAACTTCATTCATCTCAGCTTCTCATTTAGCCTGGGTCATTTACCTGTGGCAATGATATTTGGGGTAAACTCACCACATATGTCTCAGTCAAAAACAATGACTGGAACAACAGTAGCAAGACAGCTCATTGACTCTCATGTCTGAAGAAATCTTGTTAACCTTTGTTTGCCATCTTGCTCCTTGGTGAGCCTTAATTTTTCCTGTCAAATCCCCTCCTCAATGGCAGGCACTTGTATTTTGGCCCTCTCTTGGGATTATCACGCTGTAAATGCTACAAATACCACTCAGTTATCTCAAAGCAGTATTTGAAATGAAGTGATTCTTTTGTTAGCCATAATTTCTATTCCTTCTGTCTGACTGAAAAGAAAAAAGCATGATGTGAGAGTTGTGAGTTAAGGTTTATTTGGGGCCAGATGTGGACTGTAGCCATTGAGTCAGCTTCTCAGATAGCTCTGAGGAACTGTTCTGAAGAGGTAAGAGGGGACGTCAGAATATACATGATTTTGGTAAAGGGAAGTACATGCAACCAAGCACATATTTTTTTCAGAAGATTGCTGCTGGTCATGAGGAGCAGATGTCTCCATTAATGATTTTAGTACTTTTAAGATAGGAGGCTATGCAAGAAATTTGGCTCAAAAAAAATCTCCTGAAAATATCTAACTATCTGAAGACCTGTTATGCCAGCTTTTCCAAGACCACAGGGTGCCTCATTCCTGATCTTCACCCTGAATTCATTTCAGGGCATAATGAAGATCAGAAATTACAGTGGCTAGTAACCTAATCCTCATAGAGGCAGATCACAAGTGGCAATTTTTAATTGGTGGGGTTCCCTCGTGTCATATATTTGATCATGGTTTGGGAAGCACTTCATCACCATTTTGTCTTATGGTGCTAGGAATGCTCATTCCTAGGTCAGTTAAAGGATTTCTTTGAAAAGCCTTTCAATGTGCTATCAGGGGACTAGGCCTTATTAACAGTAGCCAAAACTCTGGACCCCCTATGTTACTAGTCTGTTTTGGTCCAGGAAAGTATTCCCTCTTGTTGTTTCTTCCCATATCAAGAGTTACATGTTATTAATCTTATCTCATTATCTAATCATTAATCACTAATCATTAATCTCATATAGAACTGTATATCTAGTCAACTGCTTCAAGTAACCTAGTCATCATTGTTTTGAAGGTTCAATCACACATTTGGTAATGGAAGAAACAGTAATTTTGTTAAACAGGCAAAACACAAATAATATAGCTAGTGATATTGATAAGATTAAGAACACTGGAAAAGTTGCCCTGCCCTCCTTCGAGGGATCTTCCCAACCCCTGAATCAAACCCACATTTCTTAGGTCTCCTGCACTGGCAGGCCAGGTCTTTACCACTAGCACCACCTGGGAAACCCCACTAATAATATCATAAGTAAGAAATTTAGCCAAGAATGTCTAGTAGGTGCAGCTCAGAATATTCACAGGTTACCTAACTTTGTTCTGCACCAATCCTTCTTTTTAAGAGAGATTATATTTTGGGATTGTTAATAAGGCATCCAGCTCAATTTCATAGATTTTAGTCTGTCTACCCTTAGTATGGTTTAACTGTTCCTAAAATAAAGAAGACTTTAAACTTGAAGGACCATAGCTTGGTGTTAGCCACATAAATTCATTTCATAATTGTGAGAGGTTTCATATTTTTATTTAAATAATATTTATTTCTTTTAATATTGTTTATTGTAACACTCATTCACATTTACATAATGTTACTGCTTCATGTAGTAACATTATATGCAGAGTACATCATGTGAACTGTGGAGCTTGATAAAGCACAAGCTGGAATCAAGATGGCAGGGGGAAATATTAATAATCTCAGATATGCAGAAGATACCACCCTTATGGCAGGAAGCGAAGAGGAATTAAAGAGGCTCTTGATCAAGGTGAAAGAGGAGAGTGAAAAAGCTGACTTAAAACTTGACATTCAAAAAACAAAAATCAGAGAACAAGATGGCAGAAGAGTAGGTGGACATGGAGCACATCTCTCTCCACGGATGCATCAGGAATACACTTCAGACACAGAAGTGCGTGCAGAACACCACCTTAGAGTGGACAGGAGTACCTGACCAGAGGAAAAGAATATGTAGAACCACACAAAACTCAGTAGGATGAAGGAACCAGGGGAAAAAACAGGAGTGTTAGTAGGACTGGACCTGCCCTTGGTGGGCAGGGGAACTGAAGCAGGCGTCTGATCCCCACATCGGGACAATTGTCTGAGTCGGAGGAGAAACATTTAAGGCTGAGAGTGAAACAATTAATCTGTGGCAGTCTAGATGGAATGAGAGAATCAGACAGTCCTTGCCGCAGCCATACATACCCTAGATGGTGTAGCGGCTGGGAGCAGAAGTTTAGGGATTATGGAGCAATCCCAGGGTGAGGGCTGCTGTTGACTGCAGAGAGATGGATTGAGGGGATGTGAGGGAGGAGAGCGTGGTTGGAAATGTCTGTGGTGGAAAGCCGGGCAGCCATAGAAGCAAGGTGATACTGCTGAGTCACACGTAGCCACTACCATAGCCTCTTTCCCTCTCATGCCAGCTTTGGCAGCTGAATAGAGAGGCTGGCTCATCAAACATCTGACGCACTGAACTACAGAGTAGGACTCCACCCAGGGTCCCCCCTTAAGTGCCTGCCTTGCCAATCTACAGAGTAAGACCCCAGCCGGGGGGGGGGGGCCCTCTATGTGCCTGATGCGCTGAACAACAAAGGACCCGAGGTAAGGAAGCCCTCTAAGTGCCTTGAACAGGCAGAGCTAGGGAGAAAGATCGGCCAAAGAGGCCTTCTGATTGCCAGCTACAAGAGGCTCGAGAAAAGACTCTGACAGGGCCATAACTCCTGCGGTGGAGGCAGTTCACGTCCTGCACACTTGGCGCTGCCAGGGTCCCCGCAAGCCAAGCAGCTGCGCCAACTTCATGCTCAACTCTCACTGGGGCAGAGCTGCCACAGGCAAAAAATTCTTGCATCTGTGCATGCAGGGTCACTTCAGTCGTGTCCGACTCATTGTGACCCTGCAGACTGTAACCTGTCAGGATTCTCTGTCAGGGAAGGGGGGTTCTCCAGGCAAGAATACTGGAGCATATTGGCCTATACTGGGTGCCATAACCTTCTAGAGCACTATATTTCCTTCCTACTGCCCTAGCCGCCAACTCCCCTGAGTACCTGGTGCTGCCAGAACCCCTGCGACCCAAGCAGCCGCACTCCATACCTAGCCCTCACAGGCTCAAACCTAAGTTCTCCAGGGCAGTCTCAGAAGCAAAGCGCAGTGAACGACCCACATGCAGAGATGGAAATAAAACCACAATTGAAACCCAGGGACAGGGTGGCTAAGGAAGAAGACCCAAAACTTTCCCACCAGCTGTAAAAGCTGCAGGTTAAATCCACATGATCAACTGGGCAGACTCTGTGTCTATGGAATATATAAAAGGGCATTGAGAGCTCTCACAAAAGAAAACGTGCTAGCTCGGATAGCTGTGGACATTGGAGGCAGGAACACAGAGGAGTTGGACCAGATCAGAATCTGAGCTGCCCCCACAGCAGGTCCAGAGTTCAGTGCAGTGTTATAGGACATACTAGGGAGGTGAGGTGGACTATGACAGCCAGCGAGGGAAAGAACTCTGACAGCAGTGACTCAAAAAAACATTTATTATTCTTAAGTTTTGATTTTTTTTCCCTCGTTCTGAAGATTCTCTTGGATTTTTTTTCTTTTGTTTCCTCCCCCCCCCTTTTGTAGTTGTCAATTTTATTTGCACTATGAAATCTAATTAAGTTTTTGAGCTTTCTTCTTCTTCTTCTTCTTTTTTTTCTCAGTCACATTCTTTATTGTTGTTATAAACCTGTACCTCTATGTTGGACTTTTTCAGTTCTGGGGAGTTTTCCTTTTTTTCTTTTTCTCTTTTTTTTTAATTTTAATTTTTAATTCTTTAAACCTATTATTTTTTTTACATCTATTCTTTTGTTTGTTTTTCCTACTGTTCTTTTCCCCTCACAGTTAAGCTTTAATATATATAAATCTTCTTTATCTACCTCTACTTAACTTTGCATAACTATTCTTTCTTTCCTTTCCTCTCAACATATTTGTTAGTTTTATTTTCATTGCTTTATTCCCCAGTTGGCACCTTGCTTTATTTTTGTTTTCCAGTTTGCACTTCAGTTAGTTTTGTTCAGGTAGATATAATTTTTGCTTTCCTTTGTTCACCGGGTCACTCTGTTGTACTTTATTTTTGCTGGACTGTTTTGATTTTGCTTATTGGTGTATATGTATATGTATACATTCAGTCACAATTTTTATTGTTATAAATCTCTGCATCAACATTGGGCTTTTGCAATTCTGTGGAGTTTTCCCCTATGTTTTTTTCCTTTTCTCTTTCTTCTTCCATTTTTTTTCTTTTCTCTTTTTTATAATTTTAACTTTTAATTTTTTAAAACCTATTCTATTTTTTCTACATCTATTCCTTAGTTTGCCTTTCTTACTACTCTTTTCCAATTGAAGTTAACCTTTAATGTATATAAATCTTCTTCATCTACCTCTATTTAATATTGCATTGCTATTCTTTCTTTCTTTTCCTCTCAACATATTTGTTAGTTTTGTTTTCATTGCTTTATTTCCCACTTGGCACCTTGCTTTAGTTTTGTTCTCCAGTTTGTGCTTTAGCTAGTTTTTTTCTTAACTGGTAAATATAATTTTTTATTTCCTTTGTTCACTGGTTGATCTATTGTACTTTATTTTTGTTGAACTGTTTTGACTTTGCTCATGGGTGTATATCTATATGTGTATATTCCATTATTTTAGGTATTTGCCTGATTTTATAACTGCCATTTGTCTGGAGTTCTTCTTTGGTTTCTTGTTTTGGGATATTTGTTTTAATCTCACTTAATACCATAACAAACCACTTGTGGAATCTTCATTCCTGACCAGAGATCAAGCCCTGAGCCTTTGGAGTGGGAGCACTGACTCCAAGACCCTAGACTACCAGAGAACTAACCTTAGTGGGTATCAAATAGTGAGAACTCACAAAGAGGAAACCACTGGAATACAAGACCAAGCATCACCCAACCACCAGTAGCACCCTGTGCAGGACTTCTCATCTAAACAACAAACAAAACAAAAATACAAACCCAATCATCAGCAGACAGGATTACCACCTCACTCAGCCTTGCCCATCAGAGGAAAAACAAACAAACAAAAACTCAGCACAAGTCTCACCCTATAGGAAGCTTTCACAAACCACTGGACCAACCTTAGGAGGGGAGAAACCAAAAGGAAGAAAGAATTCAACCTTGAAGCCTGGGAAAAGGAGATGTCAAATACAATAAGTTAAAAAAAAAAATAATGAAATGACAGAGAAACACTGCACAAATGAAGGAACAAACTAAAAACACAGAAGTTCAAATGAATGAAGAGGAAATAGGCAAACTACCTGAAAAAGAATTCAAAATAATGATAGTAAAGATGATCAAAAACCTTGGGGAAAAAAGGGAGAAAGTGCAAGAATCAATTAGCAAAGACTTAAAAGAATTAAAGAATAAACATATGAAGACAAACAACCCAATTACTGAAATTAAAAATACTCTAGAAGGAGTCAATAGCAGAATATCTGAAGCAGAAGAACGAATCAGTGAGCTGGAAGATAAAATGGTGGAAATAACTTCTGAAGAGCAGAATAAAGTAAAAAGAATGAAAAGAACTGAGGATAGTCTCAGAGACCTCTGGGACAATATCAAATGCACCAACATTTGAATTATAGGGGCCCCAGAAGAAGGAGGGAAAAAGAAAAGGTATGAGAAATTTTTTTGAAGAGATTATAGTTGAAAATTTCAGCAGCATGGAAAACACAATAGTTAATCTAGTCCAATCTATAGGCACAAAGAGTCCTATACAGGATAAACCCAAGGAGAAACACACCAAAACACATACTAATCAAATTAACAAAGATTAATCACAAAGAAAGAATATTAAAAGCAGCAAGGGAGAAGCAGCAAGTAACATACATGGGAACCCCCATACGCTTAACAGCTGATCTTTCAGCAGAAACTCTGCAGGTCAGAAGGGGATGACAGGATACATTTAAAGTACTGAAAGGGAAAAATCTACAACCAAGATTATTATACCTGGCAAGAGTGTCATTCAAAATCGATGGAGAAATCAAAAGCTTTTCAGACAAGCAAAAGTTAAGAGAATTCAGTACCACCAAACTAGCTTTACAACAAATGTTAAACGGACTCATATAGTCAAGAAATGCAAGAGAAGAAAAAAGATCTACAAAATCAACACCAAGCAATTAAGAAAATGGCAATAGGAACATATATATCAATAATTACTTTAAATACAAATGGATTAAATGCTCTAACCAAAAGACACAGACTCACTGAATGGATACATATATATGTTGTCTACAAGAAACCCACTTCAGACCTAAAGACATATAGACTGAAAGTGAGAGGATGGAAAAATATATTCCATGCAAATGGGAATCAAAAGAAAGCTGGAGTAGCAATCCTCATATCAGACAAAATAGACCTCAAAATAAAGAAGATTACAAGAGATAAGAAAGGACACTACATAATGATTAAGGGATCAATTCAAGAGGAAGACATAACAATTGTAATTATCTATGCACCCAGTAGAGGAGCACCTCAGTACATAAGACAAACACTAACAGACATAAAAGGAGAAATGGAGAGTAACACAATAATAACAGGAGACTTTAATAACCCACTCACAGTAATGTACAGATCATCAAAACAGAAAATTAATAAGGAAACACAAGTCTTAAATGATACATTAGATGTATATATATCTCATTGATATATTCAGGACATTCCATCCAAATGTAGAATACACACCTTCTTCTCAAGAGCACATGTAACATTCTCCACTATAGACCACATCTTGGGTCACAAATTAAACCTCAGTAAATTTAAGAAAATTAAAATCATACCAAGCATCTTCTCTGACCACAACACTATGAGACTAGATATCAATAACAAGAAAAAAATTGTAAGAAACACAAACATAAGGAGATTAAACAACATAGTTCTAAATAACCAACAGGTTACTGAAGAAATAAAAAAGGGAAATGAAAAAACTTCTAGAAACAAATGACAATGAAAACACGACAACTCAAAACCTATGGGATGCAGCAAAAGCAGTTCTAAGAGGGAAGTTTACAGCAATACAATCCTACCTCAAGAAACAAGAAAAATATGAAATAGACAGCTTAACTTTACACCTAAAACAACTGGAAAAAGAAGAACAAAATAACTCCAAAATTAGTAGAAGGAAAGAAGTCATAAAGATCCAAGCAGAAGTAATTGAAAAAGAAATGGAAGAAACAATAGTAAAGATTAATAAATCTAAAAGCTGGTTCTTCTAGAAGATAAGCAAAATTGGCAAACCTTTAGCCAGACTCATCAAGAAAAAGAAAGGGAAGAATCAAAGCAACAAAATTAGAAAAGAAAAAGGAGAGGTTACAACAGACAATGTAGAAATATAAAGGAGTATAAGAGACTATTATGAACAACTATAAGGCAATAAAATGGATAACCTGGAAGAAATGGACAGATTCTTTAAAAAGTTCAACCTTCCAAGACTGAACCAGGAAGAAATAGAAATATGAACAACCCAATTACAAACACTGAAATTGAAGCTGTGATCAAAAATCTCCAAAAAAAACAAAGGCCCAGGACCAGATACCTTCACAGGAGAATTCTATCAAGCATTTAGAGAAGCATTAATACCTACCCTTCTAAAACTCTTTCAAAAAATTCCAGAGGAAGGAACATTTCCAAACTCATGCAACCATCACCCTTATACCAAAACTAGATAAAGACAACACACGAACAAAAGAAAACTACAGGCCAATATCACTGATCAACATAGATGCAAAAATCCTCAATAAATTTTAGTAAGCAGAATTCAGCAATACATCAAAAAGCTCATACACCATGATCAAGTTGGGTTTATTCCAGGAATACAAGGATTCTTTAATATATGAAAATCAATCAATGTGACACACCATATTAACAAACTGAAAGAAAAAAACCATATGATCATTTCAATAGATTCAGAAAAAGCCTCTGACAAAATTCAGTACTCACTTATGATTAAAACTCTTCAAAAAATGGGTATAGAAGAAACCTACTTCAACATAGTAAAGGCCATATATGATAAGCCTACAGAAAACATTATTCTCAATGGTGAAAAACTGAAACCATTCTCCCTAAAACCAGGAGCAAGACAAGGGTGTTGACTTTCACCACTATTAGTCAACATAGTTCTGGAAGTCCTAGCTACAGCAATCAGAGAAGAAAAAGAAGAAAAAAATCCAGATTGGAGAAGAAGAAGTAAATTTCTCACTGTTTGCTGATGACATGATACTGTACATAGAAATCCTAAATATACTATCAGAAAATTACTAAAGCTAATCAGTGAATTTAGCAAAGTTGCAGAATATAAAATTGATACAAAGAAATCACTTGAATTTCTATCTATTATCAATGAAAAATCAGAAAGTGAAATTAAGGAATCAATCCCATTCACCATTGCAACAAAAAGAATTAAATATCTAGGAGAAACTTACCTAAGGAGACAAAAGAACTGTACACAGAAAATTATAAGACACTGATGAAAGAAATCAAAGATGACATAAACAGATGGAGAGATATTCTATGTTCCTGGGTAGGAAGAATCAATATTGTGAAAATGACTATACTCCCAACTGCAATCTACAGATTCAATGTGATCCTTATCAAATTACCAATGGCATTTTTTACAGAACTAGAACAAAAAATTTCACAATTCATATGGAAACACAAAAGACCCTCAATAGCTGAAGCAGTCTTGAGAAAGAAGAATGGAGCTGGAGGAATCAACCTTCCTGACTTCAGGTTATACTACAAAGCTACAGTCATCAAGACAGTATAATACTGGCACAAAAGCAGAAATATAGACCAATGGAACAAGATAGAAAGCCCAGAAATAAACCCATGAACCTATGGGTACCTTATTTTTGACAAAGGAGGCAAGAATATGCAATGGGGCAAAGACAGCCTCTTCAATAAATGGTGCTGGGAAAACTGGACAGCTACATGTAAAAGAATAAAATTAGAATACTTCCTAACACCATAAACAAAGATAAACTCAAAATGGATTTGAGACCTAGATGTAAGACCAGAAACTATAAAACTCTTAGAGGAAAACATAGCCACAACACTCGATGTCATAAATCAAAGCAAGAACCTCTATGACCTACCTCCTAGAGTAACGGAAATAAAAACAGAAGTAAATAAGTGGGACCTGATTAAACTTAAAAAACTTTTACACAGCAAAGGAAACTATAAAGGAAACTAAAAGGAAACTATAAGCAAGGTGAAAAGACAACCCTCAGAATGGGATAAAATAATAGCAAAGGAAACAACTGAAAAAGGATTAATTTCCAAAATATACAAGCAGCTCATACAACTCAATACCAGAAAAACAAACAACCCAATCAAAAAGTGGGGAAAAGATCTAAACTGACATTTCTCCAAAGACATACAGATGGCTAACAAACACATGAAAAGATGCTAAATTTCGCTCATTACTAGAAAAATGCTAATCAAAACAATATGATATCACCTCACACCAGTCACAATGGCCATCACCAAAAAATCTACAAACAATAAATGCTGGAGAGGGTGTGAAAAAAAGGAACGCTCTTGCTCTGTTGGTGGGAATATAAATTGATACAGCCACAATGGATGACAGTATGGAAATTCCTTAAAAAATTAGGAATAAAGCCACCATATGACCCAACAATTCCACTCCTAGGCATATACCCTGAGGAAGTCAAAACTGAAAAAGACATATGTATCCTGTTGTTCACTGAGGCACTATTTACAATAGCTAGAACATGAAAGTAACCTAGAGGTCCATCGACAGATGAATGGATATAAAGGTTGTGGTGTACATACTCAATGGAATATTACTCAGCCATAAAAAGGAATGCATTTGAGTCAGCTCTGATGAGGTAGATGAACCTAGAACCTATTACACAGAGTGAAGTGAGTCAGAAAGAGAAGGATGTATATCATACTCTAACGTGCATATATGGAATCTAGAAAAATGGTACTGAAGAATTTATTTACAGGGCAGCAATGGAGAAAGAGACATAGAGAATAGATTTATGGACATGGGGAGAGGGTGAGATGTATTCAAAAAGTAAGATGGAAACTTACATTATCATATGTAAAACAGATAGCCATCAGGAATTTGCTGTATGGCTCAGAAAACTCAAACAGGGGCTCTGTATCAACCTAGAGGGGTGGGATGGGGAGGGACATGGGAGGGAGGTTCAAAAGGGAGGGGATATATATACACCTATGGCTGATTCATGTTGGGGTTTGACAGAAAACAACAGGGTTCTATAAGGCAATTATACTTCAATAAAAAAATAAATTTAAAAAATCATGGCATCTGGTCCCATAACTTCATGCAAATTGATGGAGAAACAAAGACAGACTTGATTTTCTTGGTCTCCAGAATCACAGTGGACAGTGACTGCAGCCATGAAATTAACACACTTGCTCCTTGAAAGAAAAGCAATGACAAACTTAAACAGTGTATTAAAAAGCAGAGACATTACTTTGCCTATAAGGTCTGTAGAGTCAACACTATGGTTTTTCCAGTAGTCATGTACAGATGTGAGAGTTGGGCCACAAAGAAATCTGAGCCCCAAAGAATTGATGCTTTTTAACTGTGGTGTTGGAGAAGACTCTTCAGAGTCCCTTGCAAAGTGAGGAGATCAAACCAATCAACCTTAAAGGAAATCAACCCTGAATATTCACTGGGAGGACTGATGCTGAATCTGAAGCTCCAATACTTGGCCACTTGATGCAAAGAGCTGACTCATTGGAAAAAACCCTGATGTTGGGAAAGATTGAAGGCAGGAAGAGAAGGGGACAACAGAGAATGAGATGGTTGGATGGCATCACTGACCCAATGGACACAAGTTTGCGCAAGCTCTGTGAGATGGTGAAGGACAAGGAAGCCTGGTATGCTGTTCGTCCATGGGGTTGCAGAGTCAGACAGCCTGAGCAACTGAACAGCAACAACAACAACTGTTTTATGAAGTTGATTTGTATTCAATTTTTACTTGTTAAAGTTTTTATTTATTTTTTTATTGGAATATAATTGCTTTTTAATATTATGGTGATCTCTGCTGAAAATCAACATAATCCGTCATAATGGCTATTATATGGCTATATATATATTATGGCTATTATATATAAATAAGACTCCCTCCTAAGCCTTCCTCCCTACCCAGTTCCACCCTCTAGGTCATCACAGAGTGCCAGACTGAGCTCCCCTGTGTTACACAGCAACTTCCCACTAGCTAGCTATTTTACACATGATAGTGTATATATGTCAATACTACTTTCTCAATTTGTCCTAGCTTCTTTCCCCCACTGTGTCCACAAGTCTGTTTTCTTTTTCTGTATTTCCATTCCTTCTCTGTAAATAGGCTCATCAGTACTATTTTTTCTAGATTCCATATACATGCACTAACACACGATATTTGTTTTTCTCTTTCTGACTTAATTCACTCTGTGTAACAGGCTCTAGGTTCATTTGTCTCACTACAACTGGCTCAAATTTGTTCCTTTTAATGGCTGAGTAATATTCCATTGTATTTATGTACCATATCTTCTTTATCCATGCTTTGTCGATGAATATCTACATTGCTTCCAAGCCCCAGTTTTTATAAATAGCGTTGCAGTGAACATTAGGGTACATGTGTCTTTTGAATTGCGGTTCTCTCAGGGCATATCTCCAGCAGTGGGATTGCTGGGTCATAAGGTGGTTTTATTCCTAGTTTTTAAAAGAATCTCCATACTGTTCTCATAGTGGCTGCATCAATTTACATTCCCACCAACAGTGCAAGAGGGTTCCTTTTATTCTACATCCTCTTCAGGATTTATCGTTTGTAGTTTTTTGATGATGGCCATTTTGATTGGTGTGAGGTGATACCTCGTGATAGTTTTGATTTGCATTTTTCTAATAGTGAGTGATGTTGAGCATGTGTTTATTGGCCAGTGTATGTCTTCTTTGGAGAAATGTCTGTTTTGCTCTTTTGCTTATTTTTTGAATTAGCTGTTTGTATTTCTGATATTGAGCTGTATGAACTGCTTATATATTTTGGAAAGTAATCCTTTGTC
The DNA here is from genome assembly GCF_033118175.1 of Dama dama. Classification (NCBI taxonomy): domain Eukaryota; kingdom Metazoa; phylum Chordata; class Mammalia; order Artiodactyla; family Cervidae; genus Dama; species Dama dama. The sequence goes on from NC_083699.1 coordinate 81,248,578, forward strand.
AGTTGTTTCATTTAAAATTATTTTCTCCCATTCTGAATATTATCTCTTAATCTTGTTTATTGTTTCCTTTGCTGTGCAAAAGCTTTTAAGTTTAATTAGATCTCATTTGTTTATTTTTGTATTTATTACATTATTCTAGAAGGTGGATCAAAGGGGATTTTGCTGAGATTTATGTCAAAGAGTGTACCACCTATGTTTTCCTCTAAGAGCTGTATAGTTTCTGGCCTTACATTTAAGTCTTTGATCCATTTAGAATTTATTTTTGTGTGTGGTGTTAGGAAGTGTCCTAATTTCATTGTTTTACATGTAGCTGTAGTTTCCCTGCATCATTTATTGAAGAGGCTGTCCTTTCTTCATTGCACATTCTTGCCTCCTTTGTCAAAGATAAGGTACACATAGGTGTGTGAGTTTATCTCTGGGTTTATTTATTTTGTTCTATTGATTTGTATTTCTGTGCCAATACCATACTATCTTGATGACTGTGGCTTTGTAGTATAGTTTGAGGGAGTTTTTGTTCTAATAAATGAGAAGTATTATTTTTGACTAAGATTCATCTCATTGTTTTGGTGAGTTTGAGTGACTCTAAAAGAAAACTCAGACTTATGGCTAGGGAAGATATTATATTTATGCTACAGCAGATATTATTAATTGGCCAGGGCAAATTATTCCACCTAGTAATATCAATAGTGACCTGAACAGGACCATAATTTCTTCTCAAAGAAGTTTTCTAAGGGCTATCCAATGAGAGCTTTGCAGTGGAGAAACCAACCAAGGTCATGCAGAAGTACTGTCTACAGGTAACTGATAATAAACCTAACAACTGTATTAACTTTAACTCTGCATAACATTTATGAAATACATGCTTATTGGTTCATAAGCATGAATGTGAGCACTTATTAAAGTGATTGGTATACAGGCTTGGCCTGACATCTTGGGTCAGCTGTCTCCTTCAGATGTCTTCTTCTCATCCTGGTCTGGTAGTTTCTCCTCTATGTAAGCATTGTTTTAAGATTATTTTAAGGTCAGCAATTCTCTCTGTAGGCCAAACCATGCAGGGCCCTTTCTAAGTGGAAATATTAATACAAGAGTCAATTGCCTTCCATTTCACTGTGCATGAGCTAATTAAAATTTCCTTCCATTTAGGTAAGAGGTAGTTCTTTTTTAAATTGAAGTATAGTTGATTTGTGGTATTGGAGAAGACTCTTGAGAGTCCCTTGAACTGCAAGGAGATCCAACCAGTCCATCCTGAAGGAGATCAGTCCTGGGTGTTCATTGGAAGGACTGATGCTGAAGCTGAAACTCCAATATTTTGGCCACCTCATGAGAAGAGCTGACTCATTGGAAAAGACCCTGATGCTGGGAGGGATTGGGGGCAGGAGGAGAAGGGGACGACAGAGGATGAGATGGCTGGATGGCATCACCGACTCGATGGGGATGAGTTTGAGTAAACTCCGGGAGTTTGTGATGGACAGGGAGACCTGGCGTGCTGCGATTCATGGGGTCGCAAAGAGTGGGACACGACTGAGCGACTGAACTGACTGACTGGCTGATAGTTGATTTACAGTGCTTTGTGAATCTTTGCTATACAGCAGAGTGATGCAGTTTTACACATATATATTCCCTTTTTAAATATTGTTTTTTCCATTATGGTTTATCCCAGGAGATTATACATAGTCCCCTGTGATATACAGTAGGAACTTGCTGTTTATTCACTCTAAATGTAATAGTTTGCATATACCAACCCCAAATTCCCAGTCTATCTCCCTCCTTACCCCTTGGCAACAACATTCTGATCTCTATGTCTATGAGTCTGTTTCTGTTTTGTAGACAGGTTCATTTGTGCCATATTTCAAATTCCACATCTAAGTGATATCATATAGTATCAATATTTGTCTTTCTTTTTGTGACAATTCATTTAGTATGATGATCTCCAGTTGCATCTATGTTGCTACAAATGGCATTATTTTGTTCTCTTTATGGCTATGATTCCATTGTATATGTGTGCATCTCTTCTTTATCCACTCATCTGTCAATGGATATTTAGGTTGTTTCCATATTTTGGCTATTGTGAATAGTGCTGCTATGAACATAGGGGTCCATGTATCTTTTTGAATTGTAATTTTGTCTGGGTATATGTGTAGAAATGGGACTACTGGACTATATGGTTATTCTAATTTTAGTTTGCTAAAAAAACTTTGTTTTTCATAATGACTGCACTAACTTACATCCTTACATCCCACCAAGAGTGTAGGAGTGTTCCCTTTTCTCCACACCTCTCCAGCATTTATTATTTGTAGACTTTTTAATGATAGACATTCTTACAAGTGTGAGGTAGTATCTCATTGTAGTTTTGATTTGCGTTTCTCTGAATTATCAGAGCTAGTCCCTTAAATGATGTATTTTCCAGTATGTATAATGCCCTGGTTGTAGGTCATGGGGCATCTGATTTTCATCCATTCTGAGATAAGCTTCAGAAACAAGCTTAGTGTGCCCTTTTAATAGTTCACTTAAACTTACAATAATATAACATTACAGCAAGTAACTATCCGGGAAGTGATTCTCAGTAAAAACAGACTTCAAGTAACAAAACTAAAAATTGCTATCCACTGAAATACAACCTTTTTCTCTCTAAAATTACTCTCAGTTCTACCAAACATAGCTAAACTAACTTGTTTGTGAAACAAGTCTGGTTTCAATAAAATTGGCCTGATGATTTATATAAATGTAATTGATCATACAGTCTTTTTAAAAATTGGCCTTGCTGGAACATTTTATAAGGAATTTCAGATTGAATTTTAAAAAGGCCTCCGAAGGGAATTTCCTGGTTGTCTAATGGTTAGGACTCTGTACTTCCACTGCAGGGGGCACGGGTTCAACCCCTAGTCAGGGAATTAAGATTCTGTATGCTGTGCAGTGTAGTCAAAAAGAAAAAATAAAAAAGCATAAATAAATAAAAAATTTTAAAAGTCTCTAAGGCCAGTAAAGCCACCATTAGGGCTTGTCACAAATTTCACCTGTGATAGCTACAGATTTGGGGGAATTTCTTCCTTTTCAAAAGTCCCCCAGATTCCTGAGATTCCTGCACCTGTTAGGAGATGGCCTTCCCAATTTACTGACAAAACTGTGAGGAACTTAAAAGTCTTCAGCCTCTGGAGAGATCAGATTGAGAGAAAAGACAAAGGTTTCAACTCTGCATACAAAGGTATAATTTACCAAATTGCTCTAAAGTATAATTACCTTGAGGGGAAGAGTTTCTTTATATCTGGTAAACAGAGATTAAAAGCCAGTAATGCTTCAGACAAAGCCCATAAAAATAACCATATTTATTAGTCCTATATAACTAATCCTTTTTGTTAACAGTGTTATGAAGCCATCAGATTTTCCATTAGAATTCTTTAGTTTCTAACCCAGTCTTCCAGAATGATCTGAAAGTTACCAGAAACCTGTACTTGCTATGAGTCTTCTTGAAGAGAAAGCATTTTTGCAGAAGCAACAGAGTAAAATAATAACTGTCTATGAATGATGAAAGACTTAAGACGATGTGGTTAAAGGCCTGATTACAATACAACTGATAGAGAAACTTGGTTACTACTGTAAAGATAGCTCATAGAGATAGCTTATAGTGAGAGCTTATGTTGGATCTGTGATCTCTGAAGATTTAGTTTCAGGACCAGGGACCAGGCTTGACCACTCAGAGCTTTTATGTAGCAGAGTTTTATTACAGTGAAAAAGGTACAGAGAAAGCTTCTGACATAGACATCAGGAGGCGGATGGAGAGTGCCCCCCTCACTCATCTTATCAAGGCCTTATATACTTTTACCAGACCCACTCCCACAACACACATCTTAAATTAACAAGAATTGAACTAACAATAGAAAGGTCTTACCAGACCCACTCCCACAGCAAGAGAGCAAGGTTAGCCAGGAGGTACTTGCTGAGAAAGAGAAACATGGCCTTGAGCAAGATACATCGCTGTTATATAATCATTAGTACAGAAAAACATAAGGAAAAGCATACCCTTGAACAAGGTGAGTTGTTTTGTTGTGTAATCAGAGCTCTGGGCTTAAAGAAAGTTAGTCTTAAAGACTGTTGTCGTAACAACTCAGAGTTTAAAAAAAAAAAGTCCTATGTGACTAAGACAAAGCAAAGTAGGAAAAACGTTTGTCCCTTTCACCTCCTTGAGAGTTCAAGAGCCCTGGACTCCTTTTTCTTCCTTGAGGGCCCTGGACTCCTTATCAAACGACCTAAGAATTAACTCTCTCAGTAACATACAATAGTTTAAGATAATAGCTAGAATTATGACTGGTAACATTTTACCAGGACATAGATTTTTAGAAATTTCATGTAATTTCTAGAATATCTATGTTAATAACATTTATGCATAAAATATAACCTAAGAAAATGTATTACTCTTTGACAATGCTTCCCATGTAATTTAATATATCAAATCAACCTAATTAGCTTAAGATCTCTCTTTAGGACGTTCCAGGGGCCCTTTGAAGCATCCCAAGTTTAGCTAAGGGTCAAAATAAATTCATTAGGATTTGATTTGGGAAGTTCGTCAAAAACATCAAGAAGGTTTAAAATGCTTGGTCAAATAGAATCATAGGTCACTGTGAAACAATACTTACTCACTTAACCAAATTGATAATAAAAGATTTCAAAGGAAAATACAGATATTTATAACATTACCAGTTAAAGGTAAAAGAAAATTTATCTGTTATTCAAAGCAGATCAACATTTTAAGAAAACATTTTCCTCTGAAGAGAGAGAGAAACCAAATTCAGGTTTTACACCAGCTTATTTTAAAATTTATTTCTTCAACTAAATGTTTTCTAAACTTAGCCAATCTTGAACATACACAAAACTCTCTTCTTGCTGATCTTTTTCCACAAACCTTCCATAACTTTCTTCATTCCTATTAGATTTTCCTTATTTTTTTTCATCTAGAAACAACCACCTCTAGGACAAAATTGCTTTCTTTTCCCTTAACAAAATTCAGTTCCATTCCTCATATCTTCTTTTACTGGAAACACATGTCCTGTTTTCCTGGCATACTCAAATGTTTCCTTTATTATTTCTAGTAGCTTTAATTACAAGTTTGAATTAAAATCTTCAACTTTTTAAAAAACTTAATTTCCAGTGAATACTAAGAAGTAAGCAATTATGAACTGCCTTTCACATTAGCATTCTAGAGATTGGCAAGTGTAAGAACCAACAGTAATTTCTAAAAACAAGTTCTTTCTTATAGAAAATATCTCAGTGTGGCACCAAATGTATTTATTAACAGTCCTAAATGCCTTTAGTTTCTGACTTCCTGAAACAGTGTTCAGTACTTAATGTTTTGGCATCTTGTTTTATTTGGAAATGACCTAACTCTTCAATAAACTTCCATCATTTACCTTAATTTAGCACAATTCTAAAATTTCAAGTAAAAAATATCAAGTGAGATTATTTTTAAGTAAACACTCCTAAAACAATTACTCCATAAACAGTTCAAAAAATCTCATCTCATTTACATTTATTTATAAAATATTTCATCTACCAAGTTTTGTTTTCTTGCTGACAAATTTGCAACAAATGTAACAAGATCTTATTTGATTTTTATTAATCCTAGGCACAATAAAGGTATGATACTTAATATTGGTGATCTTAAAGATATGTTTATATCAATTAAATCAACAAACTTTAATAGCAGATATTAAATTAATATTGAATATTTCCCAGTTCCCACATGTACCTGAAATTCATTCTGCCTTAGTTTGCTTTTATATTTTGGAGCATTTGTATAAATGCTTAATTTCCTTTAAACCAATTTAGAGCTTATTTACAAATTAATTTTAATAATACCATGTTCACAGATATGTAGATAGACACAGCCAGAGATCTCATGCTTTATTTTAAAACTTAGTCATGAATCAGGTATTACAAATACCCACTATATATACCTACTAGTTTATAAATAACAGTTGGAATAAGTTAAATTTTAAAAGGCCTCTTTCCCCCCTGTTTTTCCTCCTGGTTCTCAGGAATCAGAGATGGTCTAGATAAAATAAGTGTTCCTGAGAGCCTTGATCTCAAGGCACAGGGAGAGAAAAGCAAGCTGTCCTAGAGGGACTTTTTCTCTCAGGGTCAGAATTCTGAAAAGATGTTTTATCAAGCCAGGCTTCTCTAACAACTGTGTATGCAATAAAAGAACCCATCTTAGTCATTTTCAGGTCAAGATTTAACTTTAATTCCTAAGTAAGTACTTGTTAAGTAAGTACTAGCTTGTATAAGTTTTGGACATACATAAAATTGACTGAGTTGGAGGCTGACTTTCTGATTCTTCTCATTTCTCTGTTTGAGAGGCTCTATTTCCCACTTTAAAGTTGAATTTGCCACGATAAAATTTGCTAATGAAATTGTGTGGTGGCCAGTGTGCTTCTTGTGAGCTTAACTCCTCTAGGCATCACCCTAGAGTCATTTCAGCCCTCTTAACTGTCTTGTTACTCCCTTTGGTGGTCTAAGACCACCGTGGGTGGTTGGATCACTGAATGGCCAATTCTTATATGTGATCCCTAGATGATCAAGTCTTTTCATTAAAGAGTGGGTCTATGGAATCATTGCATAGTACAAGGACTCTGCCTTTAGCATTTCTGGTAAAATTTTTAGTCTCCTGAGAAATCCAGTATTGACTGGGAGAAGTCTTGTCCTTCTTCTTTAGCGCAAAGCTTTCATGTAGTATATTTATGTTTATCTCAACAAATTCTATTGAGGCTGTTGAATTGAAGTAAGGCAGCAGATCATCCTTTCACTCAATCACTCAATCCAGACCATTCAGTGTCATTCAACTGAGCAAACCCCAGTATCTTCCAACCAGCAATCTCCACTATCTTTCAACCGGGGGGAGCAGACAACCTAAGAGCCATTTTAGGTTCACAGCTAAATTGAGAGAAAGGTACTGAGATTTCTTATATACCTCCTGCATTGACACCTGCATAGCCTCTCTCATTATAAGAGTGATACTTTTGTCACCACTGATGAACCTGCACTGATGTAGCAGAATCACCAGCATAAGCTTTTTAAAACTTTTGGTTTTTAAAACTTGCTTACATTGTTCTTCTCAGCACAAGTCTATTCTGTGTAGCACTAATGTTCACAGGCATCATAGTCAGACTGTATCAACAAGATGGCAAATTCTAGTCTCAGACTTATCATTGACTCATTACTGCTGTATAGTGGTCCACAGCTCAAAATTTTATTTTCACATTATCCTAGCTTCGTAGGTATATACTTGGGGTTATTTTTATATAGTGTCATGAGATCCTTGGGCAAAATGGAGGACGGGACAAATTTCAGAGGATTAGCTGTTCCCAGCCTCCTTCTGAGACACTTCTAAGTCAAATGCAGTCAAAGCCAATTAGCTCAGAGGAGAGATGCTGACCCTGAGAGATACCCGCTACAAGAAAAATGATCACCTGAAGTAATCAGATTTGGAAAGCTGGACTATAATTCAGAGTCAGTGAGTTGATGATATGAGTAGACCCACAGGGCAAAATGCAGGTAAAGAGACTAGCAGAGTTGCACAAGCAGGTGCAAAACTGAGGGATCAGATACAGGTATGTGTTTTTGGAGATTTCTGAGGCCTGAATGAACTCCAGGGCCCCATTACTCTAGAGCTTCAGATCTTTAGTTGAAGGGCTGCAATAGGTGGATGGGCTTCAGCGTATCTATGAATCCTCTGATAGTGTATGTAACATTTTTTGCCTATGCACATTTTTCTGGGGTGATGTACCATTCATAACTTTCTATAGACTCTTAAAGGTGTCTCTAATGCAAAAATGGTTATAGATAGAAAAATCTAGGCCTGTTTGTTTTGGGATTTTTCCATAGATCAAATATCTTTATTCTCTATATTAAAATATTAGGGTTTCTTATAATTTCTCTGAATCGATTCTGCATAGCTATTTTCCTTAGATCTCTCCCAGCTTGACATTAATACTTTAATCTTGAAAGAAATAGAGAAGTGTCTCTGTCTGATACATAAATAAATAGCACTGGAAAAAATATAGAAAGAGTCAAAAATCTCATTTTAAGTTGTAAAGTGACAACTTTTTATGGTTTTATGTTGTCCTTTCGAGTTGAAAGTACATCTACCTATAAAACTGTGTACTATGCTTGTTTGGTATCCTTCCTTCTTGCTCAGGTATGTACTCTGTTTCTCTCATCCACCAAATGTAATTCCAAATTTCAGAGGGTGTAGGAAGAAAAGGGAGAGATCATTATCACTTTGATAATGAATAAAAGAATGAAAGTCTTTGAAAAAATGCCAAAAACCCAGCTAAAGCTAAAAAACAAAACTGTTTCATTACAGTGTTGAAATCTACCCATAAGGAGAAAGGAGAGAGCCAGTGAAGTCAGTTTCTTTAAATGAATACAAGAATAAAAATCCTTGAAAAATGCCAGAAACACAAAAGCTGAAAAATAAAACTCTCTCTCATGAATGTGTTAAAATCTACCCATAAAAGAAGACATTTTCAATTGAAATTACTTTTTTTGGCCTTCAAATAATGTTTCCATATACTGAGACAGCTGCTGCCGTTGCTAAGTCACTTCAGTTGTGTCCGACTCTGTGCGACCACATAGACTGCAGCCCTCCAGGCTCCCCCGTCCCTGGGATTCTCCAGGCAAGAACACTGAAGTGGGTTGCCATTTCCTTCTTCAATGCATGAAAGTGAAAAGTGAAAGTGAAGTTACTCAGTCGTGTCCGACTCCTAGAGACCCCATGGACTGCAGCCTACCAGGCTCCTCTGCCCATGGGATTTTCCAGGCAAGAGTACTGGAGTGGGGTGCTATTGCCTTCTCCGACTGAGACAGCAAAGCAGACTAAAATCATGACCTCAATTTATTGGAGAGAAAAGGAAAACATGGAGTCAATGTAACCCATGGGTGCTCAGTAAGGTGGTAGCTCTCCTGGGTCTGGGATTCAGAGTGTTCCTCTCCAAGGCCCATGATTAGATCAATGATCCATATACCCCTCATGCTGGGTGCCCACAAGAGAAAGGGCAGATAATGGATTAGGTGATTTGAGATGAATGGTCAACTAAAGAAGGTCATACACAGGAGCTCATGATCTCATAGGTTGGTCCCTATTGAAGAGTCTAGAAATGTAAATCCTTGGAATGCTCCAGTGGTGGCTTCCAAACATTATTTTCACTTTTTTTCCCCCTTTGGATCAAAGACAGTGCTAATTTTCATTAAAAAAAAAAGTTATGTTTTAATTCTGGCCTATTAACTCTTTTTGGAAAATGTAATCACTTAGAGAATAGGAGTAAGTAGAAATTTTCAGTGAGAATTGAAAAAGTGGGTAGTGTATCAATTTTAAAAATACACACACATATTAAATCCAACAATAGATTTATTGTTGAATTCCCTTGGCAATGTGAAGGGCAAAAATAATCTTGTCAAGAAACCTAAAACATATTTCCCATTTTTCTTGCTTAAAAAAAAATTAAATATAACAAACATACTACAATGTGTCTAAAATGTCTTTGTTGTGTGGTATTCCATTGTGAGAATATATCACAGGTTATTTATCCATTTCCCTGTTAATGGACATTGGACTGTTTCCATAAAGGTTATTACAAGAAATGCTGCTTGCTATGAAGATTCTTATATTAAGTCTTTTGGTGCACATAGCATGTTTCTGCAGAGTTTATGCCTGGGGATGGATTGCTGGATCATTTAAGTATGTGTATCTTTAGCTTTATTCAATACTGCCAAACTTTTTCCAAGTAGCTATACCACACTTTGATATTTCTATTTTTAGCTATTATAATGATATGCCCAAGTTATGTGCTTAAGGACTGCACCTGGTTTTCCTGGCAAGAATAGGTTGGTAAATTGGTTTGGGAACAATTCTGTTTGCCAGCTCTTATTTTCCTTGATTAAATTTCCCCCACTGATATACACTACTTCAGACACTGTCTTGCATTTGCCATGATAATACAGTCATTTTAAAATCAACCTTTGATCCATATCAATATAGCTATATAAGATGGGAGTAAGAGACCCAAAAGAAAGCCAATACCAGGGAAACAATTTGCATAGGACAAAATTTCCCTTGGGCTTAGAGCATTTGTATTAAAGCTTCTGTGATATGTAATACAATCTATCTTTTAATTCCTTTTTAAGGTTATTTAAGTGATACCAGTGTAACAGAATGATTTAACACAGTTAATGCCAAACTGGGATTTTAAATACCAATGTTTTCTTCTTTAAAGTTGGATCCCTGCAGGATATTATGAGAATGCAGGCATCTTCATGGCAGTCTGTCACCTTGTGGCTCCAGAAATTGAAAGCTCATCATGTTCATGGATCAGCACCAGTTTTACTTATTAATATTTTTAGTGTCTGCCTATAAATCAGGCACAAAGTAAAGGGTGTTTAAAAATAGCCTTCTCAGTCTACTCAGGTTTGATACACTCTGCTAAAAGGAATTGTTGAAATCAGCATCTCCCTTCTTTCCCTTGCTGACTTTTCCCTGACTATGGGATGCACCTGTGTTGGATCTGGGCCCATCAAGATCTCCAAAGGTTTACATCACTGACCTTTGCTTCTGAAAAACTCTTGTGAAAATCATCATTTTATTATTTCATCCAAGGGCAGGTTTCAATAATTCAAAACTTGAAGCCAGAGTTTGGCTTGTGGCTAAGTTTTGGTTCAGCTTACCTAAGCACTGGGCAATAAAGAGATCTCACATTAAGTGAAGTAAATCATTTACATGATCAAAGTGAAGTCAAAGATGGTTTGGTTTGTGACAATTATGACAATTATACGGTATTAAGGTTTAGGAGGACATACAGGGACAAACATATTTTACAAATTTGTCATTTTATGTTTATATAAAGGGAGATCAAAATATAATTCAGGAGATTATACAGATATAAGGGAAATAACTAAAGAGTGAGTGTTAGAACTACAGCATAACATAATAGGATTTTAGGAATTCAGTAAGGACTAATTCCACAAAGTTAGATGCTGAAGTGAGGACCAGAAGAGAGTTTGAAGGAAGTTAGGCAGGGTAAGAGCACAGTCAGGAAAAGTACCTATAAGACATGATGATGGCATGTGAAGATGGCAGAGAGGCTGGATCATGTCTGAGAGCTATGAGAAACGTGTTGGCTTCCTAGTGTGGAGACCCATTCATGGAGAGCTTTACATGCCAGGTGGAGAACTGGCTAGGGGTGCCAGTGAATTTTCTTTAACATGACAGAAAAGATGAACTCATCATGATAATATCAGGGAATGGACAGGCAAGAGGAAATATTCTGGCCTCATTGAAAAAGAACTGGTTAAAGACGTTCATTGCCACACACAGTTGAGCAGATGGTGCATCATGATATAAATGGCACCAATAGAGCCGTGTGTGTACAATCTGAAAGATATTTTGTCTGGTGACAGAGAAATCTGGGAGAGTAAAAAGCCATCTCATATTTCATGGAAATCATAGTATTAGAGGCTTATAAAGTACCCCCCCCCCAAATCAACAGAACTATATTTGTGCATTAGAGCTTGATATATAGACTAACATTAACATCTTAAAAGTATATTGTTTCTTTTCCATACAAGTTCTAGTCTCAGAATATTCACAGTCTATCAGGTAAATGGGAAAAGAAATTGGAGCACATCCACCAGTGGAGTAGCTCTCTACAATAAAGGAGAATATGTTTCACAGATATTATGGTAAGTAAAATGAAGCCACAAAAAACAGCACACACTGTATCGTTTCATTCATACAAATCTATAGAGACAGGAAGCAGGTTGGAAGTGACCTGGAGGCCAGGGACTGCAAAGTTGCATAAGGAAACTTTTGGGAGTGAGGAAGTTCTTTATCATGATTACGGTGGTTTCAGTAGTGTATCTGTTAAAAAGTCATTAAATTAAACACTTTAAATGTTTGCAATATACTGTACACAAATCATAAGAGAATAAATTCAATTAAAGAGAGAAGCTAAGTTCTAATATACACTATGGAATATTACTCAGTCATTAAAAAGAATTCATTTGAATCAGTTCTAATGAGATGGATGAAACTGGAGCCCATTATATAGAGTGAAGTAAGCCAGAAAGATAAAGACAGTATACTAACGCATATATATGGGATTTCTTAGTTTTTAATCCTTCAATGTATTTTTAAAAGATCTCTATGTTTTAATCACTGCTATTAACAAATTTTGAAAATGTAATCTGGTTCCTTTGGAGAATGGGAGAAAACAGATATTAGTATGAGTCTGGAAATCAAAAGCAACTAAATTACGAGAATTAAAAAGTTATTTTCCCACTCACCTTATCTGATTTTGCATTTTAAAATGCAAATACATTTAGAAATTTTGTAAAACAGTTACTGTTACTACTTTTCCTGATCTTTCCTGATATTATAGAAAATTCAAGTTGAATCAATAAACTGGATCATTTCCTAGACAGTTTTTCTCCTATTAGGGATTTGCTGGTTTAGCTCTAGTGAAAGAAAAGACAGCTTGTGACATACTTGTCACAGGAACCAGGGAAGCTGAAGAGTGACAAGTAAACTTTAAAGGGCCTTCTTCACATGAGGTGGCGGTGGCTTGCTTTCTTTATAATAATCTTTTCTTTTTCTCCATGGAAGGTGAGCCAATTACAGTCATAACTCAACAGGAAGGTGTTCTTATACCTTTGATCATAAAGATATTAATCATCATTCTGCTAGTGAATCTCTGTGGTTTGGTCACATCAATTATTAATTTGTAAAGTGTGAGTTTGTCATTTCCTACTGAAATGCAGGCTATACAGATTGGTATACAGTGAAATGGAGGTTGAGCAAGGAGGCTGTCCCTTCACCATTAGGAATATCAGACCCTGTTTGAAAAAAAAGTGCAGTTTAGAAAATGCTTTGCTTTTATACATTCAGCTATTACCATCCAGGACTTGAGCCTTAAACCTTTTAAACATAGTATTTGTAAAGTCCATTATAATGCATTTAGAGCAGTGGGGTTCAACCTTGGTTGTGCTTGTGAATCACCTGAGGAGCTTTTTATTTTATTTTTTGAAGTCTTCAACAAAAAGTTAATTTATTTTTTTTCATTTATTTTTATTAGTTGGAGGTTAATTACTTTACAATATTGTAGTGGTTTTTGCCATACATTGACATGAATCAGCCATGGATTTACATGTGTTCCCCATCCCAATCCCCCCTCCCACCGAGCTTTTTAAAAATGTCAAAGCTGGGCCCCACTCCCGGAGATTCTGACTTAATTGGTCTGGGATAAGGCCCAGGCAAAGGTATTTTTAAAAAGCATCCCAGGTGTTTCAAGTGTGCAGTCAAGATGGCACAGCACTGATTTTTAGAGGCAGGACAGTGCTTTTTAAATGTTCTAAAGAAATGGAATATATATAAGTTTTTTTTTTTCTCTAATGAGATGGATGAAACTGGAGCATATACGTTTTCATAGACTATATTAATTCAAAAAGGCATTAAAATGGGTTCCAGAAATATATTCATCTAAAGATTTTTTTAAGTAAATGAAAATTATGATTATAATCTGAAAATTATAAATAAATGGAAATTAACACAAGAGGTACCATTTTCCCCTATTGGTAAAAATTTAAATGATTGATGATATCCAATGATGATGAGAATACATGGAAACAGAAATGCTGATAAAATACATATAGGAGTATTAATTTGCTGCTAGTTTCCTGGAGGACAATTTAGCAACATCTATCAGATCTTTCAGGTCTTATACCAATTTGTCTCTCAATTTCAATCCTAGGAATTTACTTGCAAAATTTCATCAAGATATAGGTTTACGGACATTCATTGCAAAATTTTTTGTAATAGTGAAAGCCTGTAGAAAACCAAAGTGTTCATCCTTTAGAGGACCAGTTAATTATGTACATTAACAAGATAGACTATTAGGGAGATATTTAAAAAGAAGTGCTCACTCTCTATGTGCTCAGACACTCAGTCATGTCTGACTCTTTGCAATCCCATGGACTATGGCCCACCAGGCTCCTTTGTCCATGGAATTCTCCAGGCAAGAACACTGGAGTGGGTTGCCATTTCCTTCTGCACCCTCTATATAGGCTGATATCAGAAGATCTCTTAGACATATTATTAGGTGAAAAAAAAAGTGTACAGGAAATTATGTACAGCATGATCTCTTTCGTGTAAATGTAAGTAAATGTAATTTTAAATGCTCACAGATGCACTTTTTTTCCTTGAAGGAAATGTAGTTATCTTTGGGAGAATGAGCTTTAGTAAAAGCAACAAGCCTTTTATTTTCATTTTGTACCTTTCTGTACAGTTTGAAATTTCTCACCAGCTACATATAGAGATATATAGGGCTTCTCAGGTAGGTCAGTGGTAAAGAATTTGCCTACCAAGCAGAAGACGCAATTTCAACCCCTCGGTCGGAAAGATCCCCTGGAAAAGGAAATGGCAACCCCACTCCAGTATTCTCACCTGGGAAATCTAATGGACAGAGGAGCTTGGTAAGTTACAGTCCCTGGGGTCGCAAAGAGTCAGACAGGACTTAGCAACTAAAGAACAACAACAAATTATATATACACATACATATATATATATACACATATGTATGTATATGTATGTATACACACATACACATATGTATGTATATGTGTATATGTATATATACAAATACAGATATGTATATGTATACCTGATATATACATATATGTATATATATATATATGTACATATATACATATGTGTGTGTGTGTATATATATATATATATATATAGCAACTAAAGAACTTAGCAACTAGGACTTAGCAACTAAAGGACAATAACAAATTATATATATAAACACACATATATATATACATATATATGTATATATGGAGAAGGCAATGGCACCCCACTCCAGTACTCTTTTGCCTGGAAAATCCCATGGACGGAGCAGCTTGGTAGGCTCCAGTCCATGGGGTCACTAAGAGTCTGACACGACTGAGTGACTCCACTTTCACTTTTCACTTTCATGCATTGGAGAAGGAAATGGCAACCCACTCCAGTGTTCTTGCCTAGAGAATCCCAGGGACGGGGGAGCCTGGTGGGCTGCCGTCTATGGGGTCGCACAGAGTCAGACACGACTGAATTGACTTAGCAGCAGAAGCAGAAGCATATATATATGTGTGTGTGTGTGTGTGTGTGTGTGTGTGTGTGTGTGTGTGTGTGTGTGCTTTGCTCAGTCGCTTTAGTCGTGTCTGACTCCTGACTCTGTGGACTGTATATACAGACAGAGAGACGGGTAGACCACAGAGGTATTGCAGATTTGGTCCCTGACCACCTCAATAAAGCAAATATTTCAATAAAGTGAGTCACACAAATATTTTGGTTTCCCAGTGCATGTAAAAGTAATGTTTACATAACAATATATACTGTAGTCAAGTAAGTGTGCAATAACATTACATCTCAAAAACAATGTACGTGTCTTAATTTAAAAATTCTTTATTGCTAAAAATGCCAACCATCATCCAAGCCTTCAACAAGTCATATGGTAACACAGCAGTAACATCAAATCATTAATTCACCACAACAATTGTAATAATTGTTATACATATCACCATAACAATTGTAATAATAATGAGAATGTTTGAAAGATTGTGCAAATTACCAAAATGTGACACACAGACAGAAAGTGAGCAAATGCTGATGAAAGAACTGCACCAGTAGATTCGTTTTGATGCAGGGTTGTCACAAACCTTCAATTTGTGAACAATGCAAAATCTGCAAAATGCAATAAAACAAGGCATGCCTGTATATACATGACATACAACTGAGTTTTCTGGGAGCTTAGATAGTGCTCCATTTTTCCTTATCATATAAACTTTTAAAAGTGAGGAAACCAGGAACAAGAGTTTTTTGAAAGTTTAAAAATAAAAGTACAAGTAATTTAGAATACAAAATACATGTCTTAAGGTCTCTGTGACTGCTGACTGCCACACATTTGGCACTGATCTAACAGCCTATAAAATAACCACTACCAAATCAATTGCTTGACTCATGATGCCTGTAAGATAAAAATGCATTTGTAGGGGAAGCCCAGCAATTCATAAAACTTAAGTGCAAGTTTTTAGGCAAATCTTAAAAAAGAGGGAGAGAGAGACTACTGTGTGTAATTACAGGGACATATCCTCAACAGTTGTTCACAAATAGGTGGGAAATTTTTATCTGTTTTGTAGAAGAGAAAGCTCAGTTACTGGCCCTCTCTATTGAGGTAGTAGTGCTCTTCGTTGCAACAAATGGCCTCTTTAGCCAGTGTTGCTACCGGTCACAGACACCATAGATAGCACTGGCCATGCTGAGCACTGGTACCAGAATGTCGTCTTACTGCTCCCAGAAACCAAACATCTTCACTGCCACCATCCCCAGAAAGCAGATCCCCTTTGTTCTTTTACAAACCAAAGTGTCCTGCATGACATTTGATTGGTGGACCTGAAGTCATCTGACTTGCTATGGCCACAAAGATAGTTGGAAAGCGGGCAGGTCTGATAATGTGGTGTTTCTCCCAGCATGAGGGCAGGATATTCCCATTCACAAGATGCAAGTTGGTCAGAAAAAGGATAAACGCTCACCAAGATTCCAAAGTTGATACAGGATGAGGGTCAGACAGCAATCAGCATCTGCAATTATGCTTTGCATTATGTCTCTTGTTTTGCTATCAGGAAGCTCTACTTACACTTGGTCTTAACTCTAATGTCTTTGCCAGTTCCAACATGTATCACAACAAACATGTAAACTAATATGAGCTAAAGGTTTGAGCATGCCTTCTTCTCATAGCTCCATATGCTTGATAGACATTTAAACAAAAACAAATTAAAGTTCAAAGCATAATGAAACCTGGAACAGCCCAAATACCTTTCAACTGGGAGATGGATAAACTATGGTACAATGTACAGTGATCAACATACAGCAGGAATGAGCTGTTGTTGCAGCTCACATGCATCAACATAAAAGAACTTACAGAACATTATGCTAAGTGAAGCAAGCCACAGTCAAAAGGCTACATAATATATGATTCCATTTATAACATTATTGCATAAATGAGAGGCCAGGGGAAGGGCTAGGGAGGTCAGGGGAAGGGCTTGACTATAAAGGGGCAGGCAAGGAGGAATTTGGAGGATGGCAGACCTATTATATATCTTGATTGTTGTAATGGTTACATGACTGCAAATGCTTGTCTTATCTCTCGGAACTGTATACTAAAAAGATAAATTTTTCTGCATATAAATTATACCTTAATTGTTAAGTGGAGGAAAAAACCCGATGAAAAATACCTGCATTCACTTTTCAACAAATCCTTACTGATCATCTACTGTGTGCCATACACTTTTAAATGACCATATTTTTAAGCAAATTGATTTCAGTGTATACAGTACATTGGAAATGACCTAAATTATGCTCCCAATTCCTTAAACTTGATTTACAGCCAAAAATAATGCATGAAGAACTTTAGCAGTGATGGGAAAGCATGGCAAGTAGTTTCTTTAATCCATAACAGACAAACTACTGAAGTCTGGTGTGAAGACATATTGCAGCCAATGGATTTGACGCCCCCCAAGTACCAATTTAGAAAATCATTTTAGGTGATAATTGGCTGTGAGAAACACATTTTTGGTGCAAGAAGGCTTGGAATTCCTGGTGGAAAGAAGTGGGGAAGGAAAATGGTGAGGGCAGCCTGAAGTAGGAAGGTGGAGGAAGCAGAGCACTAACCTGGAGATCTCACTAGTCCTACTTCTGACTTGGGTAAGATTACTCTGCCTTTCTGCATTCAGTTTCCTTACCCATAAAATGAATGAACTGGAAAAGTGGGAGAGCACTGACTCCTCAATAAAGGGCTCTTTCAGGGACCACCTGTGTGACCATGGACAAGTCAGTTTTAGTTTCTTTATCAAATGAGAGTTTAATTCCACAAGAATGTTGATACCACTAAACTGTACACTTTAAAATGGTAAATTTTATGTTATATATATTTTACTGCAATAAAAATTTTTCTAATTGAAAATGATTTAGACAAAAGGATCTTTGGGGTAATATAGTTTGATCTTTCCTCTTTCTCTTGGCATTAAGTCCAAATTCCTTAACAAAGCTGCCCATAGAGTGTGCAGACTCTGGGCAAATATTTCTTCTGGGCTCTCTATCTATATAAACAGTTTGAGTCATCCAAAATCAGTTTGTCATCACCATTCTGATGACCTAAGCTCACGTTGATTTCACACAAGAAATACTGCATCTTCTAGCAGGAGCAATCTGCTTGCCAAACTGACACTCTGGAGCCATCACTTGGCTCTTGAGCCCCAGGACAATCCCATAGTATGAGTTCTGAGGCATCTGGTAACCCCAAAAATGGGATAGAAGATTAAGAGCCACATGAAGGAGAGACACAGAGAGTCTGTGCAGGTCCCAGTCTGGGCTCTGATACTGTCATACTCAACTAGTTCAAAACACTAGAGAGCGACTTGGAAATTTTTGAAAAAGGCCTTCCAAAGCACAGGCCCTTGAGTCATGGGTCCAGGTTGGGCTCAGGGTGATGGGGTAGGAGTAGGGGTGCTTAAGGAATTGCCCATGTCTAAGTGTGGTACTTCTTAATTTGGCTGATAAACCCTCTCTGTTCTATATCTAATGTGCCAAGGAGCCTCTCATCCTTGGACTATACACCTGTATGGGGTTTCTCTGCTAGGAACACAGATTTCACCTTCTGCTCCAACACTCGTTATCCTGTTTACTTAAACCTATCCATCTGGGAGCCTCCCAGAAATCTTTTCTGATCCCTGATCCTGAGTTAGTGACCCTGATGGGCTATGTTTTTAGGTGGATCTAGGATTTTGGAAACTGTCTTCTCTTTTTCTTTCCCAAATCAATTCACCAGAATATTCAAAATAAAAGATAATAAAGTCACTCAGGAGTAGAATACAAATTTTAAATATGCTTCCTCTTTCCAGAGCCTGGAGAGGAATGAAATAATTTTGCATTGACCCCTCAGGGGAGAAACCTGCATTTAGAAGAGGGAGATTGATATTAGCCCTTCCTAAAGGTATCTGGGAGAAATTCCCAGTGGCTTACTGGTAAAGAATCTGTGGGCAATGCAGGAGACACAAGAGACACGGGTTCAATCCCCTGGTTGGGAAGATCCCCTGGAGAAGGAAATGGCAACCCACTCCAGTATTCTTGTCTGGAAAATTCCATGGACAGAGGAGGCTGGCAGGGCTACAGTCCGTGGGGTTGCAAAGAGTCAGATACAACTGAACATGCTTGCATTTATATAAGGTATCTGAAGCCTGTTCCTTGTAGAATTATACAGCTTTCCCTCATTCATAAATTTATGCATCCATCCATCCTTCATTCAATAAGTAAATAAGCGTTTATGTCTCCCTGCTTTACTTATGGCACTAAACTAGATCTGGGGTTAGCTAGGAGTTGGGGGAGAGTCAAACAAGACATGGTTCCTTCAAGATGCTCGTAATATATTGGACTAACCCACTCTGGGATGTAGTTAATAGTGTTATGCCAGGGACCATTGGAGAATCCTGAAGATATGTCTGGGGGCTTTCCTGACAATTTGCCATGGTACAGAGAATATGTCACTTATGAGCACATGAATTCAGAAAACTTGTTAGGAGAGAACAAGGCTTCAAGGGTTAGACTATGCCATGCCCTGGAAGCTGAAGGGAGCATGAAGAAGCATGGAATATTCTGCTTTCAGACCCTAGATCCAAAGACTGTCTCTATGCTTGCTAGTTTGTAGCATATCCTATAAAAAAAACAGAAACCCAAATGAGAAGCCAAGAATCATAATATGAGGTCTTTACTGTCAAGCACCCTGAATAGATGAGACACTGAAGAGAAAGAAGTAATGCAAAGTCATTTTTACATGACTTGACCACAAATAAACTCCTTAATTCGCTCCTCCAAAGACTAGGGGTCAATCAGGGAATGTGGTGGCCCCTAATAGCTATCCTTTGCAACAGCTTGACAGTTAAAGGAGAGGAACTTCACCCACAGAGGTGCTGAGAAACCAGTGTGGGTGATTTCTGAAATTAAGAGGCTTTGCTGAAAAATCTTTCTGACTAATGTCTAACTCTGTAATTGATTTTGGACTGATAAAAAATGGAAATTTCTCCTATTTGCCCCAAATTTCCCTATACAGAAAAGTTCTAAAGCATTTGTTCCATGACTGATATTTCTTCTGTCCCCAAATAGAATAAGCAGGAAAGATTAACAGACTGCCTGGTGTTTTCTCAGTGCCCTCTGCTTGGGAATGAACTATTTTGAGTCTATAGCTCCTTTTAGAGTGAGATGAAAGCTATGGGCCTCCTCCCCAGACAAATGTACATAAGCCTAAACACAAAGTTTTCCATATAATTTCAGTGGATTCAGAGACCCACTTGAAAAATATCCATATAGCCTAGGGAATCTGTGCTCCAAGAAATATTTAAAATGTAATTTGTTGCAAAATAGCACTTCTATTTAACTGCATTAATTAACAGGTCTCCAGAGATATTGGACAGTGGTTCTAAGGTTAGAGGTTTGTGGGATAGTTCCAAGGGAGGAGTAAAGTCAGTGGCTTGGAAGTCAGTATGGAAATGGGCACAGTGACAGACTCTAACCATGTGATAGTGACCCTATTCCTCCTAGTTAGGGTGGCCTGATAAAATCCAGGATACCCAGTTAAATTTGAACTTCAGATAAACAATAAACAGATTTTTAGTATGTCCCACACATATTAGGGATATTGTTTTTGTCTGGACTACTATAACAGAATATCATAGATTAGGTGGCTTAAACAACAAACACTTATTTCTCATAATTCTGGAAACTGCAAAGTCTAAGATTAAGACACTGGCAGAATCAGTGACTAGTGATAGCCCACTTCCCGGTTCAGGTATGAACATCTTCTCATTGTAACCCCATTTGGCAGAAGGGGCAAGGGAGCTCTCTGGAGTCCCTTTTAAAAGGACACTAACCTCATTCATGAGGTGAGCTCTATCTATCCTTGTAACCTAATCACCTCCAAAGACCCCCACCTCTAAATCCCATCACATTGGTTATCAGGATTTAACATACATATTTCAGGGGGATACAAACATTAAGTGCATTGCTTATACTAAAAATTATTCTCTGTTTATTTGAAATTCAAATTTAACTGGGTATATTCTATTTTGATTTGCTAAATCTGGCAGTCCTAGTCCTGGTAAATTCTTCTTTGGCAGGCTTTCCTATCTTGCACCTGTTATACCTCTGTTCTTTGTGTGTTTCTTTTGACAAGGTCTTTCTTCTTCCTTATCTCTAGATGTACCTTAATTTGATGCAGCTCTGACAAGAAGCTAAGGATGATTGTTACCATCTCTCCCAACAGCACAGGAATAGTGAAATTGTGTGTGTTTGTATACATGGATGCATAAGAGAGAGAAAGTGTAAAAGAGAAAAGTGATGAAGCATACAGGAAGAAGTTTAAGTGTTAGTATTTTGAGATAAACATGACTATTAGAAAAAGAAGTCTAACTTCCAGTGACTACAGAGAGAGGTATTAGTATAACTAGTACACGATTAAGATAGAGAAGTGAGTTCTTGTAACAAATTATGAAAAAATTCCTTGAGGTTTACAGAGCCATGAACTGCTTGACAATGGAAGTTAAGTCTTCTTGAAAATCAAATAGTTTGGGAGAACTGTTAGTTGCTAATGTCAATATCTATTTTCTTCTTTTCCTTAAAAAACCTCTGACCTCTGATTTTGGTCAAGGCAGTAGTGTGTCTAGCTAAAACACATTTTTCAGCATTGTTTGCAGCTAGAATAGTCACATGACAACAATTTCCAGTGAGACATAATAGAAGATTGTTGAGTATTTCTGGGAAATAATTGCTTTTCTGATATAGGTGCTACCTTTTTCCTCCTTTTGGCTTCCTTCTTGCTCCTACCCAGAGTACAGAAATAAGACGAGGGGTAAAATAGCCATCTTGAGATCATGAACCAATCATGAACATGAAAACCACATACTTAGAATGGCAGAGCAGAAAGGAAAATGGAGTCTGGGCCATTGACATCTGTGGTGGATATTGTGCTGTAACAGCATAAACTCCCCTCAGAACTGCAGTCTTTGATTCCCCACTGCTGAGACTCTCGATAGCAGGTGTCCCTCATCTGTTAGCCCTCACTGGAAATTGTCTTTGCCTGGATACAGACACCCCACACCGCATCTTAGGCCCTTCTGATGGTTAGTCAGCATCCAGTGATGCTGGTTGATAAGAGGGTATAAAGCCCTGCTCTCTTGTTCCAGCACAGAAAACTCTGAAGGGCCAGTTTTAGAGCTCCTCATATGATTGTCGAAGATCTGCTGTGACCACACCATGGCCCAGGTTCTTCCTTTTACCTAATCCTGTTGCCTTTCCTTACCCCACAGATATTAATCCCAATAGAACTCCTCAGCATTCAGTCTCCATTGCAGAGTCTGCTTTCCAGAAGATCCTGACCTGCTGCAATGATCTTGAACAGCTGCTATGTTAGCCTGCCTCTGAAATTCTGGTGGCATGAGAAGAGATTTTTTAAAACTATTGTATAAACCCCAGAAGCCATAATTTTCATATATCCAGCCCAAATCAATGCCTGTCCAAAATGGAGGGGTGTTTTATATCTTGAACCATGAGCTTAAAAGTCTACAAAAAGGATTGAGTCACAAGATTAGCATGTGTTTCTGAAGGCTAATGTAATATAAGTGAAATTTCTGGATTGACAAGGAAAAAATAATTCTCATCTGATTTCTGCTTTGGGACATGGAGATGAGGAAAAGTTGTTCCCTAAAGCTGTAGGAAAAGGCAGGGCCTTGACAGTTCTTACTGGAAGGCTAATGAAGGATGAACTCCTAAGAGACTTGGCTAGATTGAAACACAAATATTGACTACAAAAGCTGGCAGCCCTCTTTGACAAAAATAGATGAAGGCATAGGAAGAGTTGGTCGTATGGCCCAGAGTAAACAATTTTAGCACCAAGGATTTAATGTTTAAATGCAGATTTGTGTTGCTATTGACATACTCCTCAGACATCATTAATGCTGGAAGTTCTTGATAACTAGAGATGTTAAATCAAGAAGACCTCACATAGGTACCAAAAAAAAAAAAAAAAAAAGCCCCACAAAATTAAAAAGTAAACAAATCTAGAAATTAATAAAAAATGGAAGCAAATGACTTCTCTTTTTCCCCAGTGAATGGCATATAAGGATAAGTACACATTTGATTATCATAAAATCTGAAGAAAATGAATTTTAGGTGAAATAAACAATGAATCCAAGATCTCTTGAAAGTATAGAAAGCCTGAAATTAGTATTCTTCTTAGTGTCTCTGTTAGATGCATTGTGATTATGCTGTTTAAGGTGAAGCTAGAAAACCTAAAATCAGGAAAAAGTAAAGTAGTCCTGAGAGCTTAATCAATCCTTACCCAAGATCATTGCATCATTACTAATAGATCGCTGCCTTTTCTTTCTGGGTTTTAAAATTAGCACAATAGACCCTTCAAATAAGATAGTCATTGACATGAAAATGAGAAATGTGTACTTGGTGCATATAGGTTTTGGCTGCAAAGATATTTCCCAAAGTAATTTAAATCTAATGACTTCTCAGACATTTGCTTGCCTTGAAACTGGGGCAATGACAGAGAAGTACATCTGTCATTTCAAGAAAGTCCCAGCAAAAGCAGGGATTCAAGTTTTAATTTGTGTGCCTGGAATTTTTAGCATAGCTTTTCTTTCCCATTTCTCTACTTTACAAAAATCTGTACTATATTGAAAATGACCACATTTGGCACAATAATTTCAGTCCTTTAATTTAATGTAGTTCTATAATAAAACAGTCCAAGTCACTTTATACTCAGGCTAGAGGATTGATCTAGAGACCGCCAAAGATCATTCAAGAGCTGGGAGAATGTCTCTGGAATTCTCTTAGACCTAGTGTTTCAGAGTATGGGCCATATTTCCTCTTAGGATATGTGGCCTCCTTTCTTTTTTAGTCATGGAATCCAGATTTTATCCATGACAACAATGTACTCTGCCAAAAAAAAAAAAAAAAAAAAAAAACCACCCTACGGATCTCAGCTTCCCTTGCACTTCACAGTGATCACATAGCACAGATCTGAGAAGGAGCTGGGGAGATTTCAGGATGGGAACTGACCATGTTAGCCACGGGATGTACCTGTGGCCCATATCTGATTTACAGATATGTTTAGCTTGGTCCATAGAGATTTATTTTAAACATGATAAATTCTCATAAAAACTCAGATTTCTAGGTTATTAAAAATTTATGAGATGTGATCTATTTGCATTCCCACATTGCAGTAATGGGTTGCAACTCAGTAACAACGTGGCCCCTACTTCTTTCTATTGCCTTATCGTCTGCTATACTCCTTTCTACATTCAACCCACTCCAATACTCCTGCCTGGAGAATTCCATGAATAGAGGAGCCTGGCAGGCTAAAGTCCATGGGGTTGCAAAGAGTTGGACATGACTAAGGGACTAACACATAACACATACACCTGCCTCAATCTACCAGCAGAGTAAACTTGTAAACTTGCTTTAAACCATAGTCTGTCTCTCTCATTCTTTTTCCTTTCTGTCTTATGTTTTATCTATCTGTGCCTTGGCCCTGGATGACAGATTTGTCCTAAAATTCACACAGGGATCATGCCTAGGGAAGACTTTCTCAAATCTGCCACATGCATGAGTGAATAAATAGGATTATTATTCACTCACTTTAATATTTTAGTTACTGGTCTTGAACTTGGATCACAGGCCATATTTCAAGGTGAAATGGATTACATGATCACGATTACTTATGTGGCCTTAAGGATTAGAACTGAATTAAAAGACAGACCTCAGGGAGTTTTTACCATATACTTTTTACCAAAGGCAGCACCAGGGATATGTGATAGGAGGTAAGTAGTCCTCCCTTCTATGAACAATGAAAAACTAACAATTTATGGTTTTATTCGTCCACTTGACAAAAACACATTTTGATTATCTTTATTTTCCCTACTCACATCAGTCTCAGGGGTTGTGGTGGTGGTGGTTTAATCACTAAATCTTGTCTGACTCCTGCAACCCCATGGACTATAGCCTGCCAAGTTCCTCTGTCCATGGGATTTCCCAGACAAGAATACTACAGTGGGTTGCTATTTCCTTCTCCATGGGATCTTCCTGATCCAGCGATCAGACCTGCTTCTCCTGCATCGCAGGCAGATTCTTTACCTCCGAGCCAGGGAAGCCCCCTCAGGAGTTGTGCTATGCTAAGTCACTTCGGTTGTGTCCGGCTCTTTGTGATCCTATGGACTGTAGCCTGCCAGACTCCTCTGTCCATGGGATTCTCCAGGCAAGAATGCTGGAGTGGGCTGTCATGCCCTCCTCCAGGTGATCTTCCCGACCTAGGGACTGAACTCTTGTCTTTTACATCTCCTGCATTGGCAGGTGGGTTCTTTACCACTAGCGCCACCTGGGAAGCCCCCTCAGGAGTTGAGGGTACCACAGATTACACTCATTGAATGAAGCAGTACCTTTTTCATAAACTTCCCCAAGCTCAAGTTTCACAGGACCTTCTGCATTCCAATATTTCAAAACTGAGTGATCATTCTACGTATACAGTCCTTGATATTAGAGGTTATTATTGTCCTACTTCTTAGCTTCTACCATTCTGAAATGAAAGAAAACCTCCCCCTTTCATTTGGCCTTAGAAGGCAGCTGTCTGGTGAAACTCCTGCTTTCAATCAGGCTAGCTGTTCTTTCCTGAAATATTTTCCATTGTAACTTTCTTGAATTTCAGTAAGAAAAGATACATAAAGTTTTGTGGAAAGAAAAAATACATTTCTTTTGAATTATATTCAACAACTGGCTGATCATTTGAGTTGTAGTGCCACACTGAATTGACATCCTGGAATGATGTTACTCCTTTGGTCATAACCAATCACAGTGAGTAATTACTGTCATACATGGAATACTTATTAATTACGTTTTCTTATATTGTTTGGGGGTTTGTTATTTAATGACACGTTACAGTGATTCTAAATTGTGGTCCTTAGGCAAAAGCATCAACATCCTCCTTGACCCTGTTTAAAATGTATATTCCCAGCACTCACTGCAAATTTACTGAATCAGATACTCTTGGGGTAAGATCCAACAATTTTGTTGTGTTGTATTGATTACAAGCCTTCTAAGTGATTTTAATGCACACTCTAGTTGGAGACCCACTGGCATAGTGTTCTGTAAGTGACTGTGACATAGTGACAGAAAAATTCATAAGAAAGGAAGAGTCTACCTAGAAAAACTAGAATGTAAAGGAGTGGCAGAAAGTGAAGAGGAACTACAGAGCCTCTTGATGAAAGTGAAAGAGGAGAGTGAAAAAGTTGGCTTAAAGCTCAAAATTCAGAAAACAAAGATCATGGCATCTGATCCCATCACGTCATGGCAAATAGATGGACAAATAGTGAAACAGTAGCAGACTTTATTTTTCTGGGCTCCAAAATCACTGCAGATGGTGACAGCAGTCATGAAATTAAAAGACGCTTACTCCTTGGGAGAAAAGTTATGACTAGACAGCATATTAAAAAGCAGAGACGATACTTTGCTGACAAAGGTTCGTCTAATCAAGGCTATGGTTTTTCCAGTAGTCCTGTATGGATGTGAGAGTTGGACTATAAAGAAAGCTGAGCACTGAAGAATTGTTGCTTTTGAACTATGGTGTTGGAGAAGACTCTTGAGAGTCCTTTGGACTGCAAGGAGATCCAACCAGTCCATCCTAAACCAGTTCCATATCAGTCCTGAATATTCATTGGAAGAACTGATGTTGAAGCTGAAACTCCAACACTTTGGTCACCTGATGCAAAGAGCTGACTCATTTGAAAAGACCCTGATGCTGGGAAAGACTGAAGGTGGGAGGAGAAGGGGACGACAGAGGATGAGATGGTTGGATGGCATCGCCAACTCAACGGACATGAGTTTGAGTAAACTCTGGGGGTTGGTGATGGGCAGGGAGGCCTGGCGTGCTGCAGTCCGTGGGGTCACAAAGAGTCAGACACAACTGAGTGACTGAACTGAACTGAACTGAGAGGAGTGGAATATCAAAAGTATTGTTTTGTAATTTTTTTCAGTTTGTTAAGATTTATGGCTATTGAAGTAATCACTGGCAATATGTATGAGGTGCCCATGAGTCATAATTGATGTAGTACTGTCTAGGTTTGATGATCTTACTATAATTAGTAGGGGGAAAGGAAGACATTCAGGAATGGAGAAAAGAGTTTAACCTGAGAGGAACTTAAATGTTTACACACACTCTTATTAGCAGAGAGAACACAAAACCTGGAAAGGAAATGAAACATAAGTGAACGGTAATAATAAACCCTGTCAATAGGTAATGGCAATTGCCCAGTTCAGAGTAAAATCGTCAGAGTTGCCCACAGAAGGAGAGGGAGAATTCTAAGGATGAGAGCTTCCATTCACTTCATAAATGATTATTGAGTACTTACTCTATTCCAGGCATTGTTCTAAGCGCAATTGTTCTTGTTCAATGAAGGACAAGATAGAAATTCTAAGTTGCCCTCACAGAACTTAGTCTAGTAGGGGTCATGAGATACTGAATGGCCAAGTTTGATACATTGTGACAGAAGCCATGTTAGGGGATGTGCCAAGTAGTGGGGGCTCAGAGAGGAGGCTCTGAACTTAGATGGGAAAGGGGAGTCTTGGTAACGGCCATTACCTAGAGCAGAGGCATAGTGTCGGAGAAAACTGAAGGAGATTAGTAAAGCACTTTTCTGCAGCTCATTTCAAATGATCTCTCTGAGGTGGAAAGCATTAGTCCCAGCTTGAGGTTTTAATAGAAAATGTGTGTTAAAATGACATGTGACAGAGAAGAGAGATTTAGGACTATGGATAACAAAATCCTTGGCAGAAGCACAGGACTGGGTCCAGAGTCCTCTTTGAAATGATTTCTAACCTTAGGAAGGTAATCGTCACACTGCAGGGAGGGCTCTAGCCAAGAAGAAATGAACCTGTTAAAAAAAAAAAAGTCTTTGAAAACAGAAGACCTGAATGTTCTCCCTAATGGGTTGCTATTCTGAGATCTCAGGAGAGGTTTGAGCCATACAAGCTCTTAAGCAAAAATAGTTGTAGGAATATATGAGGGTCACATTGGGGGGCCCCCTTATTAGTAGTAACTTTTGTCAGAGGACTGTTGCTGATGGAGCAGGAGATGGCTGATGGAACTCCAAGGAAATCTCAGTATTAAAAAAAAAAAGCAAATAAAGGCAGGGGAGAGGGAGAAACAGCCTGTAACTTATTTTATTTCATTTTTATGTGTTTATATTTTTATTTATCTACTGAAAAAAATTTCATTTTAAAGCAGGTAACACTTACTGAATGTTTATTATGTGCCAGGCTTTCAGTTTGTTTTAAAATTGTAACTTTAAGTGTAATTGGCTAAGAAAGTCACAGGTGGTAGTTAATGTCAACACCTGCAATGCGGGAGACCTAGGTTCAATTCCTGGGTTGGGAAGATCCCCAGAGAAGGACATGGCAACCCAGTCCAGTATTCTTGCCTGGAGAATCCCCATGGACAGAGGATCCTGGCAGGTTACAATTCATGGGGTCGCAAAGAGTCAGACATGACTGAGCGACTAAGCACAGTACAGCGCAGTTGATGTCAAAAGAGATAAGAAACAATAGAAAGAGCAGGGTTACATTTAATTCTTATCAGATTTAATCAACTAGCCATTTCATTAAGTTATTTTAAGTCAGGCAAAGTCAGGAGACTACAATTGAGGTTCAAAGTCCTTGAATATTTAAGCCAAAGTAAACTTTGTTTGGGATTATCTTTTCTTAGGTCTCTTCTGAGTCTTTTTGTAAGAATAGGCAACAGTTACACATTTCACCCCTTCAGTTATACAAGTCAGCCCTTTCAGTGAGCAGATTCTCTCTCAGTCCTTATGGTTTGTCCACATTGATTTTGTTCAACTTCGTGAAGTGTTCTGTTTACATGGTCACTGTTACAGTTGAATAATTCTAACTTGCCGGTCTTTGTGGATAGTCTAGTAAAGGAAGTCACTATATTACTCTTTCAGTATCTTAACTTGCAGCAAATAACTCAGCCTGTGAAATATGCTCCTTCCCATTCTTGAACAAATCCTTTATCTCACCAAGATCAAAGGATTCCACTTATTCTTGAGTGACTTCCTTCCTTGGCATGTTAAAATAACCTCCTTTTATTGGTTCCAGAGACATGTGTAAGGTGCTCTTCAAAGTGTTTTTGTTGTAGTTATTATTCTCATTTATAATCGATTGGTTTCTTTTTACTTTACATTAACGCCCTTACCAATTTAGGGGAAGTGCCCTCTTTTATATCTGATAATTTATATGGGACTAGAAGTTCTCTTTTTAGCCCCTACCTCTTCTTATTTTGGTTTCTTGGTTAAATGCTTTTCATGGAAAGCAAACTGCAACAAAAGAGTATATAGTCTTTCATGTGGGTTATTGACTTTTTAAAGTCCTTCCTTTCAATTGTCTCCTAAATGGGGCCTGCATTTATTACATTTCCCTTTTAAAAAATCTAGAGTGTATGGGATGGGATTCTTGGTTTTCACCTGTCCCATGAGGATGTGAAATTTAATTATGTTATTAATTTTTGCCAAGTGTCTCACCCACAGCAATCTCTAGGGTCCATTTCTGATCCTGTTTAGGATGAAAGTTCTCTTCATTTCCCCTCCTTGTGGCATTTAGAAAGCAGTCCTCAATTTATTAACATCCAGCCTTCTACCCCCACCCCCATCTCCCATCCTGATTGGGCAGTTGGTTACTTTGTGTTTTGATAACTCAGCTGGTAAAGAATCTGTCTGCAATTCAGGAGATCCTGGTTTGATTCCTGGGTTGGGAAGATCCACTGGAGAAGGGATAGGTTATCCACTCCAGCATTCTTGGGCTTCCATAGTGGCTCAGCTGGTAAAGAATCCACCTGCAATGTGGGAGACCTGGGTTCAATGCCTGGGTTGGGAAGATCCCCTGCAGAAGGAACCAGCTACCCACTCTAGTATTCTGGCCTGGAGAATTCCATGGAGTTGCAAAGAATCGGACACAACTGAGTGATTTTCACTACTTTGTGTTTGGATGATTAAAGTCTCCCATTATTATTATCTAGATAAATTCTTCAGCTCCCTCATTTAACATTGTCTCAACACTTCGCCTGTTGCTGTTCTTCAGTCGCTTAGCTGTGTCCAACTCTGTGACCCCGTGGGCTGCAGCACTCCAGGCTTCCCTGGCCCTCACTGTCTCCCAGAGTTTGCTCAAACTCAAGTCCATTGATCGATGATGCCATCCAACCATCTCATCCTCTGTTGTTATATTCTCCTCGTGTCAGTCTTTTCCAGCATCAGAGTCTTTTCCAATGATTTGGCACTTCACATCAGGTGGCAAAAGTATTGGAGCTTCAGCTTCAGCATCAGTCCCTCCAATGAATATTCAGGATTGATTTCCTTTAGGATTGACTGGTTTGATCTCCTTGCTGTCCAAGGGACTCTCAAGAGCACCACAGTTCAAAAGCATTAATTCTTCAGTGCTCAGCCTTCTTTGTAGTCCAACTCTCACATCTGTACTGAAAAAACCATAGGTATGACTCTAAGGACCTTTGTTGGCAAAGTAATGTCTCTGCTTTTTAATATGCTGTCTAGGTTTGTCTAGCTTTTCTTCCAAGGAGCAAGCATTTTTTAATTTCATGGCTGCAGTCACCATCTGCAGTGATTTTGGAGCCCAATAAAATAAAGTTTCTCACTGTTTCCATTTTTCTCCATTTACCATGAAGTGATGGGACCAGATGCCGCAATCCCAGTTTTGTTTTTTGCTTTTAATTAATTTATTTAATTGGAGGCTAATTACTTTACAATATTGTGGTGTTTTTTGCCATACATTGACATGAATCAGCCATGGGTGTACCTGTGTCCCCCATCCTGAAACCCCTCCCACCTTCTTCCCCATCCCATCCCTCCAGGTTGTCCCAGTGCACTGGCTTGGACTGGTGCATCGAACTTGGACTGGTGATCTATTTTACATATGGTAATAGACATGTTTCAATTCTATTCTCTCAAATCATCCCACCCTCGCCTTCTCCCACAGAGTCCAAAACTCTGTTCTTTATATCTGTTTTTGAATATTGAGTTTTAAGCCAGCTTTTTCACTCTCCTCTTTCACTGTCATCAAGAGGCTCTTTTGTTCCTCTTCACTTTCTGTTATGAGGGTGGTATCAGCTGCATATCTGAGGTTATTGATATTTTTCCCAGCAATCTTGATTCTAGCTCATGATTCATCAAGCTCAGGATTTTGCATGATTTACTCTGCATATAAGTTAAATAAGCTTAAATAAGCAATATACAGCCTTGAAGTACTCCTTTTCCAATTTGGAACTGGTTTGTTGTTCCAAGTCTGGTTCTAACTGTTGCTTTTTGAGCAGCATACAGGTTTCTTAGGAGGCAGGTAACATGATTAGGTATTCCCATCTCTCGAAGAATTTTCCACAGTTTGTTGTGATTCACACAGTCAAAGCCCTTAGTGCAGTCAATAAAACAGAAGTAGATGTTTTTCTGGAATTTCCTTGCTTTTCCTATGATCCAATGGATATTGGCAATTTGATCTCTGGTTCCTCTGCATTTTCTAAATTCAGCTTGTACATCTGGATGTCCTTGGTTCATGTACTGTTGAAGGCTAGCTTGAAGGATTTTGAGCGTTAGCTTGCTAGCATGTGAAATAAGGGCAATTGTGTAGTAGTTTGAGCATTCTTTGGCATTGCCTTTCTTTGGGACTGGAATGAAAACTGACCTTTTCCAGTCCTGTGACCACTGCTAAGTTTTCCAAATTTGCTGGCATACTAAGTGCAGCACTTTAACAGCATCATCTTTTAGGATTTGAAATAGCTCT
This sequence comes from Dama dama, assembly GCF_033118175.1. Lineage (NCBI taxonomy): Eukaryota > Metazoa > Chordata > Mammalia > Artiodactyla > Cervidae > Dama > Dama dama. The sequence continues at coordinate 81,280,547 of NC_083699.1, forward strand.
GCTGAAATTCCATCACCTCCACTAGCTTTGTTCATAGCAATGCTTCCTATGGTTCACTTGGCTTCACAGCCTAGGATGTCTGGTTCTAGGTAAGCGATCACACCATCATGGTTATCTGAGTCATTAAGGCCTTTTTTGTACAGTTCTTCTGTATAGTCTCATCATTTCCCTTGAGTAATCTATAAAACACATTTTTTCAACATGGGGAAGCTTCAACATGAAATCCTTTTACTATGGAAAGTTTTTATATGAAAAGTTATACCACAAATCTATCCTGTGAAACTGGGCTTCCCTGGTGGCTCAGCAGTAAGGAATTTGCCTGCAAAGGAGATGCAGGTTCAATCTCTGGATGGGGAAGATCCCCTGGAATAGGGCATGGCAACTCACTCCAGTAGTCTTGCCTGGAGAATCCTTTGGACAGAGGAGCCTGGTGGGCTACAGTCCATAGGTTTGTAAAGAACTGGATACAACTGAAGAGATACTACACAGGCATGCACACATCCTGTGAAGTTTATTCAAATAATGCTTTTTGAGTGTCTGTTATATACCAGTTCTAGGCACTTGTGATAAGCAGAGAATGAAATAAAAATCCATGTCCTTATATTCTAGTGAGGGGTAATGTAGGGAGACAAAGAAATAATTTGTCAGATGTTGATAAGAGCTAAAAAGAAAAAAAAAAAAATATATATATATATGTAGGATGCTAGTTTAGAACAGCCCTTTTCTACCACTTCCACCAGAGAATTAAGCTCTGGTGCCCAAAGGTACCCTTTAAATACAATGAATTAACTCCACCCCTATGCAACTAGAATGATACCAGCTGGTACCATCCTTGGGAGATGGGAGAAAACAGTCACTGAACTCATTTTCTATGGGGCTTAATACCTTCATGGAATGCTGGTAGAGAAAGTCGGCATTAGAGAGTCACAGTTGTGGTATGGCGTGGGTGCTTTGGATCGTCTGACCAGGAAAGGCCTCTCTGACAAAAAGTCCCTTGAGCAGAGACCTGAATGTAGTGAGGGAGGAGGGCCCTGCAGAGGCAAGGTGAGGGTGAGGGTAGGGAGTGGTGGCCAAGTATTCCAATCAGAGACAGGAGTGGATCTCTTGTATTTGAGGAACAATTAAGAAGGCCAGTATGGCTGGAGATGAGTTATCAAGAGACATAAAGGTAGAGATAAGATCAGAGAAATGGCTGGTGAGGGGTGGAGATGGGGTGGTGGGACATGCCAGAGGCATTTCAACTTGAGTTAGTTCACCAGAAATTTTCTGAGCTCCAACTGTGTGTCATGACCCGGGGGTTTCAAAGATGAATGAATCATGGTTTCCATTCGCTTGCAACTGGCAATATAGATTATATCACTTGACTAACACTAAGTAGTGTGACAAATGCTATAACTTAACAATCAGCAGACAGGTGGCTATAGGTTGAGTCCTACCAGAAGCAGAGCCTAAGCCAGGCACTCAGGTGTTAGTGATTTATAAAGGAAATATCCATAAGGAAGAACAAATAAAAGCCAAGCAAGGGTGGGATTTCAAGCAACAGATTCAGCCTGATCTATAGGGAATTTTGTACTGTAACTTACACTGCAGAGTTTGGCACATTTTAAAGCGAAGGAGTTGTTAGTCATTAACTATGGGCTGCCCAACAGAGTGGTGTCACTCTCAGGCATTTTGGGTTCTATATAAATGAGGTGGCTCCAGTTTCAAAGGTAATCCTCTGAAGATTATTACAGAGGGAGTGGAGGCTGGGGATGGGGGTGGGAATACAGAGCTAGTGAAAGGAATCCAGGGGCATCTTGGGGTACCAACAGTCTCCATTCTAGGGCTAATAAAGTTTCTCAGCCTAGAGGGTAGGGCTTGAAAGATGGGCAGACGATAGCAAGCTTTTCTTTGGTGGAAACCATGACTGTTGGCTTAGTGTTATGTCTTCAGCATCCAGTTGTTGAGAACTGCAGAGGTGTTTCTAAGTGGGAATGAATGAATGCATGAACAGCATCCCTGGCTCAGGACTTAGTCTTGAGAATTTTTAAGAATCACTTGGCAGAAACCACATGTGTCAATATTACATCTTCATAAAGGATGCTAAGCTCTTCTGCCTAGGAGTGGAAAGGTGGTAGACATATAGTTCAGCAATCTGGGAGATAAAGTCATAAAAATGTCATATACTTGTGTGTGAGTGAGAAGTAATCCATCAAAGGGACAAAAGTCCAAACTACTTAGAGTATGACGTGTTTTATTTAAAGTTACAAAGAAAAAAATCAGTGAAAACAATCTCTAAATTATCAAGAAAATATTTTGTGTGTGTCAGCAGCTAGTTTTTTGTGTGTGTGACTTGGTGTTGGGAACTGAGAGGGTCTTTCTAATCACAGAAAACTTGCTTAAATGTAGATAAGAATCAGTATAGGTGAGTGGCACTAGGATGCAAAGCTCGAAATCAGAGTTGTGTCAGGTACCAGAGAGGGCTGAAAGGTTTCCCCAGGTGCCAATTCTCATTGGTTGAAGTATCATTGTTTTTGTTCTTCAGTCGCTCAGTTCTGTCTGACTCTGTGACCCCATAGACTGCAGCACACCAGGCTTCCCTGTCCTTTACTGTCTCCCAGAGTTTGCTCAAACTTATGTCTACTGATGATGCTGTCCAACCATCTCATTCTTTGTCATCATTCCATTCTCCTCTTGCTCTCAATCTTTCCCAGCATCAGGGTCTTTTCCAATGAGTTGGCACTTTGCATCAGGTGGCCAAAGTATTGGAGCTTCAGCACCAGTCCTTCCAATTAATAGTCAGGGTTGATTTCCTTTAGGATTGACTCGTTTGATCTCCTTGTTGTCCAAGGGACTCGCAGGAGTCATCTCCAGCACCACAATGCAAAAGCATCAATTCTTCAGTGTTCAGACTTCTTTATGGTCCAACTCTCAACCGTACATGACTACTGGAAAAACCACAGCTTTGACTATAAGGACCTTGGTTGGCAAAGTGATGTTTCTGCTTTTTAATACACTGTCTAGATATGTCATAGCTTTTTTCCCAACGAGCAATCATCTGTTACTTTCATGGCTGCAGTCACCATCCACAATGATTTTGGAGCCCAGGAAAATAATATCTGACACTATTTCCACTTTTCCCCTATCTCTTTGCCATGAAGCGATGGAACAAGATGCCATTATCTTAATTTTTTGAATGTTGAGTTTTAAGACAGATTTTTCACCCTCCTCTTTCACCCACATCAAGAGGCTCTTGAGTTCCTCTTCACTTTCTGCCATAAGGGTGGTGTCACCTGAATATCTGAGGTTGATATTTCTCCCAGTAATCTTGATTCCAGCTTATGATTCATCCAGCCCAGCATTTTGCTTGAGGTACTCTGCATACAAGTTAAATAAAAAGGGTGATAATATACAGTCTTGAAGTATCCCTTTTCCAATTTTGAACCAGTTCACTGTTTCATGTCCGGTTCTAACTGTTGCTTCTTGATCTGCATATAGGTTTCTCAGGAGACAGACAAAGTGGTCTGGTATTCCCTTAAGAATTTTATCCATGTTTAGAATAATACTGTTAATAATAACTAACATTTATTTAGCATTTCTTACATGACAAACATTCCTTAAGCACTTTGAAAGCTTGCTTGCTTAGTCGCTCAGTTATGGCCTAGTCTGTGTGAACCCATGGATTGTAGCCCGCCACTCTCCTCTGTCCACGGGATTTTTTAGGCAAGAATACCAGAGTGGGTTTCCATTTCCTCCTTCAAGGGATCTTCCTGACTCAGGGGTCGAACCCGTGTCTACTCTGTCTCCCTCTTGGCAGGATTCTTTACCTGCTAAGCCATCAAGGAAGTCTGCTTAAACACTTTATATTGTTTAATTAGCTACTAATAGCTGTAAGAGGCAAGTGGTTTCATTGCCATTATATTTCCATTTTGCAGATGAGAACACTGTGCAATCATTTATTCAATATCTTCCAAGGGATAAGCTCTCCAGGTTTCTACAGCTGGTAAGTGGAGGAACTGGGATTTGGTCTTGATTCTTCTCACAAGGATAGAGTTGAATGCCATGACTGACTAGAAAAGAGAGGAAGGTCATTTGCCATCCTTGCATTCTGGTCTTTTTGTTATCTTTCAGTCACCTTCCATCTCCTTTCACAGCCAGTCAAATTAAACACCTTTCTGCTCGCCCTCTGCTGGCTTTTACTGGTGCTCTGAAATTCAGTTCAGGTATTGCTTCTCGCAGAAAGTCTTCTCTGATCTCATTAAGAATTGGTGTTCCTTCTTTCTTACAGTGAACGTGCCTCACTTGTAACATAAAACTTTTTATTTTGAACTGTGATGCCTTAAATTTAACTTAAAATGAGCTAAGAGCCAGGTTTCACATAGTATTTTTGTTGAATGAATGAGACTTGATTCCTTCCCTTATTTCTGTTGCACAATCCTTATGTAGTCTTCTAAAAGTTACCTGCATAGGAGTTGTTGCTGTTGTTGTTCAGTTGGCCAGTTGTGTCTGACTCCTTGTGGGATAGCAGCTGAACCACATGGAATGGAATCACAGAAGCTGAACACATGGAATTTCCAGTTTTGTTATTCTTTATCAGTTTGGAACTTCTAAACATTTTATTCAGTAAAAATTATGCTTATGTTTATGTTTTCTATTATATGTATACATATGGTGTTTTCTTTCATAAATCTTTCTCTCTCCTTTGTGGCTAAGCTTGCTAAGTGTGGTATCTCCATTTAAAGAATTAACTTGTTGGAAGGGGACCATGGGGTCTGTATTAATAATGTTTTATTTCTTAAGATGGGGAGGTATAGATGGGCATTACACATTTTAAGTATGAAATAATATATAAAACATTATAAGGAATATTTATAAATCTTTATAGATAATATATTTGTCACCCTGCTTATTTAACTTATATGCAGAGTTCAGTTCAGTTCATTTCAGTCACTCAGTCGTGTCTGACACTTTGTGACACCATGAACCACAGCACACCAGGCCTCCCTGTCCATCACCAACTCCCGGAGTCCACCCAAACTCATGTCCCTTGTGTCGGTGATGCCATCCAAACATCTCATCCTCTGTCATCCTCTTCTCCTCCAGCCTTCAATCTTTCCCAGCACCAGAGTATTTTCAAATGAGTCAGCTCTTCACATCAGGTGGCCAAAGTATTGGATTTTCAGCTTCAACATAAGTTCTTCCAATGAATACCCAGGACTGATCTCCTTTAGAATGGACTGGTTGGATCTCCTTGCAGTCCAAGGGACTCTCAAGAGTCTTCTCCAACACCACAGTTCAAAAGCATCAGTTCTTCGGTGCTCAGCTTTCTTTATAGTCCAACTCTCACATCCATACATGACCACTGGAAAAACCATAGCCTTGACTAGACGGACCTTTGTTGACAAAGTAATGTCTCTGCTTTTTAATATGCTGTCTAGGTTGGTCATAACTTTCCTTCCAAGGAGTAAGCGCCTTTTAATTTCATGGCTGCAATCACAATCTGCAGCAATTTTGGAGCCAAGAAAACTAAAGGCAGCCACTGTTTCCAGTGTTTCCCCATCTATCTGCCATGAAGTGATGGGACCAGATGCCATGATCTTAGTTTTCTGAATGTTGAGCTTTAAGCCAACTTTTCCACTCTCCTCTTTCACTTTCATCAAGAGGCTCTTTAGTTCTTCTTCACTTTCTTCCATAAGGTGGTGTCATCTGCATATCTGAGGTTATTGATATTCCTCCCAGCAATCTTGATTCCAGCTTGTGCTTCCTCCAGCCCAGCATTTCTCATGATGTACTCTGCATATAAGTTAAATAAGCAGGGTGACAATATACAGCCTTGGCATGCACCTTTTCATGTTTGGAACCAGTCTGTTGGTCCATGTCCAGTTCTAACTGTTGCTTCCTGACCTGCATACAGGTTTCTCAAGAGGCAGGTCAGGTGGTCTGGTATTCCCATCTCTTTCAGAATTTTCCACAGTTTATTGTGACCACACAATCAAAAGCTTTGGCATAGTCAATAAAGCAGAAATAGATGTTTTTCTGGAACTCTCTTGCTTTTTTGATGATCCAGCAGATGTTGGCAATTTGATCTCTGGTTCCTCTGCCTTTTCTAAAACCAGCTTGAACATCTGGAAGTTCACAGTTCATGTATTGCTAAGCCTGGCTTAGAGAATTTTGAGCATTACTTTACTAGCATGTGAGATGAGTGCAATTGTGCAGTAGTTTGAGCATTTTTTGTCATTGCCTTTCTTTGGGATTGGAATGAAAACTGACCTTTTCCAGTCCTGTGGCCACTACTGAGTTTTCCAAATTTGCTGGCATATTGACTGCAGCACTTTCACAGCATCATCTTTCATGATTTGAAATAGCTCAACTGGAATTCCATCACCTCCACTAGCTTTGTTTGTAACGATGCTTCCTAAGGCCCACTTGACTTCACATTCCGGAATGTCTGGCTCTAGGTGAGTGATCTCACCATCGTGATTATCTGGTCATGAATATCTTTTTTTGTACAGTTCTTCTGTGTATTCTTGCCACCTCTTCTTAATATCTTCTGCTTCTGTTAGGTCCATACCATTTCTGGCCTTTATTGAGCCCATCTTTGCATGAAATGTTCCCTTGGTATCTCTAATTTTCTTGACAAGATCTCTAGTTTTTCTCAGTCTATTGTTTTCTTTTATTTCTTTGCATTGATCACTGAGGAAGGTTTTTTTGTTTGTTTGTTTGTTTTGTTTTGTTTTTAATCTCTCCTTGCTGTTCTTTGGAACTCTGCATTCAAATGGATATATCTTTCCTTTTCTCCTTTGCTTTTTGCTTCCCTTCTTTTCACATCTACTTGTAATGCCTCCTGAGACAACCATTTTGCTTTTTTGCATCTCTTTTGGGGATCGTCTTGATTCCTGTCTCCTGTACAATGTCACGAACCTCCATCCATAGTTCATCAGGCACTCTGTCTATCAGATCTAGTCCCTTAAATCTATTTCTCACTTCCACTGTAGAGTCATAAGGGATTTGATTTAGGTCATACCTGAATGGCCTGGTGGTTTTCTCCACTTTCTTCAATTTCAGTCTATATTTGGCAATAAGGAGTTCATGATCTGAGCCACAGTCAGCTCCTGGTCTTGTTTTTGCTGACTGTATAGAGCTTCTCCATGTTTGGCTACAAAGAATATAATCAATCTGATTTCAGTGTTGACCATCTGGTGACATCTGGTGATGTTTTCTCTTGTGTTGTTGGAAGAGGGTGTTTACTATGACCAATGTGTTCTCTTGGCAGAACTATATTAGCCTTTGCCCTGCTTTATTCTGTACTCCAAGGCCAAATTGCCTGTTAGTCCAGGTGTTTCTTGACTTCCTACTTTTGCATTTCAGTCCCCAAAACAGGACATCTTTCTTGGGTGTTAGTTCTAGAAGGTCTTGTAGGTCTTCATAGAAATGTTCAAGTTCAGCTTCTTCAGCAATTACTGGTCGGGGCATAGATTTGGATTACCATGATACTGAATGGTTTGCCTTGGAAACGAACTGAGATCATTTTGTTATTTTTGAGATTGTATCCAAGTACTGCATTTTAGGCTCTTTTGTTGACTATGACGGCTACTCCATTTCTTCTAAGGGATTCCTGCCCACAGTAGTACATCACGCAAAATGCCAGGCTGGATGAAGCACAAGCTGGAATCAAGATTGCTGGGAGAAATATCAATAATCTCAGATACACAGATGACACCACCCTTATGACAGAAAGCAAAGAAGAACTAAAGAGCCTCTTGATGAGAGTCAAAGAGGAGAATGAAAAAGCTGGCTTAAAACTCAACATTCAGAAAACTAAGATCATGGCATCTGGTCCCATCACTTCATGGCAGATAGATGGGGAAGCAATGGGAACAGTGACAGACTTTATATTTTGGGTTCCAAAATCACTGCAGATGGTGACTGCAGCCATGAAATTAAAAGACGTTTGCTCCTTGGAAGAAAAGCTATGACCAACCTAGACAGCATTTTAAAAAGCAGAGATATTGCCAAGAAAGGTTCGTTTAGGCAAAGCTATGCTTTTTCCAGTAGTCATGTATGGTTGTGAGAGTTGGACTATAAAGAGAGTGCTGAAGAATTGATGCTTTTGAATTGTGGTGTTGGAGAAGACTCTTGAGAGTCCCTTGGACTGCAAGGAGATCAAACCAGTCCATCCTAAAGGAAATTAGTCCTGAATATTCATTGGAAGGACTGATGCTGAAGCTGAAACTCCAATACTTTGGCCACCTGATGCGAAGAACTGACTCACTGGAAAAGACCCTGATGCTGGAAAATATTGAGAGCAAGAGGAGAAGGGGCGATAGAGGACGAGATGGTTGGATGGCATCGTCAACTCAGTGGACATGAGTTTGAGCAAACTTATGGCTATTGTGATGGACAGGGAAGCCTGGCATTCCGTAGTCCACAGGGTCGCAAAGAGTCAGACATGACTAGCGACTAAACTGAACTGAAATGACAGATAATATAAAGATGTAAAGAATGTAAACTTATCTTAAAATGTCCAGTGTTTTAGGCTAAATCTACATACTTTTACACTATAAAGTGGAAAAAAGATAGCAGCTATTAAAACAAAGATACACAGACAGAAAATGGTTATCCTGGCTGGATTTATATGATAGGGACTAGAATCTTGGGTAATCAGTGGGTCTTCATGTATGAAATAAATGAAGTTTAGAGAAGCTATTTATTGCTAGAGAGATGAAAACATAATTAGCAATCATAAAGCAGTCCTGTGGAGGTTCTGATTATCATGGAGCAATGGGTGGATTTTTGGAGACTTGGCTGTTTATATCTAATCATTTTCTTTTCCTTTCAAATATACCTAAATCTCCTACTAAGCAATTTTGTGCTGGGGAAATGGGGAAGGGGGATTGCATAAGCTAATGCCTGATTTATATCAGATACTAACATTTCCATTTCCTGAGACAGAATAGCCAGGTTATACCTGTGAGGCAAACAGACAGAAACAGAAAATGAATGACAGCCTGGGTGTTCCTTTTTTTCCCCCAAATTTTTGTCCTCCAGCAAGAATTTCTTTTGTTTCTTGATGCATCTTTTTGAAATGAAGATATTCACAAGATAAAATAAATGCTTTTTTCTAGTTAAAAATTTAAATTACTGATGCTAGTTAAATATCAGTGAAAATTGTCCTTATTTTACCCAGTGGATAAAGCTACAAGTTTATGAGGTGAGAAAAATTTCTCCTCCTTTTAATTCTGTGAAATATATTTTTAAAAGTGTCAGAGCAGAAGGAAGTTAGATTTCAGACTTACACATCGGATTCCATATTTCTAATGTGGCAAATCAAATCATTTTTGAGCAAGATGGCTGTTGTTGGCAGAGTGTTCTGAGGGTACCTCACTAATTCAGTTAAAAACTAGGTCATATTCCACTACAGCAAATATCACTCCATAGAAAAACTCTGTGCAACAACAGGTTTCCAAGGTCCAGGCACTAATCATTTTATGTCACAAAATATAAGAATTTGGTAAAATCTCAATAAAGAGAATTGAGACTCTTTCAGAATACCTTAAAATGGACTCACCTCCTTCATTTCATGGCATTTCATTCATATCATGGCAAACTAAACTAATAGCAGAGCTTGAGAGTTTGAGATGTTCTGTAACAGAAGATACAATGTAGATTCAAGTTTAACTAGAGTTGGCTTCAGAATTGTTACAGGAGAGAGCCTAGAGGAAGTTTGGGGTGCCACCAGGGAATCTGTGCTTTCACCAGGACTCCAGGTGGTTCTGTTGCAAGTCCTGGGAAAAGCCTCAGAGAATAACTCTCAATAATGCTCAAATAGAAATCTGCTTTTAGTTAAGAAGGACACAAAACAAGTCAAGATAGCACCAGAGATTTCATCAGTTTGGAGTGGTTGTCAAAAGGTAATAGTTTTTTGGGGGGCAATATTTACTTAATCAACTGGAATTAAACCTAGTTGTGAACCTGGCTTTTAGATTTAGTCCACTAAATAGTCTTTGGAATATTTATTACCTATGAATTATTTTTTGGTTTTAAAAAAATCTGTTCTCACAAATTATTTGGAAGCTTTCCCTCTGTTTCCAGTCTTTACGTCCTTAGTGATTTGTGTTGCAGAGTTGATTTCCCTTGTTAAAAAATGAGTCCCTCAATCTAGCAGCTTATATAGGTATTCTCAAGCATGGCTGGATACAAATCACCGGTGGAACTTTTTAAACCTATTGTTGCCCAGGCTCCACTCCTCACTCCAATCAAAATCTCTAGGCACAGGATCCCACCCCCCCCCCCACCCGCCCAAATCTACTTCCTTAAAAGCACTACTGCATTTTCATTTTGTTTTTAGCTTTCTTTGCTGTGCAAAAACTTTTAAGTTTAAGTAGGTCCCATTTGTTTATTTTTGTTTTTATTACCATTTTGACAGATGAATGGATGAAGTAGTACAGGTAGGTACAATGGAATATTATTTAGCTGTTAAAAGGAATTAATTTGAGTCACTTCTAGTGAGATGGATGAACTTAGAGTCTGTTACACAGAGTGAAATAAGTCAGAAAGAGAAAAACAAATATCATATATTAATGCATATAGCTGGAATCTAGAAAAATAGTACTGAAGAACCTATTTGCAGGGCAGGGACAGAGGGGCAGACATAGAGAACAAACTTGTGGCCACAGCAGGGGAAGGGGAGGGTGGGATGAACTGAGAGAGTAGGACTGAAACATTTACATTACCATATATAAAACAGATAGCTAGTGGGAAGTTGCTATATAACACACGGAGCTCAACTCAGGGCTCTGTGACAACCTAGAGCAGTGGGAGGGATATTCAAGAGGGAGTGGACATATGGATACTTAACGACTGATTGACATTGTTGTATGGCAGAAACTAACAAAACATTGTAAAGCAATTATCCTCCAATTAAAAAAAAAACAGTGTTACTCTATACCCAAGCTTGAGAACCACTGGTTTAAAGATAGCAAAATAAACTTTCTCTGAGATTTTCAAACATATTCTTCTTAGTTGTTTACTCTTGCCGCAACCAGAACCATTGCTGCGCTAGATTCAGTGCATTCTTGTAACTCGGAGTTTTGTGCTATGCTATCTCTGATAGAGTCACTGGTGAACAATAGCTGAGATTATTAAGCAGGCTTCACTTCTGGGGCTGATAAGCCAGAGGCCCAAGGTATACTGACAAGGATAGAAGTTTTCTCTAAGTGACATTGTGATCACCTTGAGGAGCAGTGAGAGAAAACTGCTGAAGCAGTGTCGCACCACCCGGCCTGCAGTAGAAGAAGGTTTTGGAGACTGTAGCACTTAGACCTTTGAATCACACTGGTACGCTATTGGGGAATAGGACTATGCTGAACAACAAAGAGTCTAGCCAGTCTGAAAATACTCAGATTTAGGTCAAGTTTGAGAGATGACAGAGGCACTGGGCTTCCTGATTCCCAGACTCTGGGATTACTGACAGAAGTCTATCTGGGCAATTTCAAAGATTCCTAAGATAGGATATTACAAACTCTCTGGCTTATATTGGATAGTTCTGACCTGAATTTTCCAAGGAGCTGCAGCAATTAGCTCCCTGGATTTTATTCCTACAATGCTTCTTCCCGCGTTTGCCTGTGTAGTTCTGTTACTGACTGCAAATTTCCAAAAAGCAGGAACCATTTATGCTGATTCTCTGGACAAGAATACAGCACAGTGACACAACATGTCCAGTACTTCAGGATGACTTAATGTTCTCAATGAGGAGCGTCCACCAAATTAGTTACTGCCCCATGGAACAAAGATGGGTGATGTTCAAATCAAACATGCCTTCCCTCAGCCTGTGCCCAAACTACAAGCGTCACCAGAACACCCCTTGTTCAGTCAGTCACTGGAATGCTTTATCAGTTGAGGAAGGAAGAGGTTTTGAAACTTCTAGATAACATGGAGCAGGGGGGTATAACCATCATTTTTAGACAAGTGCCTTTAAAATCTTGCTACCCAAAGCGTGGTCCTCAGACCAGGAGCATCATCACTGTCTAGAGATTGTTAGGCAGAATTTCAAGCGCCCGTCTCAGGCTTACAGGATCAGAATCCACTTTTTATTAAGATGCCCAGGTCATTCTTGTTCATATTTAGAATTTGAGATATCAATAGATCTAGTAATTGATCAATCTAGCACCAATCAGCGCCCAAAACAGAGATTCAGCCCTTTGTACCCGCCTCTCACCCGATCCACTCTGTAGCAACCGAACCCCCGGAGACATCGGAACGGGAGCTGCCGAGGGCAGCTTGGTGATTGGCTAGTCAGACCACGTGACCTGCGCTGGCCCTCCCGTGCTAGTGGATTGGCTCTCGCGGACGCTGACGGACGGGGCGGGGGCGGGCCAAAGCCAGGTCGAAGGGGCGCGCGCGGTGGCGCGGAGGGGCGAGAACGCGAATGCGCGTGCGCGAGCGGCGGGGCTCTTTCCCCGAGCCGTCGGAGGGAGCGGGAGCGCTTCTCCCGAGGTAAGAGCTGCCGCGGGGCGGGCTCCCTGTCCCTCCGCGGCCGATTGCGGGCGAGCGGGGCGGGGGGAAGTCTGAGGTCCGCCTGCCCGGGGAGCCTCACTTGGGAGAGGATGCAGACCCAGGCTCAGTCGTCTCCCTCGGTGCCTCGGTTTCCCTTTTCTGCCCGCTAATGCATCTCCCCATCCTCCTCACCGCGGTGCCGGGTCCACCCGAGGGGACTTGCCCACCTGGTAGCCTCGCCTTCGCCTTTGTTTCTCTCCCGGAGGGATGCTGGTACTGGCCCCCTCCCCAGGTAAAGGATGAAGGGTGGTGGGGCGGGGACGTCTCCGGCGCAAGACCTGGCCTAGAGCCGGGAAGAAGATGGCTTTAATGCAGTGGGACCTGTCACATGTGAGAATGAAGAAAAAAAAATGTAGTGTCACTTTGGCCAAGCCACGGGACTCGAACTAATCCGGCGGAGGCGGCGGCGACCAAAGCCGTATTCCTGGCGCAGCCGTGCAGGCGGGGGTGGGGGCAGGACCCGCGGGCCAGCCCAGGTGCGCCAGTGGAAGGCTTCTCCCGACCTGCCTGGAGCTCTCACCCCAGAGTTGCACCGAAACGCTTTTAGCCTGCAGAAGGGATCAAGAGATTCGTAAAGAGAAGGGGGAAAAAAAAATATTTTAAAAGCCGCTGGGCACTGGCGGAGAAGGTCTAAGTGAGAGGCTACAATGAGAAATTACAGCGAAACTGGTGGCTGGTAGTTGTGAGGGGGAAGATCCCTGCAGTGAACTGCAGAGCAGACCATCACACGGAGATTCTCCTTCAAGAAAACCTAATATATATATATATATATATATATATATATATATATATATATTTGCCGGGGGGTGGTGATTATCTCTGTAAACTGAGGTTTTTCTGGGCTGCCGAATCAAGTAATGACTTATTTTTAGCATGTTAATGGGTGCTAGGGAGAAAGGAAGGCAGGTTACACCCGTTTAGATCTCCTTAATTCTTTCAAAAGTGCGTGTTTAAAGAAGGCCTTTGGATGCCAAAAGCTGCGTGTGTGTGTGTGTGAGAAAGAGAGAGAGTGTGTGGTTTGGGGGGTGGGGGAGATGTCTCCTTGAAGTCATACTTTACAAAAGGCATCCTCTGCCTCTTTCCTTCTCAATTTCCCTAGACCTGAAATAGCAAGAGCATACTGTACAGCTCATAACAAAGTATAAAAAGTCCCTTCAATTTTCCACTAGTTAATTTATTAGATATACCTGTTAGTTTGCTTGGTACGGAATGGTTTAAACTATCATTAGGAAGATTTTTACTGTATTTTGGAATTCCACTATAATTCATTTACAACTTATTCTGGTAGGAAATGGACAAGGATCTGTCTACCTGATTCCTCAGAGACATCCTGACAGGGGTTCAAAGGCTTTTTATTACTCTTACCTTCCCCATACAAAGTTTTGTTTCTTTAGGAAATGATGTGATTTTTTTTTTCAAACACCTCAGACACACTGCATGCCTGTGAAATGCCCAAACGTGTTAAGAAATCGATTTACTTGGCAAGTTCAAACTAACTAAAGAAGGAACACTTAAATTTGTTAGGGGGAATCAGAATTAACATCAACTGTAGCAGATCAACTTTTGGTGGTTTTCTGGGGTGAGCAAAAGTAAAAGAAAAGGTGTTGCAAAGCTTGTTGGGAATGTAACAAATGACCTCATAAAGTAAAATATAGATTGTCACCTGACAGATTGGTACATAAAGCAAATTAGAGTAATTTTAGAACTTGTCAGTGATTTGTTTCTAGCTGGTATCCATGGGGAGAGGAAGGAATTCTGAGCCTGGGGTGGGGAGTACAGTTTGAAAAGATATATGCTTTTGTGTTTAGAGAGAAAATGTCGCTTTTGTTATATAAACTACACAAAGGACATGCAGTGTTTATGTTTAGTCTGTGAATGGGAGGCAAGGGTTTTGGAAAGGTTGAAAAACACTTATTAGGTTAAACAAGGGAAAGCAGAAAGATTGGCAGGTTTAGTTCATCTTAAGGGAAGCAGTGACCTATAGGACAAGGTTTATTCTCTGATTCAGTAAAAGCCCACTAAGGTTGCTTCCAAAGCAACAACAGAATCATTTCCTTTATGTCGTTTCTGTCCCCTGGGTCAGGGAGGGAAGAGTGAATGAGAGATTAGACTCTGACCTGCATGCCTAAGCAGTATTGTCCTTTGAGCGGGATCTGTGTCACACTGTGTAAATCTAAGAGCCGTCACATTGATAGAGGTCTGAGCACCTCCCCTGGACTCTTGCTGTAAGATAGAGTGGGATAGCATTGCCACAGGTGGCAGCAAGGTGAGATCATCTGATACGGAAGCCCTAGGGTGAAGAGAGCTAGGAAGTGTTTAATTCAGTGAAGCTCTGCCTCTGGAGCTTTGAGAAGGCAGAGCTGCCTCTCTACTGGCTTGACTGGCTGGGTTTTCTACGGCTTCCCAAGGACCTGCCCTTCACGATGGGAGCTCCTGTGGATTTCTGTGTCTCAGGTTGTAAGCATCAGTTATGCTTGTAATGTGCTCTAGAAAGGGAAGGCTCACAGAAACACAAATCTAGGCTGCCGTTCTTTCAGGCATGTCAAACGCAGGCTTCCAGAAAACGAGTTATGCCCTCCCTACCAGTAGATGGCACTGCTGTCTCTGGGAATTCCTGGAGGAGATGAAACACGAGCTGGCAAACCAGTGATGTGCAGCCTCTGGTCTAGAAGATTTTGAAAGGCTGTGTCAGTTCCCAAAGAAAATCCTTAAAAAAAGGAAAAAAAAAGTTATGAAAGCCAGAAATATTGATACAAAGTAGGAATGATGGTTGTGGGGGTTAAGAATGGGTGCCATTACTTTGCTGGCTGTGTGTGGGAGATGGAGAGGGTAAGCTGACAAGCATTGGAGCACAGGTTTGAAAGCCCTTGAATACATATTGTTGGCTAATTGAAAATGAGGTTGAATTCATGATCCAATCAAATTTCCCAACAACTTCCTAGTGTCTACCTCTTTGCTTATAAAACTCATCTGTACACATGGACGGGACTATGGAAATACACATGTAACTTTTAAACCTAATCAATATCCAGTAATTATGTATCTGAAGATAGTGGTGAGAGTATTAGTAAAAATAATGCTCATGCTTTTAGGGCTGTCCACAATAGTAGGTCAAAGTTATTCTGAATCAGTTTCTTGTAAAACTTAAAAATTCCTAACAAGTATTCTACAATTTTAAGATTTTATTAGCGATTCACATCCTGAACTTTGGTTTTATTGACCTTATTAGCCAGGGTTTATTCATTTATTCCCCTCTTTTGAACTACCTTTTCTTTCATTTTTAAAAAATAATTGACTGTTTTTGATATGAATTTTGTAGCCATATATTTGAAGGAGGTGATACTGTTGCTAGTGAGGTTACTGTGCATATGAGCTTTGACCCTTCTGGAGGCATAGAACTCTGCTCCTGGGAGTCATCACCCGAATCACCTGCTTCCTCATGCTGTCCTTATGCTATGGCTCAGCTTTTTGGAGTTTATTTCCACCTCTCTTCAAGTGAACTCATGAGCTGATTTTTATTACCAATGCCAAATCCTAAAATCTTGCTGACGCTGGACAGCAGTAGTCACAACAGTTTGCTAACATTACCTCATTATGTGACCTCAAATACATTTCTTTGCCTTTCTGAACCTCAGTTTTCTCACCTGGGTCACTGGAATTGGGTGAGATGTGATACATGTCTCTTGAAGAAAAAAAAAATCCTTTCTAAGTCAAAATTCTACGGCCAGCTGATTCTCATAAAGTGTCCATATTTCTGAATCCCCTGAAAAATTCTTATCTAAAAGGTATTTTCATGCAGTGAACCTAGAGCAAAAAGAAATCTCACTAATACTTCTTCTCAGAGAATCCTAATAATTCAGAGTTGTAAGAAACCTTAGGGATGGTTTAGCTTGACCTCATTTTATAGACAAAGAGTTTCACCTCAGAGCTGAGTGATTTGCCCAAGCTAACAGAACTAGAGAATGGTAGAAAACTGGGACCCAACCTCATGTCAGTCCTGCCTTTTCCAGTGCTGAATTTCTTCACCTGCCATCAGTACACAGAAGATGCTGTGTCTACAGGGCTGGAGCCAAGAAAATTCTGAGTAATTCCTTAAAGTAGGGTTTTTAAACCACAGCATGAATAGTATTGTGTTGGGCAGAAATTCAAGGTCTGACTTCTTTTTTGCACCTCATTCTTTTCTTCACTGACTGTTCTTGAGTAGTATTCTTTACTATACATCCGTGTGTTTTTTTAAACTTTCCTGCAGAAGAAAAAAAACTTTCTTCACCCTAGAAGAGTCATTCCCCAATCAGATGTTTTTAAATTGGGTCCATGGCAAAAACAAGAATTTTTATTTTCCATACATACACACTGAGTCATTGCTTGAAAAACTTGGTTTGCCCTGTGACCCGCTTCCCTTTGGACATGTGAGATATAACTTTGGTGGTGATCACTGTTTCGAAGAACATTTGCTTGAAAAACTTGGTCTGCCCTGTGACCCACTTCCCTTACATTCCGTATGATGGTGGTCCATGCTGTTGAATGCGTCCTTCTGGTACCTTTTTAGATTTGGGCCAGAGCAGCCATTTACTCTCACTTTAGCAGAAGAAAAAGAATTACCTTTTCTTCTTCAGCAGCTTATCAATTGAATTTTTGTAATAACAGAAGAAAAAGTCCAATTTCTGTACTCTGATTCCAGCACACTGAGTTAGTATGAGATTTGAGGGACATTGCTGACTTCTGAGTTTGTTTCCTTGTCTGGAAAATAAGAGGGGAAAGCAGTGACCACTTAAATTCTTTCTAGTTCTGAAATCTTGTGACTCTTTGAAATTTTACCTGGTATCCTGAAAATGGGGATTTTATGTATAATCAAAGTTGGTGCCAGTTCTTTGTGTCTGCAGATCACTTTGTGGTATACAAAAATATTCTCTAATTTTTAAAATCTCTTTTGTACTTCACGTGTGGTCAAAGAACAGCATCTGGGAGTTTGCAACTCAGCATTTTGTCAAGATACCCAGGAGCTATGCTTGCTGTTTTGTCTCATTTTTGAGTTTCACATTGACGCATAGGTCAATGAGGGAAGCAGAGTATTTCACAGATGAGGAACCCAGATCTCAGAGTCATTAAGAAACTAAGTCAGATTTACTGTTAGTGTCTCACCCAGAACTCCATACTCTAAACCTAATATCTTCTTTGTCGGGCTAGAGTCAGGCTTGTGTGATACTGATTATTAGCTACCCAGCAACCCATGGATTTAGGTGTGGCTGTGTGACCAAGTGGAAGTGAAAAAGTATTGTGGTCCATTTCTAGGGGAAAAAAGAAACAAAAAGAGAGCACCCATGCAAGTTCCTCCATGCTGTTTTATACTCCTTGTAGGCTGGAATGGAGAGGGTCCCTATGAGATCTTGGGATGCTGTGTTAAAGGATGGCAGGACTTTTGTCAGCCTGGCTGCCTGGATTGCTGTTAAGGGAGACAGTTCAATTGTCCAGTATGTATATAGGAGCAAGAAATAAGCTTTTATTGAGCTTAAACCATTATATATGTTTGGGTTTATGTGTTAAGTACTGACAGTTAGCCTGTGCTAGCAAATTCATTTGAGGAGCAGTGGCTTGGAACTTGAAGTTATGGATCTTCTGGCCCAATGTATTCATTCATTCATTTTTCATCTTTGGTAGTTGGTGATCGATTGGTTGTGATCCACCATGCAGAAGTGAGTGATGAAAGGCAACAGAGCTGATGGGTCATGAGGATGTAAGTGCATTTGAAGGCTCTCACACCCTCTACTCCAGGGTAAGTCAAAGGCATTCTTTGCCATTGTTGTTCTGGTTTTACTCTTGTCTTAACTGAGTAAGACAAGATCCCCTCTTGGCATCAGTGCAGTGGGGTGCCCTATCTGTGAAAGTTTCCCAAAGCCTTTAGTGATTCAGGTCATAAACACTGTTAAGATCAGCACTTACAAAGCTAAAACTATGGTCAAGGTGATGGGATAGAATCTGCATGGGAATATCTCAACATAAGAATTTTTTAGTGAGTTTGTATGGGGCTTGATTTACATAGAGGGTGAGGGTGTTGCTGGGCCTTCCTGAGAAGGGAACTAGACCTGAGTGCTGTTTTCCTGTAGCTATATCATATTGTTATCTCTGCTGACACAAATTCCCCTCTCTCAGCACCCTACTCTTCCATGGATCACTTTGCTTAACTTTTCCTGCATTAATCACTTTTTTTTTGGGAGATGGAAAACTGCTTACCAGAGAGTTGATGATTTCCAATTTGGTAGATAATAGTGGTAGCAAAGCACATGCTTCTGCCCATGCCATTTTATTTTATCCAGTGTCACTGGAAGTCACATGCCCATTCCCTCCTCATCTGTTTGCAGTCCTTAGTGCAATGGATGTAGGCACCAGGAGTATTATAACTAAAGCTGCTTTGGATTTTCATCTGTCGTGAAGATTTTGAGACTAAAAGGAGATTTGGTGTGCCCTTCTCAGAGGCAGTGGAGGGCTGAGAGGGAGGAGTGAAAAGGACATCCCATCCTTTCTGAGGTCTCTGGCTTTTAGAGCTTAAACTAAAACCAGACTCACTAAAGAGAAAATAATAATTAATACAAATCTAAGCAGAGCTAAGAATGGTTAGGAAAAAGGGGGACAGCAGGTTATATTTAGAAAAAAAAGTACTCAGCTGAGAAACTGGATGGAGGATTGTTTTTAAGCATCTTAGTTCAATACTGTGGAGTCCTTGCTGATAATGTCCCATTACCCATGCTCAGACAGAGGGCACCCAGTAAGGCTAATGTCCTTCTGTGCCTCACGTGGCTCAGTAATGAGTACAATTTACTGAACAAAATAGACAATTAGGAGCTGTAGATCTCTGGAGATTCCCGTAAGCATGCATCATTACAGCTCTGGAGTGATGCATGTGCTTGGAGATAAGCAAAGCAGAGGACAGGGAGCTGTAGGGCACATCAACAACTGAAGAATCCAGGTGAGCATCCAGACACAGACCCCATCTCAGCGCCTGGGGGTCACTAAGGAAAGGGCCTGGGCTCTGCTAAACTTTGTTATTAGAGGAAAGGAGCCAGACTTTGCCAGCTTTCCTCATTTTCCTCTGTGGCGCCAAAAAGCTTAGCATGACAGAAATAGCACTCAGCTGGTACGTTTCCATGTAAATGCTGTATGAGGATCAAATTACAGAGGGAGCCATTCTTTATTGATTAGGAGCCAAAGAAACTAGTGCTGGAGATGCCAGAGGATCAGGGGTTCTCATCCTCAGCACCATGGGCATGCTGAGCCTGGTGAATCTTTGTTGCGGGCTATCCTGTGCATTGAGGCATGTTCAGCAACATCCTTGGCCTCTACCCTATGGATGCATGTGGTTTCCCCGACCCCCACCACAATCATTACAATCAAAAGTGTCTCCAGACATTGCCAAGTGTGCCCTGGGGAAAAAACTGCCCCTGGTTGAGAGCCACTGCGGGAGGTGATTTAATTTTGCTCTTGAGTTTCTCTGGGACGCCATTTCAGTAACTTAGCCTCATTATGCTAGTTTCCCTACCTGTAAAATAGACACAATGTTTCTAAGTCAGTAGCCTAAAGAAGGGCTGTATGAAGCACTGTGTGATTACTTGAGAGCTCTATGAATGCTAGTAAGTACCTGTCTCCTCAAATATCCAGGACCCAGGGATCACTCTTAATCCTTATGAAGGCAGTAGCTGAGGAGGAGGGGAGTTTGAAGGGTCAGTGGTGTGGGAAATGATGCATAGTGCCAGACTGATTTCACTTGAAGCTTTCATATTTAGTTCATTTCAACAATGTACTCTTGATAAAGGCTTTTTTTTTTTTTTTTTTTAAAGGGAAAAATGGGAGAGTGGAGGAGAGAGAAATAAGCTTTTAGAAGAGCAGTCCAGGAAATTGCTTTTAACTAGGGGTGGGAGATTGCGGTAATCTCTTAGAGTGACTCATATAATTAGTGCTAAGTTGCTTCAGTCATGTCTGATTCTTTGCGACCCTGTGCAGTGTAGCCCACCAAGCTCCTCTATCCATGGGGATTGTCCAGGCAAGAATATTGGAGTGGGTTGCCATGCCCTCCTTCAGGGGATTTTCCTGACTCAGGGATTGAACTTGAGTCTCTCCTGTCTTCTGCATTGGCAGGTGGGGTCTTTGTCACTAGCGCCACCTAGTGAGGGGAAGTCACTAGGACATAAAGTCACCAAAGGACATAAAGAAGTAACCCTCCCAAAGAAAAATATCCTCCCAAATTACTACGGATCCTAGAGCAGATTTTGTGAGTAATACAACAAATACCAGAGAGTGTTTGAGGAAATCTGTTTTTATTCTATAGCTTTTCCATCTTTTTCTTCTCTGCTTTGAAAGTATAGAAAAGGGGTTGTCTTCAACCCATGCCCTTTGAATGATACATAAAATGTTTTAGGATCACGGTTGTTCTGCTCATCTTCTAGAACTGTGCTGGAATGGTGAAAAGGGCTATCACCCTGGCTTGGGCCTGAAGTAGTCATGTTATTTTACTAGAAGATCTCAGTTTAGGAAGAGCAAGTGCAGGGATTAGATGTAAACTGTCCTGGCAGGTTTGAGTTCAGCCTTGCTGAGGTGTTGGTCTCTGTACTTACTAGATACACTCAGCAAACTTACACCAAGACCATATTGACATAGGCACGGTGTGGACAGAGCATGGCCATCATCGGGGAGTTCTGTTGGACAGCACTGCTTTAGACTATAAAGACTCTGTTTATCAGAAATCCATACTTGTAGTGACAGTGTGCGTACTTGTTATAACAAGACCTCCCCTCATTTAAAACAGAATTGTGTTTTGGACTTCTCCATCCTGGGTCACTTTTCAGTCTGTGAGAGGACCTTGCTGAACTTTTTGGCTTGCTGTAGCACCTGTCACAGAAAGTGCCATGAGCCTGTCTCTCTGACATAACTGAGTGCTCTGCCTCAAAAATATTTGTGCTTTAATCCCAGGCTGCTGAGCTGTCTCTTTCCATTTGGTGTCTCCACACCCTGACCCTCGGTGGTGAAGCTTGTTTGTGCAGGATGTCTCTTTTGATACTGCCTAGAGCTTCACACAGGGTCTGGGACAGGTGGTGAGAGAGTTTTCACCTTCCTTCCTTCCAAGCCCCAGCGTGGCTCAGAAAAGTGTTTCATAAGAAGGCATTAGTTCACAAGCTTAAGCTCTGAGGCGTTATCCCCTAAAGAATTAGTTTGTAAAGTAGTATAGGACATATTTAGTAGTTAAGCCCTTTAGCAACATGGAAGAATTTTCAGGTGATATTATCTCTCACTAGTACCAATATTAGTGGCTCTGAAACTATCATAATTAGAACAGATGAAAAGATGTAGAAATAAAGACGTATTTTAAAAGATGTAATTTAAATCTAACTGAGCCCAAGACTGTTTTGCATGGTAGAAGGAATGAAAGCAGAGGGTTTGCGTGCTGTGAGTTGTGTTGCAGGAGACAAGGCATGGAGATGGCTGGGCTGAGATGGTGCTCGGATGGCCTTCACTGACCGCGCCTCTCCTGGCTGTGTGGTGCTGATCCTCGTATTGCCCTCCTCTCTTCACTTTGTGTTTCTGTTCTGCTTTGGTCTGCTTGGAGTGTTGGAGGGGTCTTAGTGTTTCTCACAGGAGGTGCTCTTAGCATTTTGATAGAATGACTCATCCTTGTGTGAAACTTTGCTGCCCATTATAGGACATAGAGCATCCCTAGTCATTGAATGCTTGTATTACTCTGACCAAGTCATCAAGTCAACCAACAAGGCCCCCTGTATTTCTAAATATGGCCTCTGATTGAGAATCGCTGGCTGCTAGAGCCTTGGGGGGTTTTAGAAAGGGGGAGTAATTAGAGTTGCAGAAGGTGCAGGTGCTCGAAGGGGCTGGCTCATTAATTTCTGATATGACCTGACCTATTCCCAGTGCTGGAACTGCTTTGGGAGCCAATATTCTTCTATAGAGACCAGAAGAATCAGTGGAAAACTTGGTCCCTAAACCTCAAAATCAACCCAGAAGTCACAGGGGGGACGTCTGTCAGTGCCACAGAGGGTGGAGAGAATACTGAGGCTCCCAGAGCATGCTGGTTTTTATTCTTGACTGAGAGAAAAAATGCAGCAAGGGAGATTTAAAGACAATCCAAGAGAAAGGGGTTTTGCCAGCCATTTCTTTTCTTTCTCTGTGATTACAAAAACTGGCAAAGTAGCCCTAAATTTGTGAGGTTATTGTAGACTCTCAGATGGGAAATCTGAGGTTGTTTTATAGTTAGTAAAGAGGAAAAAAAAAACACTTTCAGATGTCTTACTGTGGGGCATCTATAAACATCTCTGATTACAAGAACAAAAGCTCATTCAAGTTACCTTAAGAAATGGCAGGCTTAAGTAAGGATACATGGGAAAATAAAACAAATGTCAGACGTGTGGCAAGTTGTGGGTAATCCCAGAGGTCTTTCAGGATGAGAAAGAGCTGTCATGTGGCCAGACCTCACGGTGACAGGAACTAACTCAGGACGAGGAAGATTATTGCCTGATCTGTTGCAGCTCCAGGGTTTGTCTGCACCAACAGTGCTTGATCAGTCTGCATTCTACTTCTCCACCATTTACATGGCTCAGGATTCCTGTTTTGGCTTCTCTACTCATGTCTTCCTGTCCCTACAACCTAACTGATGGTCTGTGTATGGACCAAGAAGGAAAAGCATATGATAATTCTGTAGTAACTATCAGCCCTCTGGTTATAGAGTTCCTTCTCCCAGGCAGTCTTAGAGGTACTGATGCCCTCTCTTGGTCCACACAGCGGTGTCCTGAGTCTTCTTGCCTCAATAAAGACTGTGGTTTCTCTGGAAGGGAGCAGTGGTAGGGTCAAAAGAATGTGAGACCTCTCTTGTGTAAGGACACTGAATTCTCAACTCTTAGAATCAACATAAACAGTGTTTGTGGGTTATGTGTATAATAAAGAGTTGAAAGATTACTTTTGAAGCCGCTGCATTCAGTAGCAATTATGAAAAAGCCTGAATTCGTTTTTTTAGGAGACTGGCTGCATCCCAGAGCAGAATGGTAGGGAAATTGCTGGGCTAGATGATTGGGAAATCAGCAGTTGTATTTTCCATATGGATATTTTATTTTTTTGCATCTGTCAAATGTGATTCTCTCAACCACCCATGTATCTTGTAGGAGTAATGGCTAGGTAGCTGTCTAAATGTTGAAAGACATTTTGACATCTCTGACAAGTGTTATTCAACAGCTGGGTTTGTAAAATTCCAGTTCTGACAAAGTAAAATAATTTGGCTTATTACTCCAGAAATAAATTCCATATAGATGGTGTCATTTTTGGAATTACTACTTTAAAGGCAGACTTTAAAATGTTTTGTGTTGTAGTGTGTTCTGTTTATTTACCCCCAGTCTTGGAGAGCTAGTTTCATTTGAGCTAATGCTTGAATATGACTTTACAAGGGAGTGCATCCTCATATTTGCAGAAGGCTCTCTCCTTATTTATGATTCTGTGATAGGGTAAGATGATGGTCCTGGCTTCATGGGCCCTCACAGCTGTGAAGGGCATGCTCTGTGACATCACACACAGCCCAGTGGCTCACTGAATTCATTTAAGGCTCTTACTCTTCTCAAGTAGCTGGAGCATGGGAGTGACACATAGAGAGTTAGTATTTCCTTAGCTGCAACTTCTGTTGAAAGTGGCAGAAGAGAAAAGTTCACTGGGGCTTCTGCAACTGCTAGTTGAGCAAAGAATGTAGGCTGTTACTGAAAGATGATTGGGATCAGCTTTCTCACTCAGCTGCTCGAAGGAGCAGAGATGAATTTTTTGCTTCAGTTTCTCTTCTTACTCTGGGAAGATCCCTATCCCCTGTATGGAATTTTTTTAATGAGAAGGGAAAAATAGAGAATTGTATCCAATACATTTTAAAATACATGATTGTATTTCTTCTGAAGAGGAAGATTTGTGTATAGTAACCATATATCACCAGATTAAAATCTTCAATTTTAATTTTAAAGAAATTCTAATCTTACAGTATAAACCAAAGATAAAGTCAAATTTTTGCATATATAATTTATTTTTTATAAAAATAAAACAAAATTATGTTTGTTCTCATAGAATCAGGAACTAATATGCAGCCCTTACATGAAGATTCTATAGCAATGGTAAAGACATCTGCTCTCTCCCAGGTGTAAAGAGATGAAAGATGATGCCTGAAAGATGCCTGAGAGTCCCAGGTCCTGAATCCTGGGATTTTGTCCTACTCTAGGCCACTCCCTAGATAAGTGTTGGAGGATAAGTGTGATAAATGGACACAGATGATTGAGGGGAGGGCTGAAACCTCCAGCTTCGGTGAAGTGTCCTGTACTTCCCATGAGACACAGGAGGAGTAGATCCTACCCAGGCCTTTCCCTCCTGAGCCCATTGTTGAATCCTGGCCTTAGCCTTTCTAGGAAACAAAACTATGGCTGAAGTAATATCCTCAAACATGATTTCTTATTAGCATGTCCCTTTTAAAAGAAGCTTCCTGGACGAGGAGGAAGGCAGACAGATGCATGCTTCCCTTAGCTGTCAAAAGCTGTCTCCTTTCTATTGGAAAGTGAAAGTGAAAGTTGCTCTGTCTTGTCCGATTCTTTGCGACCCCATGGACTATACAATCCATGGAATTCTCCAGGCCAGAATACAGGAGTGGCTAGCCTTTCCCTTCTGCACGGGATGTTCCTAACCCAGGAATTGAACCCAGGTCTCCCACATTGCAGGCAGCTAAGCCAGAACGCTTATTAGATCACTTCTCAAATTTTTAATTATTGCCATTAGTAAAATATTTTCTAGACATGAAGCAATAAGACATTAATAGAGACCCCCAATTAGTGTCTTTTAATTTGAGAGCCCCAAATCCCATGTTAATATGGTACTAGACTTCAGCTTCTTGTTCCTTCTGGTGTTTCTCTAAATGCATTTCCATCTTTTTCCTCCTCCCACTAACTGTGTTATCTAGTTTAGATCCTTTGGTCTGTTTACCCCCTTTCTTATATCTTTCTTGATTTCCAAAGTCCTGTGATTCCCAGCAGCCTGAAGGACAATGTGCTTCTTAACTAGGCATAAAGACAGTCTGCAGTATGACTCCAACTTACTGTCTGACTTTCTACTCTTTCTCTTCACAAACTGCTCCTTACTTAGACTGGTCCTTGGTCCAGTTGTCTATTCTGTGCATAGAATGCCCTTTCTTTCCAGTGACCATATCTGTTTGGTAGCATTGAAAACCTTGGTTCCATTAGATAGATGTGCTTTTTCTTCTTGTCTCTATCAGATTTTAGAAAGGTGACTTTGGGAAAAATATTTAGTTTCTCTTAACCTCAATTTTCTTATTTGTAACAAGGGACTCAAAATAGCCCCCTTATAGGATGCTTGTGAACGTAGTACCATGTCCTCGCTTCTGACTGCCCAGCACAGAGCTGTGTGTGTAGGCTAATCATGTGCACTTGCTGACGAAGTTACTGATCAGATTTGCCCAGCTGATCTGGATCACATTTCTTGATTAGCCATCCTCTTCCTACAACTGCCACACCTTCTGTAATCACGTTTCTTCTCCAGTACTCCTAAGTTGATCAGTAAGCACCTGAAAATATATGCTCCTAGGGTGTGACAGAAATGGGACCCTCCCACACTATTGGTGGGAATGTAAATTGGTGCAGACACTGTGTAAAACAGTATTGGAGCTTCTTTAAACTACAAATACAGTAACTATATGACCCAGCAATCTCACTCCTGGGCATATATCCAGAAAAGACAAAAACTCTAATTGGACTTCTCTGGTGACTCAGTGGTAAAGAATGCGCCTACAGTGCAGGAGACATGAGAGACACAGGTTTGATCCCTGGGTTGGGAAGATCCCCTTGAAGAAGGGAATGGCAACCCACTCCAGTCTTCTTGCCTGGAGAACTCCATGGACAGAGGAGCCTGGTGGGCTACAGTCCATGGGATTGTAAAGAGTTGGACATTACTGATCAGTTAACAATTTTTCTTTCTTTCTTTCTAATTTGAAATGATACATGCACCCCAGTGTTCATAGCGGAACTGTTTACAATAGCCAAGACATGGAAACAGCCTAAATGTCCATCAACAGATGGATGGATAAAGACAGTGTAGTGTCTTTACTACACACACACACACAAATACAGTGGGATATTATTCAGCCATAAAGAGAATGAAGTAATACCACTGGCAGCCCTGTGGGTGGATCTAGAGATTGTCATATTGAATGAAGTAAGTCAGAAAAGACACATATCATATGATATTGTATGTGGAGTCTAGAAAAAAGTACAAACGAACCAACTTACAAAACAGAAATAGACTCACAAACATAGATAACAAACTTACAGTTATCAAAGAGAAAATGGGAAAGAGGGATAAATTAGGAATTTGGGATTAACAGATACACACTACTATATATAAAATAGATAAAGATGTTGCTGTGATTTATGTCAGAGTGTTCTGCCTATGTTTTCCTCTAGGAGTTTTATAGTGTCAAGTCTCATAGTACCATTTGCTAAAGACATTGTCTTTCTAACATTGTATAGTCTTGCTTCATTTGTCTTAGATTAGTTGGCCATAGGTACATGGGCCTATTTCTGGGCTTTCTATCCCATTCCATTGATACATATTTCTATTTTTGTGCCAGTACCATACTGTTTTGATGAATGTAGCTTGGTAGTATAGTCTGAAGTCAGACAGCCTGATTTTTCCAGCTGCATTTTTCTTTTCTCAAGATTGCTTTGGCTGTTTGGGGGTCTTTTGATCCATCTCCCAGAATAATGAAAAGAAAAACAAAAATAAACAAATGGGACCTACTTAAACTCAAAAGCTTTTGCATAGCAAAGGAAACGATAAACAGAATGAAAAGACAATTCACAGATTGGGATAAAATATTTGCAAATGATATGATCAATAAAGGATTAGTCTCTAAAATTTATAAACAGCTATTATGTCACTTAATGGCATCAAAACAAACAACACACTCAAAAATGGACAGGAGGCCTAAATAGATATTTCTCCAAAGAAGACATATGGATGGCCAACAGGCGCATGAGAAGATGTTCAACATCATTAATTATTAGAGAAATGCAAATCAAAACTACAATGAGATATCAACTCACACCTGCCAGAATGGTTATCATCACAAAATCCACAAACAATAAATGCCGGAGAGGGTATGAATAGAAGGGGACCCTCCTACACTGTTGGTGTAGGTGGTGGGAATGTAAATTGGTACAGCCACTGTGGAGAACAACATGGAGGTTCCTTGAACTAAAAATAGAGCTACCATATGACCCTGCAATCCCAGTCCTGGACAAAAGCATGGAGAAAAGCATGGTCTGAAAGGATACATGCACCCCAATGTTTATGGCAACACTATTTACAATGGCTAAAGCGTGGGAGCAACCTAAATGACCATCAACATATGAATGGATAAAGAGAATGTGGTACATAAATACAATGGAATTTTACTTAGCCATTAAAAAGAATGAAATAATGCCATTTGCAGCATCATGGATAGACCTAGAAAGTGTCATACTGAGTGAAGTAAGTCAGACAGAGAAGGAGAAATATTGTATGACATCCCTTATATGTGGAAACTAAAAAGAAAGGGTACAAATGAACTTACAAAACAGAAAGAGGCTCACAGATTTATAAAACTTATGGTTGCCAGGGGAAAGGGATAGTTAGGGAATTTGGGATGGTCGTGTACACACTGCTATATTTAAAACGGTATAACCAACATGGACCTATTGCATAGCACATGGAACTCTGCTCAGTGTTATGTGGCAGCTTAGATAGGAGGGAGGTTTGGGAGAGAATGGATACATGTGTATGTATGGCTGAATCCCTTCACTTTTCCCCTGAAATGATCACAATATTGGCTACACCCCAATACAAAATAAAAAATTCAAAAGTAAAAAAAACAAGGACTTATAGTATAGCACAGGAGACTATGTACAGTATCTTACAATAGCCTATAATAAAAAAGAATCTAAAAAATAATATGTGTGTATGTGTGTTAGTGTGGTCATTCACATCCGACTCTTTGTGACCCCGTGAAGAGGCTCTTCTGTCAATGGGATTTCCCAGAGAGGAATATTGGAGCAGGTTTCCCTTTCCTCCTCCAGGGGATCAAACTTGTGTCTCCTGCATTGCAGGTGGATTCTTTACCACTGAATCACTTCTGTATATATAGCTGAATCACTTTACTGAACACCTTAAACATTGTGAATCAAGTCTATGTCAATAAAAATAAATAAATGAAAATGAAAAAAAAATGATTGAATAAACATGTTACTTTGGGAAAAAAGGATACTGTTCTCCCTGCACCTGTTATGGTGAAAATTATCCTGGACCTTCATAATGTCCTAATTTATCTCCCACATTAGAAATTGAAGGCAGTTTTAGGGTCACTCCATGCAACCTGAGCACTGGTTCATTATCTTCATAGTTGATTCCTTTTATGTATAGTGAGATTATCATGAAGATCAATGGTATGATTATAGCTGTCATGAGAAGTTATACCTCTTTGAAACAAAGTTTTCCCAGGCCCAACCAACAGGCTTTTTATTCCAAACATCATTTAATAAAATGCAACATGACACTAACAGGATTGCTTGTACGAACACTTGGAGTTCATTTAAGCACACTCTGCCCTATATTGATTCTCAATTATAGCATGTTTAGCATGAATAAACCTGCTGGTGTTCTCAAACAATGGTAATGCTGTCTTGGCAGTTCTGCCCTTCTGACTGTGGAGCTGAAAGCATATCAGTGTTTCTTTTGTTCACTCTTTTTAAATTGTGGTTTTCTACCTCTTGCTCAAGTGATTTAAGCCATACTTTAGGCTTATAAATTGTAGTTTTTAAAGCATATCTCTTTCTGGCTCTTCTCACTCTTTCCTTTATTTCTGCATTTTTCTTATTGTATCATGGACAAAATAAGACTGAAAAATTTTTTTTCTACTCAAGGTAAGAAAAATTTAAATACTTGTATTGCTTTTCTGGAGAAGGCAATGGCAACCCACACCAGTACTCTTGCCTGGAAAATCCCATGGATGGAAGAGCCTGGTTGGCTGCAGTCCATGGGGTCGCAAAGAGTCGGACACGGCTGAGCGACTTCACTTTCACTTTTCACTTTCATGCATTGGCGAAGGAAATGGCAACCCACTCCAGTGTTCTTGCCTGGAGAATCCCAGGGACGGCGGAGCCTGGTGGGCTGCCGTCTATGGGGTCGCACAGAGTCAGACACGACTGAAGCGCCTTAGCAGCAGCAGCAGCAGTATTGCTTTTCTGGTTTGAGATTCCTTTTTTAGTTATTAGCATTGGCTGCAATTTCGTATATACTTGTGGGTCTCTCACTGCATTTATTTTGTCTCTTTTCTTGCTTGTTTTTCAAAAAAAATTTATTGGTGCATAGTTGATTTGCAATGATGTGTTACTTTCAGGTGTACAACAAAGTGATTCAATCATTCTTTTCAAATTCTTCTCCAATATTGGTTATTATATAATATTGATTAGAGTTCCCTGTTCTATATAGTTGTTGTTGTTGCTCAGTTGCTTAGTCGTGTCAATTCTTTGTGACTCCATGGACGCCAGGCTTCCCTGTGCTTCACCATCTCGCAGAGTTTGCTCAAACTCATGTCCATTGAGTTGATGATGCCATCCAACCATCTCACCCTCTGTCACCTCCTTCTCCTCCTCACCTTAATCTTTCCCAGCATCAGGATCTTTTCCAATGTGTCAGCTCTTCACATTAGGTGGCTGAAGTGCTGGCGCTTCAGCTTCAGCATCAGTCTTTCCAATGAATATTCAGGCTTGGTTTCTTTTAGGATTTACTGGTTTGATCACCTTGCTGTCCAAAGGACTCTCAAGAGTCTTCTCCAGTACCACAGTTTGAAAGCATCAATTCTTTACCTCTCTGCCTTCTTTATGGTCCAACTCTCACATATATATGTGACTACTGGAAAAACCGTCACTCTGACTATATAGACTTTTATCTCTGTTTTTTTTTAATACGCTGTCTAGGTTTGTCACTGCTTTTCTTCCAAGGAGCAAGCATCTTTTAATACTACATAGTAGTTCATTAATGCTATATAGTAGGTCTTTGTTAGTTATCTAGTTTACATATAGTAGTGTGTATATATTAATCCCAATCTCCTAATTTGTTATTTCCCCCATGTTTCCCCTTTGGTAACCACAAATTTAATTTGATTTTGAGATCTGTGAATATGTCTCTATTTTGTAAATAAGTTCATTTGTATCATTTTTCTTTTAGATATAACCAATGTCATATGACATTTGTCTTTCTCTGTCTGACTTACTTCACTTAGTATGATAATCTCCAGGTCCATCCATGTTGCTGCAAATAAATGGCATTATTTCATTATTTTGATAGCTGAATAATATTCTATTGTGTATGTATATATATATATATATATATATATATGTATATATATACACACACACACCACACCTTCTTAATGGATACTTAGGTTGCTTCCCTGCTTGGCTATTGCTGCCATGAACATTGGGGTGGATGTATCCTTTTGAAGCATGTTTTCTCTGAATATATGCCCAGGAATGGGATTGCAGGGTCATATGGCAGTTTTATTTTTAATTTCTTAAGGAACCTCCATACTGTTCCCATAGTGGCTATTACCAATTTACATTCCCACCAACAGTGTAAGAGGGTTCCCTTTTCTCCACACCCTCTCCAGCATTTATTTTTGTGGATTTTGATGATAGCCATCTGACCAGTGTAAAGTAATGCCTCATTGTAATTTTGATTTGCATTTCTTTAATAATTAGCTGGGGCTTCTCAGTTGGCTCAGTAGTAAAGAATCCACCTGCCAATGCAGGAGATGCAGGTTCGATCCCTGGTTTGGAAAGATCCCCTAGTGTAGGAAATGGCAACCTACTCCATCCAGTATGCTTGCCCGGAAATTCCACAGAGGAGGCTGGTGGGCTACAATCCATAGGGCTGCAAAGAGTCAGACAAGACTGAGCACACATGCAGGCAGGCAGTAATTAGTAATGTTAAGCATCTTCTCATGTGGTTTGTGGCCACCTGTCTGTTTTCTTTGCAGAAGTGTCTATTTAAATCTGCCCATTTTTTTTATTGGGTTGTTTGATTTTGAGCTGCATGAGCCATATGGGAGAAAATATTTGCTTGAATTTATTGATGAGAGGTATAAGTAGAACTGCATGGATTTTTCTGCATTCTTTGGTGATATGAGCAGTGACTCACTGAACCCTTAACAATTGTCTAAATTTTGTGGGTTTTCTCTCTTTCTACCTTAGACTTTTGAGGGAAATTTATAAAAATCCATGAGAATATTTGTGGTAAGAAAGGATCCATTACAGTATACAGTCGGTCCTTCATATCCATGGTTCTGCATCCACGATTCAATAAACTATAGATCGAAGATATTTGAGAAAAAGAGTTACACAAAGTTCCAAAAAAAGGAAAACTTGAATTTGCTGCACACTGGCAACTATTTACATAGTGTTACATTGCATTTATAACAACTTAGATAGTATTTACATTATGTTAGGTAACATAAGTAATCTAGAGATTGCTTTAACACTGATGTTTTATATAAGGGGCTGGAGCACCTGCAACTTTCGGTATCTACTGGGGAATTAGCTGGGTCCAATTCCCCAGCAGATACCTACAGACGATTGAATTTTCCTTTCCAGATCCTCTTTTTGAAGATGATTTGTGATAGAATTGTTTGTTTGTTTGGGGTTTGGGGGACTCATAATCAGAAAGGTTATCTAGTGTAACTTCTTTGAATGGAGAGATATTTTAGGCATGCAGCAGGAGCCTCCCACCCTCTTCTCTCCATGAGCACTGATGGAGGGAGTGCCTCTGTGTGTGTGTTTAGGGTGACGGAAAGGGAGGGTGGTGACAATAAACTGGGAGACTCTATTGCATGAAGTTGCTTGTTAATCCTCCTGAAGGGGGAAAACCAGTGTCTCGGCCATGCGTTCTTCCTCACAGAGTTGCTCATAGTTGGAGGAAGCAAGAAATATACAGCCTATAATCAAGCTGGATTTTCTTTTAAGCTGTTGATTTTGAGTTTTTTTAAATTATGGGCACCGGGATGAGAACAGCAATGGGAAGATGAGGTGTACAGCAGCTGATACGTGGCCAGTTTGTGCCTTGTGTTAGGTTGAGTCTCCTACTCTTTCTTCAGTTTTAAATAAACGTCTCAATTTCCTGCCTGTGAGCTAATGAGAAACTTCTCCTACTGGAAGCTCTCCCCTGTTCCTTCAGAATTTAGGAAGAAGAGCAGATGGGATTATATCTTGCCTTGGGAGGATGATAGCCCCACTGTGGGTTTGTTCCTGAGGAAGGAAAAAGAACTCGCATCTTAAAGTACTTCCGGTCACATCCTGCTCGCGCCCTCAGAATCACAACTCTCAGGTGTGCTCTCTGCCACAGCCTGTCTGCCTGGGTTTCCCTCTTTGCAGCTGGGCAGACCACTAAGTGTTGGGGCTCATCCCTTGTGTCCACCACCTTTCTTCCCAGGGTGGAAAAGATGGGAGAGGGGTAATCCTCAGGGGCGAGAGAACCAACAAGAAGAGACCAAGAAGTACCAAGGGCAACATCCTGATTCCCAGTCCCACTCCAGGCCTTCCTGCTCATCTAGCTTTGCTTCTTTGGGCATTACAATTTGAGGCCACATTTTAGAACTAGGAGACTTTGTTACTAATGGGAATTGTTTTCCTCATTTACTTATTTGTCTCTGGAGTTAGACAATGAGGTCTCCTCAAGCGTGGACCCTGCCAGGAACTTCTTGTGCATTCTTTGCATGACCTACCCTATAGGAGGCACATGGCTAGGGTTTCAAAATAGGGAGATTTCATGGCCTTAATAGTTTGTAGCCTATCTTATTCATTCCCTTATGCGTGTGTGTGTGTGTGTGTGTGTGTGTTAGTTGCTCAGCTGAGTCTGACTCTTTGTGACCCCATGGACTATACGCCACCAGCTCTTCTATCCAAAAAATTCTCTGAGCAAAAATACTGGAGTGGGTAGTCATTCCCTTCTCCAGGGGATCTTTATGACCCAGGAATTGAGTCTGGGTTTTATGCATTGCAGGCAGATTTTTTACTGTCTGAGCCACCAGGGGAGCTTCATTACCATTTTAATGTATTTTTTCAATGTCCACTTGCTTGTTTCTCTCTGGAATAGCATTTATTTTTCCAGGTGGGTGAAAGTCTGAATGCCTCCAAAGCTATCTGCAGTAGGATTGATTTGGTCATATCAGACTTCATCTGTTGTTGAGCTGAATTTTACTTCTCTCTTGTAACCCTGTGTCAGGAACATGAGCCTCACTTTTTACTTTAGAGGCTTCCTTAACTACCAGAAGATGGAAAGGCTGGAGTTCTTTTCCATCAGGTCTCACTTAAATTGTCTGTGTGGTTACAGAGGAGTCAGTTCACTTCTGTGTGGTGTACTTTAATAATTAAGAGTCCATCCAGCTCCTCTTAGTCATATCACTTACTCTGTTATTTTTGTTTTCATTTAAGTTGTCCTATTCCTTTGTCCTAGTTGTTAAATGTAGTCTTTTTTCCTTAGCCAAAGCCATTTCTTTGAAGGGCAGGGACAAGACCTATTTCTCATGCATCCTTGGCTATCCTTTTTCTCCCTATAGACCAAGCGTAAGACTCTATTCAAATTAGATGATCCATAAGTGTTTTAACCTAATTAAACCCAAGCATTTATAGAATTCAACAGGAAGAAATGCCTTTAATACATTAAGATCTAAGCACATCTTAGAGGTCTTCTGGTCCACCTCTTTTTTGGATCAGTTTATTGATTCAGTTATTTCTTATTTCATCCTTCCTTTCTTCCCTCTATTTTGTGCCAGGCACTGCGTAAGGAGCAGGAGATCTGAGGTGAATATAGAGGTGGAGCTTACTGTCAAGTGGAGAGGATAGGCAATAAACAAATGATTAAATCTGAAAGCTGTAAGTACTGGGAACTCCAGAAGCCCACCACTGGGAGCTGCCTTAGGGTCCAGGGAGGCTTTTGTGAGAATGTAAGGTTTAAACTGGGGATTATCAACACAGAGAAAGGAAGTGACTTGCCCAAAGCCAGTCGGTAGCTCCTGTGTAGCAGAGGTCAGCCTGTAACCCAGGTTTCTACCCAGATTTCTTAGCAGAGGTTTGCCTGTAACCCACGTTTATTCCTCTGAATTTTGTGACAATTCTGTGAAAACCCTCGTTGTTAAAGTACTTTGATCTTCTGAATTTCATTGAGTACATACCATTTAGCTATTATATGAATAGGTTACATTTTGATGAGAAAGCCTTATGTATATTTTCCTTCCTTGCCACATGTGAAGCAATATACAATGTTTTAGTATCTTCCTTTCTTCTGGAGTACTTACTGGCTCGCCTTCTATTACGTTCTCTTGGTCCTGTGATAACTTATCTCCTTCATAACTTTTAAGTTTTATTTAATTTCCCCTAACTTATTAGGAGATTTTAAATTTTATTCTACAGGGTATTAAAAATTAAGGACTCAGGAATTATAGAAATTGAGAATGGCTAAAAGATAAGTGATAATAAGAATTTAATAAAAATTTCAAAATAAACTTCAGGGGCTCTCTGAGATGATCCCAAGAAGTTGGAACGGGATCTTTTTACCAGTTTTTCTTAACTCTTCAAAGCTCATTACATATGTGAGCTTGGCCAGAGATGGCAACTGGCAAATCCTAAAGAGAACTCTCCACATATTTACTCACAAGTGTTTTTGTGTAAGATGCATGGGAAGAAGACCAAGGCACTGGGAATGAAGTCCTTGAGAAGAAAGATATTAGAAAGGGGCCCACTTAACCTATAGATATAGTGAGTACTTTGAAAATTTATCATTCCATGGTAGTTTGCAGATAAATGCATAAAATATGATTTCCACAAGATCGCATATCAGGTTAATGAAGGCTTGAAATGTGTGACATTATCTGCAAAATGTTTACATTTAAAGACTTTTTTTTCTGGGTGTTTCTGGTTTCATCAGAATCTCAAACAAGGTTCTTATCACAAAATGGTTAAGAATAATGGTGCTAGCAGAAAATACTGATTTTAAAAAGTTTGGAGTGATAGAATCTTTCTATATGTGTCATGAATATCAGAAATTGTTTAAAAAATTATTCATTCATAGTATAATAAAACTTATACATGACAAAAATCACTATAAACAAGATTTACAGATGTGACTAACTGAAATATTTAGAGCATGTTTATTATTAATGTCTCTAACATGCAAGTAGAAATACATTTGCAGTGTGTTTCAACAGCATAATGGTGTTGGCAAGAGTGAGGACCTCTGGAGGACTTGGGTCTGTGTTGTTATAACTTGTTAGTTGGTTGGGTCTCTGTTGTTACAACCTTTGTTTCATAACATAGATGCATTCACAGGAATACCCATTGCAGGTTTATATTTGATAAGAAAAACTAGAAATAACCTAAGTATCCATTAGTAGGAGTCTTGTCACTAAATAATGATACATGTCTACCATGGAATACCTTATAGCCATTAAAAGTGACACAGTTCTGAACAGAAAGTCCAGAAATGAAGCCACATGTACATGGTCACTTAATCTTTGACAAAAGAGGCAAGGATGTATAATGGGGAAAGGACAGCCTCTTCAAAAAACAATGTCAAGAAAACTGGACAGCTTTTTTGACATGCTAAAGAGTCAAACTGGACTTTTTACTCATGCTATGTGCAAAAATAAATTCAAATGAATTAAAGACTGAAATATGAGACCTGAAGCCAAAAAACCGCTAGAAGAAAACATAGGCAGTATTACCAGTATGTCTTTTGATCTGCCTCCTCAGGCAAGAGAAACAAAAGCCACAGTAGTTGGACTAGATCAAACTCATGGCTTCCCTGGTGGCTTAGGCGGTAAAGAATCTGCCTGCAATGCGGGAGACCCAGATTCGATCCTTGAGTTGGGAAAATCCCCCGGAGAAGGGAATGGCAATCCACTCCAATATTCTTGCCTAGAGAATTCCATGAACAGAGGAGCCTGGCAGGCTACAGTCCATGGCATTGCAAAGAGTCAAACATGACTGAGTGACTCACACAACACAACAACAAAACTCGAAAGCTTTCCTCTGTGAAGGAAACTATTAACAAAATGAAAAGTCAGACTACTGAATGGGAGAAGATGTTTGTAAGTAATATATCCTATAAGGGGATTAATATCCAAAATATACAGAGAATTTATACAACTCAACATAAAAAATAAAACAAAAACTTTCTTAAAAAATGGACAGATCTGATTGGAGACTTTTCCAAAAAAGCCATATAGATGGCCAATAGAAATATGAAAAGATGCTCAACATCACTAATCATCAGGGAAATGAAAAATGGAAATCACAAAACCTCACACTGATGACAGTCAGAATGACCGTCATCAAAAAGGCAGCAAGGAACAAGTATTGGCCAGGATGTGGAGAAAGGGGAACCCTTGTACACTGTTGGTAAGACTATAAATTGGTACAGTCACTATGAAAAATAGTATGAAGGTTTCTTTAAAATCTATACTTATCACATGATCCAGAAATTCTACTCATGGGT
This sequence comes from Dama dama, assembly GCF_033118175.1. Lineage (NCBI taxonomy): Eukaryota > Metazoa > Chordata > Mammalia > Artiodactyla > Cervidae > Dama > Dama dama. Next base: position 81,317,690 of record NC_083699.1, read on the forward strand.
ATATATCCAAAGGAAACAAAAACATTAATTCAAAATTCCAACCACGGCCCTGCAGGATGGCTCCCGCAAAGAAGGGAGGCGAGAAGAAGGGCCGGTCCGCCATCAACGAGGTGGTGACAAGAGAATACACCATCAACATTCACAAGCGCATCCATGGAGTGAGTTTCAAGAAGAGTGCCCCTAGGGCACTCAGAGAAATCCGGAAGTTTGCCATGAAGCAGATGGGAACTCCAGACGTGCGCATCGACACCATGCTCAACAAAGCCGTCTGGGCCAAAGGAATCAGAAATGTCCCATACCGGATCCGTGTGCGGTTGTCCAGAAAACGTAATGAAGACGAAGACTCGCCAAACAAGCTCTGCACTCTGGTTACCTATGTGCCCGTCACCACCTTCAAAAATCTACAGACAGTCAATGTGGATGAGAACTAATTGCTGATGGTCCAATAAAGTTATTGAACTGCCAAAAAAAAAAAAAAAAAAAAAAAAGATACATGCACCCTGATGTTCATAGCAGCATTATTTATGATAGCCAAGACATGGAAGTAATTGAAATGTCCACTAATAGTTGAATGGATAAAAAAGACACATATGGAATATTATTCAGCCATAAAAATGGAATCTTGTCATTTGTGATAAGATGAATGGACATAGAAAATGTTATGCTAAGTGAAATAGGTGAGAGAAAGACAAATACTGTGTGATTTCACTTATATTTAGAGTCTCAAAAAAAAATGAACAAATCATTTGGAAACAGAGTCATAGATACAGAGAATAAACTTTATGGTCCTCAATGGGAGGAAGGTGGCAGGGTAAGTGAAATAGGTGAGGGAGATTAATAGGTCCAAACTTCCAACTATAAAATGAGTCATGGGGATGAAATGTACAGCATGGGGAATATTGTCAATAAAATTGTAATCACTTTGTATGGTGACAGAGGGTAACTAGTCTCATTGTGGAGATAATTTTGTAATTTATAAAAATATCAAATCACTATGTTCTAACATAACTAATGTAGTATAGTATGTAAATTACACTTCAATTAAAAAATACTTTATTTTTATGGGAAGCTATCTGGCAAATTAGTAGATTAAATTTAGGTTAAAATAATTATGATCACAGGAAAACTTAAGTAATGTGAGTCCATTTATATAAAATTGTTTTTATATATGTACTTGAGCAGAAAGGGCTTCCCCTTTCTGGCTCAGTGGGTAAAGAATCTGCCTGTGGTGCAGGAGATACAGGAGACACAAGTTTGATCCCTGGGTCAGGAAGATACCTGGAGGGGAAAATAATGACCCACTTCAGCATTCTTGCCTGAAAAATCCTACTGACAGAAGCGCCTGATGGGCTACAGTCCCAAGGGTTGCAAAGACACAACTGAGTGACTAAGCACTTGGACAGAAGGACTATTGAGTAACATCTTAGTAGTGTTTTTATCCAAGTGATTTTATTTTGTAATTTTTGTGTGTAATTTATATGCTTGTACAATGAGCATGCCTCATTAAAATTCCTAACAATATTTAAAACCTGCTTGAGCCTAGTGATCAAGTGTTTGTAGCACCATCTCAACAAGATAACATGTTAGTGGGCGGAAAGGACTGGGCGTTGTTTTTATAGAACATCTATTAAGTTCAACTTTATATACACCCAGGCATTAAGTGATAAGGATACAAATGAGTGTCTTTGTGCCTAGGAACTTAAAGTCTAGAATAATTCTAAAATGGCATGTTGTTCAGTAGGTATGCAGTTCATTGGCCTGGAATATATAAGTATCTGCATAGGAAAGCTTTTACGATGGATGGCATGTGTATTCAAATTTGTCATTTTACCTTGAATGTTTACCCACACGTGAAAGGAAAATCAGTGAGTGCTTCACTTTGAAAGAGATATTTGACACAATTTTATGGACCTCCAGAATCATTTAAGTGAATGTTGCTACTAGTTTTGACACTTAACTTTTAAAAGGAACTAGCAATTTCTTTCATTGGCTTCTTTAGGTATCGTAACCACCCACAATTTAAATCATGGACCCTGAGTCGTCTTCATGGCAGTGCTGGAAAATCGGGATGTGTATTCTAGGTGAAAAGGCCATTTATTCACTTTGCAACTAAAATGAGTGCTTAGTCATTCCTTCATCCAGTTTTTATTTCTCTGAGGAGGATGGTTTCCTCTAGCATCATCATATTATTTTTCCATATTGGAAAATTACAGCCTCTTGAGTGAAGGCAGAAATAATAGCCATGAACCTTTTTTAGAGTGTTTGGTGACTTTATTAATTCTCCATTAACATCTCATTATTTAAAACTTTAATTTTCTGTGGGCTTAGAAAGTAAAAACATCTATCTGCTGCTAATGGACATTCTTTTGGGCCAAAAGCTAGGAGATTTTCAAAGAATCTGTTTTAAGGGAAGTTGGTCAATGTCCTCTGCCATCCAATCTCCTCTTTTACTTTTATGGGAATTTGTGTTGAGGGAAATCTTTGTGAGCATTTTCTAACTCAGGATGTGTATATTGCCTGAGAAACTTGAAACAAGTCTCATGTGAAACTTACTTTCACAGAATTAAATTTGTTTCATTCTAAACTCTGATGACATTAATGTCAGTTCATTTCTGCAAAGATATATCAAGCCCTTATGGATTCAGGGAGAAGAAAGATGAGAGAACACTTTTGAGGACTTTAGCCAGTCCCTTGAGGCATGCTGAGGGCTCACTGGAGATCTTTGATTTGGAGTAATAGCATTTAGCAGAATTCTGTGACTTTCTTCTCTGAGCCTGTGTGTGAAGGAGTGGAGAGAGGAAGTCAAGCATGATGTGTGTTTACCAAGTGAGCAGGTCCCTGTGAGAGCGGGAGGAGGGAATGGTTCTGACAATTGAACATGGAATTTACACTGGTGAAAGAGGTGAGGCCAGACAAGAGGAGGCTGACAGAAAGTGAGAGGTGGGAGGATCAGTGGTTATCAGGTCTCATTGAGGTTGCTAGAGTTGGGGTACCAGAAGTGGGAAACTGACAGGATGGTGGTGGTTGGAGACGAATGTGGAGGAATTTCAGCTAGGAACTGGTATGTGTTCTTGGAGTTAGGGTGGAGAACAGGGACTGAGAAGTGGGGGGTAAGAAAGCTCATCTGTGTGGACACTGAATTCACCTAGAATCGTGGCCACCATAATGATGGAGTGTGACAGGGTGCCAGGAAACCATTTCTTCCTCGGCTTTGGGGGAGTGGATGGTACAGTCTGATTTTGTATGATTCAGAACTTCAGAGTTTTTATGGAAAAGGAGAGGAAGGACAGTGGGCCAGATGTGGTAGAAGCAGTAGGACCTCCACCCTACCTCTAAGGCCCTATGATTTGAGAATGTGGGAGAAAATAGACACCACTTGAGAGGGCTGGAGTGGGGGAGTAGTGTCCTCAGGGAACAGCCAGGTAGAAAGACAGAGGGAGCTTTCAGACAGGAAGGGAGTCTTCCTGATGGCTGCCTGTGAGTTCCAGAGAGCACAGGAAAAGGGCATCAGACCCTGAGAAGGAGGGGAGATAGAAGGTCAAGAAAAAAGTATGAAAGAGGCTGTTTGGGTATAAAAATTGGAGGAATGAGAGGTGATCTGGGCATCTCATTGTGTCTGTTGTCAACAGGAGTAAAAGGTGTAATGAAAAGAGTCCTGATAGTCCCAAGGCTTTAAGTATAAGGAGTGGGTTGGGGGGCAGGTAGTGTGGATATTGGGCATCTGGGGTTCTGGGTCTCCAGACAGATTCCTGCTTGAGGGGTCTTACACCAAACACAGAGGGCTTCCGTTTAACCCCAGCTAGAGGAGTGTGTGTGTGCATGCTAAGTCACTTCATTTGTGTCCGACTCTTTGTGACCCCATGGACTGTAGTCCTCCAGGTCCTCTGTCCATGGGATTCTCCAGGCAAGACTATCAGTGTGGGTTGCCATGCTCTCCTCCAGGAGATCCTCCTCACCCAGGGATCAAACCCATGTCTCTTAGGTCTCCTGCATTCACAGGTGGATTCTTTACCACTAGACTAGAGGAGGGACTATCTTAATTCTGAGCACTCAGCTCATCCTTACCCCTGCCTCGGGAAGGGTAAAGAGCTGCACAGGAACATGAAGGCTGTTCTGCTTTATTCAGCTTTGTGAATCACTTATTTCACACATAACATCCCTTTGGCTATGACATATTTCTTCTAATCACTTTGTGCCTGATAAAGAGCCCTCATTCTTTTCTTTTTTCTTTCCTTTCCACTTACACATTTGCACTGCTTATGTCTGGACAGATGAGGCTATAGTGGGTGCTAGTCTGAGGGCAAAGCATTGAGATGTGCCTATAGGACTCTGCTCAGTTAGATACTGTCTGCAAGAAGGCATTTGGCTTAAAACCAGGGATCACTTTTGCTAAACTCAAGGGCATCAGTTCTGTCTTCTGGGCAATCCAAAAATATTCCATAGTACAAGCCAAAAGAAACTAAACAACTAAATGTATGAACTGATCTTTAAGTATTTTGGGGAAGTTAATTTGTGTTTAACTCTTTGTAAGCACTGGATTTAAAATTCAAAATGAACTCCATGATAAGTCCTGACTGTCTACCTGTGGACATATGGTAGTGTCTTAATTCTCACAGGAAGAGATCCAAGAGAGATTTATCAAAAGGGCCTAATTTTAATTCTAACTCCTCTTTCTAGAATCCTGCTACCTTTACAAGGATATCGCACAGAAATGACATTTCATGAAACGTTTGAGTTGTTTTAACATTTCTCTTCTAAAGGTCTACTTTGTATGTAAGGGGACTTCTCATAAATTAATCATAGATTTCAAAACAAAGTAAGGGAACAAACATGAATATAAAGTTTGATTAGAGAAGGAAACTAATTTTTCTTGTGGAAAATAACAGCATATGGTAGAGGTTTCAAAGATGGACTGAAGCAGGGGAAGATGGCACTAATGAAATCATAATTTTAAAGGTACCCCTTCCCTCCTTACAAAGAAATCTCTCCTACAGATCCATGAGATGATATGTAAACAGTAAACACAACCCAAGCTGATTTTCTGGCATTTTTTTCAACTTTGCATTGACACTTACTTACATCTGCAATAGTCTTGATCATAGTTCAGTCCCTGCAAGATTCTGGAAGTCCTGAGTTAGCAAAGTTAAATCAGATCCCTGCCAGGCAGTAAACATTTAGAAAGCAGGACAAGACCTTTTATGTCTCACACACTGACTTTGGGAAAATGATCTCACCCTTTGGGGTGTGCTAGATGCTAAAGCCACAATGATGTGATATTTAAATGAATGTAAATGTGTTCAGTGTATATTTGTTGAATAAACTAAACTATGGTCTGTGTATTATTTGGTATTGTATATTCTTTTCTAATTCTGTGTCTGCTAGCAATCCAAATCCAAATGTGTAAGGAAATGTACAGATACACACATGTACAGGTACACACACACAGGCATGTTCCCACACAGGATATACCTGCATATACAAAGAGACACTCTGACTCTTTTTTTAATTAATTAATTTATTTTAATTGGAGGCTAATTACTTTACAGTACTTTACAGTATTGTGGTGATTTTTGCCATACATTGACATAAATCAGCCATGGAGACACCCTGCCTGTTAGCTAACAGAATTTTCAATTAGCCGGAACGTTGCCTTTTCCAACTAGGTATGTACATTAAGTTTACTGTAAATGTAGTTGCATTTTTCCAGTTTTAAATATTTTTCCTCATAGAGAAAGCAACCAGGTTTAGGAAACTGTGTCTTAGGAAATAAAAATAAGCTCAGGGAGGGGAATGTGTAATCTTGTCATCTCTTGGTGGCTTAAGCCTAATCTCTCCACCTCTGACCTAGTTTTGACATTTTCTTAAGCTCTAGTTTATACAGATGAAATCTGTTTTTTAAAACATAGTCTGTAAACAAACCCTTCTTTATGAAAAAGTGAAAGGGCCTCAACACAGGGTCATATTCCTTAATTGAGAGCTTCTATGATGAGAGGGAAGATCAAGGTTGGTGGGATAGGAGGATGTGGAATTCACTTCCCCCGACAAACACATAAAAAATACATCTACATATGGAACAGTTCTTACTGAAAACCAACTGGATCCTGGAAGAAATATGCCTATACAAACAAGGTTGTAAGAAAGATCCACATGGAATTGGGTAAGACAGGAAGAGAAATGTGCCCCAGGGAGGGGACTCTGAGGACAAGGAAGATTTTAAGGGCAGAGGTACTCCTTGGGGAGTAAATGCTTTGAGCTACATATTGGACCCCCTAGTCCTGCGGTCCAACACAGGAAAGACAAACTCTTCATTCGTTGGAGGACCAGTGAAACTAACAGGAGGGCTGTTGGAAGCCTGGCCTCCACTCCTGAGGAGTGCACCCTCACTTGCTTGCTCCCAAGGCAGGGCAAGGATGGCAGATTGAAACTGCGCAAGTGGCTGCGAGTTTCCTGTGACCGTCTGGGTACATGCCCCAGCCTGAGCAGAACAAGTGCTCCAGCTCCACATATTATATCATGTCACAGCTCCACAGTGGAGTGATGGTTATTATGGCCAAGGAAAGAGCTTGACTGTTAGTTCCAGAGGTGGCCCAGACCCCAAGTGATGTCTCAGCAGGTCAGGGACAGCCATCACTGGCATTTGCACAGGCAGTGTGTTAGAAGAGCCCAAACTCTATGGCTGGACCTCCACAGCCTGCACCCCATCACATGCCAAGAACTGTCACATGCTGAGAGCCTGCCTGGGTCCTTCTTGTCCCAGACTGCTCCCCTCTGGGGCAAGGGTGCCGTTGCTAGGGTGTGGGAGAGCTCACACTTAAAGCTAACAGAAACAGCTCAAATCCGAGCCTCAGGGCTTCTACTCCAGCAACCTGGGACCCAACCCTGCCCCTTGATAGGGCAGTGATGACCGCTGAGCAGAGGGGAAGCCCTGGCTCACACCCAGTTCAAGCCCTCGCCCCTCCTTCTCCATCATTACCTCCTACCTAGGTGAGAGCTGCTCACACATTCTGAGGAAGGATGTGACTCCTGTTCACATCAGATCCAGCTCTCCCACCAAAGCATGTGCCCACAAGAGAGCACATGTTCCTAGAAGGACACCCCTTCAAGACCTCAATAGGTAACTGTTTCACCTAATTTCACAGAGACAGAGGAAGTTAAGCAAAATGATAAGACAGAGGAATTGATCTCATTTAAAAGTAAGAGAAAACTCTTAAACAACAAGAGAGAAATCCACAATGAAACAGACATAAACAACTTACCAGATAGAGAATTCAAAGCATTAGTAATAAGAATGCCAACTGAGTTAGGGGAAAAAGTTGATGAACATGGTGAGAATTTTAACAAGGAACTAGAAAGTATAAAAAAGAACCAGTCAGAGCTGAAGAATACAAAAACTGAAATTATGAAAACACGAGAAGGATGGCCGAGAAATAAGACAGGGAGATCACATCTCTCCCCACAGATACATCAAGAATTCATGTGCATATGGAACAACTCCTACAGTACAGCTTCTGAATACCAGCAGAAGACCCTAGACTTCCAAAAAGGCAAGCCAGTCTCCTTAGAATGAGGTAGGGCAAAAGATAAAGTGATACAGGATTTCAGGGCACCTGTGAGCTGAGGAGGGAGTCATAAAGCAGGAAAAGTTTCTGCACACTCAGAAACCCACTCATGGGCAGAATCAGGGGTGAGCCTCAGAACTTCAGAGGGAAATGTAGCATCAGGTGCTCAAAAGGGAAAACGGAGAGAATTCACAACAGAAATTATTGCTAACCAGAACTTCCCAGCTGGGAAACAGGTTGCACGCCTGCATCTGCAGCCTGAATTTGCTGAGGCTTAGGCTCAGGGATCAGGCCCCAGGGAGGGCACTGGGGTTAGCTGCACATGAGGGCTAGCACAGTGCAGCTAAGGGAGCTCAGGAAGAAGACTGGGTGTCCTTGCTGGGGCACTCTAACCTCGCGCATCCGCAGACAGCATCTGTGTGCCTGGTGGCGGCTGCCAGAACTGGCAAAATTAGTAGGAGCACCAGCAGCAGAATTAGACATGACTGCAGTCTATGATCCCAAAGGGGGAAACATAAGCCACTGGCAACTGCCAAAGCCAGGAAGAGTGCCTGAGGCAGTGGACAAAACGCTGTGATGGCCCTGACCCAGAGGTGGCAGCAGCTCTCAGGCTGTGAGCAGGTACAGGTTACTGCCCAGACCTTGCTGGGACCCCAAGCAGCTTGGCTCTTCCTAGGGACCCAAGACCCTGGTCCAATTTCTCTGGGAGAGTGCAACCCGCCTCAGACTGTAACAACATTTGGCAGGTCTCTATTGTAGCAGGCACTCCCTGGTACATCCCAGTTGTGTCTGCCAAACCCCTCTTCCCAGTCCCATTGAGCAAATGAGCCCTCACACTCCTTGGCCTTCACGCCCTCTTGTCTGGGTGGGGAACAGACACCAGGGCAGCCTGCAAGCAGAGGCGGGGCCAAAACCAAAGCAGAGCACTAGGGGCGGTGCTGCCAAAGAAAAGGAAAGGAATAAATCCCTGCAACCTCAGGTGCAGTGGGTTAAATCCCTGCAGTTAGCCTGAGATTATGGACTTTGGTAGGAAGTACAGTCTGGAGTAAGGCCAAATCAGAGACAGAGCAGATCCCCTACTGCCCACAACAGGCCCAGAGATCTTCCTAGAAATATTGGAGGGCTTTCTGAGTAAGCAGATTGACTGGAACACACTGTGTGGAGTGGAAAATGGAGGAATCATGAAGGCATTCTTTTCACTATCACTCTATATATAATTTTCTCTTTTTTTTCTTTTTGTTTTTAATATTCCTTCTATATTATTCCTTTAATTTTTATTTTTTATAACCTACTTTTCCTTTTTAAAAACATCTTATTTTAAATAAGTTCATTTCATTTTATTTCCCTGTATTTATAGTAGCCTTTAGTTCTATACTTCAATACACAAGTATTTGTGTATTGAGTACCTCAATACACAAGGCAAATGCCAACAACTATTAAAGAGGAAATTGATACACAGTAATAGTGAGGAACTTTGGCAACCCCCTCACACCAATGGACAGATCATCCAGACAGAAAATGAATAAAGAAACACAAGATCTAAATGGAACATTAGATCAGTTGGATCTAATTGATATCTACAGGGCATTTCATCCCAAAACAGTGGATTTCACTTTTTTCCCCCAAGTGCACAGGAAACATTCTCCAGGATAGATCATGTCGTGGGTCACAACCAAGCCATGGTGAATTTTGAAAAAAAGTGAAGTCATTTCAAGCGTATTTTATGACCACAACACTTTGAGGTTAGCTATCAATTACGGGAAAAAAAAAACAAACCTAATACAGAAACAGATAGAGGCTAAACAACATACTTCTGAATAACTAAGAGGTCACTAAAGAAATCAAAGAGTAGATTTAAAAAATATCTAGAAGCAAATGACAATGAAAACATGATAACTCAAAATCAATAGGATGCCCTAAAACCAGTGCTATGAGGGAAGTTTATAGCAATATGAGCCTACCTCAAGAAACAAGAAAAACATCAAATAAACAACCTAACCTTATACCTAAAGCAACTAGAAAAAGAAGGGAAACAAAAACCCAAAGTTAGTAGAAGGAAAGAAATCATGAAGATCAGAGTAGAAAAAATTGAAAAAGAAATGAAGGAGACAATAGCAAAGATCAGTAAAACTAAAATCTGGTTCTTTGAGAAGATAAACAAAACTGACAAACCATTAGCCAGAATCATCAAGAAAATATGGGAGAAGGCATGAATAAGGAGGAATTACAACAGACAATGCAGAAATCATTGGATCATAATACATTACTGCATGCAACTATATGCCAGTAAAATGGACAACCTCATAGAGATGGGCAAATTCTTAGAAAAGTGTAATCTTTCAGAGCCAAACCAGAAAGAAATAGAAGATATGGACAGGCCAATCACAAGCATGGGAATTGAAATTATAATAAAAAATCTTCCAACAACAAAAGCTCAGGGCCAGATGGCCTCACAGATAAATTCTAACAAAAATTTAGAGAGTATAGAGCTAGCGCCTATACTCTTCCAGCTCTTCCAGAAAATTATAGAGGAAGGAAAATTCACAAACTCATTCTTTGAAGCCACCATCACCCTGGTACCAAAACAGGACAAAGGTGCCACACACAAAAAAGATAAATACAGGACAATTTCACTGATGAATATAGATGCAGAAGTCCTCAACAAAAGTTTAGCACATAGAATCCAACAATACATTGAAAGGAGCATGCATCATGATTAACTGAGCTTCATCCCAAGGATGCTAGGATTCTTGAGTGTATGCAAATCAAAAAATGTGATACACTATATTAACAAATTGAAAGATTGCATCCATATAGTCATATCAATAGATGCAGAGAAAGCTTTTGACAAAATTCAACACCCATTTATGATAAAAGCTCTCCAGAAAGTAGGCACATAAGGAACCTACCTCAACATAATTAAGACCATATATGATAAAAACCCCAGCAAACGTTATTCTCAACAGTGAAAAACTAAAAGCATTTCCTCTAAGATCAGGAATATGACAGGGGTACCCACTCTCACCACTGTTATTCACCATAGTTTTGAAAGTCCTAGTCACATCATTCTGAGAAGAAAAAGAAATAAAAGAAATCCATTTTGGAAAAGAAGAAGTAAAACTCACTGTTTGTAAATGGCAAGATACTATACAGAGAAACCCTAAAGATTCCACTGGAAAATTACTAGAGCTAATCAAGGAATATAGTAAAGTTGGAGAATATAAAATTAATATATAGAAATCACTTGCATTCCTATACACTAACAATGAAAAATGAGAGAAATTAAGGATACAATCCCATTTACTATTGCAACAAAAATAATAAAATACCTGGAAATAAACCTACCTAACAAGACAAAAGACCTGTATGAAGAAAACTATAAGATACTGCTGAAAGAAATCGAAGACAACACAGATGGAGAGATATACCATGTTTGTGAATTGGAAGAGTCAATTTTGTGAAAATGACTATTTTATCCAAAGCAATCTAGAGATTCAGTGTAATCTCTGTTAAACTACCAGTGGTATTTTTCACATAACTAAATCAAAAAATTTCACAGTTCGTGTACTAAAGACCCTGAATAGCCAAAGCAACCTTGAGAAAGAAAACAGGAGCTGAAAGAATCAACCTTCCTGACTTCAGACTATCCTACAAAGCTACAGTCATCAAGACAGCATGGTGTTGTCAAATATGGTATTGACAAAAATACAGACCAATGGAGCAAGATAGAAAGACCACAGATAAAACCATGCACCTATGAACACCTTATCTTTGACAAAGGAGGCAAGAATATACAATGGAGGAAAGAGAGCCTCTTCAACAAGTGGTGCTGGGAAAACTGGACAGCTACATGCAAAAGAATGAAATTAGAATACCTCCTAACGCCATACACAAAGATAAATTAAAAATGGATCTAAAGCTTAATGTTTATGGGGTCACAAAGAGTTGAACACAGCTGAGTGACTGAACTGAACTGAAAGCTTAATGTAAGGCCAGAAATTATAAAGCTCCTAGAGTAAAACAGGCAGTACATTCCTTGACATAAATCACAGCAAGATCCTCTATGACCCACTTCATAGAATAATGGAAATAAAGACAAAAATAAGTAAGTGGGGTCTAATTAAACTTAAAAGCTTTTGTACAGCAAAGGAAACTATAAACAAGGTGAAAAGACAACCCTCTGAATGGGAGGAAATAATACCAAATGAAACAATTGGCAAAGGATTAACCTCCAAAATATACAAGCAGCTCATGAAACTCAATACCAGAAAAACAAACAACCCAATAAAAAAGTGGGCAGAAGACCTAAACAAACATTTATCCAAAGAAGACATACAGACAGCTAAAAAATACATGAAAAGATTCTCAACATCACTCATTATTAGAGAAATGCAAATTAAAACTACAATGAGATATTGCTTCACACCAGTCAGAATGGCCATTATTAAAACAATCTACAAACATTAAATGCTGGTGAGGGTGTGGAGAAAAGGGAACCCACTTGCACTCTTGGTGGGAATGTAAACTGATACAGCCACTATGGAGGACAATATGGGATTCCTTCCAAAAAAAAAAAGACAACTAGGAATAAAGCTACCATATGACCCAACAATCCAACTACTGGGCATATACCCTGAGAAAACCATAACTGAAAAAGACACAGGTACCCCAATGTTTATTACAGCACTATTTATAATAGCTGGGACATGGACGCTACCTAGATGTTCATCAACAGATGAATGAATAAAGAAGTTCTGGTACATATATATAATGGAGTATTGGTGGTGGTGGTGGTTTAGTCACTAAGTTGCGTCTGACTCTTGTGACCCCATGGACTGCTCAGCTGAAAAAAGGAACACATTTGAGTTTGTTATAATGAGGTAGATGAACCTAGAGTCTATTATATAGAGTAAAGTTAGAAAGAGAAAACCAGATATCATATACTAACACATATGTATGGAATCTAGAAGGATGGTACTTATGAACCTATTTGCAGGGCAGCAGTGGAGGTGCAGAACTAGTAAGCAGATTTGTGGGCACAGTGGGGGAAGGAAAATGAGGGACACATTGAGAGAGTAACATTGAAACCTATAATGCCATGTGTAAAATAGACAGCCAGTAGGAATTTGCTGTATGATGCAGGGAGCTCAAACTCTGTGCTCTGTGACAACCTGGAGGGATCAGATGGGACGGGAGGTGGAAAAGCGGTTCAAGAGAAGGGACATATGTATACCTATGGCTGATTCATGTTGATTTACGGCAGAAAGTAACACAATACTGTAAAGCAATTATCCTCTAAATAAAAATAAATTTATTTTTAAAAGCACATAAGAAAGATCAAGAATAGACCAGGTAATACAGAAAAATGCATAAATAATCTAGAAGATAGAGTGATGGAAATCACCCAATCAAAATAGCAATAAAAAAAACAAATTTTAAAACATGAGCCCTGTTTAAGAGATCTCTAGGATAAATGAGACATGCCAACATTTGCGTTATAGGAGTCCCCAAAGGAAGAGAGGGAGAGATGGGGATTAAAAATGTATTTGATGAAATTATGGCTGAAAAATTCCCAAACCTGAAGAAAGAATCAGGTATACAGGTACAGAAAGCACAGAGGATACCAAAAAAGATGAATACAAACAGATGCACACCAAAATGTGTCAAAATGGCAAAGCTGAGGAGGGAATTCTAAAAACAGAAAATGAAAATGCCATATAAAAGACTGTAAGGCTATCAGCTGATTTTTTTTTTTTTTTAAATTTTGGGGCCAGAAGGGCATGGCATGATATATTCAAAGTACTGAAAGAGAAAAAAAACCTGCAACCTGGGCTACTCTTACTTATCAAGATTATTTAAGGAGAGAGAAAAAATTTCTCAGACAAGCAAAAATGAAAAAAAAAAGCTCAATAATAAACCTACCCTAACAGAAGTGTTAAAGGGTGTTCTCTAAGTGGAAAAGGCTGTATCAAGAAGTAAGGATCTATAGCAAAAGAAAAATATCCTACTAGTAAAGGCAAATATATAGTAAAGACTGAGGATAAACCACTTCAATAATCTAGCACAAAGGTTAAATGGCAAAAAAAAAAAAAAAAAAAAAATGTGGAAGCAACTCTAATAAATAGTGAATAGGTATTTACACATGAAGATGTGAAATATGATATCAAAAAATAGTGAATAGATATTTACACAGGAAGATGTGAAGTATGGTATCAAAAAACAAAGTGTTGGGGAAGAGAGTAAAAATTTTCTTGGGATATATAAATGACTGCCAATTTAGAACAAGTAGATAAAAGTTTAGGTCGGCGTATATGAACCCCAGTGGTAACCACACATCAAAAAACCACAGTAGATACACATAAACTGGAGAGAAGGGAAAATAAAGATACCACTAATGAAGATCATCAAACTACAAGGGAAGAAATTGAAAGAAGAAGAAAACACAGAAGAACTGGAAAACACTTAATAAATTGGCAATAAGTACATGCCTATCGCTAACTACTTTAAATGTCAGTGGACCAAATGTACAATTAAAAAACTTAGGGTGGCTGATCAAATTAAAAGAGAAAAACAGGACTCATCTATATGCTGCTTATGAGAGACTCACTTCAGAGCTAAGACACACACAGAGTGAAAGTGAGGGATGGAAAAAGACTTCCATCCCTCATGCCACAAAGGATGAAAAGTTCCATCTATTTCATGCAACAAGGACGTGACAGGAAAGTGGAGATAGCTATGCTCATATGAGATTAAAACTTACTTAAAAACAAAGGCCAAAAGAAAAGACAAAGAAGGGCATTATATGATGATAAAGGGATCCATACAAGAAGAGGATATTACACTCATTAACATATATGAACCAATATGACCCACATCTAAATATATAAAACAATTATTAACAAACATAAATGGAGAAATTGACAATAATACAAGGAGACTTTGACACCCCACTGACATCAATGGATAGATTATCCATATAGGAAGTCAACAAGGCAGCAGAGGTTCTAAATGACACAGTGTATCTGTTGAACTTAATAGATATCTACCAAACATTGCAACCAAAAAAGCAGAATACACAGTCTTCTCAAGTGCACATGGAATGATCTGCAGGATAGACCACTTGCTAGACCACAAAACAAGTCTCAATAAATTTAATACTAAAGAAATTATATTAAGAAATGTTTTCTAATGACAATAGCTTGAAACTAGAGGTCAATTAAAGAAAAATGAGAAAAGCACAACCATTGTGGAGACTAAATAACATGCTACTAGAAAACCAATAGATTGATGAAGATATCAAGGAGACAATCAGAAAATACCTCAAGACAAATTAAAATGGAATACATTTCCAAATCTATAGGATGCAGCAAAAACAGGTCTAAGGGAAAACTTTATGGCAATGAAGGTCTACCTCAGGAAACGAGAAAGATCTCAAATAAGCAACCTAACCTACTGTCTAAAAAAAAAGGAAAAGAAGAACAACAAAGCCCAAAGAGAAATAAATAAAATATAGACCAAAAGGCAAACAAATGAAAGCAATAGAAAAGAAAAATAGAAACCAAGATCTGCTTTTTTTTAAAGGTAAAATTGATAAGACTTTAGCCAGGATCATCACAAAGAAAAAAGAGAGGACTCAAGAGTGAAAGAAGGGAATAACACTGCAATACTAAGAGCAATTATATGCTAGCAAATTGGACAACCTAGAAGAATAGGGCAGATTTCTAGAAACCTACTACCCAGCAAAACTGAATCAGGATATAGACAATATGTACAGACCTATTTCTAGTATTGAAATTGAATCAGTAGTCAAAAACGTCCCAAAAAACAAACTTTCAGGACTGGATGGCATCTCAGGGAAATTTTACCAAGTATATAAAGAAGAGTTAGTACCTGTCTTTCCACAAACTATTGCAAAAAATCAAAGATGACAGAACAATCCAAAATTCATTCTACTTCACCATTACCTTGATACCAAAACCAGAAAAAGACACTATGAAAAATTACAGGCTAATGTCTCTATAATACAGATGCAAAAATGCTCAACAAAATATTAGTGAACTAAATCCAAAAATATGTAAAAGGATCAAGTGGCATTTATTCCAGGGATACAAGAATGGTTCAATATTCAAAAATTGATCAATGTGACCACTTTTACAAAAGGAAAGATAAAAATCACATGATCATCTCAATAGATGCATAAAAAAACATTGACAAAATCCAACATCACATTCTGTGATATATTTGGTTACTCCTCGATCTTATTTCTAACAAATTGTGGTATTCATCACTCAGCCAGTTTTTTAAATGAGAGGGTTTGTGTGTGTGTGTGTGTGTGTGTGTGTCCACATGGCATTTATGTGGTTGTAAGTATTTGTTTGTAGTATTCTAAGGATAAAAATGAATTTTACAATGAAAATTGCAGTACCAGCATGTCACTATTTCTACATAATTTAGCCACTTTCGAGGCTTAAAGTGAGTAGGATCCCATAAATGAATTTTTCAGTGTAATTAGAGTGTTAATAATGCTTGGCAATTTTGGGTCTATGAATAAGGAAATGTACTCTTCTGGAGGTTCTTCTGTATATCAGTTAAGTATATCTGTATATCAGTTAAATGTAGAAATCCTAAACCACCATAGTAGCTATGAAAAGCTACTCATATTTACTTTATTAATGTGGTTTCTGTGAGTTTTTGCTGTGATTATAATTCTTCACATGTACTTATAGTCCAATTACCTTACTATGCTCACAGCCCAGGAATGACATTCCTCACTGAATTTTCATTGAGTTGCTTAACACTCATATTTTATGTGAAGTAAGGATTTTCCTGAACTTGTATTTTAATTGGTATTATATTGTCATAACCACCAACTTTATTCCTATTTCCATGTAGAACAAGACCCTTTAATGTTCTGTTGGCCCAATTGCAGGATGATCCCTTCAATTTGCTCTATATTATCATATTATTTCAATGTACATCTCATTTCATACCATATCTTGCTGTATAAAGGATTTAGAATGTTGTCAAAAGATGCATTAAAATATAACAAGTTAAAATTTAAGACTGAATGTGAAATAAGGGAAAAAAAGATAAGGTAATAAAAAATAGAACCTGAATGAAGCTAAGGAAATTGCGGTTTTAGGCACTGTTATTCTTGCTTTTGAAGGGACAGATACATGGCCTTGGGCTTTGTAGCACCCATTTTGCAGGAGTCTGTGCTCTGTTACACAGTGTCCTTAATATAAGAACAAACCATCTACTTCTGTACTTTGGTCAATGTTTATTAATTGTTTGAAAAGAGTCAGTTGACCATACATAGAAGAGTAGTTATAATGTTATGAAGAGTACCTCCTGTGTACCTTGTGCATAGTCAAAAAATAGAACATTACCATTTCCTTTGAAGCCCCCAATATGCTCTTTTCCAACTGCATTCTTCTCCTTTCCCCTTATTAGAAGTAATCAGTATCTTAAACTTCGCAATTATTCCTTAAGGTTTTAAAGTTTTACATTATTTACATACAACATAAAAAATAATGAAAGCATCATGTGCATGTTTTTTTGTGACCTTGCTTCTTGTCCCCAGCATTGTTTGAGATTCCTCCATGTTGAAGTTTGTACCATAGTTCCTTTGTTTTCCCTTATGTGAGCATGCACTCTTTATTCCCTTATGCTATCAATGTTCCAATTTGTGTCTCCAGGTTCATGTCCTCCTTATGTATGTCTTACATAAGTACTGACATGTGAGACTTTCTCTAGGCTCTATAATTGTCAAACTGTTGTGTCATATATGCATATTCAGCTTTGCTAGACAATGTGAAATTATTTTTCAAAATCGTTATACTATTTTATAATCCAGCTACTGTAATTGGAACTCTTGGGCTTCATATCCTGATAATACTTGGTCTGACTCTTTAATATTTGCCCATCTATGGTGGATGGTTTATGCATTCTTTATAAAGGTATTGTGAGGTGGCTGCTGCTGCTGCTGCTGCTAAGTCGCTTCAGTCATGTCCGACTCTGTGCGACCCCATAGACGGCAGCCCACCAGGCTCCCCCGTCCCTGGGATTTTCTCCAGGCAAGGACACTGGAGTGGGTTGCCATTTCCTTCTCCAGTGCATGAAAGTGAAAAGTGAAAGTGAAGTCGCTCAGTCGTGTCTGACTCCTAGTGACCCCATGGACTGCAGCCTACCAGGCTCCTCCGTCCAGGGGATTTTCCAGGCAAGAGTACTGGAGTGGGTTGCCATTGCCTTCTCCAGTTGTGAGGCTAGAAGAGGTGAATTTCCTGCTCCCTGGATCAAAATCACTAATGTTCATAACCTGCTTAGGTAAAGAATTTAGAACATTTTCCAAATGTCTTTAGTTATTATTTTCTCAGTTAACACAGAAATCAGTAATTACTTGGCACTGTACCTACTATGTGCCAAGATGCGTGGTCTGCTCTTGGAGACCTTGTGTGTCCTATTAGGGTGCGGGCCGGCTGGGCTGCAGATGCTGTGCAGGAGGGGTCAGGTGCTGAGATGGAGATTAATACAGGAAGCACACCTCAGGAGGTGTGTCAGAGACAGCGTCTCACACAGGTGAATTTAGTTGAGACATAATGAGTAGGAAGAGGTTAGCTGGGAGATGTGACTACAGCTGACTCTTGAAATGCACAAGGGTTCATTTGCATTTACCTTATAGTCAGCCCTCTGCATCCATGGATCCTCTGCATCTGTGAATTCAACAAACCAAGAAAGTGTAGTACTGAAGTATTTACTATTGAAAAAGTCTTCATAAAGTGGACTCATGCAATTCAAGCCTGTGTTGTCCAAGGGTCAGCTGTACTGTGTGTGGGGTGGGTTGGAGGAAGGAGAAGGGACATTTCAGGCCAGGAAATGTACAATGTTCCATGTACAAGGAACTTGAGGCAGGTTAAAAACCCACATGTTTATGAATTGTAAGAAGCCCTATATGGTGGAAGGCAGATGCTGGATTTGGAAGATTGTGGTAAGAGATGAGGTTGGAGATTAAGAGCAAGCCAGACCATATAGAACCTTCAAGGAGGGTAAGAAGTGTAAATTCACACTTAACTGCAATAGAAAGCTGGTGAAGGGTTTGAAATGGAGGGGGTGGGGGAGGGTGACATGATATAGTTGAGCTGTTAAAAAGACTTTTGCTGATATCTGAAGAATGAACTGAATGACCTCCTGGTGAAGCATGTAAGAAAATTGATCATACTAACTGCCAAGTTTGCTGTACAAGGAAAATAGGCCTTAGAAACTCCGAAAAGGGAGAGATCACTGTGGAGGGAGCCACCAGCAAAGGCTTCCTGGGGCAGCTGTCAGTTCAGTGTGGACCTGGAAGCATGGGCAGAAGTTAAACAGCAGAGAATAGGGAAAGCATTCCAAGCAGAACAGAGCAGAACAGTGTAGACCTCTGGATAGAACAAAAGAAGGCTGGAAGGTGAATTTAGAGAGAGGGAAAGCTGTTCTCGAATCTCTTCCTTACTAGTGGAGTAGTAAACTGATAGACTTCATGGCTTCATGAAGATGTAGCTCAGACAGCTCTAGTTGAGAAGGTTTCACTAGGAATACAGTTTCTTTATGAATAGCACCACTTCATCTTTGATTGTAGACTGACTTTGTTGGCCCTGGATTACTATTTTATGGAACTTCACTAAGTCACATGGTTGATTTTAGTTTGTCGCTGGGTTTTTGTATAGAAGAACGAATTCTGTTTATATAACCTAAGAAGTAATTGGGCTTTTCTGGTGACCCAGACCATAAAGAATGTGTCTGTAATGCAGAAGACCCAGGTTCGATCCCTGGGTCACAAAGATCCCCTGGAGAAGGGAATGG
This sequence comes from Dama dama, assembly GCF_033118175.1. Taxonomy (NCBI): domain Eukaryota; kingdom Metazoa; phylum Chordata; class Mammalia; order Artiodactyla; family Cervidae; genus Dama; species Dama dama. The sequence continues at coordinate 81,337,087 of NC_083699.1, forward strand.
CTACCTACTCCAGTTTTCTTGCTTGGGGAATTCCGTGGACAGAGGAGCCTGGTGGGCTACAATCATGGGATCACAAAGAGTTGCACATGTGAGTAACACTAAAGAAGTGATTAAACAAGTGCAGGTTTAGCTAATAAAGGCGCTTCTTTTACTCCCTCAAGGTTTTCATCTTTTCTACAGTAGTGGGAGGACATGGTTGAGCCAACATGCACCAGCAGGGTCAAGTCAAGTCTGTTGTTTTGAAGGATTGTAAGGTTCTATTCAGTACAGATCCTTCTGTTTATCATCCCAAACCCTTCCCCTCCATATCTCACCTTTTATTCAATGTTCAGATACCTCCCTAGATCTGCTCCTAAGTTGGAAATAGAAGGACCACCTGGTGTTTCATCCTGGATTCTGTCTTCCTTCATTTATGTGCGTAGCTGGGAGTGGTGTGTGGTCTGTTCCGTCTTTGTCTGGTCAAAGTCCGGCTGTATAACAATGTGTGATGCATGAGACAAGTGCTCGGGGCTGGTGCACTGGGAAGACCCAGAGGGATCGGGTGGTGAGGGAGGTGGGAGGGGGGATCAGGATGGGGAATACATGTAAATCCATGGCTGATTCATGTCAATGTATGGCAAAAACCACTACAATATTGTAAAGTAATTAGCCTCCAACTAATAAAAATAAACAGAAACAACAACAACAACAAAAAGTGTGCTTTCTTCAGTCTCCTTATCTTACCTGCTTTTTCCTCCATGTCTTTATACCTGTATATAATCCCTTGAATTTAACGATTTAATATGTATAACTTTTACTCACAAAACCTGATAGGGTCCTCTCCTCCAGAATGATAAATTTCTCTTTGACCGATGCTCCTCAGCCCCGTCCACCTTTAACAAGTGCTTCTAAATTTATTTTCCTGTAAAAGCCCATGGCTGCATTTTTGCCCATTTTCTCTTTTGGCTCAGTACCCCCATCATACCTCATTAAGTCATCCTCCCTGGGGCACTGATTGTTGCCATCCGTATAACAACTGTCATAGGTCCTTGCTTACCTTCCCATGCCTCTTCTCAGGTGACCCAAGCTATTTTGGTACCTGTCAGAGTCAGAGATTCAGAGGGACCCTCTAAGTGCCCAGTGTAACATCGTGCCTGGCTTCTGGGAGGCCTGCACTCTTAGTGGGAGAAGAGAGTTTATACATGTGAGGAGTGAGCCAATAATGTAAGGCTGGCTTCACCAAGTGGTCAGCCATCTGTGTTGAGCAGCCCAGCCTGGGCATTTGCAGGACTGTGGTTGCTTGCTACTACCATCCCCCATCCTCACAGTTTGTGGGCAGTAAGCTGCAGAAACTGAGGAAATTTAAAGTGAGTTTTCCACTGGAAAGGGTTTTAGACTCTGATGTGGCTTATGAGGAACTGCTGTGAATATGGATGTAAAGGAAAAATATAGTAAACCCTGAAGACTGGTTAGCCGGATTTAATCTCATTATAACATTTCATTATAAGGACTCATTCTCTATAATGAAGCAGTATCTGTGATGACCTGTAGAAAAAGCTTTTTGCTGGTCTGACTACGATAAACTTTACAGTGAATACTTCCTCTGATTCTTTTTCATTTAACAGCCATTTGTCATTAGAAGTAACTTGTGTTCTGAGCTACAGATGGGTTTCTGGGAGACAGGCTGCTAAAGTGACTCAAAATGTTCTAGTGCACCTTCCCTTTTAGACTCAATATTTACTGCCCTCAGGGAACTCTCAGTGGGGAGGTGAGGACCCTGGGCAGCCCACTGCTGCAGGTCTGATGTCCTTGAGGAAGGAGCCCAGTACCTTGTACAGTGCCTGATATGCAAAAAGTGCTCAGTAAGAATTCATCTTTTTGTTGTTGTTGTTTGGAAATAATTTCAACTTCTAGAAAAGTTTAAATGCAGTACAGAGATCACCCAGGTACTCACTGCCCTGATTCAGATACACTTACTGTTTTGTTGCATGTGCATGCTCGTGTAACACACAGTTTCTCCCTGCCTCTCTCTGGATACAGATGGGTTGTTTCCACTTTTGGGTTATTATAAACAATGATGCTGTGCACATTCACCTACAAGGCTTTGCGTGTGTATACTTTTTCACTTCTCTTGGATAGATACTTAGGAATGGAGTCGTGATACATTTATGTTTCTTTGTAAGAAGCTCCTAAATTCTTTTCTAAAGTAACTGTACTGTTTTACTTTCCTACTAGCAATGTATGAGGGTTCCAATTCCTCTGTGTTCTCACTAGTGTGTTATTGTCTGTCTTTTTAATGATAGCCATCCTGATAGGTAAAGAAGTATGTCATTATTTTAATTCATATTTCCTTAATGACTAATGATGTTGAACTTTTTTTTCCCATGTGTTTATTGACCATTTGTATATCTTCTTTGGTAAAATGTCTATTCAAGTATTTCGCCCATTTTCCTTTGGGTTTTTTGTTATCTTCTTTTTTATTTTTATATTCTAGATGTGAGGCCTTTGTTAGATATATGATTTGCAGGTATTTTTTTGTGACTTTTCTTTTTCTTAATGCTTTCTTTTGAGGTACAAAAGTTTTAAAGTTTGATGAAGTGCAATTTACCATTTTTTTCTTTTATGTTTCATGCTTTTGATGATTCTAAGAAAACTTTGAATAATCCAAGACCATAAAGATATTTTCTTATGTTTTCTTACATAGGTTACATTTATATTTATGATCCATCTTAAGTTAATTTTTGTGTAAAATGTGAGGCAAGGGTCCAAATTATTCTTTCTGTAAGTAGTTGTCCAATTCTCCAAGTGCCATTTGTTGAAAACACTATTCTTTCCACATTAAATTGCCTTGACACCTTTGATAAGAATCAGTTTAACTATAAGAGTTTATTTGTATACATTCAGTTGACATTCACCTTTTTGAAGAAAACTGTGTTTCCCCACAGCTTTTTTTAAAAAATAAACAAATCCAAAATGAAGAACACTATGATGTTTTCTCATAATTAGATTCAGGTTATACATTCCTGGCCAGGGTACTAAATAAGCTATATTGGATCCTTCTGAGATCATTACATTTAGAAGTACTTGATGTCCCCCTGTCCTACATTGGTGGGGTAATTTTGGTCACCTGGTCAAGATGTCCAATTTCTCCACTGTATAGTTACTATTGCAAAAATCTTGCTTCTCATAAAATACTTTCCCCTACACATAACATCCATTGATAATTCTTGCCTAAATCAGTCTTTCCTGGGATGGTTGCAAAATGATTTTTCCAGACCTACCCACCTGCCCTTTGCACATTTAACAATCATCACTAGACATTCTGCTTTTGGCAAGAGCTCTCCCTTTTCCACCATTTATACATTTCTCCATCTGTTTATGATTGGTCTGGACTGAAGGAGTACTGTTTTTTCAGTAGTTTATAATTCATTATGATCCTTAATTATTTTGGTGCTCAAATGAGCAGATTTGGCCAAGTGGACATTATTTGTGTTGAAGCTTTATATCAGTTGCATGAAGCTGAGCAGCCTCTTGGTGAGTCACAGTACAGTTTCATATCCAGAAATAGTCTAGCACCCAGTAGTCAGAAATCATCTGATACTTAAACACTGATACCCGTGAAAATAATTTAAACCTTCCTGAAGTTTCTTAAACAAGAACCAACGGGAAATCCCTACCATGATGCACAGTGCCACTTACCATATGCTGCTTCCCGGTCTGTCTTCATCTGCCCCACCGATCATGTCTCACCAACTGATCCCCCATCTCTTCCCTGTCAAAGCTCATGCTTGCTTGTCTTCTGTCTCTGTGTCCTTTTTACCTTGAACTTCTCTGTCTTCAAGACTCTGCCCATTTTTTATTTGGTGGCTTGTGTTTCGATGTTGAGTTGTGTGAGTTCTTTGTACAGCTTGGATAGTAACCCCTTGTTAGATATATTGTTTGCAGATATCTTCTTTCATTTGATAGGCTGCCTTTTCATTTTGTTGATGGTTTCTTTCACTGTGCGAAAACTTTTTGACTTCATGTAGTCCTATTTGTTCATTGGTCCTTTTGTTTTCCTTGCCTGAGAAGACAGATCCTAAAAAACAAAATTGCTAAGACTGATGTCAAAAAGTGTACTAAAGCCTCTTTTTTAAAATAACAGCTTTATTGAGATACAATTTACATATTATTCCATTCAGTCTTTTATAATATATAATTCAGTAGTTTGTAGTATATGCAAAGAGTTGTATAGCTATCCCTGCTCTATAGTTTCAGAATATTTTCATCATCCCTAGGAGAAACCTCATATTCTTTAGCAGCCACACCCTACCCTCTTGACCCCAGCCTCTGCCAACCACTAAATTTGTTTTGTATTTCTATGGATTTGCCTGTTCTAGACATTTCATATAAATTAATTCATTAAATATATAACCTTTTGTGCCTGGCTTCATTTACTCAGCATAATATATTAAAGGTTCATGTTGTTAGTACTTCATGTTGTTATTACTTTTTATGTCTATCTAATATTCCGTTGTTGGCATATACTGGATTTTGATTATCCATTGATCAGCAGATGAACATTTGGGGTTTTTTTTTTTACTTCTTTGGATATTATGAATAGTGTTATTTATGTACAAGTTCTTGTGTGCATATATATTTTCATTTTTCTTGAGTATATGCCTAAGAGTGGAATTGCTGAGTTGAATGGTAACTCTCTGTTTAATCATTTGAGAAGTTGCCAGATTGTTTTCCACAGTACTGTTACAGTTTGACAGCAGTGTATGAGGATTCCAGTTTCTCCACATACCTGCCAATACTGTTATTATCTGACTTTTTAATTCTAGCCACCTTTGTGCCTAGAATTTTTGATTTTCATTTCCTTAATGACTAATAATGTTGCTGTATATGGTGGTTGTTCTTGTTACACAGACACTTTAAGTTCAGAGCTTTGAGAACATAGCAAAAGTAGCAATTAATTTTGACTGATCTATCAGGAAGGTTATTTCAAATCCTAAAAGATGATGCTGTTAAAGTGCTGCACTCACTGTCCCAGCAAATTTGGAAAACTCAGCAATGGTCACAGGACTGGAAAAGGTCAGTTTTCATTCCAACCCCAAAGAAAGGCAATGCCAAAAATGTTCAGACTACCGCACAATTGCACTCACCTCACACACTAGCAAAGTAATGCTCAAAATTCTCCAAGCCATGCTTCAACAGTACGTGAATCGTGAACTTTCAGATGTTCAAGCTTGATTTAGAAAAGGTAGAGGAAACAGAGATCAAATTGCCAACAGCCACTGGATTATCGAAATTGCAAGAGAGTTCCAGAAAAACATCTACTTCTGCTTTATTGACTATGCCAAAGCCTTCGACTGTGTGGATCACAATGAACTGTGGAAAATTCTTAAGGAGATGGGAATACTGGGCCACCTTACCTGCCTCCTGAGAAATCTGTATGCAGGTCAAGAAGCAACAGTTAGAACTGGACGTGGAACAACACACTGGTTCCAAATTGGGAAAGGAGTACATCAAGACTGTATATTGTCACCCTGCTTATTTAACTTATATGCAGAGTACATCATGCGAAATGCTGGATTGGATGAAGCACAAGCTGGAATCAAGATTACTAGGAGAAATATCAATAACCTCAGATATGTAAATGACACCACCCTTATGGCAGAAAACGAAGAGGAACTAAAGAGCCTCTTGATGAAAGTGAAATAGGAGAGTGAGAAAACTGGCTTAAAACTCAACATTCAAAAAACAAAGATCATGACATCTGGTCCCATCACATCATGGCAATAGATGGGGAAGCAATGGAAACAGTGACAGACTTCATTTTCCTGGGCTCCAAAATCACTGCAGATGATGACCACAGTCAGAAATTAAAAGGAGCTTGCTCTTTGGAAGAAAATCTATGACAACCTCAACAGTGTATTAAAATGCAAAGACATTACTTTGGCAGCAAAGGTCTGTCTATTCAGAACTGTGTTTTTTCCAGTAGTCATGTATAGATGTGAGAGTTGAACCATAAAGAAAGTTGAGTGCTGAAAAATTGATGCTTTTGACCTGTGGTGTTGGAGAAGACTCTTGAGAGTCCCTTGGATTGCAAGGAGATCAAACCAGTCAATCTTAAAGGAAATCAGTCCTGAATATTCATTGGAAGGAGTCATGCCGCCTGATGTTAAGAACTGACTCATTGGAAAAGACCCTGATTCTGGGAAAGATTGAAGGCAGGAGGAGAAGGGGATGACAGAGGATGAGATAGTTGGATGGCATCACTGAATTGATGGATGTGAGTTTGAGCATGTTGGTGATGGGAGTTGGTAATGGGAGTTGGTAATGGACAGGGAAGCCTGGCATGCTGCAGTGCTTGGAGTCACAAAGAGTTGGACACGACTGAGCAACTGAACTGGCTAACTGATCAGGAAGGCCTAAAAGATGAGGGAGATGCTTTTCAATTTTCTGCTTTCTCCATCCTCACTCCATACCACCTGACTACCCAACACCTGCTCTTCCCGAGTGTCTATCTGCATTAAGTTCCATAGTTCATAAGTAAATCAAACTCAAGCCTGTCCTCTTGGAGCTCATATATCAATAGCCTAAATCCAGGCACCCATATAAATGGCACATGCATGAGTCAGGATAGAGTGTGCATGATTCCTCCTGCCTTTCTATCTCAAGACTTTTGTTTCTTTCCTTTTATTAATTCATAGTAGAGGTGACAAGCATCAGCTGACTAGCTGTTATCTCTCTCGATTGTGTGGAAACAGTACTACCATCAAAGTGTCTTTTGACTGTGTATGAGTATTTCTCTGGGATATATATACATAGAGTAAAACTGCTGGGCTGTACTTAATTTTACTAAGTAGTATTTAATTGCTCTTCAGAATGGCTGTATCAGATGGCTTCCCTACCAGCACTTCTTAGAGGTACTAGTGGCTTCCTGGGGATTTCCTCAAGTCCCCAGCAATGCTTGGCTTTATCCAACTTTCTAATCTTCCCTGGGCTAGTATGTGTGAAGTAAAATCTCATTGTTTTTTGCATTTCTTTGATCATCAGTGATTTGAACATGTCTTGCTGTTTTGCTGTGGTTTCTAGCACCCTGAAAGTTAGTCACTCAGTCGTGTCCGACTCTTTGTGACCCCATGGACTGTAGCCCCCAGGCTCTTCTATCCATGAAATTCTCCAGGCAAGAATTCTAGAGTGAGTTGCCATTTGCTTCTCCAGGGGATCTTTCCAACCCAGAATCAAACCCAGGGCACCCACATTGCAGGTAGACTCTTTACTGACTGAGCCACCAGGGAAGCCTTATAAAGCACCCTATTGAATAGTAATCTTAATTTTCAAGGAGTCTTAATTCTCATGGTAATCTTAAATCATTATCATTTCCTTCATCACTCTTCATAACTAGCACATCCCTCTGGTTTTAACTTCTCCCCTGTCCATATCCTTCTCCTTTGTACGTTATCCTTTGTGAGGTTGTAGGAAAGATAGCATATTATTTAGTCCACTCTGTGTTTTGTTTCTGGGGGATACAGGGAGCTTTCTCCTGCTTTGTACCAGCAGTGAATCACAGAGGAAGAAACAGATGGTTTAAAGGGTGAAAAAAAGCCACATGGGAATAATGCCTCCTTAAAAACCAGCACTCAACAGGAAGAAAGGAAGGAGGTTGAAAGAGTGAGGAAGACTGAGACAGGTGTCTAAGGAAGGGGTTGGTATCTGGAGATTCTGAGGTCCAAAGGAAGGAGGAAATGATCTAGAAGGTAATACAGCTTTGAATGATGAAAGACATTCTTTTTCTTTAAGTCTTTTTTTTTCTTTTTTATTACTTGTAAAGTTTTAGAAAGAACACATCTGAGTATCATTCTATTGGTGATGACAGTTGAACAATGCTCATAAACTGTAACTGTTCTTACATAGTAGTAAAAATTATAAGTGTTCTTACATACTATTAGAATAACTAATAATCATCAAAGTTTCTAATATACAGTATTGAGAAGTATAGAACAAAATGCAGTTTTTGGAGGACAGTTGCTCTACAGTATTGTGTTGGCCTCTGCCACCCATCAATACAAATCGGTTCAGTTGCTCAGTAGTGTCCAGCTGTTTGCGACTCCATCGATTGCAGCACATCAGGCTTCCCTGTCCATCACCAACTCCCAAAGCTTGCTCAAATTCATGTCCATTGAGTTGGTGATACCATCCAACTGTCTCATCTTCTGTCATCTTCTTCTCCTCCTGCTTTCAGTCTTTCCCAGAATCAAGGTCTTTTCCACTGAGTTAGTTTTTTGCATCAGGTGGCCAAAGTATTGGGAGTTTCAGCTTCAGCATCAGCCCTTCCAATGGATATTCAGGATTGATTTCCTTTAGGATTGACTGGTTGGGATTTCCTTGCAGTCCAGGGGACTCTCAAGAGTCTTTTCCAACACCACAGTTCAAAAGCATCAATTCTTTGGTCCTCAGCTTTCTTTATAGACCAAATCTCATGTCCATACATGACTATTGATAAAACCATAGCTTTGACTAGACAGACCTTTGTCAGCAAAGTAATGGCTCTACTTTTCAATATGCTGTCTAGGTTGGTCATAGCTTTTCTTCCAAAGAGCAAGCATCTTTTAATTTCATGGCTGCGGTCACCATCTGCAGTGATTTTGGAGGCCCCCCAAATAAAATATGTTGCTGATTCCATTTTTTCCCTATCTATTTGCCATGAAGTGATGGGACCAGGTGTCATGATCTTCATTTTCTGAATGTTGAGTTTTAAGCCAACTTTTTTACTCTCCTATTTCACTTTCATTAAGAGGTTCTTTAGTTCGTCTTCACTTTCTACCATAAGGGTGGTGTCATTTGCATGTCTGAGGTTATTGATATTCCTCCTGGAAATCTTGATTCTAGCTTGTGCTTCATTCAGCCCAGCATTTTGCATAATGTACTCTGCATATAAGTTAAATAAGCAGGGTGACAACATACGGTCTTGATGTACTCCTTTCCCAATTTGGAACCAGTGTGTTGTTCCATGTCCAGTTCTAACTGTTGCTTCTTGACTTGCATACAGATTTCTCAGGAGACTGGTAAGGTAGTCTGGTGTTCCCATCTCTTTAAGAATTTTCCACAGTTTGTTGTGATCCACACAGTCAAAGGCTTTGGCATAGTCAATAAAGCAGAAGTAGATGTTTTTCAGGAACTCTCTTGCTTTTTTGATGATCCAGTGGATGTTAGCTATGATCTCTGATTCCTCTGCCTTTTCTAAATCCAGCTTGAACATCTGGAAGTTCATGGTTCATGTACTGTTGAAGCCTGGCTTAGAGAATTTTAAGCATTACTTTGCTAGTGTTTGAGATGAGTGCAATTGTGCAGTATTTTGAGCATTCTTTGACAACACAAATCAGCCACAGATATTCACATGTCCCCTTCCTTCTTGAAGCCCCCTGCCATCTCCTACCCCATCATGCCCCTCTAGGTTGCCATGGAACACTGGGTTGAGCTCTGTTTCATATACCAAATTCTCACTTGCTATCTATTTTACATATGGTGATGTATATCTTTCCATACTATTCTCTCAACTTGTCCCACTCTCTCCTTCTGCCATTGTGTCCACAAGTCTGTTCTCTATATTTGCATCTCCACTGCTGCCCTGCAAATAGGTTCATCAGTACCATCTTTCTAGATTCCATAGGCATGCATTAATATATAGTATTTGTCTTTCTCTTTCTTACTTCCTCCACTTTATACCATATTCTCTAGGTTCATCCACCTCATTAGGACTGACTCTAATGCATTCTTTTTTTTTTATAGCTGAGTAATATTCCATTAAATATATATATGTACCACAATGGTCTTCCCTCATAGTTCAGTCAGTAAAGAATCTGCCTCCAGTGCAGGAGATCTGGGTTTGATTCCTGGGCTGGGAAGATCCCCTGGAGAAGGAGATGGCAACCCACTCCAGTATTCTTGCCTGAAGAATCCCATGGACAAAGGAGCCTGGCAGGCTACAATCCTTGGGGGTCACAAGAGTTGGACACAACTTAGCGACTAAACCACCACTACCTCCACAATGTCTGTATTCAGTCATCTGTTGATGGATATCTAGGTTGCTTCCATGTCCTACCTGTTGTGAAAAGTGCTGCAGTGAATATTGGGGTACATGTGTCTCTTTCAGTTATGGTTTTCTAAGGGCATATGCCCAGCAGTGGGATTGTTGGGTCATATGGTAGTTCTAGTCCTACTTTTTTAAGGATCTTTTTTAAGAATCTTGATCAGTTCAGTTCAGTTCAGTTCAGTCACTCAGTTGTGTCTGACTCTTTGTGACCCCACGAGCTGCAGCATGACTCCCTGTCTATCACCAGCTCCTGGAGCCCACTCAAACTCATGTCCATCAAGTCGGTGATGCCATCCAACCATCTCATCCTCTATTGTCCCCTTCTCCTCCTGCCTTTAATCTTTCCCAGCATCAGGATCTTTTCTAATGAGTCAGTTCTTCACATCATGTGACCAAAGTATTAGAGCTTCAGCTTCAGCATCACTCCTTCCAATGAATATTCAGGACTGATTTCCTTTCGGATTGACTGGTTCTCCATAGTGGCTGTATCGATTTACATTCCCACCAACAGTGCATGAGGGTTCTCTTTCTCTACCTCCTCTCCAGCATTTGTTTGTAGATTTTTTGATGATGGCCATTTGACCAGTTTTAGGTGATACCTCGTTGTAGTTTTGATATGCATTTCTTTAAAATGCTGCTGCTGCTAAGTTGCGTCAGTCGTGTCGACTCTGTGCGACCCCATAGACGGCAGCCCACCAGGCTCCTCTGTCCCTGGGATTCTCCAGGCAAAAATACTGGAGTGGGTTGCCATTTCCTTCTCCAGTGCATGAAAGTGAAAAGTTAGAGTGAAGTTGCTCAGTCATGTCTGACTCTTTGCAACCCCACAGACTGTAGCCTACCAGGCTCCTCCATCCATGGGATTTTCCAGGCGAGAGTACTGGAGTGGGTTGCCATTGCCTTCTCCTCTTTAATAATGGGCAATGTTGAACATCTTTTCATGTATTTGTTGGCTATCTGTATGTCTTCATTGGAGAAATGTCTGTTTAGATCTTCTGCCCATTTTTTGACTAAGTTGGCTTTCTGATATAGAGTTGCATGAGCTGCTTGTATATTTTGGAAATTAATCCTTTGTCAGTTGTTTGATTTGCTATTATTTTCTCCCATTCTGAGGGTTGTCCTTTAATTTTATTTGTTTCTGTTGTTGTACAAAAGCTTTCAAGTTTAATTAAGCCCCATTTGTTTAACTTGTTTTTATTTCCATTCCTCTAGAAGGTGGGTCAAGGAGGACCTTGTTGTGATTTATGTCATAGAATATGCTGCCTATAGTTTCTGGCCTTACATTTAAATTTTTAATCCACTTTGAGTTCATTTTTGTATATGATGTTAGAAAGTGTTCTAGTTTCATTTTTTTTACATGTAGCTATTCAGTTTTCCCAGGACCCCTTATTGAAGAAGCTGTCTTTTCTCCATTCTATATTCTTGCCTCCTTTGTCAAAGATTGGGTGCCCATGGGTGTGTGCATTTGTCTCTTGGCTATCTCGTTCCATTGGTCTATGTTTCAATTTTTTTGTCAACACCATATTGTCTTAATGACTCTAGCTTTGTAGTATAATCTAAAGTCCAGAAGGTTGATTCCTCCAGCTCCATTCTTCTTTTTCAAAATTGCTTTGGCTATGTGGGGTCTTTTGTATTTCCATAAAAGTTGTGAATTGTTTTTTGTTTGTTTTAGTAGGGGAAAACTTTAGATGTGATGCTGGTCTGACACTGTGAAAAAGAAAGCAGAGAGGAAGGACAACTGGATAGGAAGAGCCTCACACTTTGGTACAGCTCTGAGAAAGTCTTGTCTGACTCAAGAAGAAACTTTGAGTCAAAAATCACCTGCAGGGTGTCCCTGCTGGTGAGGAGTGGCAAGCCTTGCTCAGTCATTAGCTGATACTGCCTGGGGAGAGTATGGCCTCAGCTTGCGAGTTGAGGCAGATCCTAAAGACACACACAGCTGGGAACTATTGATTCACTGTGCTCCTTGCAGCAGATTCTCCCTGGAAAATAAATCTGAGCAACACACCTGTGACCACCACGGGCTACTTTGTATTCCCACCTCTACCACGCCACACTTCTGCAACCATCATTGAACAGATAAGAGTGCCTTCTTTGTGCTGGTGACCAAGCTTGCTGAGCAAAGCCAGGCTTGTCTGGGCCTGTGGTCTAATGGGGGAAACTGTGCAACTCAGATGTTCATACTGGCAGGAGCATGACTACCAACCACAGCTGTAGGAAACGAAGACCTTTCCATGGGAACAGGTAACAGAGGAACCTGAATTCCTTGAACTCATCTCAGCCTCTTGCCTTCTGTCTTTGCACATGTTGTCTGTCTGCCATAATATCCTTCCTCTGCTTCTGTGCTTGGCCAACGTCCTTCAGTAACATCAATGAACACCTATTCTGGGTGACCAAATGTCCCCTATATAAAGTACAATTCTAGTTGATTACTTCTGTTCCAGTATAAGTATTATCATTATGCTCAAGATATCTCACTTTGGACAATATACTGTATGGTCCTTTATTTGCCAAGAATTGGCACTGTTCTTGACATTTATATAAAATATTTGTTTTATACTCATATGCCTTTAAAATAGTAACTTAAAAAAAATTTTTTTTTCATTGTTGAACTGAAACACATGTTAAATTACTCCACCAAAGTCACAGAGCCAGTGATGCTGGGATTTGCACCGAGGCAGTGTGACCCTGAGTGTGTCAGACAGGCTGTTTTGCCTCTTTCATGGCTTTACTTGGGAAGCCCTCCTCTGGTGCTCTCTTGCACCCCTCAGCCTGGCCTACCTGTTTGTGTATGAGCCTCTGTTGTAGTACATTGTGAGGGCCCTGGAGACTGCCTCTCACTTCTCACCCCCTCACCCCGAACACCTCACACACTCCAGGCCTTAGGAAGTCTGTTGAATGAATGGTTGGAGACAGTGAGAGTCTTTGGTGTGTGCCATGTGGACTGTTAACTGGAACAGGCTCCTGGATGAGTAATTTTGCTCCTTTTGAGATGTTTTTTCTCTTTACTCAACCTTCAGACATTATTTACCTTCTCTTCCTGGCTGAATACTATCCCCAGACCTACCCACTTTAGAGCACTGGGGACTAAAAACGAGCTTCTTTGAAAGAAGTATATTCCAGAGGTCTTTGTTTTTTTTTTGTTTTAATTCTTCTTGTGGTGTCATGTTCATTGGGAAATGTACATTTCTTTTCATGTCCCTGAAGTAATACTTTATATTTAGATAGTTCTCATCCAGAGAGCATTCTGAAGACAGTGATATTTCTGGGCTTGTTATAAAGGAATATATAATTAAAACTCATGTTTTGCATTGTGCTAAGAGACTGTCAAAGAGATGAAACAGTAAAACAATTGGAAGATGAAGGTGTTGGCTTTACTGCTTTTCCTCTCACCTTTCGCAAGGGCTAGTCCTGGGGTAATATAGACAGGGGACATAGAGTAATTCTAAAAAGCTTCATGCTCCCTTTGCATTCATAGCTAAGACCTTCCAAGATAATTAAATTTCTTAACATGTTGAAGATGAAGTTCTGAAGCTCCTGACTTGGGTTGCAGGAAGCAGAGAAAATGCATCCAAGAGATCACTGTTTGTAATGGAGGCCTTTCCAGGAAGACCCGTCCCTTATACCCTCTGATGTAGTGCCTTTCTGAAGTACTGAGATAATAGTATCTGGTATATGTTCCCTGAGTTTTTCAAATGCTAAAAACCACCACCAAATGAAAAAAATTAATGATGATGATCATGAGCATGTAGCCCCTAGACCTTATGGCACCTAAGGATTGATCAGTTGTGTCCTACTCTTTGAGACCCCCATAGCCCACTGGGCTCCTCCGTTCATGAAATTCTCCAGGCAAGAATACTGGAGTGGGTAGCCATTCCCTTCTCTAGGAGATCTGCCTGACCCAGGGATCGAATCCAGGTCTCCTGCATTGCAGGCAGATTCTTTACCACCTGAGCCAGTAGGGAAGCCCAAGGATTGGTCACCATCAGCCAATCAGAGGATTGTGCATAAGTTAATCATAGACCCTGGGACCCCATGCCTTCACCTTGCCTTTAAAAATGCTTTGATGAAACCCTTCAGGGGGTTCAGGGTTTGGGGGGCACAAATCACCTGACCTCCTTGCTTGGCCGTATAATAAGCCTTTGTCTGCTCCAAATTCTCATGTTTCAGTTTGTTTAGCCTCATTATGTTGGACACAGGAACACAGTTCTATAATATCTTCAAGCAGGAAGTTTTCAGTCAATTGTGCAGTGCATACCCCAGTGTCATGGAGGATGAGATTTATTTCCATTAGGTTTTTAAACGTTTCATAGATTGAAAAAATCATTAGGAATTTTCAACTGATAAAATCTGGAAAGAACAGTGTCATGAACTGCATGCTCCCAACTTCAGCATTCATCTGCCCTCTGTCACCCTCATCCCAGACTTGCCTGCCTGAGTCATGAATGCTACGCTCTCTGGTCTGTCAGTTTTCTCCCAGTGCTTAGTTTCCCTTTGGTTAGGCTCCTTTTACTCTCACTGAAGAAATCAGTCTGTTAGACCTATTCCAGTTACTCTTCCCTTCTCTTCTTACTCTAGATAAAAAATGATCTTACAGCATGGTTTGGAGCAGGATGTTGTAAAGTTAACTCATCCCCAAATGGTGTAGACTTCCACGAGCTATTGCAAGAGCCACAGTGGCAGAGGAGAACAAGGGGGGCAGATGGGACAAATCCTGCTAGAATGATGAAAGCCTCAGAACTGGTCTTTGAAGTATTTTTAACTTTTGAAGAAGACTTTGAATGGATAACAAAAGAAATAATACTTGTGATTTTTTATAACCATAATGACAACAATAGATACCATGTTTGGCATGCATACTCCATGCCAAGCACTCTTCCAGGCACTTAACGTATATTATCTCATTAATTCTCACAGCAACAAACTGAGGCACAAGAACTGTTAATGTTACCATTTTACAGATGAGGAATCTGAGGCACAGGGGAGCTAGTTCACTCCAGGGTGCACACAGCACGTGGAAATGGAAGTTCAGACATCCATGGGCTCAGAGTGTGAGTGAGGGTCATGAAGACTGACTCCTTTGTTAAGGAAGCCATGACTCGAGGAGTAGGAAGCTTCTCCAGGACACATGGCTGGTGGGTGGGCAGAGCTGAGACTTCCCCAGGAACCAGACTTGGGCCGGGTGTGTTTCGCTGGTAGCACACGGCTGTCTCTGCTGCGAGAAGCTCCCCAGGAGGCCTCATGATACCAGTCTCTAACTTTCAGCATTTTGGGGATTGACTCTTCTCTTTCCAGGAATGTTTCTTGCTTTATATAATTTTTTATCTTAACTCTGCAAAATACTAAACCTTGGAAACATTTAGAGACTACAACTTATTCAGGATCCATAGTACAAAGTCAGTGTAAAGTTGGGGGAGGAATCTCTTGCCTCCTTATATGAAACTGTAAGCATAATGAATTATTTCTATTCCTTTTTTCCATTTCCTCCACCTCATAGTCTCAAAAATGTCTGGGGATAATTTTTTCTTCCTCTGCCACAAAAAGCATTGCCTACTGTCATGCTTATTCACTTTATTTTCCTTTTAAAATGGAAAAGGGCTATACAAAGCAAAAATAACAATGGGAAAGGAAAAGAACAATGGGAAAGCACAGAACTGATTCTTAATCAGAGGCTACAACAAGAGACGGGAATATAATTGAAATATAAGGGTTTCCCCCTTTTTTTTAATGCTTTATACTTATGAGTTTCTATCCATTTACTGTATTACAGTAATAGCCTTTTCCTCCTAAATTTGTCTTCTAAAAGTCTCTTTAATCTTGTTTCTGTGTCATTTTGACATAACCCTATTAATCTTTGAGTCGTTGTTGCTTGCTGTTTGTGGCAATAAGGTGTCCCAATAAGATGTCTTGTTGAATGTTCTTGCTAGATTTTTTTCTTTTTTGTAATTATTTTTTCTTTTGTGGCAGAATAGAAGGAATAGTGTAGATTATATGGATTTTAGAACTCCTTGGAAAAGTTTGAAAGCCATTAGTTAGATCAGTGTGCCATTTGTGTGTGTGTGTGTTTTTTTAAAGAATTTCAGTCTCCATCAGAGCAATATTTTTGGAGTGGAACATTACTTTGGAAGTAGAATTTATAAGTTTTCTAAATCAAGTGTTTCTATTTTTAACTAATTTCATCTTTTCTCTTTTCAACTCTTCACTTGTCTCTCTTTGCTGAGCCACATTTTTAAACAAGAGAGAAGAGAAAGAATACTGATAATTGCTCACTAAGGACATTTCACATGAAAAGAGACAGAAAGAATTCTCAGATGCTAATCCTGTGCAGAGAGCGGTGAAAGGGATGACATACCAGATATTTGCTGTCCTTGGAAACCATCTCTGCTCCCTGCTCCTTGAGTCTGTTCCTCTGTCCTGGGCCCCACTGGCCTGTCCAGGGTTGGCTAGAGGTAAAAACAGCTTACTTGACTTCAGAGCCAGATGTGCCTAGAATCACATTTTAGCTCTCTTCTTAGTTAATTTCTGGAGCATTCAAGTCCCCCGACCACCCCTCGGCAAGTATAAGGTGAAGCCAAACCACCCTTTTAAGTTGTAGGTGAGGATTAAATGATAAATTCTATACATTATAAGTGCAAGATCTGAAGCATTGCAAGGGTTCAGCAGTTGTTGCATTCTATCTACCTTGCATTATATTTATGCATGTGGGGTGTGTATCTGCCTCATTTCTATAAAGTTTTTTTTTTTTTGTTAAATATAAGACAACTATAGCAACAGTATCTAATAGTTATAGTTTGAAGAACTGTCATAAGATGAGCACCCTTTGACATCATCCATGTAAAACAGGTCTCATCTTCCTCCATTGGACAGGGTACATGCCAGAGAACAGGAGACGGTCTTGCTTCCACAGAATGGATGAGTCTAATAGCACCTTGCACTGCCGGAGGTCAGACATGGTGAACAGAGAGAACATTTCATTTAGCTAAATTAAGTTGGCCCAAATCCAGCAAAGATCATGTTAGCAGAAGGGAGAGCTCTTTGTCCAGTACACTGTGGTTTGGAGATTACTATGGGTTAGCTGCTTGATTCCACACTCCACATTTATGTCTGTGGAAAGAGTGGCCTGCTTTGTAGTTTTAAAGTTACAAAATGACCAGGAAAAATCTAGATGTGTAGAAATCCTTGTACATCTAGATGTGTAGAAATCCCAGGAATCTTAAGTTCCCACTTGTAAAAGGCAGTTGGGATTCCCTGAGGAGGAAGACTCAACTTTAGGACCTTGGCTTTCTCAACCTTCACTCAGTGGTGACCTTTGCTCATCAGTGTTTGGCTGCAGTCCTAATAAAGACGTGCCTGAATCACCCTATCTCCCTCTTCTCTGGGCTTCTCCCTTTTGTACTTTCTGCCTGTGACTCTGCTTTATGTATATCCTTGACTTGCTCTCCACTCTCCAGGACTCTGGGTTGGATAGAAAGTCTTGTTGAGTTATGAACACTGCCTTTAGTATTCCCTCTTACCTTGCCATCCCACCCTGACTCATCTTTCAAATTCTGTCCAGTTTGGATCTGGTAATCCTGGGGGGTACATATTCTAGAATGTGTCCCAGGCTCCATACCTTTTAACCACAGAATGTGGCCACTTGCCGACTTGTTCTGTTACCTAGTCCTCATCTGAGAGATCAGACATTGGTGGCTAGGGGTTAACCAAGGGAATGTCTTTTTGTTTTTGTTTTATGCTGGCCCTTAAAAAATGTGGTGAAGCTGTGGCATTGTGACAATTAGCTCTTGGCATTGCTTTTTGGAACCAGGTGAGGGAAACTTTCTTCTGTCTTTAAGACTGGTTGTGCCAGGCTCACACTGTCCACCTCAAAGCACCCTTCTTACACTCCCTGGCCTTGCTAATTAACTTGCTTTTGACCTTGTATCTCTAACAAGACTACAGATATCTTGAGAGCCAGGACCATGTACGTGACACCTGAGCACTTGGCGTGGTCATCTGTATACCATGTGTGGTGGCGGCAGCCAGGGAAGAGCCTTGGATTTACCATTTTGTTTTGCCCCGTCATCATGTGGAAGATCAGGTCATTGCCTGTTATGTCATTAGATTGAAGGTCAAACTAGGTAGTGCCTTTGAGAAATAATGCCTTCATTAGAAAAATTGTCTCCTCCCATTAGAGAGCCTTCAGAGAGCTGGAGAAAAATATCATAATCTTGGTATTGTACCTGCTTGGTGTAGGAAATCAGATTGTTACTGGAGTGTTGAAACTGACTTCAGGATTTTCTTGCTTAATCAGGGCCCAAATATTTTAGATAGGCATTGGAACAGTACAAGAATGGCTGTGGTCATTGTTCTCATGTTGTCAGTATCCTTGTTGGAGAGACAAGATCCACACTAAGCTAACCAGCAATGCAAGGGCATCTGAGAAGGGTGCTGTGGAACAGACAGCATGGGCTACAAGGGTGACAGTGCAGAAAAGACCTCACAAAGGTGGTAGAATGTGAAGGTCTTAAGTTGGACTTTCACAAATGGGATGATTCCTAAGAGCAGAGAGGCTGTGAGGGGTGACCCAGTTGTGAACAAATTAATGTGCAGAATGTGTCTGAAGGAACTGATGTGTCAGTTAGGCTGGAGTAGAAAGACGATGGGCTTCCCAGGTGCTCAGCAGTAAAGAATCTCCTGAAGTGCAGGAGACCTGGGTTCAGTCCCTGGGTTGGGAAGATCACCTGGAAGAGGGCATGGCAACCCGCTCCAGTGTTCTTGCCTGGAGAATCCCATGGACAGAGGAGCCTAGCGGGCTGCAGTCCACAATGTTGCACAGAGTCAGACACGACTGAAGCGACTAACAGCAGCAGAAAGAGGATAAAACAAAGAAGTAGTGGCAGGTAAATTGAACAGGGGCAAAAAATGCCAGACCAAAGGGTTTGGAGGTGAGAAAGGGTGTTCTAGTGAAAGTGATGTTCTCAGATTAGCCTTGGAAGAGCCTGTGGGGTAGTGGGGATGGGATGATGCTGAGAATAGGGTAATTGTGGGGATAGATTGCTGTTGGGGCTGTTTTTGTTTTTTTGTTTTTTAGTATCAAAGCTTAGGCCACTGTGTTTTCCTACTAAACTACTTCCAAACCATTTTTATAGATCTGTGCTAGCAGTTCATCACACAAAGACTTCTTGCATGATTTATGGTGCCAACCAGTGTGTTCACACTATATTGAAGTGTTTGGCTTTGAATAAATGTTGATGTTAATAATTCTCGTTAAGGACATTTCTGACTGATAATAGATATTTCAGTAGCTGCTTACTAGATTGAACCCAGAGTTATTTTGCTGTGGCATTGTGACAGCCCTTGACATTGCTGTTTGGGACTAATGAGGAGAGATTACTCTGTCATTAATATTGGTCGTGCCATGGCCACAAGTGCCAGAAGAAACCATCTAAAGTGTGCAGAGCCCTGCTCACTGTACACATTGATGCTTAGAAAATCAGAATGATGTCAGTTTTTTCGTTAATTTGCCAGTTTACATTCTGTGCCTTTTCAGTAATTTCAACATATTGTACTTTGAATTTTTATTTAAGAGATTTTAGTTTGTTTTTTTTAAAATAACATGCATATGAATCCTGTTTTGGGCCTGTAATTAATTCATTTTTATAGCTTTTTGGTCCGCTTTAATCTGAATGTGCCTCGTGACCTTTATGGTGTCATATGGCTAGATAAGGGCTCCCCTGGTAGCTCAGCTGGTAAAGAATCCACCTGCAATGCGAAAACCCCGGTTCAATTCTTGGGTTGAGAAGATGCCCTGGAGAAGGGATAGGCCACCCACTCCAGTATTCTTGGGCTTCCCTGGTGGCTCAGACAGGAAAGAATCCGCCTGCAGTGTGGGACACCTGGCTTCGACCGTTGGGTTGGGAAGGTCCCCTGGAGGAGGGCATGGCAACCCACTCTCGTATTCTTGCCTGGAGAATCCCCATGGACAGAGGTGCCTGGCGGGCTACAGTCCATGGGGTCGCAAAGGGTCTGAGTGACCAAGCACAGCACGTGGTTAGATAAACTTGGTGACCCCGATATAGGCTGTCATTTCACATGGAGAGTGACTGAGTAACCAATGAACCTGACAAGGAAAGAGAAGAGAGAAGAGTCTCAGGAGCCACAGAGAGCCTACTTTCTTTAATCTCAGATTTGTGCTGGACCTCATGGTTCAGAGGTGCAGACTAGCTTTCATTTCCTGACTCTTGAGGGGAAAAAAGCAAACAGCCTGGTTGGAAATCTTCTTCTTTCATAAACTAACCTGCTGAAGGTAGGTCTGAGTATCTTGAAGAGATGAAAAACAGGTCGGTTGACTGGTTGCATACCAACATTTGGTAAACATTCCAAGGTCAATCAAATGTCAGTTTAGCATGTGTTCAATATGTAGATTAAGTCCTGAACCAAAATACAGAAAAATGAAAGGTTCAACTAATGGAATTTAAAGGCAAGTTCACACTCTGCCAGCTTTGTAGGCTGAGCATAAGCAGAAGATTAAAATGAGACCAACAAAGATGAAGGACATAGTAGGGATGGAAGAAGTCGCCAGTGGGTCTTACTTTATGTTATGTTACTGAAACCCTGGAGAGCTTGTAGCAAGTGCCTAATTAGAAAATGAAACATTCATTACCTGAGAAGGAGATTACTGCTTTTAGAAAAAACATACAGAGCCCCTTTATCCTTCCTATCAAACCTCAGGAGCCAAACAAAAAGTTTGTCCGTGAGTATTTCTGAACTCTCTGGCATCTCAAGGCAGCAATATGATTCTCATTGCTTGATAAATATACAATTCTTCAGGAGAACCTTTTCCTCTGACTTAATTTTAAAAGGAAATTTCACATAGCTGCTGCTTTGTTAGGGTCCAGTCTATGAGTTTATACGGGTTTTGAAGTCCATCTATCATTGGCTCCTTCCTGTGTTAGCTCTGGGCAGGACCACTTTGGGACAAAGCTGTCAATATGCATCAGTAAGTCACTTCCCAACATTATAAAGATATTGTATACTAGTGTATTGCCAAATAAAGCTTGATAAATGCACCACCTCTCTTGTACTGATTCTGTAAGAAATTCCAGTTTCATTGTAAGAGTGAGATGAAGCAATCTTCCATGCAGCCAGCATCCAGAAAAACCCAACGATTAACAGTTTGGAATTTTTCCTTTCAGTATAATTTACATGCATATAAGAATGTACTTTTTATTTTATAAAATTGGAATCATACTGTTTATAATAATATGTGCCCTAAATTTCCACATGTCATATAATTTACCATGTCATTAAATGCTTTTTGAGAACATGAGCTTTTAAGGCTGCATGGTTCTCTATGGAAGTCCCAGAACTTACTTGCTATTGTTCTCCCTTAGTTAAATGAGCATTGTCTGCTGTATTTAATTACATAAAACAATGATAGTTATCCTTGCACATTCAACTAGTGTTTGTGAATTTTTAGGATTCAGTTCAGTTCAGTCACTCAGTCGTGTCTGACTCTTTGCGACCCCATGAACCACAGCACGCCAGGCCTTACTGTCTATCACCAACTCCCGGAGTCTACCAAAACCCATGTCCATTGAGTCAGTGATGCCATCCAACCATCTCATCCTCTGTTGTCCCCTTCTCCTGCCCTCAGTCTTTCCCAGCATCAGGGTCTTTTCAAATGAGTCAGCTCTTCACGTCAGTTAGCCAAAGTATTGGAGTTTCAGCTTCAACATCAGTCCTTCCAATGAACACCCGGGACTGATCTCCTTTAAGATGGACTGGTTGGATCTCCTTGCAGTCCAAGGGAATCTCAAGAGTCTTCTCCAACACCACAGTTCAAAAGCATCAATTCTTCGGCACTAAGCCCTGTTTATAGTCCAACTCTCACATCCATACATGACCACTGGAAAAACCATAGCCTTGACCAGACGGACCTTTGTTGGCAAAGTAATGGTCTTTGCTTTTTAATATGCTGTCTAGGTTGGTCATAACTTTCCTTCCAAGGAGTAAGCGTATTTTAATTTCATGGCTGCAATCACCATCTGCAACTGATTTTGGAGCCCCCAAAAATAAAGTCAGCCACTGTTTGCATTGTTTCCCCATCTATTTGCCATGAAGTGATGGGACCAGATGCCATTGTCTTAGTTTTCTGAATGTTAAGCTTTAAGCCAACTTTTTCACTTTCCTCTTTCACTTTCATCAAGAGGCTTTTTAGTTCCTCTTCACTTTCTGCCATAAGGGTGGTGTCATCTGTGTATCTGAGGTTATTGATATTTCTCCCAGCAATCTTGATTCCAGCTTGTGCTTCTTCCAGTCCAGCATTTCTCATGATGTACTCTGCATATAAGTTAAATAAGCAGGGTGACAATATACAGCCTTGACGTACTCCTTTTCCTATTTGGAACCAGTCTGTTGTTCCATGTCCAGTTCTAACTGTTGCTTCCTGACCTGCATATAGGTTTCTCAAGAGGCAGGTCAGGTGGTCTGGTATCCCCATCTCTTTCAGAATTTTCCACAGTTTATTGTGATCCACACAGTCAAAGGCTTTGGCATAGTCAATAAAGCAGAAATAGATGTTTTTCTGGAACTCTCTTGCTTTCTCGATGATCCAGCAGATGTTGGCCATCTGATCTCTGGTTCCTCTGCCTTTTCTAAAACCAGCTTGAACATCTGGAAGTAAATTAATGTAAATAAAGATATTGGTTAAATACATACATTTTAAATAAACATTACTAAAATGCACTGACTTTACTTTATAGTTCATCTATGACTATGAGAGGTTGTCTGTTTCAATGTGCTCCAATAATGCCAAGTATTACTGTTAAAAATTATTTTGCAGATTCATAGGTAAAGCATGGTATCTTAATTTTAATTTGTCTTTCTTTGTGCAAGATGTTGGATTTTTCCATACATTTGTATACTTGTATTTATTATTGTTTTGGCTTATTCTGCACTCTAGAGAGAGATCTTCTTTGCATATTGGCTTCCATATGAGATGAGTGATGGGGCAGTTGTAATTTATAACTTGCCACAAACCCAGACAAAGGACAGCCATTTTTATGGATTGGTTGATTAGATCAGTCCGTGTATCTACCTTTATAATAATCTACTTAATGCACATCTGTCATAACTTTCTGTTCCTTATTCTTTCCCTGACATTTATTGATTATGGTGCATAATGTAGTAAGTCAGCTTTAAAATTATCTGACGAGTGGTGTAGTCTTTTTTATTACAAATTTATGAATTCATTAGTATCATACCTTTAAACCTGCCTATTTTGTTAACTACTGCTCTTAGCTTATTCACCACCAACCTGATCAAATTCTTTGGTTTGAAGAAGACTATAAGATCATCAGGATCATTTTCTGCCCTTGTGTGTGTTCTAAGTTGCTTCAGTCATGTTGACTCTTTGTGACCCTGTGGACTATAGCCCGCCAGACATCTCTGTCCATGGGATTCTCCAAGCAAGAATACTGGACCGGGTTGCCATTTCCTCCTCCAGGAGATCTTCCAGACCCAGGGATCAAACCCACATCTCTTACTTCTCCTGCATTGCCAGGGGGGTTCTTTACCACTGGCTCTACCTGGGAAGCCCCTGCCCTTAGGCAAAGCCTAATCAAATTAGGCTGAAAAACGCAGTAGAGAGAAAGCACCATGTTAAATCTGAAGGTTTGGTTTTGAACTCTGGCCTTTTGAGTGACCTCGGTCAAGCCAGCTTCTCTGAGACTTAAGAGTTTCCATCTGTAAAATACATATAGTAATCACAGCTTTATTGGCCATAAAAAGTATTCATTAAAAAAGATATATATATAAATGTGTATATATATGTTGCATAAAACAGTTTGTAAAGTTTTATAAAGTGTGGAAATATAAGGAATTATATAACTTATTTTTATTTCATTAAGGAGTAGGCTTTCCAGGTGGCTCAGACAGTAAAGAATCTGCCTGTAATGCTAGAGACCCAGATTCAATCCCTGGGTCAGGAAGATACCCTGGAGAAGGGAATGGCTATCCACTCTAGTTTTCTTGCCTGGAAAATTCCATGGACAGAGAAGCCTTGGTGGGTACAGTGCGTGTAGTAGTGAAAAGTCAGATATGACTGAGTAACTAAACTAGCACTTTTTTATTTCATTAATGTGTTCAAATTCATGGGCCCAGCATGCTCCTGCTGTACTGCTCTGCTACCTGGAATTCAGGTTCATGAACTCTGTAAACACTGACTGTTTTTTACATGGCCTTCTGGTTTACAGGCCCCAGTTTTATACAAAGTTTGGCTCATACCTGAAAGGGCATAGTCCCTAATTCTCTAAACCTACTAATCTTGCTTCTAAAAGCTCTGATAAAGTGCTACTTCTTTGGTTTGAGAGTCATCTAAGAACTATCATGGTAGCATAAGAACATAAATGTTTGTTTTGATCTTCTCTGAAAACATACATTATTTGGTGCCTTCACCTGCTAAGTTCCCACTGGTCTGTCCCTGTCTAATAGTAAAATACTCGTCTATAAAGTGTGGTGACTTCAGCAATACTTACAGCTTCAATATTACAAGGCTTGCCATAGAAGGAGGCTTGCAGGTTTTTTTCCTCTGATGCCAAACTAGTGCATTCTTCTTTGTTGACTGTTGAAGTGGCAGGGAGGGGAGTCCATCATTTGAGCCTTGAATTTATAAACAGTTAAGTGGTAGAAATAAATCAACTTCATTCAGATCCAGACTGATAAGAAACCAGCAATGAGAAGTCAGCAGATTTCTTTCTCATTGATTAGTTGACACACTCAGAGGGCTGTGAAACATCTCAATTGTTACCTGAACTCCAGTGTGTAGGACCTGCATCTGATAGTATTCTGAAGTCTCTTTTACTCAAGTGATATTTAAAAGCTTTCTATCAAATGTAATAAGTATTTGATATAATATAACATAAATATAATTTGTTTTAGTTGTAAAATTTTAAATCTATCAAAATATTATAATAGTTCACTTTTTAGAATCATGGAAGTTTTGAAAAATAGCATTTGTTATTTTTTAAAAGGAAATAGTTTTTAAAATAGCATTCAACAGCTGCAACACAGTGGCAATTGTTATTTTAGTTAGTGCTTAACCTTTTTAGAAACATGGTTTTACAAAGTGTAATCACAGATTATATTCAGTATTTTTTTCCCTTAACATTAAATCCTAAAGGTTTTCCTGATTGATAGTGTCAGTTCAGTTCAGTTCAGTTGCTCAGTCCTCTCTGACTCTTTGCGACCCCTTGGACTGCAGCACGCCAGGCTTCCCTGTCCATCGCCAACTCCCAGAGCTTACTCAAACTCATGTCCATTGAGTCGGTGATGTCATCCAACCATCTCATCCTCTGTCATCCCCTTCTTCTCCTGCCTTCAATCTTTCCTAGAATCAGGGTATTTTCCTTTGAGTCATTTCTTTGTATCAGGTGGCCAAAGTATTGGTAGTTTCAGCTTCAGCATCAGTCCTTCCAATGAATGCTCAAGAGTGATTTCCTTTAGGATTGACTGGTTTGATCTCCTTGCAGTCCAAGGGACTCTCAAGAGTCTTCTCCAACACCACAGTTCAAAAGCATCAATTCTTCAGCCCTCAGCTTTCTTTATAGTCCAAATCTCACATCCATACATGACTACTGGAAAAACCATAGCTTTGACTAGACAGACCTTTGTCGGCAAAGTAATGTCTCTGCTTTTTAATATGCTTTCTAGATTGGTCATAGGTTTTCTTCCAAGGAGCAAGCATCTTTTAACTTCATGGCTGCAGTCACCATCTACAGTGATTTTAGAGCCCCCAAAATAAAGTCTGTCACTGTTTCCATTGTTTCCCCATCTGTTTGCCATGAAGTGATGGGATTGGATACCATGATCTTAGTTTTCTGAATGTTGAGTTTTAAGCCAAATTTTTCACTCTCCTCTTTCACTTTCATCTATAGGCTCTTCAGTTCTTTGCTTTCTGCCATATGGGTGGGTCATTTGCATATCTGAGGTTATTGATATTTCTTCCAGCAATGTTTCTTCCAGCTTGTGCTTCATCCAGCCTGGCATTTCGCATGATGTACTATACATATAAGTTAAATAAGCAGGGTGACGATATACAGCTTTGATGTACTCCTTTCCCAATTTGGAACCAGTGTGTTGTTCCATGTCCAGTTCTAACTGTTCCTTCTTGACCTGCATACAGGTTTCTCAGGAGGCAGGCAATTTGATCTCTGGTTCCTCTGCCTTTTCTAAAACCAGCTTGAACATCTGGAAGTTCTCGGTTCACGTATTGCTGAAGCCTGACTTGGAGAATTTTGAGCATTACTTTACTACCGTGTGAGATGAGTGCAATTGTGCGGTAGTTTGAGCATTCTTTGGGATTGCCTCCCTTAGGGATTGGAATGAAAACTGACCTTTTCCAGTCCTGTGGCTACTGCTGAGTTTTCCAAATTTGCTGGCATATTGAGTGCAGCACTTTCACAGCATCATCTGTTAGGATTTGAAATAGCTCAACTGGAATTCCATCACCTCCACTAGCTTTGTTCATAGTGATGCTTTCTAGGGCCCACTTGACTTCACATTCCAGGATGTCTGGCTCTAGGTGAGTGATCACACCATTGTGATTATCTGGGTCATGAAGATCTTTTTGTACAGTTCTTCTGTGTATTCTTGCCATCTCTTCTTAATACCTTTGCTTCTGTTAGGTCCACACCATTTGTGTCCTTTATCAAACCCATCTTTGCGTGAAATGTTCCCTTGATATCTCTAATTTTCTTGAAGAGATCTCTAGTCTTTCCAGTTCTGTTGTTTTCCTCTATTTCTTTGCATTGATCACTGAGGAAGGCTTTCTTCTCTCTCCTGGCTATTCTTTGGAACTCTGTATTCAAATGGGAATATCTTTCCTTTTCTCCTTTGTTTTCCGCTTCTCTTCTTTTCACAGCTATTTGTAAGGCCTCCTCAGACAGCCATTTTGCCTTTTTGCATTTCTTTTCCATGGGGATGGTCTTGATCCCTGTCTCCTGTACAATGTCACAAACCTCAGTCGATAGTTCATCAGGCTCTCTGTCTATCAGATCTAGTCCCTTAAATCTATTTCTCACTTCCACTGTATAGTCATAAGGGATTTGATTTAGGTCATACCTGAATGGTCTAGTGGTTTTCCCAGATTTGATAATGTATGAAATAATTTGCCAGTTTTGTCTAATTCTGTGATTTGTAAACATTTTGTGTGTTCAACAGTGCTCTGAATGGTCTGGCATTATGGGAAATTAATATAACTTACTGAGTAGAGGAAAGTTAATTCTGATGGGGGAAGAAATTTCTAAGAGCAGTTAGACAGAAGGCCCAATGCAACATCTTTAAAATATGTCTTATGTCTTTCCTAGCATTTCATGTTTACTGTTAAGACAGCTTATCTTTCTGAATTAGAAATCTAGCTATGAATAGAGATGCTTTCAATTCGTTTAAACTCAAGTGGTGAATAGTTGTGACTTCTTTTCTGGTTCCATTTTATCCTGCTGAGAAGTCAGTCCTTGGCCATCTATAAACCTTCTATTTAAATTTGTAACAACAACAACAACAACAAAAAAAAATTGTAACAACAGTATGACAGTGAGGGGAGCTGATGTGTGAAGCAGGCACCTTAATAGCGAAGGTCTTAGAAGCTTGAGTTGTTATAGTTCATGCTATGCTGTGCTGAGTCACTCAGTCATGTATGACTCTTTGTGACCCCATGGACTATAGCCCGCCAGACTCCTCTGCCATGGGGATTCTCCAGACAAGAATACTAGAGTGGGTTGCCGTGCCCCTCTCCAGGGAATCTTCCCAACCCAGGGATAGAGCCCAGGTCTGCTGCCTTGCAGGCGGACTCTACTGTCTGAGCCACCAGGGAAGCCATAGACCACTATTGTATAGACGGCAAATATTGTAGGCCACGTTTCCAGTCAAGTCCTTGTTTCCAAAAGGAACTTCTCTCATGATACGAAAATATTCAGATCTGTGTTTCTTAACCTTCTCATATCTCATGTCTCTCCTAATTAACCTCAGAGTTGATCATTCTCTCCTCCTCTTCTTGCATGTGTATGCACATAGACACACAGAGATGCTGCTAGCTACCTTGATAACCTTCGACACAAATGGAAAAATGCTACATTTATTTATTTTAGGGTAACTCGGTCGTAGAGTTAAATCAACCATCTACATCTCTGTGGCCTTGGATAATTTATCAGACTCCTGCTTCCTCTTCTGTAAAATTAGGGCTTTGGGGGTAGATAATCTCCAAGATCCACAACGTTATACTTTCTGAAGAATAAAGCCTGAGACATAAATAAGTGCAGGCCTCCCCCCAAGCATACTGGTAAAGCGTGGCATGCTGTCTGCCTCTGGAATTTCCTCCCTTTCTACACACCTCATCATTTTCTTTCCTTCCTTCCATCCCCACAGCATCTGGCACCAGTAGAGTTCTGCTGCTTCATGCCAGCTGGCTCCCTTAAACAGTAGGTTAGCATTTTTATGCCATTTCTTAAGCCATCTCTCCCACTTGGCATTTTCATGTGCTAGCCACCCTTCAGCACTTAGGCTAAATGCCTTTTCCATGAAGCCCTATTTTATCACTTCATCTATATTAATCTCTTTTACCTACTAACTTCCATACTAATACCATTTAAAAAATTCATGGTACTTTTTCCTGCTTTGTAGGTACAAATAATATTTCTTTTACTGGACTATAGTCCCATTGAGGGCAAAATTTATATCCCAGTTCCTGATATATCTGTTGAATGAATTAATGAGTGAATGAGGGAGGCAGTGAGTGAGTGGATGAATTAATTCATCACTGTATCCCCACTTGGTACTGTGATGTTCAGTTAGTAGATCCTCCAAAATTGTCGATAAATGCATAATTCCATTTTTCCCATCATTCCCTTCAGCCCTTTCTAGATAACTAGCTTCTTATTTTCTGATTAACTAAGAGGTCATTAAGAGCTGATAGCCTGATATGCTGGTGCTCAAAAGGAATTTGTGTTCTAGTAGTGGCTTCAAAGGCATGACTCATTAATCTTGTACATTTCAGATAATGGACTAGAAGAGGTTTGTGAGACTTGTGGGTGCGTGTAGTCAGAGACAGGAGATGGTTCCATCTACTATGCAGTGCCTGCCTCTCAGCCTCTGTAGAAAACTGCTCTAATTTACATGTATTAACTTCTAATTTATTATGCAAAACAAAAATTCTCCATAGAACACAATAATTGTGCAAAAGCTGAAAGCCATCTCTTTTGTTCCCTTGCAAATATTCTTTTTATCCAACAGCAGTTTTCTCACTTTTGCCATCTTGGTTATGAAGCTGTAAGCTATTCTAAAGAAAGAGGACTATCTGAGGTTATCCCAAAGAATGAAGATCCAGTGTTCATATGCTCTTTCACAGTATCTTCCTGGAGCACGTGAGCAATGCTCACTTATATTCCCTCATGAGTATGCAGAGGGCAACATTTTTCAACGTGACTGGAAGATGAGGGAGACTCTGAGGAACTTCTGTGCTCAGTCGCTCAGTTGTGTCCGACTCTGTAGCCTGCCAGGCTCCTCTGTCCATGGGATTTCCAGGCAGGAATACTGGAGGCAGTTGCCATTTCCTCCTCTAGGGGTCCTTCCCAACCCAAGTTTTGAACCAGCATCTCCTGCGTCTCCTGCATTGGCAGGCAGATTCTTTACCACTGAGCCATGTGGGGTGTTAGGATCTTAGAATGCCTCTATTAATGAGCAGCACAATCTCTCTTGTTCTTTGGATTGTATGTGAATGACCTCAACTCTTCCGAGCACACAATTCTGATGATTGTGCCTCGCCCAAATGTATGCGCTGTGTCTTTCCTATAAATCTTATGGTATAAGGTTTATCAGAGGAGACAATCAATGTTAAAGATATCGTACAAATTCTGAAGGCCTGCTTGATTGTGACTGCTTTTTCTCTTAATTCAGTCTCTGCAGTTTTTTGTGGATTATATTCCTCACATTTTAGAAGACCAAGTATATTTAAATAGTTTGGTGTAAAGCCCAGAAAATTATGATGAGTGAACTGAAATTGAATAAATGACCAGTGAGGAGAGGATGAAGGTTTGCAAATATGACAGCCAAGAAACCAGGGGATGATTCAACTTACCATGAACAGTTGACCCTGTTCAAGGGCCATGGCCGGGGGTGATGGAGGAGATGGCATGGTCTGTTATCTGTACTGCAGGTATCCTCTCCATTATTTTCTCCATCAGCCCCATTGCATATTAGAAACATTGTGTATACATGAAGGAAAAAAACTGAAACTTGGTTAAATTGGCTATTCCAAACAATGTTATTGAAATTACATAGAGGCCATGACCATGGGTCATTATAGGAGCAAGATACAGTCTTTGATCTGTCTTCAGAATGCCGTGTGTTTACAAAAGCAATCACACAAGGTTCATAGTTCTGTGTCCGTGGTATTTGGTATTTAAAGAATCAATTTAAACATCTTTTATTCAAACCAAAGCCTTAACAATGTTATGTGGTGGTTAATGCATTTTGAGTATACTTGAGATTTAAGGAGGAGACAGAAAGGAAAAGATTTCTCATGGTTTAGATTTTGTTGGTAAAAATCATTTTTTTTAAAAAAAAACTTAATTTCTTTAAAAATTTTATTCCATTTAAATTTATAAAAAAGTTCACTCATTACTCCCACCCCTAATTCTCATCCCCACATCTTGCAACCACCAGTCTGCTTTCCGTATCTATGAGCTTGTTTTTGTTCTTTAAACTCCACATATAAGAGTATATTGCATTTGTGTTTCTCTAACGTATTTCACTTAGCATAATGTCCTTGAGGTCCATCCATGTTGTCACCAATGGCAAAATTTTATTCTTTTTATGGCTGAATAATACTCCATTATACACACACACACACACACACACACACACACACACATATATATATATGTATGTATACACAGCACAATTTCTTAATTCATTCATCCATTGATGGACACTTAGATTGGTTCCATATCTTGGCTAAGTCTGTGATAAACATGGGGATACACATATCTTTTCAAATTAGTATTTTCATTTTCTTTGGATAAATACCTAGAAGAGGAATTACTAGATCATATATAGTTCTGTTTTTCATTTTCTGAAACCTACATACTGTTTTCTATATTGGCTTTACCAATTTACATTCCCATCAACAGTACACAAAGGTTCACTTTTTTGCACATCTTTGCCAATACTGGTTATTTCTTGTCTTTTTTATAATAGCCATTCTAAGAGGTATAATGTGATACCTTACTGTGGTTTTGATTTGCATTTCTTAGTCCCATGGACAGAGGAGTCTGCTGGGCTACAGTCCATGGGGTCAAAAAGAGTCAGACAAAACTTAGTGACTATACAACAGCAACACGGGTTAATGATGTTGAGCTTCTTTTCAGGTACCTGTTGGGCATCTGTATGTCTTCTTTGGAAAAAAATATCTATTCAGCTCTTATACCCATTTTTAGTTGGATTGTTTGTGAGATTTTTTGTTTGTTTTTATGTTTTTGCTATTGAGTTGTATGAATTCTTTATATACTGTTCTTTTGGATATTAGTCCCTTCAGTTCAGTCACTCAGTCGTGTCTGACTCTTTGCAACCCCATGGGCTACAGCACACCAGGCTTCCCTGTCCATCACCAACTCCTGGAGTTTTGTCATACTCATGTCCATAGAGTCAGTGATG
Source organism: Dama dama (assembly GCF_033118175.1). Taxonomy (NCBI): domain Eukaryota; kingdom Metazoa; phylum Chordata; class Mammalia; order Artiodactyla; family Cervidae; genus Dama; species Dama dama. The sequence goes on from NC_083699.1 coordinate 81,368,834, forward strand.
CCATCCAACCATCCAGCCATCTCATCCCCTTCTCCTCCTGCCTTCAGTCTTTCCCAGGATCAGGGTCTTTTCCAGTGAGTCAATTCTTTGCATCAGACAGCCAAAGTATTGGAGCTTCAGCTTCAGCATCAGTCCTTCCAGTGAATATTCAGGACTGATTTCCTTTAGGGTTGACTGATTTGATCTCCTTGCAGTCCAAGGGACTCTCACTTGTCTTCTTCAACACCACAGTTCAGAAGCATCAGTGATTTGTCCCTTACCAGATACATAATTTGCAAATTTTTCCTTTCATTCTATGGATTTTCTTTTCATTTTTGGTGGTTTCCTTTGCTGTGCAGAAGCCTTTTACATTGGTGTATTCCCACTCATTTATTTTTGCCCTTATTCTTTTGCATTTGATGAAGATTCAAAAAATCATCACCAACACCTATGTCAAGAAGTTTACCACCTATCTTTTCTTCTAGGAGTTTTATGGTGTTATGTTTTACATTCCAGTATTTTAACCATTTAGGGTCAATTTTTGTATGTTAGGAGATAGTTGTTCAGTTTTATTCTTTTGCGTCTAGTTGTCCAGTTTTTCCAGCATCTTTTATTAAAGAAATTGTCCTTTCCCCATTGTATATTCTTGGGTCCTTTGTCACATATTAATTTACCATATACATATGGGTTAATTTATGGGCCCTCTGTTTTGTTCCATAGATATATGTGTCGTTTTTATGCAAATACCACATTGTTTTAATTACTACAGCTTTGTCGTATAGTTTGAAATCAGAGAGTGTGATACTTCCAGCTTTATTGTTCTTAAACTTGCTTTGTCTATTTGAGGTCTTTTGTGTTTCCATACAAATTTTAAGACTATATTATTTCTGTGAAAAATGCCATTGGAATTTTAATAGAGGTTAGATTGAATCTGTATGATGCTTTTGGTAGTATGAACAGTTTAACAATACTAATTCTTTCAATTAATGAGTGTGAAATATCTTTCCATTTATTTGTATCTTCTTCAATTTGTTTCATCAGTGTCTTGTGGTTTTCAGTATAGAGATCTTTTACCTCCTTGGTTTATTTCCTTCCTTGGTATTTTATTGTTTGATACAATTGTAATTGGGATTATTTTTCTAATTTCTCTTTCTGATAGTTCATTGTTACTGTGGTGTTAAAGTCTCCTACTGTTACTGAGTTGCTATCCATTTCTCCCTTTAGGTTTGTTTATATTTGCTTTATCTATTTAGGTTCTTGGTCCTGTATCAGGTGCATGTGTTTTTACAGTTATTATGCCTTCTTAGATTGATCCCTTTATCATTATGTAATGTACTATTTGTCTCTTATAGTATTTTTTAAAATTTATTTGATCTGATATAAATATCACTACAGCTTTCTGTTTCCATTTGCATGGAATACCTTTTGCCATCCCCTCATGTTAAGTCTGTGTATTTTGATCTGATTTGTCTCTCTTGTAGGCAGAATAAAGATAATCCTGTGTTTTAATCTATTCAGCCACTCTGTCTTTTAATAGGAGAATTCACTGTGTTCACATTTAAAGTAATTATTGCTAGGGGTGTGGTTATTGCCATTTTGTTAGTTCTTTGGAGCTATTTTTGTGGTTCCTTTCTTGCTTCTTTTCTTTTTTTAATCCTTTAATTTTATTGGAGTATAGTTAATTTACAATGTTGTGTTAGTCATAGGTATATAACACAGTGACTCAGTTATACAAATATTCATTCTTTTGTAGATTGTTTTCTCATCTAGGTTATCACAGAGTATTGAGTGGAGTTCTCAGTGCTATAGAGTAGGTCCTTGGTGGTAATCTTTATTTTGCAGAGTAGTGTGTTTGTTCATCCCAAGCTCCTGATTTATCCCTCCCCTCCAGGTTTCCCCTTTGGAAACCATAAGTTTGTTTTCAACCTGTAAATCTGTTTCTGTTTCGTTTCTGTTTCTGTTCACTTCTATCTTTTTTAAAAAATTAGATTTCACATATGAGCAATATTATATGATACTTGTATTTCTTTGTCTGACTTACTTCACTTAGTTTGATAATCTCTGAGTCCATCTTTGTTGCTACAAATGCCATTATTTCATTCTTTTTTAAGTGAGTAATATTCCATCGTATATATGTACCACATCTTCCTTGTCGGTTCCTCTGCTGATGGACATTTAGATTGCTTCTGTGTTTCAGCTATTGTAAGCTGTGCTGCCATGAACACATTGAGGTGCATATATCCTTTCAGTTTATGTTTTTCTCCTGATGTATGCCCAGGAGTGGGATTGCAGAGTCATATGGTAGCTCTGTTTTTAGTTTTTTAAGTAAGCTCCACCCTGTTCTCCGTAGTGGTTGTACAGTTTACATTCCCACCAAGAGTGCAGAAGGGTTCCCTTTTCTCCATATCCTCTCCAGCATTTAATATTTGTAAACTTTTTGATGATGGCCATTCTGACTGATAGGGAGTGGTACCTCATTGTAGTTTTGATTTGCATTTCTCTGATAATTAGTGATGTTGAACATCTTTCCATGTGCTTGTTGATAATCTGTCTTTGGAGAAGTGCCTAGATCTTCTGCCCATTTTTTTGATTGGGTTGTCTATTTTTCTGACGTAGAACTGCATGAGCTGTTTGTGTGTTTTGGAGATTAATTCCTTGCCTGTTACTTTGTTTGCAAATATATTCTCTCATTCTGTTGGTTGTCTTTTTGTTTTGTTGATGGTTTCCTTTGCTGTGCAGGAACTTTTAAGTTTAATTAGGTGCTTTTTTACTTTTATTTTTATTTTCATTATTCTATGAGGTAGATCAAAAAAATATATTACTGTGACTTATGTCAAAAAGTATTCTGCCTATGTTTTCCTCTAAGAGTTTTATAGTGTCTGGCCTTACATTTAGATCTTTGATTAATTTTTAGTTTATTTTTGTGTATGGTGTTAGAGAATGTTCTAATATCATTCTTTGATAGGTAGCTGCCCAGTTTTCCCAGTGCCACTTATTGAAGAGATTATATTCTCTCCATTGTATATTCTTACCCCCTTTGTCACAGATTTATTGACCGTAGGTACATGTGTTTATTTCTGGGCTTTCTATCCTATTCCATTCATCTATATTTCAGAAGAGTACCATACTATTTTGATGACTGTAGCTTTGTAGTATAGGCTGAAGTCAGAGGTCTAATTCCTCCAACTCTGTTTTTCTTTCTCAGGATTGCTTTGGCTATTCAGGGTCTTTTGTATTTTCTTAAAAATTTAAAATGTTTTTGTTCTACTTCTGTGAAAAATGCTGTTGATAATTTGATAAGGATTACATTGAAGCCATAGATTGCCTTGAGTAGTATAGACATTTTGACAGTATTGATTCTTTCAGTCCAAGAACATGGTATATCTTGTTATATGTGTTATGTCTGATTTCTTTCATCAGTGTCTTATAGTTTTCATAGTAGAGGTCTTTTGTCTCCTGAGGTAGGTTTATTCCTAGGTATTTTATTCTTTTGATGTGATAATAAATGAAATTGTTTCCTTAATTTCTCTTTCTGATATTTCTTTGTTAGTGTTTAGCACAAGAGGCTTCTGTGTATTAATTTTGTATCCTGCAACTTTACTAAATTCATTGAAAAGCTCTATTAGTTTTCTGGTCACATGTTTAGGATTTCCTATATTGTAGTGGCAGTTTTACTTCTTTTTTTTTTTCAATTTAAATTCATTTTATTTCTTTTTCTTCTCTGGTTGTTGTGGCTAGGACTTTCAAAACTATGTTGAATAAAAGTGGTCAAGATTGACATCCTTGCTTTGTTGCTGATGTTAGAGGAAATGCTTTCAGCTTTTCATCATTGAGCATGATGTCAGTTGGGAGTTTGTCATATATGACCTTTATTATGTTGAGATAGATTCCATCTAAGACCACTTTCTGGAGAGCTTTTATCATACATGAGTGTTGACTTTTGTCCAAAGCTCTTTTTGTATCTATTGAGATGAGCATATGGTTTTTATTCTTCAGCTTGTTTCATGCCGATTGTGGATATTGAAGAATTGAATCCCTGTGATAAAATACACTTGATCATGGTATATGAGCCTTTGAATGTATCATTGCATGTGATTTCCTAGTATTTTGTTGAGAATTTTTGTGTCAACATCAATGATATTGGACTATAATTTTCTTTCTCTCTCTTTTTTAGGGGGGGGTATTTTTTATCTGGTTTTGGTATCAGGGTGATGGTGGCCTTGTGGAATGAATTTGGGAGTGTACCTTCCTCTGAAATTTTTTTGGAAAATTTTATAACGGGTGGGTGTTTCCTATTCTGTAACAATTTGATAGAATTCACTTTTGAAGCCATCTGGTCCTGGACTTTTGTTTATTGGAAGATTTTTTAATCATAATTCCAATTTTGGTACTTGTTTGGTCTGTTCATATTTTCTATCTATTCCTTGTTCAATCTTGGAAAGTTGTATGTTTATAAGAATTTGTCCATTTCTTCCAGGTTGCCCATTTTATTGGCATATGGTTGATTATGGTAGTCCCTTATGATCCTTTGTATTTCTATGCTGTCAATTGTAACTTCTCATTTTAATTTTATTGATTTGAGTCCTCTCCCTTTTTTTCTTGATGACTCTGGCTAAAGGCTTATCAATTTTGTTTATTGTCTCAAAGAACCAGCTGTTAGTTTCATTGATCTTTGCTATTGTTTTTCTTTTACCTCTGTTTTCTTTATTTCTGCTTTAATCTTTATGATTTCTTTCCTCTACTAACTTTGGGTTTTGTTTGTTTGTTCTTCTTTCTCTAGTTGCTTTACTTGTAAGGTTAGGTTGTTTATTTGATATTTTTCTTTTTTCCTGAGTTAAGATTGTATTGATATACACTTCCCTCTTAGAACTTCTTTTACTATGTCTGAAAAGTATTGAAACATCATATTTTCATTGTCATGTGTCTCTAGGTATTTTTGCATTTTCTCTTTAATTTCATGAGTAATCCTTTGTTTACTTACTAACCTATTGTTTACCCAACTTGTGTTTGTGTTTTTTGCAGTTTTTTTTTCTAAAATTGATCTCCAATCCCATAGCATTGTGGTTGGAAAAGATCTTTGATATGATTACACTATTCTTAAATTTATGAAGACTTGATTTCTGGCCTAGGATGTGATCCTGGAGAATGTTCCCTATGCCCTTAAGAAGAAAATTTATTTGGCTACTTTTGGGTTAAATTATCTGTAGATATCAGTTAAGTCCATCAAGTCTAATGTGTCATTTAAGGCCTGTGTTTCCGTTTTGACTTTCTGTCTGAATGATGTGTCTTTTGATGAGTATGGGGTATTAAAGTCCTCCGGTATTATTGTGTTACTGATGCCTTCTCCTTTTATGTCTTTTATCATTTGCCTTAATATTGAGGTGCTCCTATGTTGGGTTCTTGTGTATTTACGATTGTTACACATTCTTCTTGGACTATTCTCTTGATTGTTATATTGTTGTTACTGTTCAGTCTCTAGGTCGAGTCTGACTCTTTGCACCCCCGTGGACTGCAGCACGCCAGGCTTCCCTGTCCTTCACTATCTCCATGAATTTGCTCAAACTCATGTCCATTGAGTCAGTAATGTCATCCAACCATCTCATCCTCTGTCACTACCTCCTCATTTTGCCCTCAGTCTTTCCCAGTCTTTTCCAGTTAGTTGGCTCTTTGAATCAGGTGACCAAAGTATTGAACTTCAGCTTCAGCACCAGTCCTTCCAATGAATATTTCGGGTTGATTTCTTTTAGTATTGACTGGTTTGATCTCTTTGTTGTCCAAAAGACTCTGAAGAGTCTTCGCCAGCACCACAGTTCGAAATTTTTCAGTGCTATCAATTCTTCAATGCTCAGCCTTCTTTATGGTCCAACTCTCACATCCATACATGACTACTGGAAAAACCAGAGCTTTGCCTATACAGATCTTTCTCAGCAAAGTGATCTCTTTGCTTATTAATATGCTGTCTGTGTTTGTCATAGTTTTTCTTCCAAGGAGCAAGCATCTTTTAATTTTGTGTTTGCAGTCACCATCTGCATTGATTTTGGAGCCCCAGAAAATGAAATCTGACAGTGTTTCCACATTTTCCCCATCTGTTTGCCATGAAATAATAGGACCAGATGCCATGAGCCTCAATTTATGAATGTTGAGTTTTAAGCCAGCTTTTTCACTGTCTTCTTTAACCTTCATCAAGAGACTTTTTAGTTCCTCTTCATTTTCTGCCATTAAAGTCGTATTATCTGCATATCTGAGGTTGTTGTTTTTCCCAGCAATCTTGATTCCAGCTTGTGAGTTATCTAACCCAGCATTTCATATGATGTACTCTGCATATAAGTTAAATAAGCAGAGTGAAAATATTTAGCTTTGATGTACTCCTTTCCGAATTTTGAACCAGTCTATTGTTCCATGTTCTGTTCTAACTGTTGCTTCTTATCCTGCATACAGGTTTCTCAAGAGGTAGATATTATGGTCTGGTATTCCCATCTCTTTAAGAATATTCCCAGTTTGTGGATAAACACAAGAGATGACTCTACACATGGACATGACAAGATGGTCATTACCGAAATCAGATTGATTATGTTCTTTGCATCCAAAGATCGAGAAGTTCTGTATAGTTAGCAAAAACAAGACCTGGAGCTGACTGTGGCTCAGATCATCAGCTCCTTATTGCCAAATTCAGGCTCAAATTGAAGAAAGTGGGGGAAATCAATAGGCCATTCAGGTATGACCTAAATCAAATCCCTTATGATTATATGTTGAAGGTAACAAATAGATTCAAGGGACTAGATCTGGTAGACAGTGTGCCTGAAGAAATATGGGTGGAGGTTTATAACTCTGTACAAGAGGCATTGACCAAAACCATCCTCAAGAAAAAGAAATACTAGAAGACAAATTGGTTGTCTGAGGAGGCCTTAGAAATAGCTGAGGAAAAAAAGAGAAGCAAAAGGCAGAGGAGAAAGGGGAAGATATAGCCAGCTAAATGCAGAGTTCCAGAGAATAGCAAAGAGAGATAAGGAAGTCTTCTTAAGTGAACAATGCAAAGAAATAGAGGGAAACAATAAAATGGGAATGACGAGAGATCTCTTTAAGAAAATTGGAGATACCAAGGGAACATTGATGCAAGATAGGCACAGTAAAGGACAAAAATGGCAAAGACCTAACGGACGCAGAAGAGATTAAGAATAGGTGGCAAGAATATACAGAAGAACCATACTATAAAGCTCTTAATGATCCAGATAACCAGGATGGTGTTGTCACTCACCTAGAACCAGACATCCTGGAATGTGAAGTCAAGTGGGCCTTAGGAAGCATTACTACAAACAGAGCTGGTAGAGGTAATGAAATTACAGCTGAGCCATTTAAATACTAAAGAAATGATGTTAAAGGGCTGTACTCAGTATGCCAGCAAATTTGGAAAACTCAGCTGTGGCTACAGGACTAGAAAAGGTCAGCTTTCATTCCAATCCCAAAGAAAGGCAATGCCAAAGAATGTTCAACTACCACACAATTGCACTCATCTCACACGCTAGCAAAGTAATGCTCAAAATTCTCCAAGTGAAGCTTCAACAGTACATGAACCGACAACTTCCAGATGTTCAAGCTGGATTTAGAAAAGGCAGAGGAACCAGAGACCAAATTGCCAACATCTGTTGGATCATCAAAAAAGTGAGAGAGTTCCAGAAAAACATCTACTTCTGCTTTATCGACTATGCCAAAGCCTTTGACTGTGTGAATCACAGCAAACTGTAGAAAATTCTGAAAGAGATGGGAATACCAGATTACCTTACCTGCCTCCTGAGAAATCTGTATGCAGGTCAAGAAGAAACAGTTGGAAGCAGACATGGAACAATGGACTGGTTCCAAATTGGGAAAGGAGTACATCAAGGCTATATATTGTCACCCTGCTTATTTAACTTATATGCAGAGCACATCATGTGAAATGCTGGGCTGGATGAAGCACAGCTGGAATCAAGATTTCTGGGAGGAGTATCAATAACTTCAGATATGCAGATGACACCACCCCTATGGCAGAAAGCAAAGAGGAAATAAAGAGCCTCTTGATGAAAGTGAAAGAGGAGAGTAAAAACTCTGGCTTAAAACTCAACATTCAAAAAACGATCAAAGATCATTCAAAACATTCAAAGATCATGGCATTTGGTCCCATCACTTCATGGCAGATAGATGGGGAAACAATGGAAACAGTGACAGACTTTTTTTCGTGTGCTCCAAAATCACTGCAGATGGTGACTGCAACCATTAAATAAAAAGATGCTTGCTCCTTAGAAGAAAAGCTGTGACAAACCTAGACAACATATTAAAAAGCAGATACATTACTTTCCTGACAAAAGTCCACACAGTCAAGCTATGGTTTTTCCAGTGGTCATGTATGGATGTGAGAGCTGTATCATAAAGAGAGCTGAGCACCAAAGAAGTGATGCTTTTGAACTGTGGTGTTGGAGAAGACCCTTGAGAGTCCCTTGGACTGCAAGGAGATCCAACCAGTCCATCCTAAAGGAGATCAGTCCTGGGTGTTCATTGGAAGGATGCTGAAACTGAAGCTCTGGTACTCTGACCACTTGATATGAAGAACTGACTCATTGGAAAAGACCCTTTAGTGTTTGCTTGTCCGAAAATTTTTCAGTTCCAAATAATGAATTTGCTCTGGGTAGAGTGTTCTTAGTTGGAAGTTTTCTTCTTTTAGTACTTTAATTACATTGTGCCACTCCTTTCTGGCCTGCAACATTTGTGCTGAAAAATCTCCTGATAGTCTTATGTGCATTCCCCGGTCTGTGGTGTTTAGACTTCTGATGAAAGTCGAATGTAACCATTTTTAAATATCTTAATGTTCTTTCTGTAGTATTTCCAGAATGCATTTATTGTGGTTCTGTGCTGTAAATACAAGCACAGAGGAGTTGATAATAATCCAATCTGGATGCTTTAACTGAGTATTGATTTTCTGTCATATGCCCTCTGCATGTTTGTGACATGCCACCCTTCAACTTACCTTTTTTTCTTTAAGGAATTAGAAAAATAACACTGGTGATGTTTTGAAAGAATAAATTTAGAAAATATTATATACTTTATAGAGTCTGTTTTTTCATATATGGTATGATAATGTCTTCATCATAGGAGGTAAATTAATGAATGAAATATATGTGAAGCCACTTTGTTTATTATCAGCTACCTTATAAATTTACTTTATTATAAAGTGAAAATATCATTTCTTGTGCAGTTTTTGTCACTTTGCCTTTCTGTTTATTGAGTAATCACATATGTATATAGGTGGCACTGAACAGGTTGCTTTAAAATTACTTACATTGTTTTCTTAACATGGATTACATTTACTATTACCTATTTTGTTGTTTTACTTCTATCTAAATGTTAGATTTCTATGTAGCTTTATTTGTAGTTTGGCATCATTTAGTAATTATCCAATGAGACAGACATGTGGTTTACTGTTATTTTCTTAAGACTAGATTTGTTAGTGAAGGAAGATAAGCCTTATCATATCCGTAACTCTGTATGGATGCTGCAATGATCTCATCCATGACTTTATAAAGAACTAGCTGTGAAGTTCCCATTGTAAGAATATTTAATTTAGGTTTCTTACCTAAACCTTCTGGTTAGAGTTTGAGTCAATCTGAGAAAGACCAAGTAAATCAAGGATAGAGCAGGACTGCTCTGTGAGGGTGGACTGAAAAAAGTGAGAATTTCAGCCTAGATAGATACTTATCAATGGGGCCATGTGATGTAATCAATAAAATGGTGAAGCATTAGGATTTGCTTATAACCCCCAAAAGAGTCCTCTTTAAAATTGTAAATATGCAGAGTTCGCGTGGCCTATGCCAGATACTGTCCGTAAGATCACAGTGACAGCTCCCATTGCCATACCACCTCACCGTTGTTTTACCAGCTCAGCAGGTACTTAACCTCATGTACTGACTGCTAACTTTGCTCCTCTCACTATACCAGCCTCAGTTAAAGCTTCATCGTTTCTTCACGGACTTACTTCAATAGCATCTAGTCTTGATTCTCCAAAGCATTCTGCATGTTTCCCACATGATCTTTCTCAACCAGGAATCTTATCACATCAGTGCCTCTTCTATGTTCTGAATGTGAAGCTACATATTCTTGCCTGTATGCAGAACTTGCGGTCATATTGCCAACTTCTCTAGCCTCATCTGTTGATACTTGCCTATTTACAATCCTGGCTTCAGTCTTCTTAAATTACAGTGGAAACCTTCTGATCTGAGACATAATTTTTAATACAAGTATTGGTTAAAATGGAGACCAAAAATGATACATTAAAAATTTTTATTTTAACTTAAAACATGTGTTCACATTTCTTCAGCAATCTTTTGATATAGGACCAAAGCCTTTGTCTTGAATGTGGCTCTACTTGTCAAAGTACCTCATCAGTTTTCTTGTGTAACCACACCCATAATATGTCTCATGATTTCAATTTTCTTTCAAGTAGAGTGAATAAAAGAGCAGAATCTTCTAGGTTGTTATGTTATATTTTCCAGTCTTTTATAGCCATCTCACTCACTTGTAAATTGACAGTAATTTTTTGGCAGCTAGTCTTTTCGAGTCTTTTTGACAGATTCAACCTAGTTTTCTTAGAAACAGTAACTCCTCTTTTTCCACACTCATATTTTGTTGACTTAATTAATTAATATTTAATTAAATAATATAATGTTTAACTAAATTAATTTTATTATAACTGGCACACACATGATGGGAACCAATATAAGTGACTCTTGGCAACCATTTCCCTCAACTGGGTGAGGCATCAAGTGCCCTGGCCCACTGGAGAGAATCCATTAGTATTTGGCTTGAATGTCAAGATGTCTTTCAGAGAGAATGGAGAGTGATAATTCAGGAGTTAGTTCTGTAGAAGTCAGTGAAATAAGTTTTTCAACTGTGTTTACAGCCCCTTAAATAAGTCATAGCCTCTTCTTTTTAAAATCTTGGCCACCTCTTTGCTCTCAGATCCTTACAGATTGAATTCTGCTAGCATGGCTTCTTCCAGAAAGCTTTTCTTCATAGCCCATCCCCTTCCAGCTAGTTGCTCCTCCAGTTTGCTCACTTAGTGTTACATGCTGTTGGCTAAAGTGTCCCTGTGAGTCCAGTGAGACCAGGACTGTGTCATTTATCTCTGACTCCATAGTCTTGGCTTTTAGAAAGCATTGGATAAATGAACTTGAATTTGTTTTTTCAGGAGGTGGTATAAGCTGAAAAATATAAATGCCATATCCTTATTATGGACACTCTTGATATTTCTGAACTCTTAATAGGACTTATAATAAATGTGTTTGCTTATAATCTCAGTAGCTATTATTGAATTGATGGTGTATCTTAAGCATCAAAGCAATGAAGTAGGTTAAGAAAAGCAAGACAGGTCACTTCAGGGACAGCTAAACCTTAATAAGCATAGTCATAGAGTGTAACAATGCTATTCTATAAACACCCCTCCACGCTGCTTCCCGAATCTCTCTTCTGGGCCAGTGCAGCATTTCTTTTTGACCTCTAGGTCTTAAGGGTGACTCAAGGTAGGAATGCTGTGCAGCCCATGGGTAAAAACGAAGACTGGAATCAGAGTGCCTGGGTTCAGATCTCGGCCCTGCCTCTTACTCTGTGCACTCAGACAAGTCAGGGCCTCACTTTTCTCATCTATAAAAAGGAGAAAATTCATAATTTTTAAATGATCCATAAAAGCCACTTAGAGCTGCTTGGCACATCTGTGCTGTCAAGGTAAGTTAACAGATGCTATTGCTATTATTGAGATACCAAAGAATTCATAAAAGTCATCTTATAGATAATATAATCACAGAAGAATTTATAAATGCTTTCATAAATAGTAGTGTCCCTTCTGCACACTCACTGAGAGGAATTCAAAGAGGAAATACTAGGTGGGTAGATATTTGAATTTGGAATCTACCATTTGCCAGTTGTCACGTTCTGGACTATTTTCTTCATGTCTCTTAGTCTTGGTTTCTCTACTTATGAAATAGAGATGATAGCAGTGTAAGGCTTGGAGGGTTATTATGAATATTAAATTATAGGATGAATATGAAGTATGGCTTTTGGAAGATAATAAATTTGATAAATGGCATCTGTCTCTGGCAATTACCAGTCACAGACTTGGTATGCAAAATAAAACTTTGTTTATAACTGGATTTTCTTACCTCTTGAACCTCCATTTCCTCCTTTGGCTGAAAATGAAATCTTGCCAACTTAATGGTAAATTCAGAAACTTCCAGACACTTCCCCTCAGTCTCTAGTTTGAGCAAACACTCAGTTGATTTGGGTGTCTTTCCTTCTGCCTTCTACTTTGCTTCTCTCTCAGGGTAAGTTTCTTGGGATTAGGTGTTATTCTGAGATCTGTGACACTTCCATTCAAATACAGGGTTTCCAGTGGTCTTTGGTTCTGCTGAGTGCACAGCTGAAAGTTTTCATTCCCTGCTGATACCTCTGGTTCCTTCCTCTCTGATACTTTGAGGGAAATTCTTGTTTTTTTTCCCTCATCTCACTAGAAAGCACAGACGTGTATGGTGGCCCCCATGCATGTCCCTGCTTTCCTTGTGCTGCCGGCTCTTCCATCCTTCCGGATCCTGCTGGGTGCTAAGCTTCTCTCAGCTTCTGAACTCACCAGAGGTTTCTTTTCCCCCATCCACATAGACTTGGTTCAAAGTGCAGATAGGGAGAGAAGCCTCTGTTTTCTTTTCAGAAACCCACGGCAGTATTTAACTCTTACTCTTTACATTGGTTTTCCATTGCTGCCATGACAAATTACTGGACATTTAGCAGCTCAAATAACGTGCATTTTATCATCTCACAGTGCTGTGTTAGGGGTCCGGGGTGGCTTAACTGACTTCACAGACTCGGGTTTTACAAGACTGAAATCAAGGTTCACTTCAGGCTTAGTAGGTTGTTAGAAGTTTCCAGTTTCTTGCCTTTGTATGCCTAGACCCACATGTCTTTGCTGCATGTCAACTGGGGGTTGTTCTTAGCTTCACGTGGCTCCCCACTTTCCTTGGCTCATGGCCGCCTTCTTCCATCTTCAGAGGCAGCAATGGTGGGTTGAGTCCTCACATTTTGAATCTCTCTGACCTCTCCTCCTTTCTCATCTTTTCTGCCTGCCTTTTCCTGTGCCTCTCCCTGACTTCTCTGACTGAGGTAATTACATTGGACCCACCCAGGTAATACCTCAGCTTTAGATCAGCTGATGAATAACCTTAATATCATCTGTGAAGTCCCTTAAGAGCAATACCTAGATTAACGGCTGGATTAGTAGCCAGGAACAGGAAATGTCGGGGGAGGTACATCTTTAGAATTCTGCCTGTTGCACTCTTATCCCACTCTTATCTTATCTTCTGACTCTCCTCTGTCAGTGGAGGGATAAACTGGCTGGGCATGTATTCCCCAGTTCTCCAGAAATCATCATTTATCCTAGGAGCTCAGCTTTTGATATCTGAGACATGTTCCAAAGTGCCAACTATTTTCTCTATCATAGGCGTCAAGATGCTCTGTCTAGAACTAAAATTAACCTTTCTCTGTTCTATCAGGTGTATCCCATGGACTTTGTGTGCAGAAAGGCCTTCCTGTCTCTTTGGATGGTGATTAAAGGATAAAGGCATGCTAGTTTGATTAATCAAACATTTATTGACTATTTTGTAGTAGACAGTGATATGAGAGAGTCTGACCTGAAGGAATGTATAAGCTAGTAGGAGTGAATTTTGTTTAAACAAATGCTTATAATAAATGCACAATGTGAGAAGCCTGTGTAGGAATACATACAGTGCTGTCAGAACTGAGAAGAAGATACTGGGACTTTCAATGGAGAGGAGAAGATTTAAGAAACAGTGATATACAGGCAGGCCTAGAAGGAAAGTGGTGGTTGAGAAACAATTTTACTTATCTGCGATCTACAAAGTAGTTTTCTATATTGAACTTCATTTAGTAACCACACTTACTTTTTTCAGTAGGGATTATAGTATTTCTGTTACAGATATAGGAGGTAAAACTAAGAGATTTGCTCATAATCAGACTCCAGGCTTTGACTGACTGAGATTGAACCCGGTTTTACTAACTCTAGATCATGTGCTTTTTTTTACTAACCATTTTAATATGAGCAGGAGGCGGAGGGGCCAGCCGTGTGGCAAAATGGCAGAGTGTGGTGGCTGGTGTGGTGTGTACAGCAGCTAGCCTCCAATAGACTCTTACAATCCCCACCTACTGGTATCAACACCAGTTAATATGTATGTATGGTCCCCTACCAAATGGGACTGGGCTGGCCTGTGTTACCAATAGGATATTACAGAAATGATGATGTCTGATTGTGAGGCTAGGTCAAAGCAGACCTTGTAGCTTGAAGCTGGCTTTCCTGAGTCTCTGTCTTTGAAGGGAAATAGCTGCCATGCCCTAAGAGACCAGCATTTCTTTGGGGAGGTGCCTGCGGCAAGGCTATGGGAAAGCCATCTTGGCAGCTCTAGTCAAGCTTTCATGTGACTGCAGCCTCATGGGAGACCCTGAACTAGAAGCAGCCAGTAGAGCTGCTCTCAGATTCCTGACCCACAGAATCTCTGTGAGGTATTTATTGTTGTTCTAAGCCACTAAGTTTTGGGCTAATTTGTTTCACAGTAATAGGTAGTTAATACACCATGGGTTTTACAAGAGCAAGTAATTAATATTATTTAAATGGTGTTAAACAGATTATTAAAAAACCTACTGTGCAGTCTAAGAACTTTAGTTTTTATTCTGTGTGAGGGAGACACTGTAGGGTTTTGAACAGCAGAGCCCTTAGAAAAATAGATTATTGGAGAGTCTTTTGCATATGGAACATTTACAGATTAACTGACTTTCATGCCATTTGGGGCTGGGAGGCAGTCACTGAGGAATTAAATATCTTATGAATACTTCTGTCTCATCTTTTTCTGAATTTGAAAATCTTAAAATCTGTATCTGACTCTTTGAATCCCAAGAATCATAGTTTATTTTTATTTTTCTGAGAGCTTCCTACTTGCAGCATCCCCACAAGGGTAGCACAAGGCCCTGAAAGAAAAATGTCTTGTCCTAAAAGTATGCTCAAGGCAGATCTGTGGGTCACCATCTGAAGAAGTGTACATGGTTTAAGCATGCTATGATTAGATTTCCGCCAAACACAGACATAGAGAGAAGTATCTAGTGGGAAAACTCTTATCAGGAGCTTCTATTCTCTGGCCTTCTGGTGCAGTCAGGCCCTTGGTTAGCTCTACCTGAAGGCTAGGGGCAGAATGATACAGTGGAAAGAACAATATATTAGAGTCAAGAGGGAAGTGCTAATTCTTACCAAGCCACTGGCAAGCTGTGTGACCCTGGGCAAATATTAAATCTTCTGAGTCTCAATATCTTTGCTCATAAAATGAGAAAGGGTTGGATTAGATGATTCCCAATGTTCATTATCATTACAATGTTCCATGACATATGGTTCCTTTAACGTGATATTTCTGTCAAAATTGAAATAACATGTATCTCTGGGGAGAGTTTAGAGTGATAATCTGACTATTCTAAAGGGAATAGGACAAATATTATAACCAAAAATATTCCTTGGAAACTTTTGTATTGTTATTAGACACAGTGTATATCCATTTGCTTGGTTTTATGTGTAACATGAGTATTCCTCTGTAATTATAAGAATTACTTAATTTCTAAAACTCATAAAGATTATTGTGGGAAAAATTAGAACTGCTGCCTGCCATTGCATGAGTTTATACGTAAGTCAGTAAGTCTCTGCCATAGGTATTGTTCAGTGTGTTTTATGTTCTGTTTGATAATTGCAGTTTTAATTGATTGTTGTGACTTTTACAATCATCTTAACACCTTGCAGGAGGTGCAGCCTTCTGCCTGTGAATATAGAGAGATCTTAGCTTTGGTGCAATATTAGCACACAACAGAAACTCTTAGACATTGCAATTTGTAGCTATTACAGATTTTCTTTCCAGGTTGGTAAGTGGAGACAGCACTCCTTATAGAACAGTACAGGATAATGAAATCTGCCCGTTAATCACAAATCCTGTATTTTAGCTTCCGTTGTAATTGTAGCTCTTCTTCACCAAACCTATTTTGACCACTTTTGTTTTCTCCTTTTTCACCTATCCATCTCTCAGAAAACTGGTGGGAATGCAATCAGATAAAAAAGCAAATAAATGAAAAGGAAGAAAATCAAGGGGCCTAGATGTTGCAAGAGCTTCATAAACTCAAACTCGGGCAATTCTGGGGTTGATTTGAGTGTAGGGAAGGAGGTTGGGGAGAAGGTCACCAGGTACAGTAGGTTGCCCTATTTGAGAATGTAACCCCAATTTCAGACACTGGCAGGCAGGATGACAAGCAGAAATAAGTAGTTGGTGCTGGATATGTGAAAGGATGCATTTTCACGTCATCCTTCCACTGTGGACCTTATTTACACACTCGAATAGGTGATTTTTATGGATTACACCCTCCATTGCTTTCTGTCCACAAATCCCCTCAGGCCATTTTATCAGCATGTTTGAGATATTTTTGGTTGTATCAGGAATTGACCATTCCTCTAATGGTCTGAGGAGGCAGCAAGCATTGCTGGGTGGCCAGAATAGCCAGAGGGTGTGAGAATTCCTTACTAACTTGTGGAGCAGGGCCAGAGGGATACTGGTAGTCTTTTTTTATTCTTTTCAAAACTCTGACTTGAAACAGATATTATACAAATTCTTGAACTTAATGAAGCAAAACTCTTACCTCCTCAGGCTTTGGTTCTTAAACTTGAGTTACCAACCCGGACACTCAGACTTCCTGATTCAGGATGTATGAAATAAGGCCTGATAATTTGTATTTCTGACAAGTTTCCAGATGATGTCATCCTGGAAACTGCTCTCCTAAAGGTTCTTCCAACCTGGAGTGATTGGAAATTAGGTTACAGACCCCTGGGGTTTCTCAATTCTCTCACTCCTTTGAGGCCAGCTTGTCTCTGTCCCACTGCTGCTTGGGTCTGGGGTCATGGGTGTCTGCCCATATTCTGTCCTTCAGACGCAGAGTGCTCGAGACAGCTGAGAACTCTGGGACGCCCAACCATCTGAATTTCTGAACATGGTGTAAAACCAGAGCTCTGGTGCAGAAGTTGTGATCCCCTTGTGACCTTAGGAATATTGTCATTTAATCTGGAAAATAACACTCTAGGTGGGAAGTATTCTCACTTTTATCTGTGAGGAATTGAAACTCAAAAAGTGGAAATTACTTGCCCAGAAGTAAATGGCAGAACCGGTATTTGAACCCAGGACTAAGGCTTCATTGCCTGATTTTCCTTCACCTAATCTCTGTTTCTCCTGGGTTCCATTTTGACCTCTTTCCTCATTATTATGTAACCAAGATTACACAGATTCTCTTTAATTAGGGTTTGAATTATGGCTTACATATACATATGTGTGTGTCTATCTATCTATCTGTATATATGGTGATATATATGATATACATGCTCCTTGGCTTCATTTTTATTATTTTGCATGTATGTCTAGTATAGTATGTAATATGTGTCCTTGAAGTTGCCCTGAAGCAGGTTAGAACAGGGCAAGAAATATATCTATGCCTAGTGCACATACATGTTATTCACATACAAACTGGCTTTTCCTCCATGCCTCACATTAAGTCTAAGAAAATCTGCCTCTTTGATTGCCATTGACTTATACTAAATTCCAGCCATACCCTTGACTGCCATCAGTAAATAAATGGAGATGAAACTGCCTTTGCTGCCCTTCCCTCCCCATATTCTCCCCAGCACTTCACGATAAAGGAAGAAATTTAGGGCATCGTTCAGTTCTGGGGAGGTGGTTGGCAGGTCTGTATTGACAGATCCACTCTGCTGGAAAACAAGAACAAGACCTGAGGGCTTTGAGAGTATGTCTGCAGTGAGAGTTTATATGCTTTGTCCACATTAATAGCAATGCGGGTATTTTGCTTTCCTATAGAAAACAGCTCTTTTTCCACTGAGAGGTGGAGCAGGGGAACAAACCAAAAAAACAAAAATTCTGGTGTCTGCTGTTGAAGGCTGTAGGGAACAAGGAACTGGGTTACAGGAAGAATGGTGATACAGAGGAAAGATTGGTAGTTGTAGGTACCCCCCAGGAACTAAATGACTGGGAAATATAAAATCACTTGTTTTTAAGTTTACTTGTGGAAGTGGGTGTTGGAAAGGTTACAGCTTGTAAGTTATTGTGAGTAGTGAAGGAGGATTGTTTGGAAACTGAAAGGAAATTGTAACAGCAGTTGTGGCTGGGTGGTAGGTTATCACTGGGTGAACTAGGTAACTGGTGGGTGTTGGAGGTACGTGCATGCTTGAGTGTACTTGGGTTCAGCTCTGTGTAGTTTTCTGCAGTCTCCTAGTGTTTCTCATGCTTTAAATTGTTCACAAGCAAACACAAAATTTGCATTATGCTCTAATTGTTCCCTAGTATATCAATTGCATTGAAACAAATTTTTGTTTTCAAAGAAGCATTATAGCACAACTGACTTTAGGTCAGTTCTCAGATGATTCCCTGTTTCATTAGAATACTTGATGGCTATCTGTGAGATGAGGGGCATGTGAAAATGCCTCTTTTATATATATTTCATTTCCTATCTCTTATAAAACTTTGTTGTTGTTGTTCAGTCCCTAAGTCATGTCCTACTCTGTGACCCCATGAACTGCAGCACGCCAGGCTTCCATGTCCTTCACTTTCTCTGGAGTTTGCTCAAACTCATTGAGTTGGTGATGCCATTCAACCATCTCATCCTCTGTCGCCCCAGAGGGGTGGTTAATTCTTCTTCTTTTGCCCTCAGTCTTTCCCAGCATCAGGGTCTTTCTAAGGAGTCAGTCCTTTGCATCAGGTGGCCAAAGTATTCGAGCTTCAGCTTCAGCACCAGTCCATCCAATGACCAGATGCCATGATCTTTGTTTTTTGAATGTTGAGTTTTAAACCAGCTTTTTCACTCTCCTCTTTCACCTTCATCAAGAGGCTCTTTAGTTCCTTTTCACTTTCTGCCATTAAAGTGGTATCATCTGCATATCTGAGGTTGTTGATATTTCTCTCGGCAATCTTGATTCTGGCTTGTGAGTCATCCAGCCCAGCATTTCGTATAATGTACTCTGCATATAAGTTAAATAAGCAGGGTGACAATATATAGCCTTGATGTACTCCTTTTCAAATTTGAACCAACCCGTTGTTCCATATCCAGTTCTAACTGAATATTAAAAAAATTAAGTAGTGCGTAAACCCCCCCATTTTGTGTAACATCACAAAATGGATGTTAAATTTTGGGGGGGAGCCACATAAAAATTTACCATGTAGCAAAAGGGCTTTGTTAAGGTGATCTGTTCTCACTCCATCTCCCACCCCACCACAACCTTCGAGCCAAGCCATGTGGGGCTGAGTCACTGATGACTGAATGTTGTTTGTTTTCTCCCTGATGATTTTCTTTGACTGATAGCCCAGAGAGGTACCTGTTGAAGTGGCCCTGTGTTGTTTGGTGAATTGTGTGTACTCATTTGTTCTAGCTCTCAGAGCATTTCCCAGGGTCACATTTATTGATTTCAGGATATGGCTGTGTGTATTAGACACTTCTTAACAATTGCATGCACAGTATTTGTGATAGTTAATTCTGGGGTACACTGGGTGTTTTATCCCTTTCAGGTCCGTCTTGGGAAAAAGAGAAAATTCACATGGAGAAAGAAGCAGCTTCACATCTTTGAGCCTACATTTGCAGGGGAGCCGTGTCTGGCAAAAACATAGATAAGGCAGTGCTTTTGGAAGGAATATCTGGTCATTTTCTTCAAGTTCAACATCTCTAAATGTAGCAGCTGGATTCTCATGTGTGCATTCCAATTACAGAGAGAGAAGAGTTGAACCACTTGTGGTGGCTCAGATGGTAAAGAATCTGCCTGCAATGCAGGAGATTCAGGTTCAGTCCCTGAGTCGGGAAGAACTCCTGGAGAAGGGAATGGAAATTCACCCCAGTATTCTTGCCTGGAGAATTCCATGGACAGAGGAGCCTGGTGTACTGCAGTCCATGGGGTTGCAAAGAGTCGGACACAACTAAGTAACTAACACTTTCACTTTCACTAACATAGTGTTATACCTGCTGGGAAAGGTAGTATCATTATAAACATGCAGGAAATTTTTAAAAATTTAAATGTAGGCCCTAGAATTTAGGGCTGAAAGGAAATGTGAAGAGAAAGGATATTTTTGTCCTATGTTTCATCTTACAATAAGGAATTTGAGTCCCATAGAAGAGGCATAACAAGCCAGCAGATCCTGTCTTGTTATAACATAAAGGAACCAGGACTTAAGACACTGGCTCTTCTTGTACCATGGTGTTGATTTTTGTAATTCAGTGAGTTCTGACCACTTCCGTAAGATCCCGGGAGCTCTCATTCTGTTGCTGCTGTTCCCTTAACCCTAGTATTTGTAACACGTGCTTGATTTGATTCCCCTGCTTTACCCACTTCAATTTTATTTTATATTTTAAAGCTGAGAAAAATGAGGGTTGCTTTTATTTAGGCCACGGCTACCACTAGTTGCCTTGCTTTAGTTGACATCCTTTCCTACCTCAGTGGATAGAAATATGATTAAGAATATCCTTGTACAAGGAGGACAAAAGTGCTAGCCTACTCTTTATGGAGGCCCATTTTCCAACAGTTCTATCTAGTCAATCGTTGAATGTGTTACTAGATATGTGAAGACCTAAAAAAGAAACCCCCCAGAAAATTTCAAGCAAAAATGTTTACCTCTTCAAGATAATTTTTTAAAACCAAATTGGAAAAAGGTGTATTATGAAAAATGTTTAGAATGAAATGCAGGATTTCACATATAAAGTGTTCATATGCTATGTTGCCTTTAATCCTTCAAAATGAATTCTTAAAAACTTATAATTGGAGGGTGTTTATGAAAGACCATTTATGGTGTCAGTTTAGTATAGTCTCCATACCCCAAAGACAAGCTAACGTTCACTAAGTGCTAATACTCACTAAGCACTTACTGGGTGTCAGACACTATTCTGCATGGTTCACAGGAAATCATTCATTTAATCCTCAATATAACATCTTGAGGAAAATGCCATCATTATTCATTTGATGGGGGGAAACTGAAGTTCAAAAAGTAGCTTGACTTGCCACTTGTACCTAAGGCCACATGCTAGTAAGTTGAGAAGATGGAAGCCTCCACTTGTATCCAAGCTTTCAAGCGTACTCTCCTAGTAGAAATGCAAGGAGGAGCTGGAAACACCTGCCTTAGTCATGCTTCTCACACTTATCAGGGCATCCATCCAGGCAGTTTTGTTCTCCAATAAAGGGGACTAAAAATAATACACAGTTTTCCTTTTCACAGATTTATTGTGATAATCCAAGAAGATAAGGGAGGGAAGTCATGTTTAATGAGCATCTACTACGAGCCAGGGACCACAGGAGTGGATGTGTTTCACTTAACATCAGCCGTTGCTGCTGTCCCTATTATCACTATTGTGCAGTTATCAAATTCTCTGTTGACTACTGAGTCACTGCCATTTTCAGAATGGATTAACTGCCATCTGTTCTCACATGTGGGTTTTCTAGTTGCCTCGCATGCCTGTCTTGTTCAGCTGATTTCACTGGAGGCAGGAGATTATTTTTACAGTGATACATGTTATTTGTAGAAAATTTGGGCAAAGGATTTGAAAAGGCAGTTAAAGAGGAGGAAACTCAAAAGGCTATCAAAGTATTGGAAAAGATACTCCAAGTCACTACTGATGAGAGAAATGCAAATTAAATGAGTAATGGCATGTATAGCATTTTAGAGGTCTCAGTTATGCGCAGTATTTCTGGGACTTTGGGGACCTTCATGCATTGTTAATGGGAGATAGACTGATGCTACCATTTTGGAGAGCCTGTGACACTACCTGTTTGAATTAGGGCCACTCACACCCGTAACCCAGAAATTCTACTCTGGAGATGTATGAAAATGTCTTTGTTTTATACACACACACACACACACATAATATATATGTATTTATGTATGTATATGTAAACACACGCATATATATATGCACACACATGTGCATATATATGCACACATATCCATATATCCCTTATGTATATATGTGTGTGGAGAAGACAATGGCACCCCACTCCAGTACTGTTGCCTGGAAAATCCCATGGACGGAGGAGCCTGGTGGGCTACAGTCTATGGGGTCACTAGGAGCTGGACACGACTAAGTGACTTCACTCTCACTTTTCACTTTCCTGCATTGGAGAAGGAAATGGCAACCCACTCCAGTGTTCTTGCCTGGAGAATCCCAGGGATGGGGGAGCCTGGTGGGCTGCCGTCTATGGGGTCGCACAGAGTCGGACACGACTGAAGCGACTTAGCAGCAGCAGCAGCATATATGTGTACACGTATGTATGCCTTTGTGCGTGCTAAGTTGCTTCAGTCATGTCCAACTCTGTGCAGCGCTATAGACTGTAGCCTGCCAGGCTCCTCCAATATTCCCAGGCAAGAATGCTAGAGTGGGTTGCCATGCCCTCCTCCAGGTTATTTTCCCAACCGAGTGATTGAACCTGCGTCTCTTTTGTCTCCTGCATTGTGTGTATGTAAAGCACCATTCTAGGACTTGAGTGTATTCACACAAGGTTATTGTGATGGTAAGAGGGAGTCTTACTGCTGAAGAATTGATACTTTTGAACTGTGGTGTTGGACAAGACTCTTGAAAGTCCCTTGGACTGTATGTAGATCCAACCAGTCAATCCTAAAGAAAATCAGTCCTGAATATTCATTGGACAGACAGATGCTGAAGCTGAAACTCCAATACTTTGGCCACCTGATGTGAAGAGCCAACTCATTAGAAAAAACCCTGATGCTGGGAAAGACTAAAGACAGGAGGAGAAGGGACGACAGAGGATGAGATGGTTGGATGGTATCACCGACTCAATGGACATGAGTTTGAGTAAGCTTTGGGAGTTGGTGATGGACAGGGAAGCCTGGCATGCTGCAGTCCATGGAGTTGCAAAGAGTCAGACACTATTGAGTGACTCAACTGAACTGAACTGAAGAGGGACTTGGAGGTAAACTGGTTGTCCTTCACTAACAAAGTGGTTAGTTCAAATTTAGTTAAAAGAGCATAAAGGAGTATTGCGCATCTGTTAGAAAAAATTGATTAGACGAACATTTATCAACATGACTGGATCTTAAGGACATAGTGCCAAATGTAAAGAGTAAGAAAAATGAGATACAGTACAAGTTAAATTACATGCCCACAAAATGATACTCATTTCTGTAAGTGCACAAAATGAGGCTGTCTGCTTTCAAGCTTATAGTCTTAGTAGAAATGAAGGGAAATACAGAAGAGGTACCAGTTAAACCTGTCAGAGTTGGTTGTGTGAGGGATGAGGGTGAGAAGTAGGTAGATAAAAAGGGAAATAATAAATAAAGCAAAAGAGAACCTTGCAAGAACAATGATGATAATGTGCCATAAACAGGGTAACAATAAATTCAACTCCTTGTAAAGGAAGAAAGTCAGAAAATACAAGTCAAAACACGAAAATAAAATTATGTGTAATTCTGTTTACAGATAACTGTTAAAACTTCAGTGAACATTCTTCTAGTATTTTGTATGTGTATATGTATATGTGTATTTTATGTTTATCACACATATATTTATCTACTCAGTAAATGAAATGTACTCTTTTTTTTTTTATCCTAGCTATGAAGATGTACTAAGTTATCTCTAAAATGCCTTCTAATTCTAAGACATTCTGTCTTCAGGGTGAATACCATATCATCAAATTCAAATTTTAAACTGACTTATGTTCAGCATATTTACTAAACATTCTTAGTATTCAACCACAAGATGCTAGTGCATTCAAAGAAAAATATATCTGCCTATGCTTTTAACTCGAATAGTACTTATTTTGGCTTGATTGTTAGAGATCATTTAAGTGCATTCAGACCATTTCACAGGCTGACAGTTTGCTCTAAGTTTGGATCACAGTATCAGATGAGCATTGATTCCAAATGGAACAACTTGGTCTAATGTAGCAGAGAACCTTCCCAGTGAGTGCCTGGATGGCTTTTAATAGGCTAGAGCCTATTAAAATGTCTTGCAGGATCTCCGTTCCCCAACATGGATCAAACCGAGGCCACAGGAGTGACAGTGTTGAATCCTAACCACTAGACCACCAGGGAACTCCCTGAGCAGTTTCTGGTGACTGTCCAAAAACAAGTAAGTTAGTGAATAATAGAGTCCTGAACCTGTAGTTTCAGCTTTATATGTGAACTATGAGCAACCTTTAATAAAGAGTTCATTCTTCTCTGCCAGGGACAAAAGCAGACCAAAGTCTATCCTGGCCTCTTAAAAAAAGCCAACAGAAACCTCCCAAGGGAGACTGAGATCTCAAATCATTGCACTGGCAGCAATGATGGAGTTTCCATTGGCTGTTGTTGCTATGGTAATCATTGCTGACCTCACAGATCCTTGCTAATGATGTTCTCAACAGGTTCACTTGTAGCATTTGTTCTGTGTGTGTGTATCTATGTCTTGTTTGCTTGTGACTAAGTTGTCTTACTCTGAATCCAGAGTCAGAAGGTAACAGGCACCAATGCCTTGCCCTTAATAATAAATGCTAAACAAAGATTTGTGAGGCTGGATTCAGTGCACTGGATTTGGGAAAACAAAGTTATAAGGAGTTTCAACAAATCTCTGCCGTTCTCAAAGTGTAGTCTTGGAAATCGATGTTGCTGGCTACTTTCTCACTTGAACAGTTCCGGCTGCTCATTAAGAGTCATCAGTAAACATGTGAAGTTTGCAACTCTCAGCCTGCAAAAGTTCCCCCCATGCCGCTCCCCAGCTAAGAGGGAGTAGTTATTTTGAAACTACCCTTCTTTAGAATTTATCATTACGCTTTTCTGGGAGAAGAGCAGCATGGACTTAACAGGCTACTGGCCATTCACCAGGTTTCTGAGTCTCTGGGGTTGGTTGATAGTGGTTCTCACAACCTGCTGAGTATAAGCCCTTCCTTGAGACTCCGGTGCCATCCAAGTGTGGGAAACACTCAATGGGATAATATCAAAACTGTTCTAAGACTTCCCAATTCTGAGATTTCCCCAAACCTAAATTGATAAAATTTTATCAGATTTTTGCTAGGCCTCCAATGAAAAAATAATCCTCCCACGGTAATATAGTATTTGTGGTTATAGAGTACCATGACTCTTAAATGGAATCAGTTTTCCCAAAAAGAAGGGAGTGTTGGTGTTCAGTCGCTCAGTCCTGTCCGACTCTCTGCGACCTCATAGCCTGCAACATGCCAGGCTTCCCTGCCCTTCACCGTCTCCCAGAGCTTGCTAACCTCATGTAGATTCAGTCAGTGATGCCATCCAACCATCTCATCCTCTGTCATCCCCTTCTCCACCTGCCTTCAATCTTTCCCAGCATCGGGGTCTTTTCTAATGAGTCAACTCTGAATCAGGTGGCCAAAGTTTTAGAGCTTCAGCATCACCATCAGTCCTTCCAATGAATATTCAAGATTGATTACCTTTAAGATTGACTGGTTTGATTTCCTTGCAGTCCAAGGAACTCTCAAGAGTCTTCTCCAACATCACAGTTTAAAAGCATTAATTCTTCAGCATTCAGCCTTCTTTAAGTCCAAATGTCACATCCATACATGATTACTGGAAAAACCATAGCTTTGATTAGATGGAGTCTGTGGGCAAAGTAATGTCTCTATTTTTTAATATGCTGTCTGGGTTTGTCATAGATTTTCTTCCAAGGAGCAAGCATCTCTTAATTTTGTGGCTTCCGTCAATGTCTGCAGTGATTTTGGAGCCCAAGAAAATCTGTCACTGTTTCCATTGTTTCCCCATCTATTTGCCATGAAGTGATGGGACCAGATGCCATTATCTTCATTTTTTGTTCTCGGTTTACGTACTGTTGAAGCCTGGCTTGGGGAATTTTGAGCATTACTTTGCTAGCATGTGAAATGAGTGCAATGGTGCAGTAGTTTGAACATTCTTTGGCCCCTCTTTGGGGTTGGAATGAAAACTGACCTTTTCCAGTTCTGTGGCCACTGCTGAGTTTTTCAAATTTGCTGACATATTGAGTGCAGCATTTTAAGAGTGTCATCTTTTAGGATTTAAATATCTCAACTGGAATTCCATCACTTCCACTAGTTTTGTTTGTAGTGATGCTTCCTAAGGTCTGCTTGACTTTGCACTCCACGATTTCTGGCTCTAGGTGAGTGATCACACCGTCATGGTTATCTGGGTCATTAAGATCATTTTTGTATAGTTCTGTGTTTCTTGCCACCTCTTAACATCTTCTGCTTCTGTTAGGTCCATACCATTTCTGTCCTTTATTGTACCCATCTTTGCATGAAGTGTTCCCTTGCTGTCTCTAATTTTCTTGAAGAGGTCTCTAGTCTTTCCCATGCTATTGTTTTCCTCTATTTCTTTCCATTGATCACTTAGGAGGGCTTTCTTATCTCCCCTTGCTCTCTTTGGAATTCTTTATTCACATGGTATATCTTTCTTTTTCTCTTTTGCCTTTCATTTCTCTTCTTTTCTCAGCTGTTTGTAAGGACCCCGCAGACAACCATTTGCCTTTTTGCGTTTCTTTTTCTTGGATATGATTTTGATCACCACCTCTTATACAGTGTCACAAAACTCTGTCCATAGTTCTTCAGGCACTCTGTCTATCAGATCTAATTCCTTGAATCTATTTGTCACTTCCACTGTATAGTCATAAGGGATTTGATTTAGGTCATACCTTAATTGCCTAGTGGTTTCCCTACTTTCTTCAATTTAAGTCTGAATTTGGCAATAAGGAGTTCATGATCTGAGCCACAGTCAGCTCCCAGTCTTGTTTTTGCTGACTGTATAGAACTTTTTCCTCTTTGGATGCAAAGCATATAATCAATCTGATTTCAGTGTTGACCATCTGGTGATGTTCATGTGTAGAGTCATCTTTTGTGTTGTTGGAAGAGGGTGTTTGCTATGACCAGTGCATTCTTTTGGCAAAACTCTGTTAGCCTTTGCCCTGCTTCATTTTGTACTCAAGGCCAAACTTGCCTTTTACTCCAGCTATCTCTTGACTTCCTGCTTTTGCTTTTCAGTCCCCTGTGATGAAAAGGACATCTTTTTTTGTTGTTCTAGAAAGTCTTATAGGTCTTCAAAGAACCATTCAACTTCAGCTTCTTCGACATTAGTGGTTGGGGCATAGTCTTGGATTACAGTAATATTGAGTGGGTTGCCTTGGAAACAAATAGAGATCATTCTGTTGTTTTTGAGATTGCACCCAAGTTCTGCATACTGGACTCTTTTGTTAACTATAAGCACTACTCCATTTCTTCTAAGGGATTCTTGCCCACAGTAGTAGATATAATGGTCATCTGAATTAAATTCACCCATTCTGGTCCATTTTAGTTCACTGATCTCTAAAATGTTGATGTTCACTCTTGCCATCTCCTTTTGACCACTTCCGATTTTCCTTGATTCATAGACCTAACACTCCAGGTTCCTATGCAGTATTATTCATTATAGCATTGGACTTTAGTTTCACCACCAGATACATCCACAACTGGGCATTGTTTCCAGTCTGGCTCAGCCTCTTCTTTCCTTCTGGAGCTGTCTCTCTGCTCTTCTCCAGTAGGATATTGGGCACCTACCAACCTAGGGAGTTCATCTTTCAGTGTCGTATCTTTTTGCCTTTTTATACTATTCATGGGGTTCTCAAGGCAAGAATACTGAAGTGGTTTGCCATTCTCCTCTCCAGTGGACCATGTATTGTCAGAACTCTCCACCATGACCTGTCCATCTTGGGTGGCCCTATATTGCATGGCTCATAGTTTCATTAAGCTACACAAGGCTGTGATCCATGTGATCAGTTTGATTAGTTTTCTGTGATTGTGGTTTTCATTCTGTCTGGCCTCTGATAGATGAGGATAAGAGGCTTGTGGGAGTGACTGGCTGTGTGTTGAACTGGTTCTTGGTCTGCTCTGGTGGGCTGGGCCATATTCAGTAAATCTTTGATTCAATTTTCTTCTGATGTGTAGGGCTATGCTCCCTCCCTGTAGTTTGGCCTGAGACCAAACTATGGTATGGATAATGGCAGTAATGGCAACCTCCTTCAAAGGACTTATGCCAGCATTCCGTGGCTCCCAGGGCTGTTGTAGTCAGTGCCCTGACCCCACAGCAGGCCACTATGGACCCATGCCTCCACTGGAGACTCCTGGACACTCACAGGCAAGTCTGGCTCAGTCTCTTATGGGGTCACTGCTCCTTTCTCCTGGACCTTGTGCCCACAAGGTTTGTTATGTCCTCCAAGAATCTGTTTCTCTGGGGGGCTCAGTCCCTTGCCTGATCTCCAGCGTGGGAAATCTGTTGTGGGCCCTAGAACTTTTCCAACAGTGCAAGAACTTCTTTGGTATAATTGTTCTCCAGTTTATGGGTCATCTGCTTGGTGGTTCTATGGTGGCACTTAATGGCGACCTCCTCCAATGAACTTATACTATATGCCACACTTCCTAGATCTGCTGAAACCAGAGCCCAAGTTCCCAAAGCAGGTCACTGCTGACCCGTGCCTTTGCAGGAGACATTCAAACCCTCAAAGGCAGGTCTGATTCAGTCTCTTCTGAGGGTCACTGCTCCTTTCCCTGAGTTCTTGTGTGCATAAGGTTTTGTTTGCACCCTCCGAGCATCTCTGGCGGATCTGAGGTTTGATTCTAAATACAGTTTCACCCCTTGTACTGTCTTGTTGGGGTTTATCCTTTGTCCTTGGATGCAGGGTATCTTTTTTTGGTGGGATCCAACATTCTTCCGTTTCTGGTTGTTCACCAGCTAGTTGCGATCTTGATGTTGCTGGAGAAGATGAGTGCATGTCTTACTACTCTGCCATCTTGGAGGTAATTTAATTAAGCATTTGTGTTAAATTTTATGTTTGCAAAATACATTTTAGTTGCCTCTCAAATGAGAGACCTACAAGCCTAAGCCACTCCTACCCCCATTTGATCTCAACTTTAGTAAGAAGGGCTCCCCAGGTGGCACTAGTAGTAAAGAACCTGCCTGCCAATGCAAGAGACGTAAGAGATGGGGTTCAATCCCTGGGTCGGAAACATCCCTAGGAGAAGGGGAAGGCATCCCCCTCCAGTATTTTTGCCTGGAGAATCTCATGGACAGGGCAGCCTGGCAGGCTCCTCCATGGGATCTCAAAGAGCTGGACATGACTCAAGAGACTTAGCACACACACAAGTTTTAGAACAACAGGTAATTCTCTTTGGACATTGCCCCCAAACAATGTTTTTCACTAGTGAAAGAGCAGATACAGATAAAACTGCTTAACATCTGAAAAGTGGCTGTTCCAGAACCTAAGTCCCTTGTGAAATCACAGTGAGGCTGAGGGGTATGAATCCTTCTCCACCCAGGGTTCTGTTTCCTATGGATATAAGAGATTGATGCTAAGGGTTGTCAGTTTACCATAGGGGTTCGTAAAAAAAAAAAAAAAAAAAAGTTTGTTATGTTTTAGGCAGTGTGGTATGGGGCCATTGCCACAGACCAAGAGTGAGAGGATTGGACTTGACAGTGGAATCTATCATTTCTAACAGTGTGGCCTTGATTGCATCATTAACCTCTCCTACTTGTAAAATGAAGACATCTGCCTTTCTTGTGATAGTGGTTGTATCAGATGAGTAACATGGATCATTCTTTGCAGTTTCTGGAGTGCTTTGGACATGTACTAACTCATTCATCAAGGTCTGATCATTCTGCACAGGCTGCAAAACATGTTTGCATGTGTGTCTTTCCTGAGTCTAGGCTGTCAGGCACCTTAGGCTCCTCAGTTTGAACAAGCTGACAGAGTGTATCCAAGAATACCAGATAGGGGAGAAAAGGAAAATAACACAGAAAAGGAGAGGAAAAGGGTAGGTACCCTCCTCTACCTATTCTCCTGCTCCATTCAGCACACTGATTTAATTCAGTTCTTTCCTGCTTTGTATGCATGGACAGAGCCTCTTGTGATAATGTGCATGAACAGAGGACTGTAAACCCACATTTAAAAATAACTTGAGATGTAGTTGACTGCAGCCAGCTGACAGAGCCCTGGATCTCTCTCCAGCAATGTCGTCCATTTGTAGCACACTGATTCATGGTCTTTAATAATTTTTTTGAGGCAAATCTGAAGTTTACTTTATCTATGAAGAAGGGACCCACCAAGCAAATGAAAAGTGTAAATAAGTTTGCTAGGAAACATACTAACCTGCTTAAGAGAAAGGGCTGTTTTCAAATGCCTTACTTGCATCTCTTTGCACCCTAACTACATACTGATTATGAGTGATTCTAGTCATTAAAGTAGTCCTATGAGGATTTCTACTTGGTAATATTTTATTAGCATTTAATTTGAATTACTCTAATAAAACTCCACTTCTTTAAAACTCGTCCGTAATTCAATATCGTCACCCAGATCTTCCTTCCATCAGGATGAATTTGTTGTAAGGTATTATTGTAATTAATTACATGCTTCTAAATCCCTTGGAAACTGCCTGGTACAATTACATCCTTTGAATAAGACTTTCAGTTTCCTTTGATTTCCTTAGATATTCATACAAATGTCTTGACACTTAAATGGCATTTCTGAAGTTTGGGTACCGAGAAGAGCAGCCTGTAGAAGCCAATTAGAGAGACTGATAATTAGTTATGTCCTCTGTGACTAAACTCTAGTCCAAATAGGAGGCCAGCTTCTTCCTGTGAAAAGTTGGTTGGATTTCTATAATTACGTACACAAACCTTTATTCATAAAACAACTTCTGCATTGCGCCTTATCTATAGTGAACATTGAATAAATATTTCATGAATGAAGGTATAAGAATATATACATCTTTGGGACTTTCCTTTTTCTTTCATATAGACTGTCTTAATGTTGACCAGCCTATATTATGATAGATACTCTGTAAGAGGATTGTGTTGTAAGTACTACCTGTTCATCCCATCCCACCTTTTGCCCATCTTTCAAATATATGGGGGGAACCTACTGTGGAACCACATTAAAAAGCAGAGACATTACTTTGCTGACAAAGGTTCGTTTAGTCAAAGCTATGGTTTTTCCAGTAGTCATACATGGATGTGAGAGTTGGACCATAAAGAAGTCCGAATGCTAAAGAATTGATGTTTTTGAACTGTGGTGTTGGAGAAAACTCTTGAGAGTCCCTTGGACTGCAAGGATATCAAACCAGTCATACCTAAAGAAAATCAATCCTGAATATTCTTTAGAAGGACCGATGCTGAAACTGAAGCTCCAATAGTTTGACCATCTGATGTGAAGAGCAGACTTACTAGAAAAGACCCTGATGCTGGAGAAGGTTGAAGGCAGAAGAAGAAGGGATAACAGAAGATGAGATGGTCAGATGGTATCTCTGATTCAGTGAGCATGAGTTTGAACAAGTTCCGGGAGACAGTGAAGGACAGGGAAACCTGGCATGCTGCAGTCCATGGGGTTACCAAGAGTCGGACACAGCTGAGCAACTGAACAACAAGAACTTTGGAACCAGTCAGGCATAGAGAAGAGACAGACTCTCTGCCCCCATGCATGTCATATTTAGTGTACAAACCATTTAACCTTTAGTAGAGAGATTTGCCTTTTACTGTACTCAAAGCTGATGCGTGCTTGGTCCAAGTCCAATCTCAACCGTCCTTCTGTGGTTATTGCTTTGAGCCTAACTGCACCACTAGTTACAAGGCAGATGCTATGAGCAATGGCTTATTCCTTCTTAATGTACCCCAGTTTTTCACTTTATGCTATGACTATGTAACATTTAGGGACTCTCCAGTACTAGGGATCCACAGTTCTAAATAAATAAAGTAGTTTTGTACTAAAGATTATAGCTAATGTTTTTGAGTGTTTGCTCTGTCTATGCCAGACACTCTTCTAAGAACATCTCATATGTTCTCTCATTTAATTCTCAGAGTATCTATGGAGTGTTATTATTATTTTCATTTTATGGATAAGGGAACTGAGTCATGGAGGAACACATTTGTATTTGACAGTTTCACACAGTGGAACCCTTGCTCTTTCTAATAGTAAGACCGCTTGGCACCATCCCCAATTTTTTCAGGTTGTTTTCATCTCACTTGATCTGTTACACCTGTCCCTATTCATTTACATGGGAGAAGTGAGGCATATGAGACTAAGTCTCTGCTTTCCATGGTTCTGCAGGTCCAGGACTGTAGTTCTCAACCAGGGCTTCTGAATCCTGGTCTAAGACACTTCCTCCTCCTTTCTGCTCATCTGACCGGAGCTCTACTGAAGACCTCTCACTTGTGGGAGATTTGGATTCTTGGTGACTGTAAGCAGTTATTGGGAGAGCATAATGTAATGTGTTTCATATCCCCTGCATTTAGTTGAGGAGCTAGTACCAACTCCCAACTTTTTTTTCTGCTCCTTTGTTGAATTAACATCTGGAACCTACCTTTAACAGTTCTAGAATAAAACCCAGTTCTATGCCCGGAAAATCAATACTACTTGGGAAATAAATCACATTGCTCTAGCTGAAAGGAAAAAACTCCCACAAATTTATGTGTCATTTTGATTTTGATTCATTCTTTCGTCTTTTGTAGTACATTTTCAGGGTCTCAGAGACTCTGCTCTTTCTGTGAAGGTGCTTGTTGAAGCATCTTCTTTAACATATGATCAAAATGGAGAGAGCAGTTCTTTTGACAGGAAACTTCACTACTTGTTACTGAAAACTGTCACAACAGTCATTATGTCTGGCTTTCAGAGACTTCCTGGAGTTAGGAGAACAATAGACAGTTAAAATGGCAGTGTCAAGAACATTCTGGGGTTTTAATAATGAGTACCACAGGAAATTTTTTCTCTTGAGTTTGTAAGAAAAAGGAATATTTAGGAGACTGGCATAGTATGAAAATGAACTTTAATGCTATATTTTTTCAATGAAGTGTTCTTTCTAACCTTTGGAAGTTGAAAATATTAATTTTATGCCATGGTCTTCACTTTCTTGTTACTGATGTGAAAGTGACTAAGGGAAATTTCTCTTCAGCTGTCCCCTTCTGCATTTTAAGTACTCTCCCCATTTTAAGTACTCTTCCCAAAAAGACACTTTTTCAGCTCTCTGATTTTTTATTTGATTAAACATCATTTAGAGTTCTTAGATCCAGTTTATTGGCTGTTAATTTTTGTGTATGTTTAGGACTTCTGAGGCTTATGATTTCTGATTTAGTAGCAGTACTTATTTCTCTGCTCCCTCCACCTCCTCTAAGTCTAAAAAATAACAACAAAAAAGACTCAAGCAATAGGAAGAGATGTTTATTTTGGGGGTTTCCCAGGTGGTGCTGGTGGTAAAATAATCTGTCTGCTAATACAGAGGATGCAAGAAACGCAGGTTCGATACCTGGGTTGGGAAGATTCCGTGGAATAGGAAATGGCAACCCACTCCAGTATTCTTGCCTGGAAAATTCCAGGGGCAGAGGAGCCTGGTGGGTTATGGGGTACCAAAGAGTCAGACATGACTGAGCTCACGCGCACACACACACACCACACACACACATACACACAATTTTTTTGTGTGCACTGCAATGTGTTTTTCCAATTTTTACCTTAATTTACATAGCTCTAATATGATTTCTTAATTTCTAATAGTTTTTATATATTTACCATGTTCAACACGTTGAAAGTACAGACTTTGTGAGCAATTTATGTGAACTGCTGCTTCCACCTCTGCAGTTTCTCACTTACCACAATAGCTGTGGATGGTTTAAGAGACTCCAACCCAGGGATAAAACCTAGGTCTCGCACATTGCAGGCAGATGCTTTAAACTCTGAGCCACCAGGGAAGTCCAGTATTAGTTACAAGGTTTACTTAAATGGTAAAAATAAGCTGCAGGCTTTATTTTTTAGAAAAACTAAATGATGGAAACTATATGAAAGCAATAACGAATTATTAACATTTTTAAAGTGTAAGTAAGGCTTCACAGTTCAGTTCAGTTGCTCAGTCATGTCCGACTCTTTGCGACCCCATGAACCACAGCACACCAGGCCTTCCTATCCATCACCAACTCCTGGAGCCTACCCAGACTCATGTCCATTGAGTTGGTGATGCCATTCAACCATCTCATCCTCTGTCATCCCCTTCTCCCTCCTGCCCTCAATCTTTCCCAGCATCACGGTCTTTTCAAATGAGTCAGCTCTTTGCATCAGGTGGCCAAAGTATTGGAGTTTCAGCTTCAACATCAGTCCTTCCAATGAACACCCAAGACTGATTTCCTTTAGGATGGACTGGTTGGATCTCCTTGCAGTCCAAGGGACTCTCAAGAGTCTTCTCCAACACGCTTACTTTGTTTTAAAATTGATCAACATTTTAAAAAGCTATAAAGTGAAAATAAGTCTTCCTGTTCTCTGATTCTCAAGTGTTATTTAAAGGTAACTAGGTTAAAGTTTCTGTAGAACCTTCCAGAAACGATCTAATGTTCTACACACACACACACACACACACTCACATCCACACACATGCATAAATATACATAAGTACATTGTTGTTGCTTAGTCACTAAGTCATGCCCAACTCTTTGTGACCCCATGGACTGTAGCCTGCCAGGCTCCTCTCTCCATGGGATTTCCCAGGCAAGAGTACTAGAGTGGATTTCTACTTCCTTCTCCAGAGGATCTTCCTGACCCAGGAATCGAATCCATGTCTGCTGCATTTGTAGATGGATTCTTTACTGCTGAGCCACCAGGAAACCTACATATACACATATACATACATATATACACATAACACACATCTGGACTTACCTATGCCTATGGGTTCTATTGTGCAATGTGTTTTTCTTAGTGATGTATCTTAGAAATCTGCTCATATCAGTATATATATTCTACCTTACTTTGTTGTCTATATAGTAGTGGTGGCATGTCATAATTTAAATTACCTTCTATTTATTAACATTTGGGTTATTTCTAGATTTATCCTGTCACAAACAATGCTGCAATAAATATCCTTGGACATACCTTCCACCTTTTATTTTATTTTATTTTTTTTGATGAAAGAGAAGTCACTCAGTTGTGTCTGACTCTTTGCAACCCCATGGACTATACAATCCATGAATTCTCCAGGCCAGAAGTGGGTAGCTTTTCTCTTCACCAGGGGATCTTCCTAACCCAGTGATCGAACCCAGGTCTCTCACATTGCAGGCAGATTCTTTACCAGCTGAGCCACAAGGAAAGCCAAAGCAGGGAAATTAACTAGTGAAGGTGTGTGCATTTTTAGATAATACGAAGTTGTCCTCCAGAATTACTGTATCAGTTCCAGCAACAGTGTTTCACTTCAGTATATACTTTATATGTTTATATGTTTTACAGTATATGTTTCACTTCAGTATATACTGAGTACTTACTATGTGTCTTCTGTGAAATAGGATCTCAGGATCAAAAATCATCCTTGTCAAGTCATGAAAGTGAGTATAAAGCATTGCCAGGGTCAACTTTTAGTTCTATTACTAGCCTAAATTGACAACTCCCCCCACTTCCCCCTTCTGTGTCAGTGGCTCTCATTCCTTGTGGAAAGCAGTAGCTTTTTTTTCCTCTAGGACCTCCCTTGATGATCCTGTTATTTTAGTTGCTTTTAGGAGCTAGGATGCACTCACTATTGGCCTCTGTTTGGAAAGGAAAGCATGGAATTCTATCAGCAGAACAGCACAAAGGCAGGAGAAACACAGTTTATTTATTACTGAAACTCCTTCACCTCTCTGGGTTCTCAGAGAAAGTATTTCACTTTAGGGCACTCAAGTTATGTTAAAGACACTGAGGACTTCTTCAGAATTCATTGAGGGGGGAAATGTGGATAGTAGCATTAGTCATTTGGGACCACGTTGGTTTCTGATACCAAAATTACCTAAATGAGTAAAATATAATCTGTAAGTTAAAATATCTGGTTGCTACTATGGCTGATTCATGTTGATGTTTGGCAGAAACCAACACAGTACTGTAAAGCGATTATCCTTCAATTAAAAATAAATTAAAACAAAACAAAATATCTGGTTGCTAGTCTGTTTAGTAAATCAATCAATAAATAGGAGGGTCCTTAGTACACAACATAATGGATGGATAAACCTGATTTTCTAAGTGGAGGCATATGCACTGATAATTCAACTCATAGCTGAGAATGAAAAAGATTTCTGGTTATCTAAGAACTGAAATTTCCCTGGAGGAAGCCCAGAGTGAACCCTTTAGAGCTGCCCAGTCTTGGGCCATTGCCCTGAGCCTGTGGGCATTATTTTACCCTGGGGTAAAAGAAGGCTGCAATTTGCCCAATAGCTGTGTGTGCTCCAGGCCACTACCAAGGGAGGCTGACTTGGCAGTTGCTCTTCCACAGCCAACCCACCAGCCTCTGAGTGTGTTCTAAAAGATAAAGAGAAAAAAGTAAGCCCCTTAGAGAGGCTGGAACAGGCTAGTAGTTGCTAGGCAAGTTATTCATGGGTCCTTGCCAAATGTCTGCAATGCAAATAGGGAACTTTCAGGGAAGAGGAGTGAGATGGTGGCGCGCGTTGGTTGCCATAGGAATGTTTCCCTGATTGGAACAAGACCACGAAGTGGAGAGAGCAAGACGGCTGTATCTATGGTTCTTTCCGCTTGGGGATGGGAGCCCAGAGTGGGCCATGGAACAGAGGTAAGCCATGGGGAGAAAGGGGCTAAACCCAAGAAACGTTCTGTGAGGCTAAGTATGTGCAAAAGGCAGAAGGACGCTGCATCTTGTGAAGGGAAGAAGGGCCTCCGCAGATGAGTCCCTAGATGCCCTGTGAAACTAATGGTTTCTGAAGCTAAAAACAGGCAGGAGAATTAAGAATAGTTTAACTCAGGGAAATTACATGATGAATCCCTATCCTGTTCTGAAGGTCTGAGACTTGGAGAAGCTATCATCTAGGATTAAGTCAGGGAAAATTCTGATTTTACTCTGGAAAAAATCTAGGTTTAAATTAGATGTAGATTTAAAATAGTGAGATTTAGTTGGAAGAGATATTTAATTTGAAGGTATTTTTTAAGTAAATATCATGCTAGATTATATCTTTATTTTAATTCATAAAACAAAGGT
The DNA here is from genome assembly GCF_033118175.1 of Dama dama. Lineage (NCBI taxonomy): Eukaryota > Metazoa > Chordata > Mammalia > Artiodactyla > Cervidae > Dama > Dama dama. The sequence goes on from NC_083699.1 coordinate 81,405,900, forward strand.
AGTGATAAAGATTTGTTAATTAATTATGCTGCTATATTTATTAAGTTCTCTTTTTATAGAGAGGGAAGCACAATTGACCAAGTTGTGTGCTACTGATGTCAGACCTTAAAGAGACCTTCTAAGATGGGCTTACTGCTCTGTTAATAAGCACCGTACATGTCTGGTGGCAGCTTCTGGAATGACGGCTCAGGGTCCAAGCAGAGATAAGCAACTTTCAGCGTTTTCAAATGTTGAACCTTTGTGCTATTTAACTTCTCTGTCACTGATCAATTATCAGCTCTTAAAATGGATGTGAGAGCTAATCCTTGCCTTTCTGGAATGTTGTGAGCATGGATGCTGCTGTCATTGAATACAGTTTCTGGAGGTGGTAGAAGATCCTGAGGGGCCTATGATGATAATGACAGGCTTAGTTTGTCATAATGATTTAGGTCAAAGATTTTTGTTTCAAGTTTTTTTCTTTAACTTAAAGGAAGCTTTGTTTAGCTGATCATTTTACTTATATATATGAAGTATATACATACATATATATATAATTATTATCATTTGTGCCATAGATTTGATTTGTGTTCAGAGGGTATTTAAAATAGTCTCATTAGGGTGTATATGTGTGTGTGTGTATTAGAAAAGTTGCTTCTTTTTTTAAATATTTATTTACTTACTTGGTTGCGTTGGGTCCTAGTTGCTGCATGCAGGATCTTTCTTTGTGGTGCGCAGGCTCTCTAGTTGTGACCCACAACCCATCTTCCATGGGTAGAGGGGACAGTGAGGCTTCTTGACCCAGTCACTCTGGAAGTCTGGAGCAAGGGGCTGAGGAGAAAAATTTTCTAATTCAAATTAATGTAAATAAAACTATGACCTTAATTAAGAACCACGTTGAAATGTGAACATTCGAATCTTCCACTGAAACAGAAACTAGAGCCACATGTGAAGAATGAAACAATAAGAAAGACGAAGGAGGGCCCATAAGCAGGAAGCACACTGATGTAAGTGAGAAACCTCACTGTCGCCTCTGCCCCAGAGAACATGGGCTCAGTAGTTGCGGCATACCATGTAGTTGTTTCTTTTAGTGTGGTTTCTTCTTGGGTCATGTAAAGAAGACTAATAGAATGTGATATTTATGATCAAATATTTGAATTATAGTGATGCATAAATACAAAGGATGGCATAGGACCCAGATTAGAGGTTACTGTATATTCTGTTTCAGAGTTCACTCCTTCATCAATGTTTTGGTCTGCACCTTTAGCATCATTTTTACTTTAATTGATCAGATAATGGTTGATTGACAAATTAATCTGAGGTAAATTTGTAAACCAAATGTCAAATTTTAATTTACTTGGAGAGTATAATTAGAAAAACTATCTTTGGACTCTTCAGATGGTATAACCTTTCTCTAGTTTGATCTTGCTTGCCTGGAAAATCCCATGGACAGAGAAGCCTGGTAGGCTGCAGTCCATGGGGTCGCGCAGAGTTGGACACGACTGAAGCGACTTAGCAGCAGCAGCAGCAGTTTGATCTTGACAAAGAAACTAAAATGTATATTGGTTATGTTTTAAGAAAAGTGATATTCTTATCTAGACCTACTAGAATTTAAGCAGCACTGTCTAATAAAAATATTATGTGAACCTCAAATGTGCACTTTCTATGTAATTTTAAATCTTTCAGTAGCCACTTAAGAGTAAAAGGAAACAGGTAAAATTAATTTTAATATACTTAACCAAATGTATACTGAGATGACCATTTTAACAGTAATTAATATAATTATTCATGAGATATTTTACATTTTTTCATATTAAATCTTGAAATCTAATGTACATTTTTCACTTATAGTTCATCTAAATTTGGACAGTACATTTTCACAGAAAACACATGATCTGTATTTAGATTAAAATTTGCAGTTGAAAAGGTAGATTCACATACCCAAGTCATTCCACACATGCATATCAACTTTGCAATAATTGAATCAGTATCTATTTCTAAATTTAAAGTTAAATAAAATTTAAAATAAAATTCAGTTCCTCTGTCTCACTAGCCACATTTCAGGCACTCAGTAGCAACACTTGGCTCGTAGTGGCTGCCATGTTGGACAGCATAGACAAGCCTGCTTTTCTCTAGCTTCCATTCCTCACTCCGACATACCTCAGTTGTGAGTTCTATCTGAGAACTCTAGTGGAGAAAGGACCTCACTTTGTAAGCATGGAACTACAAAGAGTTTACATTTTTAAAAGAGATTTCCATTTAAACTGTATTAGAACCCGCCTGGCAAGATTATCTGTTTGGTTGACTATACTATCTCCACCTTGCTCCCAGACATACCCTCAACAGATAAAAACATGCCATGTACCTCCCTCAGGCTTCTCTGGTCATCTCCACACTGGCTCGGTTCCTTCACATCAGCGTGTTTCCTGGTCATAGGCCCTCCTTTGTCTTTCTGTTTCATTCTTCACACTTGGCTCTAGTTTCTGTTTTAGTGGAGGATTCAAATGTTCACCTTTCAGCATGGTTCTTAATTAAGGTCATAGTGTTTGATTAATATTAATTTGAACTAGAAAATTTTCCTCCTCAGCACCTTGTTCCAGACTTCTAGAGTGAATGGGCCAAGAAGGCTCACAGTCCCTTCTACCCATGGAAATATTTTTCTTTGGGCAAATCAGGGTTCTTCACTATGGCCACCTGTGATTAGAGCTGTTAGCCTTTAAGAACCTCTTTTTTTTCCCTAGGCGGGAGGAATTAAGAAATACGTAGGTAGGTAGGTAATGATTTGGAAGATAACTGCCGCCCCTGCCTCCTTAGCCTTTCTAGAATTTTTTGCTTTGCATTTTGCTTGGGTCTGAACCTTGTTTGACATATAGCATGATTACCAAGAGGTTATAGAGCACAGAGTTCATCAGTTCCTATTGGATACTTGCCACTTTCAAGGGATATCATCAATGACAGTGTTGAAATTCACTCTGTGCATTCTGGGACATATAAGGTAAAAAGTACTTCCAGATCCTTTCCAGGTCTAAGGAGTCATGTTATCCAAGACAGTAACAAGTCCTCCCTTGGCAAGAAAACTAGCTCAGAAATTCACTCTATTGAGTCATTTTGAACTAATTTGAGTAGGAATGCACATTGTGCGCCTTCCTCATTACCGTCAGAATCAAATAATTTTTAAATAGGACTTTGTGGAATGATTATCAATGGCAGAAGGAAAACCTTGTATGCTAATCCCTAGTCCATGAGCTCTGAGGGGTGTGATATCAGGAAATTCATTGGCTTGCTTTGGGCCTCACTTCTCACCTGTCAAACGTTAGACCAGGTGGCCTTGAGGCCCATCTCAGCCATCACATGTTTTGATCATCTTGACTAATCCCACAGCTTCCCAGATAACCAGAGGCCTGTGAAGTCACTTCCTGAGAACATGTAGCAAGTGGGAGGCAGGTCTCTGGTTCTTAGTCATGCGTTTTGTCCACCCCAGAAGCTTCATCAGGCTCTTAGAGGCTGAACATGAACCAGATGAAGATATTCAGAAGAATGGCTGGTTCTGTCTTTCCCCATAACATCTTTCATTTTGTCTGCTGATATTTTGAGGTTGCTGGCCAAAACCTCTAAGACCTCCAGGTTGCCTGTTTTTTGCTACCTTCAGTAATTCAACTCAGGCATCTCTATGGCATAAAGTCCACCAGTGACCTCTAAACAAAATATATAAATCAGTTCTTTGTTGCTGAAGAGGTATGATGACAAAGGAAAAAGCAGCAGCTGGAATGCAGTTAACTTTGCTCAAATTTTTACCATTTAAACAACTATAACAAAGCAAAGCACAACAGAGGACCCCAGTGAAGTACTGCTGTTGAAGTTCCCAGTGTGGGCTGCAGGCCTGCTTCAAGTGTTGAGTCAGTAGTCACAGATAGGAAGCTGAACCTGACTTTCTCAGGAGGGCAGCTTTTTGCCAGGCAAATGCAGGAGCCTTTGTACTCCTGTCGCTCAGTTAAAAGACAAACAAAGGTGTCAAATAAGGAAGCTTATTGATTGCCTATTAGGTATACAAGGCATACTAAGTATTTTTTACATATTGGCTCATTTAATTCTGTAACTACTCTACAAGATAGATAGGTATTATTTCCATTTTACAAATCAATATAAGTACTCAGGAAAGTAATATAACTTCCTTAGGGTCACAAAGTTAAGTGAGAAGGGATTTTATTTGGCTCTAAAATCTAATTATTTTCCACTAATTCCACTCATATCCAATAGTAGTGATTTCAGTTTAGTTCCACTGAGTTTGAGGAGGATGCCTGATGCCAATCTGAAGATGCCAACATAAATGGACCAGAATGAAAGGGAAATATGTAAATAGAGTAATTCATTTATAAGCAGAGGTTGTTAAACTGCATCACAGAGATCCTTTGAAGATATCACAAGCAAAAATATTAAATAAAATTTTAAAATAGTAGGATTATAAAGGTACTCACTGATGGGATCATTGATCAGGGGCAAAAGGTTTAATCCTAAATCAAATTTAAGCTTCAGAGGTGGTGCTCGCTGCTTTTGGGGTGAAATATGGTGCCATCTTTTGGTTTTTAAGAAACTGTGTTGTTTGGGTTGGTGGTTCCTTTGAGGACATGAGAGGATGACATTTGCATTCAGTGTCCTTCCCACAGATGTGAATGACAACAGTTATCTAATGCTGCACAATGAAGTTAGTATCTTAAAGCAATGACCATGTTTATTTTGCCCACAGATCTGCAATTTGGGCAGGGCTCAATGGGGATCATTCATCTCTGCTCACTCATCAGCTGGGTCGGCTTGGAGGCTTTAGTCATCTGAGGCTCACTCACTTATATGTCTGAAGCCTGGTCTGGAAAGTCTGGAGTAGCTGGGCTCCTCTGGCATCTCTCTTCTTGGTGGGCTCTCCAGCATGAATTGCTGCAGGGTAGCTGGACTTCTGCGTTAGCTCAGTGCTCTTAAAGCACGTGACTCAAGAGAGAAAGTCAGGCTGTAACCTTATCTTTTGTGACCCACCCTAGGAAATCACACAGCATCCCTACAGTGCGTTCTGTTCATTGAAGCAGTCACAAAAGCTGCTCAGGTTCAGTGGGAATGGAAATAGATTCCCTCTCTTGATAGGGAAGTGGAAAGTTTCTGGAAGAGCATGTGGAACTGGAAATATTGCAGTGGCCATTTTTGGAAAATACAGTGTGCTCTACAGACAAGCCAGGATATGGGTTATATGCTGATGCCTAAGCCAGATGTGCCTCTGGGCATTTCTTGCCCACCCAAGGGAGCATATTGGTATGCAAATGAAATATAATTTATTTCCCTATAACTTAACCCACCATAATTTACACTCTTCAAAAAAGTAAATCATCTGCAAAATCTTGGCACTTTCTCTACCATTAGAAACAAATCACTTGTAAAACTTGAGTGGATTAGGCTAATGAGATAGCTAGTATACTCTTCCTGAATTTTCCATCATGGTTGAGCCCATGCCTCTTTAATGTTCCTGAATTGTCATCATATTTCTGCTTTTCTACATTGTGTGCAGAAGTAAACAGCCATATATTTATGTAAACACCTTGTATAGAAACCTTTCCACTTAAAATGAAAAAGTGAAGAAGACAGTTACACTTAAAATTGAATGTTTCCGGTAGGGGTTTATTCTAGTGTTTTAAAACATCTGCTGCCTCCTCTTTTGGAGATGAAATGATTATTCAAGACACATTTCTTAAACTTTACAAAATTAGTATCTTTTTTCAAGTGCTACTTGTAAAATGTGGGAATCCTGGGGCGGGGCACACAACAGGCTTAGGTACATTTTGCATTAATTGGGCTAAGTTTGTTCTAGACCTTTTTAAGACAGTAAAATATTCCATCCATATTAAAAAATTTTTAATTTATAGGTACAGCTTGAAGAAAAACATGAGTACTTGTGTATACACCCTGCAAGTTAGGAAGTAAACTGTCACCTTCCTTATCCCCTGGAGGTTAAACCCTTTCTTTCCTTTATAGTATTACCATATCTATAGCAAGACTACCCTGATAACCCAGATGGTAAAGCATCTGCCTACAATGCAGGAGACCCAGGTTCAATCCCTGGGTGGGGAAGATTCTCTGGAGAAGGAAATGGCAACCCACTCCAGTACTCTTGCCTGGAATATCCCATGGATGGAGGAGCATGGTAGGCTACAGTCGATGGGCTCGCAAAGAGTCTGACACAACTGAGCGACTTCACTTTCACTTTCATATCTATAGTAAAATCCTTTGTTTGAATCATCACATGATGCTTTTGACCTTAATTAAAGGTGTTTTACATTAAAAAAAACTTGTACATCTTTTGTTAGTTTTATAGTTGACCCTTGAGCAACCTGGGTTTGAACTGTGCAGGTACACTTATACATGGATTTTTTTCCTAGTAAATATGTACTCCAGTGCTACACAATCTGTAGTTGATTGAATTTGAAGATGCAGAGCTATGAATACAGAAGGCCAGCTACAGAGTTACATTTGAATTTTTGACTTGAGCTGCTCATTGACCAGTGCCCCTGATTCTTGTGTTGCTCAAGGGTCAACTTGGATTCTTAGGTACTTTATATTTTTGCTGCTGTTGTTAATGGTATCATTCTGATTATTGCCAAGTATGAACCTGCAGTTGATTTCTGCATATTAGTTTTGTGAAAATAAAATTTGCTGAATCTCAACTCAGGCATACTTATTTTTTCTTATTGTACTTCACAGATATTGCATTTTTTTTTACAAATTGAAGGTGTGTGAAAGTCTGTTTTGAGCAAATTTATCTGCACCATTTTTCCAGCAGTATTTGCCTACTTGGTGTTTTTGTGTCACATTATGGTAGTCCTTGCATATTTCATACTTTTATATTATTATTGCTACTCTGTTTTTTATGGTAATCTGTGGTCTTTCATGCTACTACTGTAACTGCTTTGGGGCATCACAAACTGCACCTGTTATCAGATGGTGAACTTAATTGATAAATGTTGTGTGCGTCCTGACTTCTCCACCAGCCAACCAGCTATTCTCCCATCCATCTCCCTCTCCCTGGGGCTCCATGAGACACAGCAATACTGAAATTAGGCCAGTTAATAGCCCTACAATGGTCTCTAAGTGTTCAAGTGAAAGGAACAGTTGCTCATCTCTCATTTTAAATCAAAAACTTTAATGATTAAGCTTAGTGAGGAAGGCATGTCAAAAGCTGATAGCTAGGCCTTTCCCACCAAACATCCAAGTTTTGAATGCAAAGGAAAAGTTCGTGAAGGAAATTAAAAGTGAACACATGAGTGATGAGAAAGCAAAGCTTCCTTATTGCGAATGTAGAGAAAGTTTTAATGGTCTGGATAGAAGTTCAAACCAGTCACAATATTCCTTTAACCCAAAGCCTAATACAGAGCAAGGCCTTAATTCTCAATTCTGTGACAGCTTGAGAGAATTGAGGAAGCTGCAAGAGAAAAGTTTGGAGGTAACAGAAGTTTGAAGAAAGGAGCTGTCTCTAACATAGAAGTGCAAGGTGAAGTAGCAAGTGGCTCCGCTAAACAGCAGATCTTCCGTGTAGACAAAACAACCTTCTACGGGAAGAAGATGCCGTCTAGACATTCATAGCTTGAGAGTACAAGTCAGTGCTTGGCTTCAAAGCTTCGAAGGACCAGCTGACTCTTATTAGGAGCTAATGCAATGTGAGTGGTGACTTTAAGTTTAAACTGGTGCTCTTTTACCATTCCAAAACTCCTAGAGCCCTTGAAGTATGCTCAGTGTACTCTGTGTGTGTTCTAGAAATGCAACAATAACTCCTCGGTGACAGCACCTGCTTAAAACATGTTTTAGTGAATATTTTGCAGAAGGAAATGGCAATCCACTCCAGTATTCTTGCCTGGAGAATCCCATGGACAGAGAAACTGCAGGGCTACAGTCCATGGGGTCACACAGAGTCGGACATGACTGAAGTGACTAAGCAGCAGCAGCAGTGAATATTTTAAGCCCACTGTGGTGCTCAGCAAAGATTGCTTTCAAAATATGACTGTTCATTTACAATGTACCTGGTCATCCAAGAATTCTTAAAGAGATATACACTGAAATTAATGTTATTTCCATACTTGCTAATGTGAGGCTGTCACGGCTAATGCCATGGCAGGCAGCCTAGATTAGGAGTAGGCCTGGTTTCCCGGGGTAACATAATTATCAGGCCTCCTGGAGCTAGCCAATCAACATATGCCTAGCCAGAAAAAAGGGAACCTATCAGGGGAAAGCTGAAAGCCCCACGTTGGGCCAACAAAAATTACCTTGCAACTGTGTAACCAATCAGCTTGCGCCAACTACACACTGTGTAACCAATCCAATTGCGCCAACTACCTGCTGCTTATTTTGACCTAATAAATACCAGAGAGAACTGGGGCTCGGGGCCTTTCGTCCTCACACAGCTGGTGAGGGCGGGAGGCCCTGGCTCGAGTCAGTAATAAATTCCCCTATTGCGAGTTGCATTGTTTCGAGGAGTCTTCTTTCCCGACCGGTGACTCGGACTACGGACAGAACAGCTAACACATTATCCTTTCTGTAGCCCTCGAATCAAGGAGTAACTTCAGGTCTTATTATTTAAGAAATACATTTCGTAAGGCTGTAGCTTCCACAGATAGTGATTCCCCTGATAGATTTGGATAAAAGAAATGGAAAACCTCTGAAGAGAAGTCGTCTTTCTAACTGCCATTAAGGACATTTGTGATTCATGAGAATAGTTCAGAATATCAACATTACAGGAGCTTAGAATAAGTTGATTCCCACCCTCATGGATGACTTTGAGGGGTTCAGGGCTTTAGTGGAGGAGGTAACTGCAGATGTGGTAGAAATGGCAAGAAACGTAGAATTAAAAATGGAGCCTGAAAATGTGACTGAGTTGCTGTTAATCTCATGATAAAAACTTCACAGATGAGAAATTGCTTCTGATGGATGAGCAAAGTTCTTGAGGAGGAATCCACTTCTGGTGAAGATGCTATGAAGATTGTTGAAATGACATCAAAGGATTTAGAATTTTATATAAACTTAGTTGATAAAGCAGCCACAGGGATAAAGCAGCAGTCAATCCTGAGAGGATTGACTTCAGGTTTGAAAGTTATGTGGGTAAAATGCTATCAAACAGCATTACATGCTACAGGGAAATTATGAGTGGACGCATCAACCAATGCAGTAACTCAGATGTCTCATTTTAAGAAATTTCCACAGCCACCCCAACCTTCAGCAATGCACAACCCTGATCAGTCAGCAGCTATCAACACTGAGGGAAGTTCATCCACCAACAAATAGATTAGGACTCACTGAAGGGTCAGATGATGGTAGCATTTTTTTAACAATAAAAATATTTTAAAATGAAGGTATGTACATTCTAATTTTATTATTTTTTTTTAACATTGTAATTTTAAACATAATGTCATTATGCACTTAGACTGCAGTATAGTGTAAACCTAACTTTCATACGCTCTTTCTGTTGTGGACCAGTCACTAGGTCATGCCCAACTCTGTGTGACCCCATGGACTGTAGCCTGCTAGGCTCCTCTGTCCACGGGGATTCTCCAGGCGAGAATACTGGAGTGGTTAGCCATTGCCTTCTCCAGGAAATCTTCCCAACCCAGGGATCGAACCTGCATCTCCAGCATTGCAAGCAGATTCTTTACAGATTGAGCCAACGGGAAAGCCTTTTTATATGCGCTAGAAAACCAAAAAGTTCATGTGACTCACTTTATTGTAATACTGATTTTGTTTCAATCTTATCTATCCTTATTGATTTTTATCTGCTGAAGCTGTCAATTACTAAAAGAATTATATTGCAATTTCTCTCTCTGGTGATTTGTCCACTTCTCTAGTTATGTCAGTTTTTTGCTTTGCATGTTTTCAGGTAATATTAATAGATACACACAATTTATAATTCTTGTGTGTGTGTGTATTTCCGTGTTTTAAATGTGTCCTTTACAATCAATGCACAGCTAGATTTTTATTTATTGTCTAAAAATATTAATTAGAAAGTGGGTCTTTTGCATTTATTGCAATTAATTATATATTTACTTTTATCTCTATCACTATTTTATATATTTTTATTTGTGAATGTTTTCTATTTCCCCCACCCCCACACATACACTTCTTGAGATCTTTTGAGCCAATCATTTTTTTCCTCAGTCTGGGTTTTTCCTCCTACTTCTTTTTAGGTTATTTGCTTAGTGTCTGCCCCCTTAGTAGCTGTTCTTGCTATTTCAGCAAACATATTCTAAATTAAAGTTTCTATTTGATGAGTATGTTATAACTCATGCTCCAAAATTCAAAGACTTACCTCTCCTCAGCTTCCCTATTTTTCTTCCACAAATTACACATTTTTCTTATAGTTTTAAATAAAGATTACTTGGTTTTATCCATCTACTTGTCATTATTTTCCCTTGTTACTTTCTTCCATTTCACAGTTTCATCTGTAGTCTTTTTCCTTCTTTCTGAAGTACATCCTTTAGAATTTCATTTAGTGAGTTTTTTAATAGTAAACTCTATACTACGTGTCAGTAATACAGAGATGAATAAGTAACACTCACATAAAGCATATAGTTGCAGTGTAAGTGTAGAATTCAGGATTAGGACAGTGTGTTGTGAGCATAGAGAGGAGAAGCTAAGTTTAAGGAGCAGGGGGTGGGGGCATCTCAGGATAGGAAATGTGAAGTGTGGAGGGCTCTGGGTGCTTTCATGGAACATTCATCAGTGCAGCAGGGGGGAGCTTAGGAGCAGGTTAGTGCCAGATGGAGCTAGAGAGGTTAGCTAGCTAGCGAGTGGGTTATGGAGAGCCTTAAATGCCAAACTGATGGCAGTAGCGAGTTGGGGGAGGTTTAAAGCAGTGGGGTGACATGACTAGATGCATTATTTAGGAGTGGTATGTGTGACTGATGGTGGGCCATAATCTGGGAGGAAGCTGGTAACTAAACCAAGGCAAGCAAAGGTAACGAAGAGGAGAACCGAAATTTTAAAGAGCATTGACCAGGTAAAGCTCTGTAAAGAAGATTTAAACAAGAGAGATTAGGTGATGCACTCCAAAGAGTATAATCTAGAGGATTAGCAGGATTGAGAGCATGGGAGGCGGTGTGCATGTTGGGGGTGTAGTGAGAGACCACTGCAAGGAGAAGATGAGGTGAGTTTGTCACATAAATGATTTGATATCTTTTGAGGACAGATGATGAGTCAGTCTTAGAAGAAATCAATGTTTAATAAATCAGGGATATCTCTGTGTTGAGAACACAGCAACATTTGATTTCGGTGGTTCTGGTCATTACTGTTTTTCCTTCTTTCGTTTCCTGAGTTAGAATATAGATCTCTGCTGCAGGCTGCAAAGGGTCTGTTTCTAGCAATAAATAACATGTAATTAAATAACCATTAGATTACGGGAATTTGAAATCTAGAACTATCTTCTCTGCTGTCTGCAAAATGATTGCTGCCATGCAGTGCTTGCTCTTGGCTAATGGGACCTCTTATTGGGTATCTATTTTTAACCTTAACACTGTCCACAGGCTGGCAGATGTGATCCAAAGTGTCTAAGAGCATCTGGTAAGACAGGAAGGAGTGGAAGGGAGGGAAGACAGAGGCTGAGCAAGGGAAGGGAAAAAAAACAAACCTCTATTTAATTAAAAAAGTATTTGCAACGCTTAGGCTTGCTACCTGCTGTTTTTAGCTGGCAAAAATCAGATTCCTCCCTGGAGATTGTTGCCTGGCCTGTGAGCCCAGATGGGGGCTTCCTTTTTAATGCATGAGTAATCACAGTGATTCAGTGACTTATTCGTCACTCACACGTAATGATCGCAGTGGACACTGCTGAGAGTTCAAAGGAACTTCTCCCTGTCAGGGTGGTAAGTAGCTTTAATAGCAGATGTGATGTGTCAGTTCAGAACATGAGCAGCTCCTTGCCTTCTACCTGGTGCCATCCTGGAGTGCTCTGGGCTTGGGCATGCGTCCATCAGTTCAGTATAGTCGCTCAGCTGTGTCTGACTCTTTGCGACCCCATGGACTGCAGGCCCCATCAAATCCAGGCATTTCTTGACAGAGGAGGGAGCTGGGAGTTTGGGGGAAAAAAATCATGTGCTCTAAAATGTTTTCTTTGGGGAGCTCTACTCTAGCTGGCAGCATCATGATCTGAAATATTCCTGGCCCTTTTCCATTTGTGGTGGTGGCTGACCCATGGGATCCTGATGTGTGAATTGGGTGCTGTTAAAATATCTCATCTTTTAGAAGTGACTCAGGAGGAAAAGTGTCAAGTAAAAGTTACTCATTTCAACCTGGCTGGAAAAAAATTTTGAGTTGTGAAGTTGCAGAATGATTCTTATAGTTCTTGTTGTTGCTATTGAAAACTACAAATATAGATTCTAAAATCTACTTAGAAATGAGTTTGTCACTATTAACACTTGCCTTTGGATGACGTTGGTAAGGTAGAAAGTTGGTGACACAGATGAGCACATGAGAGCAGTGTTTTATTGAATTTATCTAAATTTTACCTAAATTGTGTCATTTAATCAATTGTGCAGTTAAGGAAACTCAAAGAAGCTCAGCGAGTAAGGAAACTGTCCAAGGTACTGTCCAACTGAGCAAGTACATGGTGGACACAGTTCAAACCCAGGAATAATTAATTGGTGGCAAAATTTATACCACACTGCCTCTGGGCATGTTTTGGTATTTACTTTCGCTCATTTGAGAGAACAGATGTGTTTTCTGTGATAAATTCATCTTACCCAGGTGTTTCCCCTTGATGGAGACACCATGCCTCTATACCTGCCCTGAGTTCCAGCCTTCTATCCCTGGATGCTGTCTTCAAGTAACAAAAATAGGAGGAAAAAAAAAAAGCCTAAATAAGGGATTTGGTCCACAGTGCATCAGCTCGCCCTACTATAGTCTTTGCTTTGTACCCTTTCTTGAATGTCCATCACGCTATTTATGATGTTTAAACTATTAAAATTTCTGACTGTCCTTATCATAAATGCAGATTATACAAAGTTCTGAGAAGCAAAGACGTCAGCTGCATAAACACAGGGATTTATTTCTTCTTTTTTCCAGTGATTTAAATTTGACTAAATGCCAGGGATGAACCAAATGTCAAGCCATCAAGAACAACAGGAACATATAAAGGTTGTCTTGGGAGCAGGTTTCCTTGATACCAAACTGAAGTAACTTCCTGTATCCTACCATGCTTTGGGGAAACAGAGCTTTTAATGCACATGGAGTGTTCTTTTGCCTTCAAGAGAACTTATAATCAGTTGCTTGAATAAGCAGAATTTACAGTAAAAAAGCTTAAGGACATGCATAGATAGCATTTCATTATGAAAAGAAGCAGTGTTATAAAGACGAAACGTTTGAGATGAGATAATAGTTTGAGGTGAGTCATTTTCCCTGAGAGTTACAGGTACCCAACCAAAGACTTGGGTATTTTTAGCATGGGTTATCACCCACAAAACACACAAAATGAGCTAGATCCAGGAGTCAGGAGTTACGACAACATGAAACAATAAAAGGTAAGAGGATTGACTGAGAGCAATAACTGTGATAGATTGTCACTCACAGGCCAGGTGTCATCGGTTCTCCAGTGCAGCTTACCATCTGTTTGAGAGCCCCCAAGGAGTGACTCCTGAGGACCCCCTTCTAGTCTCTCAAAAGAAAATAAAACAAAGAGAAGGAAGACTGTATGTAGGATAAAGATTGAGGAAGATCTTTATGTATATTTGATACAGGTAGACCAAACTTACCTGACTAGCAAGGTAAATTTATTTTTAACTTTATGCTAACTTGTGGCAGGTAAATGAATTTCTGAAAAGTCCTATGGAGCCATTTGTACTAACCTCTGTTGATTTTCTACTAAGCTTATGGAAACTCATGTTCTTAAACTGCTCAAAGGCTTTGGTTTTACCACCTGTATAATAAAGGAGGCAATGCAGATGGTCTGTGATATATGATTTGTGACCACAGTGGGTGGATATAAATGAGTTTAGTTGTCAGTTGATGTGCTAGACACATGGTGAATGACTTAAGGAAAATCAGCGGAGGACAGGTAGCAAGTAGCTCATCCTGTCTGATCTCTGCAGAGCATATACAGCTTTCCAGACCACCAGAGAGAAGGGGGCTCTTAGCCAAGCTCTATTTGGCTGTTTCCTTCCCTGGATCTCCTTATTAAATATCTGGCTTGTCTGCCATGTTATGCTTGTCCCAACCTGTCAAGACCTCAGGCAACTCATGATGTTAAGCCTTTCCTGATTGTTTGCCACCAAGATAACTGTTGTTACCAACAGTTCCCAGGCAGGAATTTTTCCATAAAATCAACCCCCTGTAGCAGGGAGGTAGAACTGCCAATTCCCACAGCCTCTCCATCTGCTGAGGCTTGGGTAGAATTTTCAGGCATGAAGCTGAGGTGGGAGGTGGCAAGGAAGAGGAGCAATCTCTGACTATAAGGTCACAGAATCCTATTCTTCTTACTGAAGTTCAGTAGGTGTACTTGAATAAATCTTTCATTTATTATATGGCTTTGGTCAATTTCCAGAATTTTTAAGTGGACATTTTGTTTTGTTTTTATTTTTATTGAGATATAATTGACACATTGTAGTAGTTTCAGGTATGCAATGTAATTTGATATATGTATATATATATATACATATATATATGATATATGTGTATATTTTGAAATGATTACCACAATGCTCATTTAATATCCATCACCATACGTAGCTATAGTTTTTCCTTATAATGGGATTTTTAAGATTTACTCTATTAGCTGCTTTCCAGTATACAATAGGGTGTTGTTAACTATCATCGTCATTCTGCACATTACATTCCCAGGATGTTTTTATCTTATACCTGGAAGTTTATACCTTTTCATCACTGTGACTCATTTCTCCCATTCCTACCCCACACACATAACCCTGCCTTTGGTAACCACAAATATTTTCTCCGAATTCATGAGTTCATTTCTTCCTTCAAATTCCATATTTGAATGATCATACAGAATTTGTCTTTCTCTAATTTCACTTAGCATAACACCCTCAAGTTTTATTCATGTTGTCACAAATAGCAAGGTTTCTTTTTTTTTTATAGCTGAATAATATTCCATTTTGTGTGTGTGTGTGTGTGTGACAATTTCTTTATTCATTCATCCATTGATGGACTAGGTTATTTCCATGCCTTTGCTATTATAGAATGCTGCAATGAATATGGACATCTTTTTAAATTAGTGTTTTCATTATCTTCAGATAAGTATTCAGAAGTGAAATTGCTGGATTATATGGTAATTCTATTTTTAATTTTTTGAACAATATTCACATTATTTTCTATAGTGGCTGCACCAATTAACATTCTCACCAAAAATGCACATCCTTGCCAACACTTGTTATCTATTGTCTTTTGATGGTAGCCATTCTAACAAATGTTAAATGATGCCTCATTATGATTTTGATTTTCATTTCCCTTATGATTAGTATGATGTTGAGCATTTTTTAATGTTATCTCTTGGCTATCTGTATGTTTTCTTTGGAAAAATGTCTTTCCAGACTTACCCATTTTTTAAATCAGATTATTTGTCTTTTACTATGGGTTTATATGAGTTATTTTATATTTTTGGATAGTAGTTCCTTAAAGATATGATTTGCAAATATTTTCTCCCATTCTGTATGTTGCCCTCACATTTTGTTCATGGTTTCCTTTGCTGTGCAGAAGCATTTTGGCTTTCTGTACTCCCACTTATTTATTTTTTCTTTTATTACTTTGCATTTGGTGTCACATTAAAAAAAAAAAAAATCATTGCCAAGACCAATGTCTGGGAGCTTACCCCCTGTGTTTTCTTCTAGCTTTATGGTTTCAGGTCTTACATTTAAGTCTTTAATTCATTTTGTATATGGTATAAGATGGTGATATTGTTTCATCCTTTTTCATGTGGCTATCCGGTTTTTCCAACATTATTTATTGAAGAGACTGTTCTTTCCCCATTGTTTCATCGTTTGTCATGAATTAATTGACCATATAAACATTTTTTTCCTGGGCTCTCTATTTTGTTCCATTGGCCTATGTATCTGTTTTTAATGCCAGTATTATACTGTTTTTATTACTATAGCTTTGTAATATAATTTGAAATCAGGAAATGTGATATCTCCAGATTTCTTCTTCTTTCTCAAGATTGCCTTAACTATTTGGAATCTTTGATGGTTCCATACCAATTTTAGGACTCTTCTATTCCTGTGGGCGGGGCGGGGAGGGGTGGGGAGGGGATCCCATTGGAAGTTTGATAGGGATTGCATTGAATCTGTATATTACTTCGAGTAGTTTGAACATTTGATATTCTTCTAATCCATGAGTACAGCTTCTCTTTCTGTTTATTTCTATATTCTTTGATGTCTTAGGGTTTTCAGTATATGGGTCTTTTACTTCCTTGCTGAAACTTATTCCTAGGTATTTTATTCTTTCTGTTGCAATTATAACTGAGACTTTTTAAAAACTTCTTTCTCTGAAAGGTTGTTATTAATTTGTAGAAACACAATAGATTTTTGTGTGTTGATTTTGTATCCTACAACATTACTGAATTCATTCATTTTCTCTAACACATTTTTGGTAGAGCTCAGGATTTTCTATATGTAATATCACGTCATCTGCAAATAGAGACAATTATTACTTTTTTCCTTCTGATTTGAATCCCTTTAATTTCTTTTTCTTTTCTGATTGCTCTGGCTAGGACTTTCAATAATATATTGAATAAAAGTGGCAAGAGTGGATATCTCTGCCTTGTTCTTAATCTTAAGGTAAAGCTTTCAGCTTTTCATGATTATGATATTATCTGTGGCTTCATCATTTATAGTCTTTTCCATGTTGACATACAATCCCTCTGTATCTGCTTTGTTGAGAGTTTTTATCATAAATGGATGTTATATTTTTCAAATTCTTTTTCTGCAGCTATTAAAATGATTATCTGATTTTTATTCTTCATTTTGTTAATGTGGTGAATGACATTGATTGAATTGTGACTGTTGAACCATTCTTGCATCTCTGGATTAAATTCCACTTGATCGTGGTGTGCAATCATCTTAATGTATTGTTCAATTCAGTTTGCTAATATTTTGTTAAGGATTTTTACATATATGTTCATCAGGATACTGGTCTATAATTTTCTTGTGTCTTTGCCTCGTTTTGGTAACAGTGTAATGCTGGCCTCATGAAATGAGTTTGGATGCATTTCCTTCTCTTCCATTTTTTGAAAGCATTTTAAAAAAATTGTATTAACATTTAAAGAAATGTTTGGTGGCTAATGAGATGGATGAAACTGGAGCCCCTTATACAGAGTGAAGTAAGCCAGAAAGATAAAGAACATTACAGCATACTAACACATATATATGGAATTTAGAAAGATGGTAACGATAACCCTACATGCAAAACAGAAAAAGAGACACAGAAATACAAAACAGACTTTTGAACTCTGTGGGAGAATGTGAGGGTGGGATATTTCAAAAGAACAGCATGTATACTATCTATGGTGAAACAGATCACCAGCCCAGGTGGGATGCATGAGACAAGTGCTCGGGCCTGGTGCACTGGGAAGACCCAGAGGAATCGGGTGGAGAGGGAGGTGGGAGGGGGGATCGGGATGGGGAATATGTGTAAATCTATGGCTGATTCATATCAATGTATGACAAAACCCACTGAAATGTTGTGAAGTACTTAGCCTCCAACTAATAAAAAAAAAAAAAAAAAAAGAAAAGAGAAAAAAAAAGAAAAAAAAGAAATAATACAGCAAAAAAAAAAAAAAAAAAAAAGAAATGTTTGGTGGAATTCACCAGTGAAGACGTCTGGTCCTGGACTTCTGTTTGATGGAAGATTTTTGATTATTGACTCAGTCTTCTTGATAGTAATAAGTGTGTTCATATTTTCCATTTCTTCATGATTCAAGCTTGGTAGGTTGTATATTTCTAGGAATTTATCCATTTCTTATAGGTTATCTAATTTCTTATTGTATAATTGTTCATAATAGTTTCCTATGATCCTTTGTATTTCTGTAGTATCAGTTGTAAAATCTCCATTTTCATTTGTCATTCGGTGTATTTGAATCCTCTTTTTACTTGGTGAGTCTAGCAAAAGGTTTGTCTACTTTTTAAAATCTTTTTTAAAAAACACCTTAGTTTCATTGATCTTTTCTATTGTCTTTTTACTGTCTATTCCATTTATTTCCACTCTAATTTTGTTATTTTAAAGTTTCAACAAATTTGGTTGTTTTCAACAAATTTGTCCAGGTTTATCACTGCTCAGAGATTTGCCGAGCTCCTCACTCAAGCATGCCCCAAACCCCATATTTTCTTCATTTATTATACAGTTTTTTTCAAAACATATTTTAGCAGTTTATGTAACTTCAAATTAGAGATACAAAGAGAACATTTCATGCAAAGATGGGCACAATAAAGGACAGAAATGGTATGGATCTAACAGAAGCAGAAGATATTAAGAAGAGGTGGCAAGAATACACAGAACTATACAAAAAAAGACCCTAATGACCCAGATAACCATGATGGTATGATCACTCACCTAGAGACAGACATCCTGGAATGCAAAGTCAAGTGGGCCTTAGGAAGCATCACTACAAACAAAGCTAATGGAGGTGATGGAATTCCAGCTGAACTATTTCAAATCCTGAAAGATGATGCTGTGAAAGTGCTGCACTCAATATGCCAGCAAATTTGGAAAACTCAGCAGTGGCCATAGGACTGGAAAAGATCAGTTTTCATTCTGATCCCAAAAAAAGGCAATGCCAAAGAATGTTCAAACTACCGCACTCAGTAGTTAAAACTATTGCATTCATCTCACATGCTAGCTAAGTAATATTCAAAATTCTCCAAGCTAGGCTTCAACAGTATGTGAACTGAAAATTTTCAGGTGTTTAAACTGGGCTTAGAAAAGGCAGAGGAACCAGAGATCAAATTACCAACATCTGTTGGATCATCGAAAAAGCAAGAGAATTTCAGAAAAACATCTACTTCTGTTTCATTGACTATGCTAAAGTCTTTGTGTAGATCACAACAAACTGTGGAAAATTTAAAGAGATGGGAATGCTAGACCACCTTACCTGCCTGCTAAGAAATCTGTGTGTAGGTCAAGAAGCAATAATTAGAACCAGACATGGAGCAACAGACTGGTTCTAAATTGAGAAAGGAGTACATCAAGGCTGTATACTGTCACCCTGCTTTTTTAACTTACATGCAGAGTTAACTTATCATGGGCAGTAGCAGGCTGGATGAAGCACAAGCTGGAATCAAGATAACTAGAAGAAATATCAGTAACCTCAGATATGCAGATGACATCACCCTTATGGCAGAAAGCTAAGAAGAACTAAAGAGCCTCTTGATGAAAGTGAAACAGGAAAGTGAAAAATCTGGTTTAAAACTCAACATTAACAAAACTAAGATCACATGGCATCCAGTCCCATCACTTCATGGCAAATAGATGGGAAACAATGGAAACAGTGACAGATTTTATTTTCTTGGGCTCCAAAATCACTGCAGATGGTGACTGCAACCATGAAATTAAAAGATGCTTGCTCTTTGGAAGAAAACCTATGACCAACCTAGACAGCATATTAAAAGGCAGAGACTACTTTGCCAACAAACGTCCCTCTAATCAAAGCTATGGTTTTTCCAGTAGTCATGTATGGGTGTGAGTTGGACTATAAAGAAAGCTGAGCACCAAAGAATTGGATTTTGAACTGTGGTGTTGGAGAACACTCTAGAGAGTCTCTTGTACTGCAAGGAGATCAAACCAGTCAATCCTAAAGGAAATCAGTCCTGAATATTCATTAGATGGACTTATGTTGAATCTGAAGCTCCAATACTTTGGCCACCTGATGCAACGAATTGACTCATTACAAAAGACCCTGATTCTGGGAAAGAATGAAGGCAGGAGGAGAAGGGCATCACCAACTCAATGGACATGAGTTTGAGCAGGCTGTGGGAGCTGGTGATGGACAGGGATGCTTGGCGTCCTGCAGTCCACAGGGTCATAAAGGGTCAGACATGACTAAGTAACTGAACTGAACTTGAAATTAGTGCATGTACACTCTAGTTGTAAACATCTGAATCCATTCAGTTACCTCTATGGCCTTGCAGGTGCAGTTGATCATGACTTGACCATAAACCATGCTAATTTAATAATATAGTACAGTTTTATAGTGATAGTCACTCAGTCGTGTCCAACTCTTTGTGACCCCATGGACTGTAACCCACCAGGCGCAACTGTCCTCGGGATTCTCCAAGGAAGAATACTGGAGTGGGATGTCATCCCTTCTCGAAGGGAACTTCTTGACCCAAGAATCAAACCGAGGTCTCCTGCATTGTAGGCGAATTCTTTACCATCTGAGCAACCAGGGAAGGACAAGCAATCAATTATGTATATTACCTCATGATCTATTGGTAAAGTGAAAGATCGTGTCAACAGGCATTATCCTGTAAATGGTAGAATATCTGTGAATTTTTAAGTCAGAGGCTAAGTTGATTGAAGAAACTATTATTAGCTGGGCAATGTTATACTTAATAACTCCAATAAGTTTATAAGTTTTTTGTTTTTGAGAGAAAAGTCTGAGCAGTTAAGAGATGGTAAAGAGTCTTAAAAACACCCTTACAAATAAAAATCTAGTGCAAAATTGATTGTTCCTATCTCAGCCTATTCCTTTCATTTATCCCCATCCATTTTATGCACTGCATAAAACGTCTTGAACTGTAGTCACATTTGAGTGATAGAAACACATTACAGTACCAGAAGACAACAAATTTAAATGAAATAAGGCTTTGAGAATGAGATAGCAACTTATCTTGATTCATTTATTTTCTTTAATCATTAGGTATTTTGATTATTAAACTTTCCAGAATATTTGTGATATGTACCTTCTCATCCTCCCAAAATGTTGCATGTGCCGTCTTGATCTCCACCTCAGTAAGTGAAATGGACTGTGCCTATCAGAGTATTTTTTTTCCATTTATTTTTATTAGCTGGAGGCTAATTATAATATTGTAGTGGTTTTTGCCATATATTGACATGAATCAGCCATGGATTTACATGTGTTCCCCATTCTGATCCCCCCTCCCGCCTCCCTCCCCATCCCATCCCCCTGGGTCTTCCCAGTGCACCAGCCCTGAGCCCTTGTCTCATGCATCCAACCTGGGCTGGTGATCTGTTTCACCCTTGATAGTATACTTGTTTCAATGCTGTTCTCTCTGAACATCCCACCCTCGCCTTCTCCCACAGAGTCTAAAAGTCTGTTCTGTACATCTGTGTCTCTTTTTCTGTCTTGCATATAGGGTTATCGTTACCATCTTTTTAAATTCCATATATATGCGTTAGTATACTGTATTGGTCTTTATCTTTCTGGCTTACTTCACTCTGTATAATGGGCTCCAGTTTCATCCATCTCATTAGGACTGATTCAAATGAATTCTTTTTAATGGCTGAGTAATATTCCATGGTGTATATGTACCACAGCTTCCTTATCCATTCATCTGCTGATGGGCATCTAGGTTGCTTCGATGTCCTGGCTATTATAAACAGTGCTGCGATGAACATTGGGGTGCACATGTCTCTTTCAGATCTGGTTTCCTCGGTGTGTATGCCCAGGAGTGGGATTGCTGGGTCATATGGCAGTTCTATTACACAGAAATCCCTTGCATTCCTATACACTAACAATGAGAAAACAGAAAGAGAAATTAAGGAAACAATACTATCAGAGTATTTTAGAGGAGAGGCACTCACTGTGGAGGTTCACTTAAAAACCCAACCAGCTTTCCCAACCACAAGAGTGCTGCTCAAAGCTTTTGGAATCAAATAGAATTAAATCACAGCATCTATAAGGGAAAGGTCAGTATCCAGGAGGACTTTGAGGACAGGTGGTTTAAACTGTTGAGGGAAGTAGGCAAAAGTCTCTCTAATGGCCAGGCTGGTTCCACAGCTCTGATACCAGCAGAGCCATTGGTTTTGAAGTAGGCCCATGCTCAGTGACTGAGGTACTGAGAGCAGAGCACATCTCCTGAATAGCTGAGCCTGCTGAGAGTCAGAGGGAAAGGGTAGGACCTGAGTTTTAGGGTCGAGCAGGAACCCACTTAAGAATGTAGAGCTCATTCATGGGGACTGGACAAGTCTGGTGGTTAGTAAGAAAAAACTGCAATGAAGTGGGAATGTGGGTGCCCTGGAGTCCTCTCTAGTCCCCATAGGTATAGCTGGGTGAGAGCAACAGTATCAACCTCAGACCCTACCCTGCTCAGGAACAAGCTGATAATATCCAGGTTTCTAATCTGGGCTGAGGCTGCCAATAAAAGACTTCAGAGGCTGTAGCTGGGCTGAGATTAGAGACAAGGACTGACCTATATGGTTATCTTTTCAGTGCCAAGGAGATGTCATTGCCATTGTTCAAATCTCACTGTAAATAATCACTAGTACTCCTGCTACCAAGGTGACCACAAGGCCCAAACAATATAAATACAAAGTATTCCCTCTTGTTTTCCTGGTCATTATTGCAGGTGATAAGGAGCCCCATGTTAGTGGATATGACCCTGGAGTGGAAGTTGAGTTATTGCTTAGCTCATTGAGATAGTATAGAAAAAATCATGAAATGATTCTCATTTTTCCACTGTCCTGCATACTGTTGGATGAAGTTTCTCAACTGTGGTGCAGTGAATACCTTGAGCAGGTGATATGTTGTTATAAGGGAGGGCAGGCTGTCCTGTGCATTGTAGGTTGTTTTGCAGCATCTCTGGTCTCTACCCATTAGATGCAAGTAGTACCTCACTTTCCTAGCTGTGTAACCAAAAATGTCTCCAGATATTACCAAATGGTACTTGAGGACAAAATCATCCCTAGCTGAGAACCACTGCTGAAGTCTTGAAAAGAAGCCTGTGTAAATCATGGTTCTGTTCTCAAGAAATCCAGTTGGGTGTACACATCCAGCCTACATGTATAATGTGGTAAAAATTCTGTTTGGAATGGTGTGCTTCTTGGCATACATATGAAAAGAGTTAGAAACAGATTGAGATTGACTGACATGAGGAAATATGTTGAAGAGGAGCCAAAAGTGGAGCCATTCATTTAAGGATGGATGGCATATAACATGTGCAGGGGAAAAGTGCAGCTGGGAGCAAGGGCGAGCATGTTTGTTGGGAAACTGCGAGAACACTGCCCTGTTGTGGGGGCGGGGAGGAGGGGATGGGTTGGGATCTAGAGGGAGGGCGGCTGAGCTAGGAGCTGCTGCCCTGAAACAGAATTTCATACTCCGTGCTTCCCTGCAACTTCTTAAAAAGCACATCCTTGTCATGAAGTTAGTTCCAAGAAATGGATTTTACATGTACTCAATGTGAAGCTACTCTTCCTCTTTCCTCATGTGATTAAGTATGATAATAAAACAATTTCTAGTACTTTGAACTAACAACCCATGTCCCCTCATTAGGAACTCTACCTGATAAGATTATTAGTGGAATATATTTGTAGCTGACACTAAGCTTTCACTATGTTCCAGGCAGTCTTCTAAGTGCTTTATATATGTAAGTTCGTTTGTTGTCACAACAGTGCTAGTTGTATTATGTTGTCATTTTCTTGACTACATTTGAGGGGACTGAGGCATGAAGAAGTTACACAAATATCAATAGTAGGATGAATAAACGGGAATTGAGTACAATTGACCTGGCTTCAGCTTCTGTGCTTTTATTCCACACTACACTCCCTTCTCTACCCATGCTAATAACTTGCCATAATGTGGCAGAGATAGCAAAAAACTATATAGATAGGATAAAAAAAAGTATATGGCACTTGTGCCCACAGTCTCTGGCCTCTTGGAAATCCAAAAGTGTTGACTAAAGGCTTTGACTATGTGGATCACAAAAAACTGTGAAAAATTCTTAAAGAGATGGGAATACCAGAACACCTACCTGTCTCCTGAGAACCCTGTATGCAGATCAAGAAGCAACAGTTAGAACCGGGAATGGTTCCAAAATTGGGAAAGGATTATGTCAAGGCCATATATTGTCACCCTGCTTATTTAACTTATATGCAGAGTACATCGTGCAAAATGCTGGGCTGAATGAAGCTCAAGCCGGAATCAAGATTGCTTGGAGAAATATCAATAACCTCAGATATGGAGATGACACCACCCTTATGGCAGAAAGTGAAGAGGAACTAAAGAGCTTCTTGATGAAGGTGAAAGAGGAGAGTGAAAAAGCTGGCTTAAAACTCAACATTCAGAAAACTAAGACCATAGCATATGGTCCCATCACTTCATGGCAAATAGATGGGGAGACGATGGAAACAGTGACAGAATTTATTTTCTTGGGCTCCAAAATCACTGCAGATGGTGACTGCAGCCATGAAATTAAATGATGCTTGCTCCTTGGGAGAAAAACTTTGACAAACCTAGACAGTATATTAAAAAGCAGAGACATCACTTTGCTGACAAAGGCTTGTATAATGAAGGCTGTAGTGAAATGGTTTTTCCAGTAGTCATGTATGGATGTGAGAGCTGGACCTTAAAGAAGGCTGAGAGCCGAAGAAGTGATGTTTTTGAACTGTGGTTCTGGAGAAGACTCTTGAGAGTCCCTCAGACAGCAAAGAGATCAAACCAGTGAATTCTAAAGGAAATCAACCTGAAATATTCATTGAAAGGACTGATGCTGAAGCTTCAGCTTCAGCTTCAGCACTTTGGCCACCTGTTGCAAAGAGCTGACTCATTGGAAATGACCCTGATGCTGGGAAAGATTGAAGAAAGGAAGAGAGTGGGGTGACAGAGGATGAGATGGTTGGATGGCATCATGGACTCAATGTACATGAGTTTGAGCAAATTCCAGGAGATAGTGAAGGACAGGGAAGCCTGGCATGCTGCAGTCCATGGAGTCGCAAACAGCTGGACACAATTCAGCGACTGAACAACAGAAACAACAACTAGAAACGTATCTTGCTTTAGTCATTTTTTTCAATGAGATCTTTTGAATTTATCTCATTTCCAAATTTTATAGACTAATGTAGTCAATTAACACTTCCTGTAATATTAAAGTACCTTATATTCATCTAGGCCTGTTGTAAAATAATACCTTTTGTTTATAAAAGCCATTTTCAATTGCATTATTTTATCCTCAGAATAGCTCTAGAAGCAAAATCATTTATGACGCAGAAGAGTTTACAATGATATTTTCATTCCTTTGCCTTTTATTATTGCGTGGTATGGTAAGAAGATGTTGTAAATTGCTTTCCTGATGAGGAAACAGGGCTACAGAGAGAAGCAGAAGTAGGGTTTAGGTTTGGAATCCCCTTCAGCCCCGGGTAGATCCTGTGCTACACCCAACTAGGAGTAGAGACTCCATGCTCTACCTCAGCCAGACGGGTGCCCTGCCAGCCCAGTGGGTGCTCCTGCCTGCCCACACTCGTAAGTCCCTAGCCTTTAGTGTTCCTTCTCCTCCATCTGGTATGCTTCCAGTTATGAACATCCCACAGGGAGGGGAAAGCTTCTCTCTTACCAGTGTGTTAGATACTGGCCAAGTGCCTCGACTTCTCTGACGCCTCATTTTCTGATCTATAAAATGTACTCAGTATAATCTACTACCACCTGCTTAGAAGATTTTATTCAAAGAAACTCAATAGACATTTCAGTGTTTTCACCCCTCAGCCTGGCTTGAGACTCACCTATTTTGAGATCTTTCTTTGACTGAAACCTTTCTCTGATTAGAATACCCCCTGCTGTGAGTCCTTGAATGAATCCATTGTTGTTGGATTAAAGTTGGATATAACAATATGAACTCATGTTTATTTTAATGTATATATGGAAATTGAGTTATCGATGTAGCATGCATGCACACTCAGTTTCTCTGTCATGTCTGACTCTTTGCAACCCCTTGGTCTGTAGGCTCCTCTGTCCGTGGAATTTCCCAGGGAAGAATACTGGCGTAGGTTGCCACTTCCTACTCCAGGGGATCTTCCTGAACCAGGGATTGAACTTGCCTCTCTTGCATCTCCTGCATTGGCAGGTGGGTTCTTCAACACTACATGACCTGGGAAGCCCCTTATCTGTGTAGACATATGTATATTTTCTAGCTCTATTCCCTGAGAAGGCCCTAGGGACAGTAATACTCCTATCGCAATGAGCGTACCTCATTGCTAACACATGATGCCCAGATCTTGGTTGCTAAATACCATTTTCTAGTAAAATGAACCAGTACCACTTTGGGAAATGGCTGAATCTTGGGCTGATAGACGAAAATACCAGATAAATCTGGAGCATCCTATAATGCCAGGAAGTAAGTAAATACTCAAGGGGAAAAAAAAAAAGGAGGCCATGTTAAAAAGATACATGATTCGATGTATCTAAAAGAACCTCCAAAGACCAATGCTGAAGCAATTTTAGCAAATATCAATGATACCATACTAATATAAATAAATAGGGAGAGGGGATAAATATTTTTTTGGAAAGAATTCTAGGTATTAAATTTAGAAAAAATAGAGAGAAATAGAAAATTGTGATTCAAATACCACAATAAATTGCTGTAGGCAAGATTTATCAGTGAATACTAAATTTAGGCAAAACCTTGAGAGACAGAATATTTGGCATAGATTCAAAGTATCTCTCCCCAAATAGTTATTACTGTGGTGGTTTTAATATAAGTTGACAAGCCCTTTGAGGCTTATTCCTCCAACAAATGAAACTTGAATCCTCTCCCCTGGAGTGGACTGCGCTTAGTGACTCACATCTCATGGGTAGAGTGGAAAGGAAACATTACTCATTTTCCAGTGTCTAGGCCTGGCAGACACCACCTCAGCCAGGTGATCTAGGTGAACACCACCAGGAAAAAGTTGCATTGACATCAGGTACACCCTCATTTGATGTGATAAAAAGAATACTTCACTTCCGTGGTATTCTTCCCTGAAATTCACAGGCCCAAATCAAGGAGCATTCCACAAAATACTTGACCAGTACTTTTCTTAAGTATCAAGGTCATGAAAAAGTGAAGGCTAGGAAAGACAGAAACTGGAACGGAAGGAAGGAGCTAAGGAGGTGACAACTAAATGAAATGTGGGATCCTGAGCTGGAGGCAGGAACAGAAAAAGGATATGCAGTGGGGGGCGGAATTCTCTTTCAGGATCTCCAGCTGGGCTTAAGAACTACACTGACCTAAGACTATTAGCAGAAGAAAAAGCATACACCCTTCACTAAATTTCTGCTTGTACATGGGGGCCTTCAAAAGGGAATCAAGACCTTGAGGAAGTGGCCAGAGCAGGAAGCTTTTATACTTTTAGACAAAGAAATGATAGATTTGTGAAGAAATGGCAAAAGGGTTTGGGCCAGGGGCAACAAATTATGGGGAAGGCAATGGGACATAAACGGGGTGGGAGGGAAACCAGTGGAAGATAATATCACATCATTAGAGTAAGTTTGTACAGATCCACTTCAACATTAATTCCCAGTGTCTGGGAAACAAGGATGTTCTTTTCTTCCTGGTACAGAGGGCCACCTTTCTCATGAGAGATTTTATGAGCTGTTTTTGCATACAAAAGGCGAGGTCAGAGAGCCCTTCCTGAATCTGCTCCTTCAAGTGCCTTTAGTTCATAATAATCAATATGCCAAAGTGGCATATTTTGGAGTGCCATGTCCGGAACTCCTTCAAGGACATTATTGGGGAAAAATGAGTAAATTCAAATGACGTTGTAGTTTGCACGCATGCGTGCTTAGTCACTTCAGTCATGTCCGACTCTGCGACGCCATGGACTGTAGCCTAGCAGGCTCTTCCGTCCATGGGATTTTCCAGGCAAGAATACTGGAGTGGGTTGCCATTTCCTTCTCCCATTGTAGTTTAGTCAGTAATATTTTTCCAATTTTAATTGCTTAGTTTATAATTGTATCATGGTTGCAGAAGACATTAACGTTAGGGGAGTTTGGGTGAAAGGTGTATAGGAACTCAGTACTATCTTTGCAGCTCTTTTGTAAATCTAAAATTATTTCAAAATTAAAAGTTTAAATTTTTTTTCTCCTATATTTTTCTTGCTTTGCATATCTTCAGCACCTGCATTTACAGACTCCACAGGGCCACAGTTCACTAACATATCTTAATTAGGAATTCTGTTCTTTTCAAATATGTATGTTGCCCTCATTTTTATATAAACTCTATAAAAATTAACTTTTTGTAACCTCCTTGGTTCCAAGAGGAGGTTATATTTTCTTAAAATTTCTTTAATGAATGGATAAATAAATGAACAGAAACTGAGAAAACTGAAAGATTATTGAAATACACTCAATAAATATACAGTGTATACTGGTTTGTTACCTTTTTTAAAAAGATACTTGTCCTATGGAAAACAGTGTGGAGATTCCTTAAAAAACTGGACATAGAACTGCCATATGACCCAGCAATCCCACTTCTGGGCATACACACTGAGGAAACCAGATCTGAAAGAGACACGTGCACCCCAATGTTCATCGCAGCACTGTTTATAATAGCCAGGACATGGAAGCAACCTAGATGCCCATCAGCAGATGAATGGATAAGGAAGCTGTGGTACATATACACCATGGAATATTACTCAGCCATTAAAAAGAATTCATTTGAACCAGTCCTAATGAGATGGATGAAGCTGGAGCCCATTATACAGAGTGAAGTAAGCCAGAAAGATAAAGAACATTACAGCATACTGACACATGTATATGGAATTTAGAAAGGTGATAACGATAACCCTATATGCAGAACAGAAAAAGAGACACAGAAATACAGAACAGACTTTTGAACTTTGTGGGAGAAGGTGAGGGTGGGATATTTCAAAAGAACAGCATGTATACTACCTATGGTGAAACAGATCACCAGCCCAGGAGGGATGCACGAGACAAGTGCTCCGGCCTGGTGCACTGGGAAGACCCGGAGGAATCGGGTGGAGAGGGAGGTGGGAGGGGGGTTCGGGATTGGGAATACATGTAAATCCATGGCTGATTCATATCAATGTATGACAAAACCCACTGGAAAAAAATAATAATAATAATAATAAAAAAAATTATAAAAAATAAAAAAAAAAAAAAGATACTTGTCAGCCATGCCTGCCTTCAAGGATAAGGTTGGCTCTTTGAAGATATTTTTAAACAAATGAGGTACAGTTTTCTGAACTATGCTCATATAATAAACTGTAGAACAATGTCCTCAAAAACTGGGTCTTGGAAGGATACAGGCCACAGTTTGTATATGTTATTTCACTACAAAAACAAAAACAACAACAACAAAAAACCCAGAAGCTGACATTTGCCTATATTTTCCTAATTTTAAAAATATTCAGGGTCTTTTAATTTAAGATGAGCAGAAGTTATGACATGGTCTATTTGAGTTCCTAGCCAAATGTTTCCCAAGATAGAAAACTCAGCCTCATGTTCTGTAATTAAATTGTGCTTGTGGGGCATACATTGCCTGAAAAGTTTATGGCTATTGCTTTTGTTTTCAGGGAATCTTTAAAAGCAGTAATTAAAGTTTGTAATAAGTAGCTGTTTTTCTCTGGGCATTTGGGAAATGCATAGGATAACTTTGGAGCCAGAGTTTGGTTTTTCTGAGTTGACAGTTCTGTCCTTTTGTTCCTAGGGGCATTTGTTGTTTTTGTGTTTGTTTTATCTTCCATGAAAGTATTGCTTGTGTCATATGATTATGCTTCTAATGAGATGATCCTAACACTGGACAGAGACCTGAGGTTTCATTTAAAGATCTTCTGTACATTCAAAATATGAATCTACATTATTAACAGGGCAGGGCTTCATCATCATATTTTTTATAGTATTACATTCCTAATGAAGATCATTCAAGAAAGCTCCTCAGCTTTCAAAGTTACTGGTAGGGTTAAAAAAATTCATTTAACCCAGCTTATATAGTAATAAAAATGTCTAAATCAGTCAGATAGACTTCATGTCTGATATTATTGTGGAGAGGAATGTCCAATAGGAACTTGAGTTTTAGGCCTTGCTCACCCTTCAGCACCCACAGGCCCTCAGATGACACAGTTCACTTTTCTTAATCTTGGTTTTTCTGCCTAAAAAGTGAGAAGGGTTAGAATGTATGATCTTTAAATTCCCTTCTAAATCAAGAACATGATCAACTGATAGCTTTTCCATTTTAACAAAGATGTTATTTTTTATCAAAGAAAAATTCATTCAGTGGTTATGAAATGTCTATAATAGTTTATAAAGTGGGGTGGTACTATGGATGTAATGTACAACATGATAAATATAATTAATAGTTGTATATTATACATGAAAGTTGTTACGAGAGTGAAGCTGAGTTCTCACCATAAGGGAAGCTTTTTCAATTTAATTTTTATCTATATTAGATGATGAATGTTCACTAAACTTAAGTAGTAATCATTTCATGATATATTAAATCAAATTGTTATACTGTACATCTTAAACTTATACAGTGCTGTAGGTAGCACTGGTGGTAAAGAACCCAGCTGCCAATGCAGGAGACATAAGAGGCAAGGTTCTATCAATCGCTGGGTCTGAAAGATTCCCTGGAGAAGGAAATGGCCACCCAGTCTAGCATTCTTGCCTAGAAAATTCCATGGACAGAGGAGCCTGGCGGGCTCCTCCATCGCGTCACAAAGGATTGGACACAACTGAAGTGACTTAGGATGCATGTCAATTATATATCAATAAAAATGGAAGAAAAAGAAAACTGAAATAAAACAAATGAAGTCCTGCCAAAAAAAAATTTTAGTGAAAAAAAATAGCTGGGCAGGGAGGGTCAAATGGCATTGTTTGAGGAAAGGCTGAAGGCTACATACATACACATATTCTTAAAGTCAAACACCTTCATTTGGCTTCTACAACCTTTCATAATCTGGTCCCAGTTTACCTCTCTTGACCTCATTATCCCAACTCAACTGTATCAACAGTGAATTTTTCTTCTTTTTCTTTCATTTTCCATGTTCTCTCTCTTCCTAACCTGTATACCTGATCCTCCCTCTTCCCAGAACACTTTTCTACTGCTTCTTTAGCTCTTCTGTTTTATCACCATTCCTTCTAAGAAATCTGTCCTGAACCCCCTCTGGGTCTGAATAAGTGCACCTTCCGGGTGCTCCTTTAGCATGGATCCTCCTCTGTCATTAGCACTTGGCCGGGAATGTGTTTATCTTGTCCACATCCCCTGGTGCCTACCTCAGTTGCTGGCACCAAGATGCTCAATAAATACTTGTTGGATTAATTAATAAATGAGAAATAATAAATCTGAACCAGATTACTGGGAAGACTTTCCAGAGTTCACTCAAGAGATATTCAGTGGGAAAAACCACCATGGAAATCAAATTATAATCTACCTATGAAGATCACACCTCTGTAAGATCATTTTGTCACATATATTCCAAGAAGAATCTGCTGGACACTTGGGGTAGGGGAGGATCATAGGCATTATTAAGCCCAGGGTTTTAAGCAGTGGAAATAAATAACAGTAACAAAGAGCCTATTGTACTGCCGTAAAACTAGTCTTATAATTTGAGCTACTTTAATGAAGTATTTAAGTGCCATATCTTTTGTGTTTTATGTTTAAATAACAATAGACAAAACCCACTGAAGTGTTGTGAAGTAATTAGCCTCCAACTAATAAAAATAAATGAAAAGAAAAAAAAATATTATGCAACAACAACAAAAAAATAACAATAGAGTGACTATATAGCAGTTCCTAAATACTTTTAATTACAGATTGTCATTAAATTTTCTGTTATTCAAAATAGAAAGCCCAGAGATAAATCCATGCACCTATGGACACCTTGTCTTTGACAGAGGAGGCAAAAATATGCAATGGAGAAAAGACAGTCTCTTTAGCAAGTGTTTCTGAGAAAACTGTTCAACCACGTGTAGAAGAATGAAATTAGAACACTTTCTAACACCATGCACAAAAATAAACTCAAAATGGATTAAAGATCTAAATGTAACATCAGAAACTATAAAACTTTTAGAGGAAAACATAAGCTGAACACTCTGACATAAATCACGGCAAGATCCTCTGTGACCCACCTCCCAGAGTAAGGGAAATAAAAACAAAAATAAATAAATGGGACCTAATTAAACTTAAAATCTTTTGCACAATGAAGGAAACTATAAGCAAGGTGAAAAGGCAGCCTTCAGAATGGGAGAAAATAATAACAAATGAAACAACTGACAAAGAATTAATCTCTAAAATATACAAGCAGCTCATACAGCTCAATACCAGAAAAATGAACAATGCAATCAAAAAGTGGGCAAAAGAACTAAACAGATAATTCTCCAAAGAAGACATACAGATGGCTAATAAACACATGAAGAGATGCTCAACATCACCCATTATTAGAAAAATGCAAATCAAAACCAGAATGAGGTATCATCTCACGTTGGTCAGAATGGCTGCCATCAAAAAGTCTACAGATAATAAATTCTGGAGAGGGTATGGAGAAAAGGGAACCCCTCTTACACTGTTGGTGGGAATACAAACTGGTACAGCCACTATGGAGAACAGTGTGGAGATTCCTTAAAAAACTGCAGATAGAACTGCCGTATGATCCAGCAATCCCACTCCTGGGCATGCACACGGAGGAAGCCAGAATTGAAAGAGACACATGTACCCCAATATTCATTGCAGCACTGTTTATAATAGCTAGGACATGGAAGCAACCTAGATGTCCATCAGCAGATGAATGGATAAAGAAGTTGTGGTACATACACACAATGGAATATTACTCAGCTATAAAAAGGAACACATTTGGGTGAGTTCTAATGAGATGGATGAAACTGGAGCCTGTTATACAGTGTGAAGTAAGTCAAACAGAGAAACACAAATGCTGTATGTTAATACATATATATGGACTTTAAAAAGATGGTTATGATGATCCTATATGCAAGGCAGCAAAAGAGAAACAGATGTAAAGAGCAGACTTATGGACTCCATGAGAGAAGGCTAGGGTGGGATGATTTGAGAGAATAGCATTGAAACATGTATATTACCATATGTAAAAAGATGACCAGTGCAAGTTTGATGCATGAAGCAGGGCACCCAAAGCCAGTGCTCTGGGACAACCCAGAGAGATGGGTTGGGGAGGGAGGTGAGAGGGAGATTCAGGATAGGGGGGATACATGTGCACCTATGGCTGATTCATATCGATGTATGGCAAAAACCATCACAATATTGTAGAGTAATTATCCACCAATTAAAATAAAGTAATTTTAAAAATTTTGTGTTATTATCTCATTTTGTTTGTTTAACCATTCAGTGATACATTGGTTGCCTCATGCATGTTACCTTTTTTAGTGCTAGTGCCAGAGTAAAACATGAGATGGGTAAGAGAATGGAATGTTGAATGACATGGTAGATGCCAACAAGAGTAGAACAGACACTGTTATTCATCTACAGTTGACTGGCACAAAGAGAGTGACGGGGCATTTATTTGGTTATTGGAACTTCCATTGATCAAAACCGTATCTGACTTCTCAACTCCATGGGCAAACTTGTTCCGTTGACTGAGTCCTTCTAAGATACCAGTAGAGTGTTCACTTTAATCAGAGGTTCGTTCAAGTCATACTCCAGATACAAGAGACGGAAGAAAGCACTCTTCATTCATTGTCCATTTGAAGAATAACATTGGTCGCTAAGGAACAGCAATAGCATATTCTTGCGCAAACAGCTGGTTTGCTGGGAATTCACATTACTGCTTCAACCAGGTTCTTACCCTAGAAAGAGACAATATCTCTTTTTGGCTTCCCAATGTAATAGCAACATGCTGACTTCACTTAGTCTATTTTGGCCAAGAGGTATCCCAGGTGAACCTTCAAAAGGGCAAAGGAGAAGCTAGAATGGCACATCTGTTCTCTATTGAAAACTGATTTGATTCTGAAAAGAAAAAAGTATAAAAGAGGACACCAGTCTTTATAGTTGTTTTGGAAATTGCCACCATTTATTTGGGTAATGGCTTTGTTGCATGGCTCCTGTCTCTCTCTCCCCTGGGTTACAAAGGTCATGATTTCTGTTTCACAGAAATAAATTTCAGTGACTTACTTTGGAGGAATTGGAATTTAACTATCAGAGTCTGGAAAGCCTGGAAACCTGCAGAAATTTCCAGACTCATTACCTTGAAAAATACTTTTAAGTTGTTTTCTGAAATGCCCTTATCTAAGCCTTTTAAAAGAGAGCCAATTCAAGTTATTTCACTTTAAAGTGCTTTGCAGCACAGCAAGCACTTCTGTTAGCTTTTAAAATCCATGCAGTGTAGCAGTTAAGGGCAACTTAATTAAAAAACAACTGACAATATCATTAAACTGGTGAGCAAAATAGAACTAATTTCAGACTGGAGTCCTCGCCCTAGGCTGGAAAGAGCTTTGACTTAATACTTGGGTTAATTTCCTTTTGTTCTTAGGACACAATTTAACAGTGATCGGGATTGATTGTGTTCTATGTACTTATTAAATAAATGGGTTTTTCAGAAGAAATGAAAACTAACCAAAGTAAATCAACTTTGGTTCATGTAGAATCAAATAGACAGCTTCTTTATGTGTCAAACACTGTTCTAAATAAGACAGTCCTCCTAAATGTAAAATTACGGTCAAGAGACCCAGAGCCTATTTTGGCTCCACCATAAATTCTGTGATCCTGGACAAATCTCTTCAGTTTCTCTGGAGCAGATGGATTCCAAAGTTCCTTCCAGCCCTAAAATTTTCTTATATGTTAATATCTGAATTTTATTTTTTTTCTTTTTTTTTTTTCATTTATTTTTATTAGTTGGAGGCTGATTACTTTACAGTATTGTAGTAGTTTTTGCCATACATTGACATGAATCAGCCATGGATTTACATGTGTTCCCCCCCTCCCACATCCCTCCCCATCCCATCCCTCTGGGACTTCCCAGTGCTGAGCCCAACTGGCTCAGTGGAAGCATTTGGCAAAATTCAAAGGCAAGTACTACAATAACTGACATTTAGTGAGAAACTACTATGCATTAAGCCTGTTCTAAATGTTCATTGCATTACCTCATTTAATCCCACAGCAACCCTATGAAGTAAGTACCATTATTTCCCACAAACAAGGAAACTGAGGAACGCATGTCCTAGGACAGTTCCTTCTGTGGTTATATTAAGGCACATTAGATAAGCTAATGGAGAGTTGCCTTCACCATTAGCACCTCTGCTTGTTATTCAGACCTGGGTTCTAATCAGGCAGTTGGTTTTTGCGCCTTCCAGTCTTATCCCATAGGCAGGAGCATGGCATTCATTCCAGTGTTTCAGGACACATTCTGCCTGTGGGTATCCATGGAAATGGCATTATGACAGCAAAATGGCTCCTAGTGAATTCACAAAGAGAGGAGCTTTCAGTATCAAAATAAAGGTAAACAAGTCTGTGCAAATCTGTGGAGGCTGTTCTAAGAGTGATGCATTTTCAGGAGCATATGGTATGATTTGATGTGATGAAAATGGGAAGCACGTGCATGTCAAGTTTCATCCCTGTGAAACCTGTATCTGTAAAGGCAGGTAGCATCTGGAGGACATCTCTGAATTGAGCAGACTTAAGTTCTCCCTAACAATGAAGTTCTTGGTTTAATTTATCTAGTTGGCATCTTTCTTCTCTAATGCCCAAAGCATGGCCTTGGTGTTCAGAAAATAGTGATTCTGTTATAAATTAAACAAGACAAGCTTAGAAATATACTGCCTTTTATAAGATGAGATGAGATGAGATGTGGTGAGATTCTGTGAAAAACACAAAGTATATGACAATATGTTCTCAGAAAACATAAATTTAGCGATCTAGTACATGTATAATATACCTGAAGGGAAGAGTAATGTCAGATAATGTAATGAATAAATAGTGCAAATAAATGGCAAATTGGAATGCACTGCTTATTATGGGTGCAAAGACTGTACCATAGTAGTTTTTTAACTAAAAGATTAAGATTTGGAGTTCCAAACTGTTTGATTTACTATCTGTGTGATTTAAATAAGTTTTAATCTCTGCGAGCTTTAAAAAAAGAATGCTGATAGAACCCACACTGGACGTGTGCTGTGTGCGTGCATGCTAAGTCACTTCAGTCGTGTCCCACTCTTTGCAACCCTATAGACTGTAGCCCGCCAGGTTCCCCTGTCCATGGCATTCTTCAGGCAAAAATACTGGGGTGGGTTGCCACGCCCTCCTCCAGGGAATCTTCCCGACCCAGGAGTCAAACCTGCATCTCCTGTATTGGCAGGCAAGTTCTTTACCACTAGTGCCACCTGGGAAGCCCCTGTAAGGGTTGAGTAGAAATCAAATGAGGTAATGAGGGTGGAAAAACTTTGCAAAGTTCTTAAATTAAAGTTGTTATTTAGTAATAGCAGTTACTAATGTTCACTGAAAGTGTCCAGCTTAGTGCTTTTCAGACGTGTGATAGAATTGTACAGCCTTGCCACCTATGAAGTTAGGTAGGGCCATGTGACCTATTCTGGCCGATGAAACATGCGCTGAAGTGGATGTTACTTTCAGGTAGAAGTTTTAGCAGCCTGTGTGTGATTCACTGCTTTCTCCCTTCTTGCTCTGCCACTGTGATTGTGGAAGCATCATTGGGTCTTATATCAACCTACAGTCCCTTGTGTGGCTATGATGAGCAGAGCCCCCAGACAACTAATGTTGAGCTGAGAGCATGGGCAAGAGCATGAGCAAGAAGTATGTTCCTGCCATGGTAAAGTAATAAGAATCGGGGTTGTTACTGCAGCATAGTTTTTTTAGCACTCTGATTAGACTGTGTATCACTCATCTTTAATATTACTTGAGTACCTGTAGTATTGAGAAGTCCATGAACAGTATAAAAGTATATTGAGTACTGTAACTTTGAGAACCCCATGAACAGTATGAAAACATTACTTGAGTACCTGTAATATTGAGAACCTCATGAACAGTATGAAAAGGCAAAAAGATATGACAATGGAAGATGAACTCTCCAGGTCAGTAGCTGCCCAATATGCTACTGGAGAAGAGTGGAGAAATAACTCCAGAAAGAATGAAGAGACAAAGCCAAAGCGAAAACAATGCCCAGTTGTGGATGTGACTGGTGATGGAAGTAAAGTCCGATGCTGTAAAGAACAGTATTGCACAGGAACCTGGAATGCTCGGTCCATGAATCAAGGTTAATTGGAAGCGGTCAAACAGGAGATGGCAAGAATGAACATCAACATTTTAGGAATTAGTGAACTAAAATGGACCAGAATGGGTGAATTAGTTTAATGGGCAATGACCGTTACATCTACTATTGTGTCAAGAATCCCTTAGAAGAAATGGAGTAGCCCTCATAGTCAACAAGAGAGTCCGAAATGCAGTACTTGGGTGCAATCTCAAAAATGACAGAATGATCTCTGTTTGTTTCCCAGGCAAACCATTGAGTATCACAGTAATCCAAGTCTATACCCCAACCACTAATGCTGAAGAAGCTGAAGTTGAGTGGTTCTATGATGACCTACAAGACCTTCTAGAACTAACACCAAAAAAAGAGATGTCCTTTTCATCATAGTTCCCTGGCCAGGGGTTGAACCCAAGCCCGCTGCATTGACAGCATGGAGTCTTAGCCACTGGATCACCAGGAAAGTTCCCAAGAGTACTTTTAAATCTTGAGGAAGACTTTTGGATGGTGGCTAAGACAGCACACTTTATATTGCACTTTTTCTGCATGATAGAATATCCCAAGCCTACGTGTCACTAGCCCTAAGGATCTGAGCCATCAGCTAGAAAGAGGATTCAAGTGTTTCCCTCTAGGTGCAGGTGAGTTGGGTAAATAAGGCCCTCTTAGTTCTTAAATGAATGATTTGCCCATCCTCAGGCAGCATGAGTCTATTGAAAGACTGGTCAGTGCCAGCACTGGAGGTAGTGAGATAGGTATTTTGAGGGATTAGTCTCCCTAGACTGAATAGATTAACCCATTTTGGGGAGCAGATTCTACATGCCATATGTCAGGTACTGGAGCAATCATTTTCAAATGGGTTATCTCCTTTAATCCTTTGACAGTCCTGTGAGTCTTAGTCAACTTCCTTTATTTATAGATTAAAACAAACACAAAAAACAGAGGTAAGTTCTGCCTTCCACATTTCTCTCTGTTGTGCCTCATGTATCTTAGAGATTGGTTAGATGCAAAGTAAGTTGGCCAAAGGAAGGAAAATTTTGTTCTTTTTTTTTTTAACATCACAAAAATGATGCATTTTTAATAGATAATCAAAAATGCCAAAGTTACTAGGAGAATAATTCAATCACGCATGAAGAGTATTTGTTGAGACTTTGAAAAGCCAGCCCCAAGTGTGTATGTATAGAAGGAGAGGGGAGATACCACATCCCTCTTCCACAGGGTCATGAGCACTGAGTGTCTCAAGCATGCAGGGCAGGGGAATTGGCTCAGTAAATGGGCAATCGAGAGATGCTGTCACAGGGGTGATGTCCCTGGTTACTGCCTCCTGATGACCTTTCCTGTGGATGGCTAGTGTCAGCCAGCTGCTAATCAAAGCATGTGAAAAGTTGGCTAACACCGCAGAGTTGAGCTCAGCCCATGCATAGCTTACCAGGCTGTAAACACCACCAGCATTGCCCCTGCAGAGAGAGTGTGACTGTCATGCTATATCTGTCGGATCATGTGATGAATCACTTGGGAAAGGACAGCATAAATGCAGGCTTGCAATATACAAAGGAAAAATGTATTTCTCCTCAGGTTGCATTCACCTCCTCCCCAGATCTTCGCTGTGACATCCTGCTGTTTCTGACAGGCTGCCCTCCTAAGTTATCTCTCCTGTAAACCAGTGGTGAGGCCCTCCACATGGCAATGGTTATCATCCATTTCACAAGGATGTGTAGGAATCCATCACTCTGGCTATTTTGTGGTCTTCACCTGTTCATTACTTTTTATTCTAGTTTTCTTAGTTAAGTTAGATAAATCTCCACGGTCCATTTTCCTGGAATTTAGATATTTTAAAGCATTTATACACCTGTAGTTCTCTTGGGAAGACCCCCTGGAGAAGGAAATGGCAACCCACTACAATATTCTTGCTTGGAAAATTCCATGGAGAGAGGAGCCTGGCAGCCTACAGTCTATGGAGTCATAAAAGAGTTGGACGTGACTTACCGACTAAACAACGGCAGACAGTTCTCTTAGTTCTCCTTGGCTGCATTTATCCATACTCTAAATGGCAATTTTATTTTTCTCCATCTGTTCAAGAGGATCCATCCGTCTGACTACTTTGAGGATTCTTGTACATTACTTCATGTATTTCTGGTATAATTCTTTCCAAGAGTAGAACCGCAAGCTTACATTGAGTTTTAAGAAACCACAAGGATGATGATGTGATGGTGATGAGCACTTAGATCTTTAACTCTGGCCCAGACACTGCTCCACATGTTCCTGTTAATTTAATCCTCACAACAACCCTATGAGTGAGTACTGTTGATATCTGCAGTTTATAGATAAGGAAACTAAGTCACGGAGAGGTTAAATGAATTATCCAGTGTCATACAGCTACCACTGGCAGAGCTGGGGTTCAGACCCAGGCAGTGTGACTCTAGGGCATCTCTCCTTTCACTGCTCCTCTGTACTCTTTGATTCTGATTCCACTTTTCCCTTTTTCTGAATTCTTTCTCAATCTAGGTGAGGTCTCTCTCTGTTTTGTTTGGCAGAAGGCATCCTCCAGGGCAAGTGGACTCTACTTAGGGCTTACTTCGCCTTAGGGCTTCCTTCACTTTAACGGAGGTTAAAGTCCTCAAGCTCGTGAGGGCCTAACATGCAGGGAAATCAGTATTTGCTGGCTGGAGTCAGGAGTGGCCAGCACTCTATGATGGAGGGGCTGGTTCTGGAAAGTGGAGCTGGTGGGAGAAGAGGAACAGACAGCATTCAGTGGAATCATAGGAGGAAACAATTGTGTGTGCTTGGTGGGTAGATCCTGGGTGGACGGTTGCAAGAATATATATGTAGTTCCAGTTCTCAAACCCTAGAGAAGAGTTAAAGTTGGGTCTAAAACAAGACTGCGCTTTCATTCTAGTTTGTTTATGCAATCTTAGCAAACAAGAGCGCATTTTGCTTAGTAGTTTAGTATCTTTTCATTTCTGCTCTGCAGATCCCGGGCACTTGTAGGGCAAGCGGAAGTAGGAACTTAACCACCCTTCCACGGATGTGCCATCCCTTCCCCCTCACCCGCCACCTGGCTTCATGATGTTGTGGAAGAACTTCTGTTCGTGTATGGTCAGGCCGCCCAGGGTGGCTATTTTCTCACTCTCTGTGCATGGCCTGCTTGACCAGTCCCTGCTTCACCTAGACCCTACTCACCTGATTGACCTTCCTTCTTAATCATAGAGCCCAGTCAGTGCATGCCTACATGCCTGCCTGGGCCCCAGCTAGTAACTGTTCTAATCTTTAGATGAAAACATCTCCACCACCATAGCATAGCAAAGGGGCGGTGAAGGACGGTGCTCCTGGTTTCCTTGGTAACCAATGAGCCAACCTGACATCAGTTCCCTGTATAACTGATAACTTCCCTCTCCCCTGCCACCCCCGGAACAAAGGCTGCTGCTGTGTCCTGCCCACCATCTGCTACACACAGTGGGGTATTTCTCCAGGACCCTGCTTCAGACATGGACGCTTGCCCAACCGTAAAACCACTGATGTCTCTGTTGCTGACTCTGGGCTCTTTCTTGAGGCTGGGCAAGTGCAGGGCTTGCTGGCCTGCATAGTATGTAGAGCCCAATAGTTAGAAACTTAAAGCTTAAATAGGAGTGGCTTTATATATGACATGTTAAGTCATCTGTCATCTATAATCTTTGTTCAGGTGTTCTTTGAAAGAATGCTCAGATCCTTTTGAAGCTGGATTTAAATTCAGGGAGCACCCTGGCCTTGGCTCCGTTGTTACATAAACCAGGAAACAAAGGTCTGGAGAGATTTGCTCAAGTTCTCACAAGTAATTGTCAGAGCTGCAGCCCTGCTCTTTGGCCTGCCAGCCTTGTGTTCTCTTCTGCCACTTCATTTCTAACTTCTGCCTCTTGCAGGAGGGAACAGATATTACTTGGAATGCTTTGAAAGTTGACAGATACCATTTGCTAGAATTGTTAAACCTGTATTATATTTTAGCATGGCTGTCTTATTGTGGACAATTTATCCAACCCCTATCCCTTCATTTCTCCATACCCATTTAAACAAGTGTATCTGGAATCCTAGATTGAAAGATACCTTTTTCCTAGAATGCTTGATATTTACTTACTGTTGCCTTAAGG
Source organism: Dama dama (assembly GCF_033118175.1). Lineage (NCBI taxonomy): Eukaryota > Metazoa > Chordata > Mammalia > Artiodactyla > Cervidae > Dama > Dama dama. The sequence continues at coordinate 81,447,110 of NC_083699.1, forward strand.
AGAGTGAGATGAGAGCAAAGAGAAGGTGGCTGAGAGAGAGATGGAGGCTGGGGAGAGAGGAAGGAAGAGAGAGAAAGAAAAGAAACAAGCAAACCAATAGGTACTTCCAACTTTGTGACTTGAGGAATCTGGTAACTTATCTCAACATCAAATTAACATGCTAGACTTGGGATACCTCAGTAATTAACTTTTGTTTCATTTACTTGGCGTCACTCATTTAACAGTGAAACACCAGCCTCAGCAGGAAGCTGAGATTTTGAGAAAACTGAAGCAATGAAAGGAGAAAGTAGTTGAAAGCTGCACTTTCCATGGCCTTTAATCCATGGCCTTTAATCATAGATTTTAGGTTTTTATTAAGTTTCAGGAAGTTGCTTGGAAAAAGGGCTTCTACTGGGTACTCTGTTCTGCCATCAAGAACCAAATAAAGCCTGGTTTGTACACTGAGGTTCTGAAAGTCCCTGGGCCCTGAGACTCATTCCCAAGAGTGTGAACACTGCCCCTTGAGACAAGGTTAAAAATATTTTAGCCCTGGACTGTGGGGCCAGGAGCCTGAATCAGAGCAGGGTTGCCTCGGGTTGCCACCTTTGAATGCTTTCCTGCATAGAAAAACTGACAGCTTCTCCCAGGGGGATCTTCTTAGTTGGCCACACCTTGCTATCACTGCTCATGGCCATGCCTTCAAATCTCGGTAACCTTGAAGATCTGCTCTTGTAAGTCACTCAGCCCAGCCATCCCACCCAACTTGTGTATCTAGTCAGCCCAGCACTGTCCTTACACCAAGCCCTAGTCCTTGTGTTTCATATCGCTCCCAGGGGGGTTGTTTGAGGACTTACTGAAAACGTGGCATCTGACATTAAGGCTATACTGTCTCCTGGGTCCCTGTAATGGTCTTCTACCTGGCCTTCCTGCTTTCACCCTGTACCCCCTCCCCCCTGCCAAAGCTGTTTTCTGTATAAAAACCAATTTGATCTTTTAAAAATGAAGATTCCATCTCATCACTCCCTTGTCTGAAGTCCTGCAGTGACTTCTCGATCTTGCCACATTGCCCCACTTCCAAGCCTGTGTCGCCCTGCGCCTCAGCTTCCTGCCTCTCTCTCAAATGTCAGTTTCTACCATCGCTCCCCTTTGACTCAGCCACACTGACCGGCCTGTTTTACCCCTCCAAGTATCTGCTGACATTGGCCCTCATGTAGAAGCTATTTCTGCTCCCTGATATGCTCGCCCATTGATCTTCGTGTGACTAGCTTCCTCACACCATCAGATCCCAACATCCTCAAAGAGGCAGTCTTTAATTGTCCAGTCTGAAGTAGCCACATAAATAGATTCTTTATGTCTCTTGTTTATGTACTTGTTCATCATCTCTTTACTTCTCATTTCATGAAGACAGAGACCTTTCATGGCCTGATCTTGCTGTTTTCCCAGTGTCAAGACTAGTGTTGAAAACATAGTAGGTGGGCAATTAATACTGAATGAATGACACCTGATAAATGTTCTATAAATGTTCACTATTAGTATTAATTATATTATCAAAAACAAAGAAGGTGAAACGTTAGTATAAGTGGGGTTCTATTTTGTCCTGATTCTATGCAGTAACATGTTCAGAAAAATAGGTGTCCAGCAGAAAAATATGACTGAAAGCAACTAAAATCTTTGCTCACACTCTTAAGAATATGCCCAAGATGGAAGGGTGTATTTTTCACCTATAGCAAAACTTGTTAAAATCCCATCTCACCATCTCTTTTGCCCACATTATCCAACACTCATGGCAGCCAGTCAATCAGTTTTCTCTTCCTATCTCCCCACCAAGTCCCAACCAAAGAACTCTGCTCAAAAACCCACGGTCTGGCTGAACACCTCTAGGTGTTGGACCCATTTTCTAAATTGGCATAACAAAAAGTCACAAATCCAACAGGCAGGATACATGAGGTTGGAGAGGTGGAGGTGAGGCTGGGGATATCCACAAGTTAACACACACACAGCAAAAAAGGGAAATTCAATAACAACCTGAGTGAATTCTGAGCTGAATAGTGTTGAAGAAGCACTATGGTGGCTCAGTGGTAAAAAAAAAAAAAAAATCTGCCTGCCAGTGCAGCGGACTAGGGTTCAGTCCCTGGGTTGGGAAGATCTTCTGGAGAAGGAAATGGTAACCTATTCCAGTATTCTTGCCTGGTAAAATCCCACGGACAGAGGAGCCTGGCAGGCTGCAGTCCATGGGGTCACCAAGAGTCAGACGTGACTGAGCACTACTACTACTCCTATACTAAAAAGCTCTACTTGGGAGCCTTGACTCTTAGGAACTTTTTATTACGACCCAAGTACACAGAAGGTATATGTCTTCATTCTTGGTTTCCTGCTACGGAGCGTTGAACCCAGGACAGGAGGGGGTGTCTCCTATCCCAGAGCTCTCTCTTAGAATCTTACAGACCCTGATTGGATGTAGTTATTAACTTACTGTATTATTTCATTTTTAACCATTGTGTATTAGAAGCTTTAATTTAAAAGGGAAGAGGAACAATTAGTAGCAGAGGAAAGAATGTGATGCCCAGCAGCCTGACGTGAGCAGACCGGGATGAAGCGTGATTTCATTCCCCTGGTCTGACAGCAATCCTGATCTCTCAAGTCCGGCCAGGTTCCACTTTACCTCTGAGTTTTTTCTCCAGTAGTGGATTCTGGCTTCGAGAGCCATCTGTTAGGCTTCCTCAGAGCCAGCGCACATTGCAAGACCAACTCTTGAGAAGACAGGCTACAATCAGGGAGGCAGGGCCCCACCCAGCACATTGCCAGGTCTGTCAGAGCAGCTTCCCTGAGCATACTGCTCCCACCAGCTGACCTCAAGTGACTCATCAGGTTAGGAGAGAGTGGGAATAGAAATCATTTCCCTGGGGGATCCTGGCTATATAATTGCTATCATTTGTATGCAGTTGAGCGATTTGCAGAGGAGCATGGCTCAGAGCTCCCAGCTGCATTCTGCCTGTTTATTTCTGGCACCATATGAAACACTTCAGAAGGTGGTTTCCAAAAGGTGATGTGGGCATTATGGTAACATCTGGGGCTGGGGTTTTCTCCCACCCCATCTAGATTTTGGTCAGAGGTCTGCATACAAAGAACCTAGGTTTAATGGCTGTGACTTGCTTTCCAATCACATGCCTGTCAGTTCTGCCCTGTGTCTGCCACAGTGCTGAGCCTCTTGGCTCAGGACTGCCCCAGAGAGTACCAAGGGAGGGAGTTAGACATAAATATTCATGAGAGAAAGAGAGAGGCTCAGAAGCCAGAGGTCAGGGAACCGTTTTTTCTGAAATGGGCTGCTGGCTTCTTACCTTACTTTCCTTCTTTCCCCATCCATCTTCTTGGAGTAAATTGACATTTAAAGTGGCCATTGTCTTCCCCATCCAGTGGGAAAGAGCCAGACACTGCAGGTGACAGAGCCTGGAGTGGAATGGGAACCGCACACGATCTCCTCCAATGACACTGTTTCACAGCACAGCTGATACCAGTCATGGGTAAATTGCCCCCCAAGTCCTCATTCATGCCAGGAGTCAGGAAGGATGGGATGAGGAGGGCAGAGAATTACAGGTGGCAATGGCTGTCATGGCTGACTGTGGAGGGGTGAGTTAGGAAGACTCTTCCTATTTCCCTTGGACTCTGCCTGGGGACAGGCATTCAGGAGCTCACACTGCCGCCTGCCCCCAAGGCTTTCTATACCAGGATAATCAGATCAAGAGAATGGAAGGCTTCAGTCTTGAAGGCTGTGGGAGAGGGAGGGTATTCCAGGCCTTTGCCTTCGGAGGGGTGGGGATGATGCTCAGTGGCCTGAATCTATGAGCCTTTGGAGAATTTTGCCCACAGTGGCGCATTCTCCTCTACTCACAGTCAAATCAGCACTGGTCACCAGGCTTCTAATGCTTGGGCTGCTGGCCAGGGCCCCACTTTGCCATATACCAGGGATCTCTTCTCTGACAGCTGTTTTAGCCTCAAGTTTCGATTTTCAGTTTTCTCACTATCCTAAACTAGGATTTTGCCAATTTCTAGTTACCCTCAGCTAGGTTTCCTCTTGTAATTTGCAATCAGAGATGCACAGTTTGATTAACTACCTCTTCATAATGTTCCTTTCCCTTTCCTTGCATTAGAGTTGGCCTCTTGAGTTTATTTATTAGCCATCACAACTATCTGTAGGTTCCTGCTTTTGTATGAACTATATTTAATGCCTTTTTCTATTAATACTGTGTGGCAAGAATAATTTTATCAATCTCAACAGATAAGACTGAGTTTCGAGTCACAGGAAGGGCTGTGGATTTCTCCCTGACTCGCTCTAACACTGGGAAGTGTTTCTTGACCCCTCCAAAGGCTCACCAATGGCTTAACACAGTCCTTAACCCAGCCAGTCTCATGAGCCACGTATGGAAAAAGCCTGACACCGTGACAGAGGAGGGTCCCTGAGCTTGTTGCAGAAACCACTAATCGAGAAACCAAGCACCGCACACGGAGAGTTGGAGAACTCAGGTTTATTACACCAGTGGGCCCAGTGGAGTTAACACTCTAAGCTCTTAGCCCCCAAAAAAGGGGTTACAGTTTTTATAGACCTACTATAGTGAGCAACACAACTGCTAATAGGCTGGTTTAAACTAAGGGGTTTTGCGCACTCGGGAACAGTAGTCAAGATGGGGAGGGGGATGCCTGACCTTTACATGGACAGGCATGATTAAGCAGGTTTGCAGGGGCTGGGCAGTTGCAAAGAGCAGGACAAGGGTGAGTGAGATAAGCTCCAGTTCCTAGTATTATAAGTCCCCACTTTCTGAGGCTTCGTGACCTATATGATCCAGACTTTGCAAGGAGCAAGCTGAGTTACAGAGGCAGAAGGAGCAAGAGGTTATGTAAAATTTTAACTTTTCCTCTTCGGTCCCCCCTCTTGATGCTTCTATCACTCATTGTAGAAAGCATCATCTCATGTTTTGGTAGGACATTCACAGCTCCCCATCACTTAGGGGGCTATATTGAGCTATTGCCATTTGTAACTTTATGGATTCAATTCGAGAGGTTATAACTGGGTAATAGCATTAAGAATACAAGGGCCAAACAAGAGCGCAGCAAAGAGCGTGATGAGAGGACCTGTTAAAGGGAGAAGCCACGATGCCCAGCTCCAGATACTGTTCCAATTATCCCAGGAATTAGCTGGTTTCTCTTTCCTTTTTATGATTTGTTCCCTTAGCTGTTGGGCCATGTCCCTGACTATTTCTGATTGGTTTATATAAAAGCAGCATTTGGATTAAAGATCTAAATGTAAGACCAGAAACTATAAAACTCCTAGAGGAGAACATAGGCAAAACACTCTCCGACATAAATCAAAGCAAGATCCTCTATGACCCACCTCCCAGAATATTGGAAATAAAAGCAAAACTAAACAAATGGGACCTAATGAAACTTAAAAGCTTTTGCACTACAAAGGAAACTATAAGTAAGGTGAAAAGACAGCCCTCAGATTGGGAGAAAATAATAGCAAATGAAGAAACAGACAAAGGATTAATCTCAAAAATATACAAGCAACTCCTGCAGCTCAATTCCAGAAAAATAAATGACCCAATCAAAAAATGGGCCAAAGAACTAAACAGACATTTCTCCAAAGAAGACATACAGATGGCTAACAAACACATGAAAAGATGCTCAGCATCACTCATTATTAGAGAAATGCAAATCAAAACCACAATGAGGTACCATTACACGCCAGTCAGGATGGCTGCTATCCAAAAGTCTACAAGCAATAAATGCTGGAGAGGGTGTGGAGAAAAGGGAACCCTCTTACACTGTTGGTGGGAATGCAAACTAGTACAGCCGCTATGGAAAACAGTGTGGAGATTTCTTTAAAAAGTGGAAATAGAACTGCCATATGACCCAGCAATCCCACTTCTGGGCATACACACTGAGGAAACCAGATCTGAAAGAGACACGTGCACCCCAATGTTCATCGCAGCACTGTTTATAATAGCCAGGACATGGAAGCAACCTAGATGCCCATCAGCAGATGAATGGATAAGGAAGTTGTGGTACATATACACCATGGAATATTACTCAGCCATGAAAAAGAATTCATTTGAACCAGTCCTAATGAGATGGATGAAGCTGGAGCCCATTATACAGAGTGAAGTAAGCCAGAAAGATAAAGAACATTACAGCATACTGACACATGTATATGGAATTTAGAAAGGTGATAACGATAACCCTATATGCAGAACAGAAAAAGAGACACAGAAATACAGAACAGACTTTTGAACTTTGTGGGAGAAGGTGAGGGTGGGATATTTCAAAAGAACAGCATGTATACTATCTATGGTGAAACAGATCACCAGCCCAGGTGGGATGCACGAGACAAGTGCTCCGGCCTGGTGCACTGGGAAGACCCAGAGGAATCGGGTGGAGAGGGAGGTGGGAGGGGGGTTCGGGATTGGGAATACATGTAAATCCATGGCTGATTCATATCAATGTATGACAAAACCCACTGGAAAATAAAAATAAAAATAAAATTAAAAAAAAAATAAAAAGAGAGTGCCTGAAGGAAAAAAAAATAAATAAATAAAAGCAGCATTCTTCATTCAAGAAGAGGCAGAGTCCTCTCTTTTCAGCTGTCAGTAGGTCTGCTTCTGCTACTGCTGCTAAGTCGCTTCAGTCGTGTCCGATTCTGTGCGACCCCATAGACGGCAGCCCACCAGGCTCCTCCGTCCATGGGATTTTCCAGGCAAGAGCCCTGAAGTGGGTTGCCATTGCCTTCTCCAGTCAGTAGGTCTAGCCCTCTCTTATTCTGTAAAACCACCTCAGCCAGGGACTCTAGTTGGTCCTGTAACAAGGAACACAGCAATAATACTGATTAGCGATAGAGGCTGGGGTTGACAATGAAAATCCATCGATATTTTGATAGCTGGATCCTCAAGGTTCCGCCGTGCATTGGCCAGCCAGCTACCGGAGTATGGCTGGAGCAAGGCTGAGGAATCCTCAAGCTTCTGCTGTGCATTGACTGGTCAGCTTCCGGAGTGACTAGAGCAGGGCTCAGCGTCCTTTGCGGGTGAGAGCCATTGTCTTTGGAACCGGACCTTGAGGAGGTTTTTGGGGTCCCAAACTGCTTTCCAGGTGTCCTCATCACGGGAAGTCACTGCCTTCTTGACTCTGGTGTGGTGGATCCAAGGGAATGAGACCTATAACTCTAATAGCAGTCGGGGTTGCCAGGATGACCGTGTGAGGGTCTGTCCAAACTGGCTGAAGTGTTGGTTTTTTTTTTTTCGTTCTAATCTTTAACCCATATCTCATCTCCTGGCTGATAGGATGAACCCAGTTGCCCAAAGGAATGGGTGTCCTTTCTAAGGTTTATTGGGCAATACGGAGGAATACTTTCTCCAGGGCCTGGAGGTGTTGGGACATCTCCAGGTCAGCTAGTTGTTGGTGGTCTCCCTTGAGCTTTTCTATCACTGGGGGTGCTCTCCTGTATAAGATCTCAAAGGGAGAAAGCCTGAGGTCCTCAGGGTATGTTTACAGAGGGAATTGAGAGTTCACAGAATGATAAGGCAGCTTGTTCCAGCATTGTCTGGGTGTTGGCTGGGGGATTCTTGTCATACTACTACTTGGAGAAACAAACTTAACAAGGAAGTTAAAGATATATGACCCAAAGATTAATAGAAGTAGGAAAGCTGTTGTGGGGCTAGGCAGGAGAACCAGGTCCAGACATTGGTTCGTGACAGTAGTGTTTCTCTAGATATGAGAAGATGCAAGAATTTGGATTCATAAAAATCTTTACCTGAAAACATCTGACTATCTGAAGGCCTGTTTTCCTGGGTTTTTCCCAGAGCACAGAGTGCCTTATCTTTTTCTCTACACCCTGAACTCCTTTCAAGGGGGTGTTGAAGGTCAGCATCTTGTAGCAGTCATGATTTAATCTTTGTAGAGTCAGTTGCCAAGGGCCAACTTCCAGTCAGCAGGGCCCCTTCAAAGCCACATATTTGACCATGTTTTGGGGGCATTTCATGGTCATTGTCAGAGAAGGCAATGGCACCCCACTCCAGTACTCTTGCCTGGGAAATCCCATGGACGGCAGAGCCTGGTAGGCTGCAGTCCGTGGGGTCGCTAAGAGTCAAACATGGTTGAACGACTTCACTTTCACTTTTCACTTTCATGCATTGAAGGAAATGACAACCCACTCCAGTGTTCTTGCCTGGAGAACCCCAGGGATGGGGGAGCCTGGTGGGCTGCCGTCTATGGGGTCGCCCAGAGTCGGACACGACTGAAGCGACTTAGCAGCAGCAGCAGCAGCATGGTCATTGTGTCCCATGGTTCTGGGAAGGCTCATTCCCAGGTCTAACAAAGGTTCCATTGACAGGCTACTCAATGTGTTATCACTGGACCAGGCCTTGTAAGTAGCAAAAGTCTCTGTCTTACTAGCCTCTTGGTCCAAGAAAATATTTCCTCCTGTTCTTTCTTTCCATATATAGAGTTACATTATTACAATTATTGATCTCATATGGAACTTCGTATCAGCATTTTATCACAGGCTCAGTCACACATTTAGTAATGTAAGAAATAATCTTCTGAAGCAATAATATATTAATATATATATATTATTTCTATAACTAGCAGTTATTAGTAAGATCACAAGCAAGAATTTAAGCCAAGAACTTTCGTTGGGTATAACCCGGTATACCCCAGGTCATCTGACTCAGATAAATGATTATGGCCAATTGTTAATCTCCTGGTTGTACATGTACCTGGTTGTACATCATTATTCAAAGATTGGTTACTGAGATAAGCTTTAGAAACAATCTTAGAGTGTATTTTTAATAACTTAATTAAAACTTTTAGCAATATAACATAACAAGGAACTATCTCAGAAGTGAGTCTTAGTAAGCACAGACCTTAATTAACAAAACTAGAACTTAATATTCAGTGAAACATAATTTTTTTCTTTTTTGGGAGAACTCATTGTGAGGGCATTAACTCTGTAGCCAGGGAAGGCTTTAACCCATCAAATAAAAATGAGGTCTGTCAGGGAACTGGGAAAAGGCAAGCAGCTGTCTTGGATTTCCCATAGCCCTGGCTCTTTGATTTTCAGCTGCTGTTTATCCATTTTTAATTTCCTGATATAGCAGACTATTGCCATGTTTTAAGGACATCAGGATAGCAAAAGTCGAACTGTGAGGGGTTATTTTTTGTAGAAGCAAAATGAGCTTTGTCTGCATGTACCATAATCTGAAATAATGTTAATTTACTTTACCAAAGTAACAAAAAGATTTTAAAGACAAATATAAATCACTTAAAGGCAAAGAAATTCATAATCTGTTATCGAAAGTTGCATTCTAAGAAAACTTTGTTCTCTAAACAGAGAGAAGACCAAATTCCAATCTGGTTCCAGCTTACTGTTAATAACAGCATTTGTTTATCTGTTTAACCTTAGAAAGTCTTTTTCATAAATCTTGAAGAACTAGCAGTATTCTTCAAAAGGCATGAGAGTAAAACCATAGAAAGCATGTTTAAAATCTGATTCTATTGCAGTTGACAGAGAAACCTGGTCATTGTTCTGATATGTAACACTTTAATATGATAACTAGAATTATAATTGACCATATTTTATCAGGGCATATCAGACCCATATGAATTTTACATAATGTTAGGATATCTATATTAGTAACATCAACAATACAGTATATCCTGAAAAGATTTATCACTCCTTTAACAGTACTTCTCATGTAATTTAACATGTCCAATGAACCAAGGTAGCTTAATAGCTCTTTGGGATGTCTCAGAGGCCCTCTGAAGCATACCAAAGTTAGCTAGAGATCAAGTTATTTGGGAAGTTTTGTCAATAAATGTCAAAAGGGTTTGTAACAGTCAGGTAGGATCATTTAAGTTACTGTGAAATAATAGTTATACACTTAGCCAAAGTTAGAAGATTTCAAGGGTAAATATAGAACAGATCAATTAAGAGATAAAGAAACTTAAATCTATTATTAAAAGCAGTTCAGCATCTGAAGAAAGTATGTCCTCTTAACAGAGAGAAAGGCCAAATTCAAGTTTTTGCACCAACTTACTTTAAACTCTTTTAGGTAAACTTAATTAAATTTATTTTAAACTTAGTCAGTCCTAACCACACACAGAACTGTTTTTTTCAGGGTCCACTTTCCAAAGACTTTTTAATCACTTTCTGTAACAGCCACCTGTAAGTCTGACCTACTTTCTTTTCTCTTTATAAAATGTAATTTAATATTTTATATCTTCTTTGCTAAAAACGTACATTCTACTTCCTTATGATATTAGCAAACAAACATTAATACTAGATATTTAATGTTGAATATTTCCCAGTTTACATGAATCTGAAATTTATTTAGGTTAATTTTTCTTGTATTTAGAATTGTTTGATTTGCAATGCTTACTTTTTTAGGCCAATTAAATTAGAATTCATTTACAATTTCAACAATATTATCAGAAAAAAACAAAAGACATGCACTGAGACATACATAAATCCAGACAGACAGACAGAGATCTTATAGTTTTCTTTTTGAGGTTTAAAGTATCTCTTTGACTCCTTTTTTTTTCTTTGCTTCAAGTTCTAATTTGCCCAAGGCTAAGGTCTCAGGCAAAGTTGGCTGTGTATTTCAAGGACATGGAAAGGGTAAACTTCAAGCTTTTTCCTAGGCCTTTTAACAAGCTAGTTGTTTTTAACTGCATATGTAAAAAAGAATTGATTTTGCAGTTTCCAAAAATAAAAATTTTTCTCATTCCATTCAATCATCAGTCACACACTCACAGTCATTCAGAGGCTATCACAGTGCCTCCCTTCGCCCAAGTCCCCAGGTTTCCTTAACTGTTGATCCCTTCCTGGGAGCTCCAAGAAGGTGATCGGTCTCCTCTTCTATCCGTTGGGGTAGGACCTGACTGGGGAAACCAGTCATCGAGAAACCAAGCACCACACTCGGAGAGTTGGAGAACTCAGGCTTCTTATACCAACAGGCCCAGAGGAGTTAACACTCTAAGCTCTGAGCCCTGAACAAAGAGGTTACAGAGCTTTTATAAACTTACTATAGTGGGCAACACTGGCTGCTAATACGCTGGTTTAAACTAAGGGATTTCATGTGTATGGGAACAGTAGTCAAGATGGGGAGGGGGATGCCTGACCTTTACATGGACAGGCATGATTAAGCAGGTTTGCAGGGGCTGGGCAGTTGCAAAGAGCAGGACAAGGGTGAGTGAGATAAGCTCCAGTTCCTAGGATCGTAAGTCCCCACTTTCTGAGGCTTCGTGACCTACGTGATCCACTTTGCAAGGAGCAAGCTGAGTTACAGAGGCAAAAGGAACAGGAGGTTATGTAAAATCTTAACTTTTCCTCTTCAAGCTGAATAGTGAAGACCCAGTAGGCTGTCATTGGTGAGGGTGGATGAAAAGCTTTCTATGTATTGGAGCTTAAGAGGTCAGCAGGAAGCAGTGTGATGTAAAAGGAGTACCGAACTTGTAGTGAGAGCCCTAGGTTTGGGAGCATCCTCACTCTGCCAGCTTACTGGCCAGACGACGTGGTAAAGATCTTTAGCCCGATACCATTTGGGTCTGACTGCTGTGTCCCTGGCACCATGTTTGACACTGCTAATGCAGTTGTGGGTGTGGCAGGACTTGCAGCTAAAGGTGACAACCCTGGTTTAGTTTTTACGGGGTTCTTGTGTGAGTCACTTCTTTTGTTAACTCTGTGTTCATATTACAAGTATTTTCAGTAACAACATTATTTACAGTAACAGGTATATTTTAAAGTTCACATGGAGATATCATTAATATATCCATCCAGGATAGCAGATTGAAAAAATTACACAGCAATGTAGATGGAGAATGCACTTTATCTTGTGGGAAAAGTTTCTTTATGCATTTATTCCCATACAATAGTAAAATGTAAAAGCACTACTGCCATTGATATAAGGGATATAAGTTGCTTATTAAAGATAATTTTCATGAAAACACATGCAGTCCAGTGTTCATAGCAGCATTGTTTACACAAACACATATACATACACACATACATACACATATATACAATGGAGTACTATTCACCCAGAAAAAAAGAATGAAATTTTGTCATTTGCAGCAACATGGATGGACTTGGAGGGCCTTATGATAAGTGAAATAAGTCAGAGAAGAACAAATACTGTATGATATTACATATAGTGTAATCTAAAAGATACAACAAAGTCGTGAGTCTAACAAAAGAGAAGCAGACTTATAGAGAACAAACTAGTGGTTAACAATGGGGAGAGGGAAGAGGGGAAAGGCAAGATAGAGGTAGGGGATTAAGAGGTCCAAACTATTAGGTATAAAAGCTACTAGAATTTATAAGTACCACACAGGGAATACAGCCAATATTTTATAATAAGTATAAAAGAAGTAACACCTTTAAAAATTGTGAATTGCTATATGATACACCTGTAACTTATATAATGTTGTACATCAGCTCTACTTTGATAAAAATAATAAAATAAATTTTCAAAGTAAATTTTATGAAACTCCACCTGATCCTCTAAAAAGCCATTTTTCTGTGTTCTTATTGAATACCTGGGAAGACAGCAGGCTCATAAAGAACAGCCTCGATTTACATAGCTTATTTCCATATCAACTCCTATAAGTGTCAAAAGCAGCAGAGTAGAGTGGTTGGAAGGGATGAACTGAGGACAGTCTTCAGATCACCCTTTCATGGAGATAAAGAGGCTCCAGAATGGCTTCTTTTCTTGTCTGGAGCCTGAAAGACAGCCCCTGGGATCCTCTTGAGAGATAGATACGAAAGGGAGATTGGGCCTGGGGAGACTTAGATTAGTATGCAAGTGGGTGATTCAGAGTAACTGAGAAGAACATTTTAAAATTACTAACTGTAAAGAGAGTTTACAAATTGGTAAAAAGACAATATCACATTAAAAACTCCTCATGACATACTAGTAAGTGGCAAAAAAAAAAAAAAAAAAAAGAGTAGACACTGTTTTGTACATATAATCTTATTAAATTTTGGAAGAGAAATATTTACAGGTGTGTAATGACATCCAATGGGATGATATTTTTCTGGGCCTACTTTTAGGCTTTTCTGAGTTTTCCAAGCTTTCTACAATAAGTGTGTATCTCTTTTACAGTCTTAAAAAAAATGGTGGTTATAAACAAAACCCTGAAGTATTATCTGTGCAGGAAGGGGACTATCTGCTGCTCACCATTTCATCCCCAGTGTCAGGGCTGTACATTAGAATCACCTTAGAAAATGGGTGAACTATACAGCTTTCTGAGTCTCATTGCTGGAGATACTAACTCAGTTGAACTGGTAGGAGACAAGGCTGCCAAGGAAAGTGGAAACAGATTCTAGACTAAGTCATACTAAAGAATATTATCAGAGCTGTCATTTCCCCTGTAAACTACAGGTTCATTGTAACATTGGGTAAAATCCATACTCCAGTTGAAGACTAACACTCTAACCTTCTGTCTATCTTAGCTCCAGTAGTTGCTCTCCCAGGGAAGGATAGATCTAGTTCAGTTTTCCCTGGAGATGCCTCATGGGCTTCTGGGACTTGGAAAAGGTAATTATCTCTCAAGTACCAGATGGCTGTGTAGATTAGCCCTGATGAGTAGAAACAGTGATGTAAACAAAGGATGTGATTAGCTGGTTGAATAACAACAGGTCATCTCAACACAGATGTACTGGAAACAAGGGTGGGGTTGGATACAAAAGTTTTTATTTTCTTGGGTTCATTAGCAATACGTTCATTATTTCAGTGGACATAAAGAGTGGCCTAACTTTATACCATAGCATTCTCATTTTTATTAAGGTAACACTTTCCTTAAAGCTTTGTGGTAAGAGATGACAATGTTATTTTCCATCCACTTGTAAAGAATAGTAATGTGTTCTTACTGGGAGATCTATCTATTTATTCATTTATTTAAGAATTCCAAACAAAGCATTTTTAGCTCCATTTATGACTGCTATGGAAAACTAATACTCATACTATCTACCTATACAAACACAGACCTATATTTTATTTAAAAAAAAAAAAAAAAAAAGGACAAGTGAAGCTACCCAAATATTTTAGGCCACCATTCCGTTTCTGCTTAGTTAAAAACAACAACAACAAATTGAAAGTTTTCAAGTTGCTGACTACTGAAAACCGTGCTATAGACTCCAGGGTCTCCAAGCTCTCAATTCCCTAAGGTATAAATGGAGAGAGAGGAAAAATCACAGACAATTTAAAGCGTGGTTAAACCAAAACTAGTCAAAATGTGGAACCAAAATTTTAATTGTCAACATATTTAGTTTAAAACGTGTTTAATATTCAGAAACATATTAACATTCTAAAGCGTAAATAATGTAGGTATTGATGGTGTGCAAGCACTAAACATCTACTTCCTCAACAAAGAAATGGTCAGAATATTAAAATAAAAAATATTTAAAATCAGAGTTTTAAAAAGATCAAAGTCTTTTAAAATATACTGCTTGGTTTTTGGGGTTTTGTTAGTTTGTTTTATTCCTGGGTTGGGAAGATCCACTGGAGAAGGGATAGACTACCCACTCCAGTATTCTTGGGCTTCCCTTGTGCCTGAGCTGGTAAAGAATCCCCGTGCAATGTGGGAGACCTGGGTTCGATCCCTGGTTTGGGAAGATCCCCTGGAGAAGGGAAAGGCTACCCACTCCAGTATTCTGGTCTAGAGAATTCGGACATGACTGAGTGACTTTCACTTTGTTCTATGAAGAAAGAGAGATGTCCCCAAGCTATGGTAGGAAATCCGATCTATTCATTAGTATGTATTTCCGATAAAGACACAAAGATGAAAATATTCATGCTGAATTGTGATGATTTTATTTTCTGACAGTTTATTATCCATGTATAGCTTTTGGGCATGGTTAATCTTCAGACTGATTTCTTTTCCACCCCTAGATAATGAATAGTTAAACCTCATATCACTCTGACCCATTTTCCTAACATTTAGGTGAGTAGTGAAGATTAGACAAGTAAAAGTAGTAGGTGTTACTAGCAAATACAGCTCTGTGAGGTGAGTTCATTGTCAGTTGATATTTTTTCATTATCTTACTTACTTGTAACCAATGACTCCTGATGTCATTGGTTCTGGCTTTCTCCTTTCCCTAACATCTGGATAATTTAACACCGGATAGGTGAAGCTGGTTGTAGCTGGCTTTCCATTAATCTATGCCACCATATTGCATTTTATCCACACTTACTAGGTGCATGCAAGAAATTAACAAAACTGTGGGATAAACAGATAGATGCTATGTGCTTTTAGAGAGTTACAATTTTATTTGAGGATGTTGGGGACAAAATAATGTAAACAAATTTTATTAATGATAAATAACTTTAAAATTATTTTATATTAAGTAAATTGTACATATTACAGAATATAAAGCAAAATGTGGTTTGGTTTTTAAAATGAAACAAGAGACTTGAAGGAAATTTCCTGCTTAGAGAGGATACTTTCTACTATACCCTGAGGGTCCAGAATGTAGGGTTAGAGTTGGGGTGGGTGGTATATATATTTTTTCTCATATTAAAGGTTCTTCTGTGAAAACATTGAGAAGCACTGCATGAGATAATCAAGAACAGTAGCATAACATTTATTTAAATCAATGTCCATTTAGTTATAGTTATGAAGGAATTCCATTCAGTTACTATACTTTTTCTGAAAAAGCCTACCTCTTAAATGAGCCAAGCATAATTCACTTACTATCCAGTTTATGAGGACTCAACATTTAGAAAACAGTTTAAAGAAATACAAATGGATAAATTCTCACAATTATCTGATAGAGAAGCAGTAGTTTCCTCATTTACCTACTTTAATGTCTTAATTACCACTTTGCATGTCAGAAGTCCCCATGACTTGTGCATACCTAGACACTTGCTGCCGAAGATTTCCTGCAGACTCTGATGGTGATAAAAATGATGGTGAAAGTATTAGTAGCTGAGTGGTATCCAGCTCTTTGCAACCCCATGGACTGTAGCCTATCAGGCTCCTCTGTCCATGGAATTCTCCAGGCAAGAATACTGGAGTGGGTTGTCATTCCATTCTCCAGGAGATCCTCCCGACCCAGGGATCGAACCTGGATCTCCCTTATTGCAGACAGATTCTTTACCGTCTGAGCCACCCGGGGAGCCCCTAAAGATGATGGTAGTCAGCACCTAATAGTGTTCACTGTGCACCAGGCACTGCTCTAAGTGTTTTTCATTTAAGCCTCACTAGCAACCCTATTGGAGAGGGCAATGGCACCCTGCTCCAGTACTGTTGCCTGGAAAATCCCATGGACAGAGGAGCTTGGTAGGCTACAGTCCATGGGGTCGCTAGGAGTTGGACACAATTGAGCGACTTCACTTTCATGCACTGGAGAAGGAAATGGCAACCCACTCCAGTATTCTTGCCTGGAGAATCCCAGGGACAGGGGAGCCTGGTGGGCTGCCGTCTATGGGGTCACACAGAGTCGGACACGACTGAAGTGACTAAGCAGCAGCAGCAGCGGCGACCCTATGAGATACAATTATCCTCATTTGCCCATTTTACATATGAGGAAACTGAGGCCTGGACGGTTCAAAAAATCTCTCAAGGGCATGTGGCTTAGAAATCGCAGAACCAAGGTTGGCCCTGGGTGATCTGGCTCCAGAATCTGGCTTGTAAACATTAACTTTTCCTGCTCTTTATTATAGAAATTATTAAATATGTACTGTTTACTGGGCTAGAATTCATGAAGTTATTGCAAGTAATGTTGGAGAACAGCTTGAGTCACGTGAAGAGCATTAACAAATGAGGAGCTGGTAGGACTGGGCAACCATGATGCAGTTGGTATTTCCAAAGAGAATCATTTGGCTAACAAAGGAAAGAAAATGAAGCCCTAAAATAGATTTTGAAAAATTGCTTTCATTATATTTGTTCTGTGAGCATCTTGTGTGAAGTAAAGAATGTCGTATGATACTATTGGGCCATTCTGGCTGCAAAACACTCCCCAAAACAGTCAATTTATTCAAAGAATGTGTTCTTTTTCCAGTTGTTTTCACATAAAGACAATCTGTACTAAAGTGTATGCTTAAAAGTTGTCTTCAGGACAGTAGGCAGTTATAGGAAGTTGATGGTGCCAAGTGCCAGTAAAGGTTTAAAGGAGTCTCATCGGTGCTCAGCTGTCCAGAAAAGAAGAGCCTGGTTGGCCATACCTCTGCTCCATCACCCCAGATTTCTTTATTTTTCTTTTATTACAAGGAAAGAGAGAGCCCTTCCAGCAGCTATTCAGGGGAGACATTGTTTCTTACCACTGCTCTGAACTTGGAAAGCATGCACATGCATGTTTAATTTCAACCTAGTTGATGGCTTCCTTCCTTAGTTCTGTGCCTTTTGAGGCAAAATCTCTGTTCTTTCTAAATACCAAATACTTAAGATCACTTCCTCATCACAGAAGTTGCCCCTCCCACAGCCTGGACTCAGTCAAAGATTGTCCTCTAATGAAGAGACCTCATTGCAGAGAGAGAAACATTTTGAGGCTTGTTTATGTAGAATATATAAAAGTTTTCAAGGAGTGATTTTGTTCCAAGAAAAGTTAAGATTTTAGCAGATTCAATCCAGAAGCACAAATTTCAGCTAAACAGAGGATTTAGTTTGTTAAAAGCTTAAGCAGTAAGCTTTTGCCTCTGAACCCCCAGTCTACCAAACCTAGTACTCCATCTGGTAGATCTCGCCCTGTCTAGGCAACCCCAGTTGGCTTTGATCTTCCATCATTTATCTGTCACATGTGTCAGCATCTAATAGTTTCTGCGTGTGCTTGACTGCTGGCTTTTTATTCCAGTTTTAATGGAAGCAGATTCCTTTCTTCCCGCAGTGGTAGATAATTAACCACACTGCATTGAGGGCAGGAAAGGTTAACTTTTCTTTTCAGGACTGATAGTCCTAAGCAGAATATAAAAGGTTAGATTTTGCTTTTATCTAGGAAAAGGCATAGATTGGAGTCTCCCCAGAGAGCTTATGAGAGTGGGCTCTTTAAAAGACCTGCTGGGGGTCAAGCTTTGGGGAGAAGAGCCTGAGATTTCCACATGGATTTACAACTGGGCACATCTGAGCATTAGCAGACCATGAGAAGGGAAACCTGGGAACCCCATGGTCATTAGATAATGGCGTGATCTTTATGATGTGGTCTTTATTTCTGCTACTTTGAAGTTTCATGATAATGCATTTCTTTCCATATTTTAATAGTCTTTTAATATGCCTTCTGCCTTTATTCACCTATGTGTGTGGGAGAAGCTACTTCAGCCAGCAAACCTCATTACTGTCTTGTCTGGAAGCATAGGGCCCAGCTGGAGGTATGCTGATACACCTGTCCTTTCAGTGAAGGTTTCTGGAGTCCAGGGAGGATTGTTGTTTTTTGTTGTTTAGTCACTCAGTCATGTCCAACTCTTTGCAACCCCATGGACTGTAGCCTACCAGGCTCCTCTCTCCATGGGATTTCCTAGGCAAGAATTCTGGAGTGGGTCGCCACTTCCTTCTCCAGGGGGTCTTCCTGAGCCGGGGATTCTGTGTCTCCTGCATTCACAGGCAGATTCTTTTACCACTGAGCCACCAGAGAGCCCCCCCTGCCCCCCGCCCAGGGAGGATACCTCTTATGAAATGAAATCTAAACCAAATAGGCCTGATAAGAAGGTGTTTCTGTAGGAGGTGCACCTGTCTGAGCTGTGGCCTCTCTGGCCCCAGTGTACTGACTGTAGTGTTCAGTCCAGACATCTATGCACAGCAATAGCAGGTGTTAATCCATAGCTAGAGGTAGAGGAGACTTTATAATAATAACAAAAGTATTAGTTGGCAGTGTTTGAACCCTCACATTGGAATTATATAAACAAAAACAAATGTTTATGTGTTCACAGATGTTAAACCAATGCATCTTCCCCCTCCTTCCCTTAGAGTCTGTCTCATTACAGCTCATCATTTGTAAGGCACATTGAGCTTATGGCCTTGGTGCAGGAGACTGGCAGGATGCTGAGCTTGAGAGCAGGCAGTGAGGAGTGAGAAGTCCCACCAAATTCCTCTACCTGATTCTTAGCTAAATGAAAACCCAGTTCACAGGGTTCGCCCAGTGTGGAGACTGGAGTCAGGAAACAAAAAAGATGATATAGGAGAAATAAAAGGCCTGCTGCTGTCCTGGCCAAGGTAAGAATGAAGCATTCAGGGAAGTGCCCGGGATTCTATCCCAGTGCTCCTGTTGGGACTGGGGAGCAGAAAGGAGCACAGTGCAGATGCCTCCCAAACCACTATGGAGCAGTTCAGTCCCTGAACACCAAGGATGCTCAGGTGAGAACCAGAAGCATCGCAGCAGATGTACGGTGGACTTGCAGCCCAGGGCCATGTGGTGCTGGGGCTGCAGCCAGCTGCAGCAAAGCTAAATAAACAATGGGGAAATGGCCAGATCTGGCTGGGAGCATTGCTGGAGGTAAAAGAAGGGGACAGCCTCATACTTTACTATCAGAGGCCAGAGGGGCACATGTGACCGGGAAACAAGCTCATTACTACGGACCAGTGGGTGCCAGGCAGTGCACACGTCAGGACTAGTACAAGGCTTGTGACACTGGGAGGGCCAGTTCTATTACAAGAGAAGGGGAAGCTATCAGAGAAGCTGAATGTTTTCTAAAAGAACTTTTCAGATTTTTGTATTGGACTAAGTTTTAAGCTTGACTGGGCATTCAGTTACAATAGAAGATATTACATCAGACATGATCAAAACTAATTTTTTACTAAGTGGTTAAAAGAGAGAATCATAAAAAAAATCATAAAAAAATACAGATATCTTTTAATGGTGACCTAAGACCTTTTCTTAGAGTCCTGCTGCTTATTTCTGGCATAAACCACCCCCGGAATGCTTTGTCTACAGTTTGTAGTTATATTTTCTTTATTGTGTCAATTACTCTTTGACTTTTGCAGTGAAATGTGAGCATAGAATCTTTGAGTTTTTACAGGTAAAATATTTTACAGTTGCCTTGACACCTAATTGAAAGCATCGTTAGAGGAAACTTGTATCAATTAAGTCTATTCAAAGCACTTGATTTAGTTTGCATACAGACAGCTTTCTCTTCAGTCCCTTTTTTCTCCTCTCACAGTGTGTTATGCAACTATGTTACTAGTCACTATGTTACTAGTTACTAGGTAACTAACATAACACATAAACTGGACATAAGCATATTTGGAGACACAACCTATTCTTGAAAGCAAACAATGTGGAGACACCCCAGAAACCTGTTACCTGTAAGTTCTTAGTGTTGCAGGGGAATCAGTCAGTGTGACATGGAGTGGAATGGAGAGTACTGGTTCATTTGCAGGTCAGTTAACTAAGGGTTGTTTAAGAGTGTAAATAGCATAACATTTTGTCTCTATAACATTTTCAAAGTTGTATTCTCCCCTGCACTTCCAAGTTGCGGGCAGTGTAGGTTACACTTTGAAAGTCCACTGCATACATTCTGTGATAAATTAACCAAACCATAAATGTATGTAGCTAGTTTATAAAAGGATAATCATGTAACACTCATTTTTTTCCTGCTGATTCTTTTCCATGATGTTCTTGACTCCATGATAGTAAAAACCAATATTGAGAAGGAAATGGCCGGTATTCTTCCCTGGGAAATCTAATGGACAGAGGAGACTGGCAGGCTACAATCCATGGGATGGCAAAAGAGTTGGACACAACTTAGTGACTAAATAACAACAACAAATAAGGTTTTTCTTTATTGCCTATAAAATTTATTCTATTAGGTTGACACAAATGTACTTGGGGATTCATACTGTGAATTTTAAATCATTATAACTAGGCTCAAACACATCTTTATCTGTCAAAATAGGAACCATTACAGTCAACACATTTTTGCCAATGAGAAATAAATTTGTTTATTCCTGTAGTGTAAAAATCTGTACCTCAGGATTCTGTGAACTCTTGGAAAGCATTTTCTGCCTCCTGCTGGTTGTGAAAGCATTTTCCCTGCAAAAAGTTTTCAAGGTACTTGAAAAAGCAATAGTTGTTTGGCGAGAGGTCAGGTGAACATGGTGAATGAGACAAAACTTTTTAGCCCAATTGATTCAACTTTTGAAGTGTTAGTTGTGTGACGTGTGGTCAGGCAATGTCTTGGAGAAGAATTGGGCCCTTTCTGTTGATCATTGCCAGCTGTAGGCATTGCATTTCTTGGTGTGTCTCATTGATTTGCTGAACATACTTCTCAGATGTAATGGTTTCGCCAGAATTCAGAAAGCTGTAGTGGATCATACGGATAGCAAACCACCAAACAACAACCTTGACCCTTTTTGGGTGGGAGTTTGGCTTTGGGAAGTGCTTTGACCTTCTTCTTGGTCTAACCACTAAGCTGGTCATCACTGTTTGTCATATAAAAAACACTTTTTGTCATATGTCACCATCTGATTGAGAAATGGTTCATTGTTGTTTCATAGAATAAGAGAAGAAGACCCTTCAAAATGACAGTTTTTTGGAATTTTGGTCGGCTCATGAGGCACACACTTATCGAGCTTTTTCACCTTTCTGATTTGCTTCAAATGCCAAATGACCATAGAATGGCTGATGTTGAGTTCTTCAGCAACTTCTCCTATAGTTATAAGAGGATCAGCTTCAATAATGCTCTCAGTTGGTCATTGCCAACTTCTGATAGCTGGCCACTGTGCTCCTCATCTTCAAATCTCTTGTCTCCATTGCAAAACTCAAACCATCACTGCCTGTATGTTCATTAGCAGTTTCTGAGTTAAATGTGTTGTTGATGTTAGGAGTTGTCTCCACTGCTTTACCACCCATTTTGAACTCAAATAAGAAAATTGCTCAAATTAGCTTTTTGTCTAACATTTCCATAGTCTAAAATAAATATGAAATGCACAGCAAGTAACAAGTAATTAGAAAAAAAAAGGCAAGAAATGTGCATTAAAATGATGTATAACATAACCATGTTTATTTAAGAATGTATTGCAATATCAAATGGCAAACTTCAACAATGCCAAACCTCAGTTACTTTTGTACCAACCTAATAGTTTCTGCTTAGCCACCTCATCTAAGGTTTCCTCAAATATGATCTTCATAGTTGTATTTGGAAGGAAGTTTACTTCCTGCCGGAAATTCTCCAGAATTACAGCTTCCTGATCTAACACTTAATTCAAGTTTGACTTGGCTTTGTTGCCCTGACTCTGTGTCTTTCTCTGCTCTATATCCTCTCTCAATGCGACGGCCTCATTAACTCTGACTACAGACTGAATAGGAGAGGATATTCTCAGCTGCTTTTGGTTGGAAAAGTAACTTCCTGTTTGAGGGTCCAAGCTATTGTCCAAACTCAGTCTCTGTTCACTGGTGCCAAATAGAAACGTAGAGACAGAGTTGGATGAAGTAGAAATGAGTAGCTTTATTGCTTCATCAGGCAAAGTGGGGTACAGTGGGCTAATGCCCTCAAGACTGTGTGACCCACCCTGAAGGTGTAGTGAGGAATTTTATAGGTTCAAGGAGCAGGGCATGATCAGCTCATGGATAGTTCTTGGATTGGCTGGCATCAAGGTGAAGTTTCAAGCATGAACAACTTTCTTGTTTGAACCAGTCTAGGGTCTGTGTTCTTGTGGTCAGCAGTTTTCATCTGGAGGGGATCTGCTTCCTATAAGCACAACTTAGGAATGTGTGTCAAGTGCTTATCTATATCTTTCTAGGAACTGGGAGTTCAGTGATTCTGCTATGTGGCAGAATTATAGTCTAAATAATTACCAGTTCCCTAGGCCAACAGTTATTCTTTGTTTCCACATCTTCACGTTTACCAATCCTCAACTCTTGAGTCAGCCCTTTACTTCAAAAGACAAGGACACAGGGCCTTGTACACAGTTTCAAAGCTAGAAACATTTCTTCCCGTGCATTGAATGGACATGTGGGTACTTTCTGCTTAACTCTTACATTTCACTCTGCCCTTCACCCTGCCTGCATTTCTCCCTGTCTCCAAAGGGGCGCCTGATTAACTGTTTCATGGCCAGTGCCAGGCAGGTTTCTCTTGTCCCTGCTCAGGCACTATTTCCTGTGCAGTGGTCTAAGGCCCCCTGAGCCTGGAGTAGAGCAGGTTAAAGGGAGAGTTGGCGAGCTCTTCCTTGGCATCGTGCCTGAGTGTGTGCACCACTTCTTGTTTGTAGAGCTAGAGATCCTACAGGTGAATTCCCAGCTGTGAATCAGGGGCCAGAATTTCAGCAAGTGCTCAGCAATTTCTCCAGCTATAGGAAAATTCTCACCCAAGAGTGAGCAGGTGCCTCGCTGCCTCTGGCCAATGAACTGAGGGCCTTCCCAGTCTGTCAGAGGATGCAGTCTCCAGAGTGGGGTTGACATCCTTCTCCGGTTGGAGAGTCTACAGTAATATCCATTTTTTGGGTTTCATTTGTTACTCTTTTCTCTAGAGCCAATACTGTCCAATCTATTAGGAACTGTTTAGGTTGCTTCACACTGTTGGTAACTATTTCTGATCCATTTGTGGCACATTTTTGAAATGTACTTTCAAAACATTGGAAGTGGGTGTTAGTTAGCTCTCCTCAAACTGATTGAGTTGATATTATTGTCCTGTTTCTGCTATTAACACAGCTCATAATTTATTTCTTACTGTCCTAGCTCTGATCCATGCCTGCAAAGCCATGTTGTGTAAAATAAGTTTTAAAAGCATCAACTGCAATGCTGGGGTCAATTTTTCATACTCTGAAAAGGTTTAGGAATCAAAACCCAGTTGAAAACTTAGTCTGTCCTGTTTGTGAGTAGAAATAGAAATGTCAGTCAAGATATTGTGACAAATCTCTGGGAAATGTGTCATCCATTGATTGGTGCAGTTATCCCTGGAAACAGCATGTAAAGAAATAAGTCTTCTCAATCCAAATTTCCTTTGATAAAACCTTGGCAACAAGGTTGGCAACAGCTTTTGTAATCCTAGGTTTCAAGTCTTTAAGAATAATTTTGCTGGATGATGCGTGCTTTGAGGATATAATATTTTAAATATCATCATCCTGCTTCCAGGCATCTGAGATTTTAATGTGCAAATTGGTATATCATTTTTCCTTTCTCTCTCTGTGTGTGTATGTGTATCATGTCATATCAAGTCAATCAGTCATATCAGAGAAACAGACCTTGGACAAGTCGGTTAGCCCTTCTGGGCTGTATCCTCACAGTGCAGGGTGAAGGAATTGCACTATGTTTTTATTTTAGACATTCTATTTTTATAACATGTTTTTACTTTAATGGGAAAGTACCTTGTGATCACATGCTTATGTATGTCCTCCATGTACAGATAACATATATTAAGGTTTTATCTCTGAGAGCCTGGACTGATATGATTCACATATATACAAGGACTGTTCTCTTAGCTTTTGTCTCACATTTTAATATATGTGAACTGAGAGGAAGGGGTTAAAAAAAAGACTAAAATATTTTTTGACTAAATATTAGATCCACCCCAAACCAGTCTTCACCAGTCAACCTGTGTTCGAAGCCATATAATAGAATAGTGCTACATGGGGCTACTGTAGGGATGAGAGATTGGTGGGGCGGGGGGGGGGTGGCACGGGGGGAGGAATTCTGGGCCTGGGTCTCCCAAAGCAGGACTAACTTATTCACAGGCAGGAGTAGTCTTGAGTGTGGTCTCATAGGAAAACATGGGTTTCCCAGCAATTTCCTATCTACATTCAGGGGAGGGCTCTATAACGTTAAATTTTGCATCTATCAGGGTGCTGACCTCTGGAAAATGAAAAAGATAGGAACAAATAATCAATGGACTTTAGAAAAAGTCTGGTGTCTCTTGTGCCATTTCTTCCTCAGAGCTGTTAAAGTCTGTCTTTTGGACTTAATTCTCTCTTAATTGTCTAACGTGCTAAGATGAGCACCATGGCTAGTCCTCTCCTCCTTTCTCGATTCTCACACCCCATTAAGATTGAAGCTAATTTGTCACATTGACACTGAGGAATGTTATTATTCAAAGCTGAATTTAAAAGGGAATTTATACAGAACAAAACCAATAAGCCAAGCAGCCTTGACATTTAATTTTCTTGGAAACCTTCCTCATCAAACCAGGAAAGTCTGCACACTACACGTTTGCAAAATGAAAAGTGGTGTTGGAGGAGGATAATCTCCCCATGGAAATGATGAGTGAATAATTGGAAAGATATTGGATGGTATAAATGGCCCTATCTCCTTCCCTCCTCCTCCCTGTCCCTGCCCTGAGTTGACATTTGTGAACTCCAGCTTCTGGAGCTATTTGTATTATTCCTTTTTTCATGGACATGGAGAGTTTGGGAAAGTAACAAGGACGAGGAACTTTATATTTGTTTTTGGCTATCAGTTCTAGGTTTGCACTAAATATCAAGATTTCTTCTTGGTCCTCAAGTTCAGAGGATCAATGAAGAGTGTCCATCTATCAAGAGTTGCCTCAAAATTCTAATATGGATTATTTAAGATTCATTCAGGACACTGAACTAGGTGGTCTAAACATATAAGAGGAACCATGTTTCAGGATCCACTTACTGCCTTTTTTAATCCAGGTAGGTAATACTGATTGCATTAACAAAAAACCCCAAATCTCAGTGTTTTGACATAAAAATTTATCACTCACATCCTGATCCAGTGTAGATGGCAGGAGTTGGGGTGAAGAAGGACCCTTAGCTCCATTTGTGTGCTAAGTCGCTTCAGTCGTACCCAACTCTTTGCAACCATATGGATTGTAGCCCACCAGGCTCCTCTGTCTATGAGATTCCCCAGGCAAGAATGCTAAAGTAGGGTGCCATTTCCTCCTCCAGGGGATCTTCCCGACCCAGGGATTGAACCTGCATTGCTCATGTCTCCTGTGTTGGCAAGTGGGTTCTTTACCGCTAGCACCACCTTGGAAGCCCCTGTTCCATTTAGGGACCTAGAATTTCTCTATAATGCAAGTCTACCTTCTTCTCAGATTCAGCATCCGTTTCCTGCATTCTCTGCATCTACCTGGCAACTAAGTGAGAAAGAGAGTAGAGGATCATGCAGTTTAGACAAAAGTGGGTCTGTATCCAGGCCATGGACTAGAACTTCTTGGCTACATGGTCCTACCTAACTGCAGGCAAGCTTTGAAAATGCAGTTGAGCCTGTGACCTGCAGGAGGAAGAAGCAAGTTTGGTGAACCCATAGCACTGACTCCACCTTGGTTTCCTTTCCTTTTGTACCCCTACCTGTGCACACTATCCTAGTCCTAGGGTGTTATGTGTAATTGTGTAATGACACCAGGGCACCTAAATAGACAGATCTAGTGGTTAGGAATATATCCATTTGACCCCATTTTATTCCATTTACTTTTCTCTGGAAGGAGAAGACTGTTATACATAGAGGCTTTTTCTCCTGTCAGGAGTAAGCATGTATAAATAGAGACCCTGCTTGAATCACCATATTTTTTAAGTGGAGTGGCTGCTGACTTTTGATATGCATACATGGAAAGTAAGAGGAGATATCATCCATCTATCTTTATATTAGGAAAATCTTTAAAAGATTGTTCCTTTCTACCAAAGTGTTCCTCTGAGGGAAGGAAGAAAACATAGAACTTCAAGATGGCCAAACGATTAAAAGAAAAACAAAGCCAGAGAGATTTCATATTAAATGATAATGGAATGGTGTAACACCAAGATATCTAGCAGCAGAAGATTACATGATTACAAGTTTAAGACATAGTGTTCTAGGGAGATTAATTTACACCCTTTAAACTTATTCCAAAATTCAAGGTCTAAGAGATTCTCAACTCAAGTTGGTTCTTGATTAAGAAGCAGTTCAGACATCTGAAGGACTTACTAGATGGGACCCAAAGCACTAGAGAAACATTTGACAAGGAACAGATAGAAATCAGGAACTGGCCTGTATACTCTGACTTTTAGTGAATCCTTCAGCAGGGCATGGTGAAGGGGTTTTATTTGAGCATCCTGGATTTCACAGGGGAAATTGCTATGCATTGACATTTAAGACCCATCAAATATGGTTCTATGTGCCTTTGCTTAGAAGCCGTTCCCCAAGAGGAATATATGAAAGTACTGTTCCCTTATTGATTATATACAACATCTTCCAGCAAAAGGCCAGCACTGCAAAAAAATCCCATCTCCATGGTAACAGAGATCTCAACTTTTAACTTGATATCACATGGTAAAAACTTGTTTTTTTTTTCTCTAGCCTTAAAGATTGCAGTTTTGTGAATGTGGGGAGTTATCTGTGGAAAAAGGATTTTGCTAGAGCATCTGGCCCAATGGGCTAATGTCCAGGGTGAAGGCCTTTTGAACTTTTAATATGTCGACCCTGATTTTATTTACATCAGGTCGAGAAGTGTTACTTTAACCATGTTAGATATCATTTTCCTACCCAGGAACAATGAACTTTTTAAAAAATGTTCAGGAGATATCTCAACAGTGGAAGAATAAGAAATTTAACTTGTTAAACTTCCCTGAATATTACCAGAACCCCAAAAATGGGGGAGGGAGGAACTAGTTAAATTGACCTCATTGGATGTAACTGCCTTCTTTTCTTGCTAAGTTCTTCTTCTTAAACCTCTGATGACAGTGGAGCCGGTCCTATAAGGGAGGGACACCTGATCACCCTGGTCTAGAAAACTGAGCTTCCCTAGAAGCTGTACAATAGAGAAATCTCCTGCCATCTCTGTTTTAAGGGCTTCCCTGATAACTCAGTAGATAAAGAGTCTGTGTGCAATGCAGGAGACCTCAGTTCAATTCCTGGGTCAGGAAGATCTGCTGAAGAAAGGATAGGCTCAGTTCAGTTCAGTTCAGTCGCTCAGTCGTATCCAACTCTTTGCAACCCCATGGACTGCAGCACACCAGGCTTCCCTGTCCATCACCAGCTTCCAGAGCCTACTCAAACTCATGTCCATCCAGTTGGTGATGCCATCCAACCATCTCATCCTTTGTTGTCTCCTTCTCCTTTTGCCTTCAATCTATCCCAGCATCAGGGTCTTTTCCAGTGAGTCAGGTTTTCACATCAGGTAGCCAAAGGATTGGAGTTTCAGCTTCACCTTCAGTCCTTCCAATGAATATTCAAGACTGATTTCCTTTAGGATGGACTGGTTGGATCTGCTTGCAGTCCAAGGGACTCTCAAGAGTCCTTTCCAACACCACAGTTCAAAAGCATGAATTCTTTGGCACTCAACTTTCTTTATAGTCCAACTCTCACATCCATACATGACTACTGGGAAAACCATAGCTTTGACTAGACAGACCTTTGTTGGCAAAGTAATGTCTCTGCTTTTTAATATGCTGTCTAGGTGGTCATAGCTTTTCTTCCAAGGAGCAAGCATCTTTTAATTTCATGGCTTTAGTCACCATCTGCAGTGATTTTGGAGCCCCAAAATATAAAAAGTCTGTCACTGTTTCCACTGTTTCCCCATCTATCTGCCATGAAGTGATGGGACCAAATGCCATGATCTTAGTTTTCTGAATGTTGAGTTTTAAGCCAACGTTCTCACTCTCCTCTTTCACTTCCATCAAGAGGCTCTTTGGTGGTTCTTCGCTTTATGCCATAAGGGTAGTGTCATTTGCATATCTGAGGTTATTTATATTTCTCCTGGCAATCTTGATTCCATCTTGTGCTTCATCCAGCCCAGCATTTCACATGATGTACTCTGTATATAAGTTAAATAAACAAGGTGACAGTATACAGCCCTGACGTACTCCTTTCCCAATTTGGAACCAGTCTGTTGTTCCATATCCAGTTCCTAACTGCTGCTTCTTGACCTACATACAGACTGCTTAGGAGGTAGGTAAGGTGGTCTGGTATTCCCATCTCTTTCAGAATTTTCCAGTTTGTTGTGATCCGCACAGTCAGAGGCTTTGGCATAGTCAATAAAGCAGAAGTAGATGTTTTTCTGGAACTTTCTTGCATTTTTGATGATCCAGCAGATGTTGGCAATTTGATCTCTGGTTCCTCTGCCTTTTCTAAATCCAGCTTGAACATCTGGAAGTTCACAGTTCACATATTATTGAAGGCTGGCTTGGAGAATTTTGAACATTACTTTGCTAGCATGTGAGATGAGTGCAATTGTGTGCTAGTTTGAACATTCTTTGGCATTGCCGTTCTTTGGGATTAGAATGAAAACTCTCCTTTTCCAGTCTTGTGGCCACTGCTGAGTTCTCCAGATTTGCTGGCATATTGAGTGTAGCACTTTCACAGCATCATCTTTTAAGATTTGAAATAGCTCAACTGGAATTCCATCACCTCCACTAGCTTTGTTTGGACGGGTGCTTTCTTAGGCCCACTTGACTTCACATTCCAGGATGTCTGGCTCTAGGTGAGTGATCACACCATCTTTTTTGTATAGTTCTTCTGTGTATTCTTGCCACCTCTTCTTAATATCTTTTGCTTCTGTTAGGTCCATACCATTTCTGTCCTTATTGTGCCCATCTTTGCATAAAATATTCCCTTGATATCTCTAATTTTTGTGAAGAGATCTCTAGTCTTTCTCATTCTATTGTTTTCCTCTATTTCTTTGCATTGATCACTGAGGAAGGCTTTCTTATCACTCCTTGCTATTCTTTAGAACTCTGCATTCAGATGCTTATATCTTTCCTTTTCTCCTTTGCCTTTAGCTTCTCTTCTTTTCTCAGCTATTTGTAAGGCCACCTCAGACAACCATTTTGCCTTTTTGTATTTCTTTTCTAGGGGATGGTCTTGATCACTGCCAAGATGATCTCTGTTCATTTCCAAGGCAAACCATTCAATATCACAGTAATCCAAGCCTATGCCCCGACCAGTAATGCTGAAGAAGCTGAAGTTGAACAGGTCTATGAAGGCCTATAAGACCTTCTAGAACTAACACCAAAAAAAGATGTTCTTTTTATTATAGGGGACTGGAATGTAAAAGTAGGAAGTCAAGAGATACCTGGAGTAACAGGCAAATTTGGGACTTGGAGTACAAAACGAAGCAGGTCAAATGTTAACAGAGTTTAGCCAAGAGAGTGCAAAACCCTTTTCCAGAAACACAAGAGAAGACTCTACACATGGAAATCACCCGATGGTCAATCCCGAAACCAGATTGGTTATATTCTTTGCAGCCAAAGATGAAGCAGCTCTATACAAAGCAAAAACAAGACCAGGAGCTGACTGTGGCTCAGATCATGAACTCTTTACTGCAAAATTCAGACTTAAATTGAAGAAAGTATGGAAAACCAGTAGACCATTCAGGTATGACCTAAATCAAATCCCTTACAATTATACAGTGGAAGTGACTAATAGATTCAAGAGTTTAGATCTGATAGAGTGCCTGAAGAGCTGTGGACAGAGGTTCGTGATGTTGTACAGGAGGGATAGGGTACCCAACTCCAGTATTCTTGGGCCTCCCTTGTGGCTCAACTGGTAAAGAATATGCCTGCGATGTGGGAGACCTGGTTCAATCCCTGGGTTGGGAAGATGCCCCAGAGAAGGGAAAGGCTACCCACTCCAGTGTTCTGGCCTGGAGAATCCCATGGACTGTACAGTCCATAGGGTCACAAAGAGTCGGGCAGGACTGAGTGACTTTCACTTTCTGTTTTAAGACCTTAATGTGACAGTGAGTCTGGTCAGACAGATCTCTTCAATAAAGAGGCAGGGAGGAGACGGCACAGAGGTACCTGACGTTCCTCGATCACAAGCTCTGTCCCGGACTCTGTGCTGGCTGCTCCCGGCTCTCAGATCAGAGTGTGTGTGGTCCTCCCTGCTCTTGTGAGCAAAGATGAACCTGGGCTCCTGCTGGTTGTCACTGGAGGCAATAACTTCTATATGAGGATCTAAACTAAGGGTTCAGCACAACATTCATTAGCCATTGATGTCAACGTATGATTCCATCAGAGTTGTTGATGGAGCTGGTATGTCAGTTAAATGGTGATTCACTGCAAGGAACAAAAATATCCTAAATATGCCAATCTGGCTCATTTTCACTCTTAATGAATGAAAAACATTAAATCCTTTTTCATTTAGAATTAATTGGAGGAAGCAACAGAATATATTAGTGAGTAGTACCATTGTGAGTAGAATTTGAGAATTGGGATGGGAGTGCAATAAGCAGAGTTTTTATTGTTGTTGTTGTTTTGTTTTGTTTTTTTAAGAAAAATATGGGGCATGAAGAGGCAGAACCAGAGAAGGGAGGCATAGTCCCCAACAGAGCCTTAATAACTAGGTTTTAAATGTGCTAATTTTCTCTTCAACTGTTCACTTTTGTTTAGTGAGCAAACTTTCACCTCTGTTATTATGAAATAGGCCTCTGCTCCTTTGGAGTTGCGAGAGATGTTTTTAAAAGTCATCATGTCTTTCTGGGTAGGCTGATTTGTGCTGTGGTGGCAAACAATCACGGCAGTTTGTTTCTCATTCACATTGTGACGAGGCAACAAGGATGGGCTGCAGCTCTGCTTACTATCCTTTTTACTCTGAGTTCTAGGCTGATGATGTAGCCTCTATCGGTAACATTACCAATTTTGTGGTCAAGAGGAAAGAGGATTCCTTCCCTTTAATCAAACACTGGCTGTTAAAGCTTTGGTCCAGAATCAGCACACATCAAGCCTGCTCATATCTCACTAGCCAAACAGATCACATTACCAAGCTTGGGCCGGGAAGGGAGTCCTTCTTCTCTAAACTTAATCTTATGCACCTTGAACTTAGGGGGAGATACCCTTAGTCTCTTATTCCTAGGTTATTTTGTCCACATGGGGGCTACCTGAAGCCATTCAGGGGCTTTTTAAAGGTTATGAAGGCCAATCTTTAATTTGGTCCTTGCCCTGAAACTGAGATTTAATTAGCCTTCATTGCTTAAGGGTCTTGTGAGTTTTTTCTGTTGTTGTTGTTCAGTCATTCAGTCTTATCCGACTCTGCAACCCTATGGACTGTGGCACGCCAGGCTTCCCTGCATATTCATATTAATCCTTCACCGTTTCTCGTAGCCTGCTCAAACTCATGCTCATCAAGTCGGTGTTGCCATGCAACCATCTCCTCTGTCATCCACTTCTCTTCCTGCCTTTGATCTTTCCCAGCATCAGGGTCTTTTCTAATGAGTCAGCTCTTTGCATCAGGTAGTTAAAGTACTGGAGCTTCAGTTTCAACATCAGTCCTTCCAGTGAATATTCAGGACTGATTTCCTTTAGGATTGACTGGTTTGATCTTGCAGTCCAAGGGACTCTCAAGAGTCTTCTCCAGTACCACAGTTCAAAAGCATCAGTTCTTCAGAGCTCAACCTTCTTTATGGTCCAACTCTAACATCCATCCATGACTAATGGAAAAGCCAGAGCTTTGACTATACGGACCTTATTGGCAAAGAACTATCTCTGCTTTTTAATACACTGTCTCGGTTTGTCATAACTATTCTTCCAAAATGGAAGCATCTTGTAATTTCATGGCTGCAGTCACCATCTGCGGTAATTTTGGAGCCCAAGAAAATAAAATCTGTTACTGCTTCCATTGTTTCCTTATCTATTTGCCATGAAGTGATGGGACCGAATGCCATGATCTTTGTTTCTTAAATGTTGAATTTTAAGCCAGCTTTTTCACTGTCCTCTTTCACTTTCATCAAGAAGCTCTTTGGTTCCTCTTCGCTGTCTACCATAAGGGTGGTATTATCTGCATATCTGAGGTTATTGCTATTTTCTGTTACAGTTTGGATTATAAAGAAATTGCCTCTTCTAATCCTATAAGACTTGGAATTTCTGGGCTCTCAGTCCTTTTTACTTCTGCTTAATAAAGTTTCACTTTCTTAAAAATCATCTCTTTCTCATGGTACCTTGTCAGACACAGCCAGCAGCAATCAGAGGATGCTATTAGCATTCCATTTTTTGCTCTCTCCACCTAGAGCAACAAACTCATTAGGTGTATTATGTGTGTTCTAAGTTGTCACAAGTGACAGTTTTAGCAAATATTTTCCTACTGCAGAATGGATTGCCATCCTTCTAGGCTCCATGAAAAGAATTTCTGCATGGGGCTACTGCCTGGCCCTAAGCCAGTGCCTTTGTTTTAGGGCTTTTTGTTGTTACTGGAGCACCCCATTTCTGATAACAACTACTTTATATATATAGTCAGGATATAATAAGTTATGCTGCAGCATCCAAAGACCTCCAGATTTGAGTAACTTAAAACACAAAAGGTTTACTGTTCCCTAACATAACATCCCCATCACAGATCATCTGTATCTTTATTCCTCTAACAAGGGCTATACTAGATGCCAAAATACGTGAAACTATATCAAGGCTTTGAGTGAATATATATTAGAAACCTAGCATTGTATTTATACTAAGTAAAGCAATTGAAATCTAAATGTTATATATCTTTTTAACTAGGCAAAAATTCATTAATTTTCTAAAATATTTGTATATATACATAGTATATATATATAGACACACACACATACACGAAAGCTTTTCTTTGCTATCTTAGCCAGCTTATATGCAGAGTACATCATGCAAAATGCCAGGCTGGATGAAGCTCAAGCTGGAGAAGTTTGCCAGGAAAAATATCAATAACCTCAGATAAGCAGATGACACTACCCTAATGGCAGAAAGTGAAGAGGAGCTAAAGAACTTCTTGTTGAAGGTGAAAGAGGATAGTGAAAAAGGCGGCTTAAGACTCAGCATTCAAAAAACAAAGACCATGGCATCTGGTCTCATCACTTCATGGCAAATAGGTGGGGAAAAATGGAAACAGTGACAGATTTCATTTTCTTGGGCTCCAAAATGCAGATGGTGACTGAAGCCTTGAAATTAAAAGATGCTTCCTCTGTGGAAGAAAAGCTATGACAAACCTAAACAGCATATTAAAAAGCAGAGACATCACTGTGCCAACAACGGTCCATAGAGTCAAAGCTCTGGTTTTTCCAGTAGTCATGTATGGATGTGAGAGTTGGACCAAAAAGAAGGCTGAGTACCAAAACATTGATCTTTTCAAACTGTAGTGCTGGAGAAGGCTCTTGAGAGTCACTTGGACTGCAAGGAGATCCAACCAGTCCATCCTAAAGTAGATCAGTCCTGAATATGCATTGGAAAGACTGATGCTGAAGCTGAAACTCCAATGCTTTGGCCACATGATGTGAAGAACCAGCTCATTGGAAAAGACCCTGATACTGGGAAAGATTGAAGGTGGGAGGCAAAGGGGATGACCGAGAATGAGATGGTTGGATGGCATCACCGACTCAATGGACACGAGTTTGAGTAAACTCCAGGAGTTGGTGATGGACAGGGAGGCCTGGCACGCTGCAGTCTATGGGGTCGCAAGGAGTTGGACACAACTGAGTGACTGAACTGAACTGAGTAATATAAGTAATTTCATTGGACATTTCCTTGAGCCTGTTTATGCCAGTTTTGCTGTGAGTAGTTTTCTGTGTCTGTTGACATTTTTTAAAATTATATCTCTTTTCTACTGACTAGATTCTCAGTCCAGGCTAGACAAAGAGAAATGAGTTCCCTCTTCTGCTGCATTGTTTATAGCAACTTTCTGAAAGTTCAGACTTATCAGCATCAAAGAGGGACATAAAAGCTCCATGATATTTTTGTCAGGATAAAATCTCATAACTTTACTTTCCAATAAGCAGGGAAGCTAATGCTTTTTCTGCAAGTTCACCTATTCTTACTTGCCAGAAAGCTGCCTAGGTATGATGGAAAACAAAACACAGGTTGGATACCAACTTTTGTTTGATGCCGAACTGCTTTCTTATATTGAAGGCTTCAGATTTCCTTTCTGGTTATAAACTCAATCTCATGAAATTGTAACATCTTTAACCCTATTTAACATAACCAAAATCTTGAGAATATAAAAATTTTCATTACAAAGACCTGTATGTTGACATGACAGTTACCATGAACACTAACACAGTAAAAAAAAAAAAAAAAAAAAAAATTCCAGTGTCAGACTTCAGTGAACTAATACATAGGGTGTGTGTGTCTGTGTGTGTCAGACAACTATTTAACAGTCTATTATACAAATCATGTATGATCTTGAGTCTGGAAAGAGAAAAACTTCTCTCATTCATACCCAGAAAATTTCCATATTTGAACATTTTGGTCCTGTTTGCTATATGTGGAAGAATAAGAAACACAATGATAATAATAAGTTAATTATATTTATATCTCTATCAGTTATAAGATAGTTCCCCCATATACTATTTAATTTAATACTTGCAATAAGTAGCCTCTAAATGGTTGTTGTTGTTGTTCAGTCACAAAGTCATATCTGATTCTTTGCAACCCCCAAGGACTGTAGCACTTCAGACATCCCTACCCTTCACTATCTCCTGGAGTTTGCTCAAACTCATGTCCATTGAATCAGTGATGCCATTCAACCATCTCATCCTCTGTCACCACCTTCTCCTCTTGCCCTCAATCTTTCCCAGCATCAAGATCTTTTCCAATGAGTAGGCTCTTCACATGAGGTGGCCAAAGTACAGGAGCTTCAGCATCAGTCCTCCCAATGAATATTTAGGGTTGATTTCATTTTGGATTGACTGGTTTGATCTTCCTGCTGTTCAAGGGGCTCTCAAGAGTCTTCTCCAGCACCACAGTTTGAAAGCATCAATTCCTCAGTGCTCATCCTTCTTTGTGGTCCAACTCTTATATTGGAAAAGTCATAGCATTGACTCTATGGACCTTTGTTGGCAAAGTGATGTCTGCTTTTTAATTCACTGTCTAGGTTTGTCATAGCTTTTATGGCTGCAGTCATGATCCATGGTGATTTTGGAGCCCATGAAAAAGAAATCTGCCACCGTTTCCATTTTTTCTCCATCTATCACAAAATTTCAATAGATCTAAAAATCCTAAGAGAATGGGACAAAATCCAAGATTTCTTGTTTACACCTTATTCTTTTCCCCTCACATTGATTGCTTTTTCATCTAAACATTCCTTTTGACATTCTGCCTACCTGTTGAGGTTCAACTGGGTTGTCATCTCCAAATGGGATTCTCTAGTCTTCCCAACTGGAGGAAATTCTTCATATTCTCAACTCCTGCAACCTCACATATTTCTGTTGTTGTTCTTAACCTACAGAGTCTTTGTGTTGTCATTATTACTATAGTATCATAACTGCTCCAAGACAATGAGCTCCTTCAGTCCAGGGGGTATTTAATTTATTACCACTTACTAGTGGCAGGCATTCAGGAAAAGTGTGACTGAGTGAGTGAATGAATATATATGAATGAGTGACATTCCAAGAGTCTCTGCCATAAAGCAGTGTTGTGATTACTGACCTCGCCAAGGGTCTTTCCTCTTAGATCTGCAGATAAGCAGGGGAAATGGCTCAGATATAAGATGAGGCTGAGCTTTGAACACAGAGCATAGTCCATGGCGAACCATGGAGGACACACCAGTTTGGGCTGGTCTTCTCTTTACAATTTATTTTTTTTAATTTCTCTTTTCAAGTTAGTATTCCTTTTGAGCCACAATAACTCTGGAGCAATCAGCTAGAAGGCTTCCCAGGTGGCTCAGTGATAAATAATCTGCCTGCCAATGCAAGAGACACAGGTTTGATCCCTGGGTCAGGAAGATCCCTTGGAGAAGATCCATTCCAGTATTATTACCTGGGAAATCCCATGGACAGGGGAAACTGG
Organism: Dama dama; assembly: GCF_033118175.1. Taxonomy (NCBI): domain Eukaryota; kingdom Metazoa; phylum Chordata; class Mammalia; order Artiodactyla; family Cervidae; genus Dama; species Dama dama. The sequence continues at coordinate 81,483,674 of NC_083699.1, forward strand.
TGAGCTACAGTCCATGAGTTCACAAGAGTCGGACAAGACCTAGTGGCTAAAAAACAACAACAATCAGCTAGAAATGCCCCACCTTTGTCTCTTGGTATCTAACAGCTCTCTTTTCATTGAGAGCAGTGCAGGGACTTTCCACCTTTTACCTTTTGCCCATGGAAGCAGATCTCTTAGCTGTTGGTAAGCCATTACCACACTGGTTTTCTTGTCATCCTCTCATTGTTTTGCCTCTTTTCACCTCTGTGTCTTCCTTGACCACTAGAGTCACTTTGGAGCATTTGGGGAAAATTCTTTTCAAAGAAAGTCACACTGGCTGTCTTAAAGGTCAGCCTGTAATGAAATCACTATAGAGATAACATTGTATGTGCTGCTTTTCTTAATGGGCAACATGCTTAGAGTTGTTTTGACTAGGGCTCCCACAGCTTTTTCTCACCATGTAGCCTATGAGCCTGAAACCTACCAGTAGTATATTAGACTGCTAATCAAAGTGGAAATGAATTATCAAGGTAGTTACAAAACAATGCACCTTTCCAGAATATACAGCTTCAAATTTTAAGAGTAGCCATGTATTTTGATGTATTCCTTTTGTAAAATAATTTAGCAACATGAATTATAAATTTATGTATGTTTAATACATTTTTTGACCTGGAAATTTCCTTCTGGTTGTCTAGTTAAAGGAAATAATTCATAGAAATATGAATACAGTATACCAGGTATGGGATTGTACTCAGCAGTGTTAGAGAAACCATTATGTCAGCTTAACAAAATAGGCATTTATTTTTTTCATGTAGTAAGAAATAAGAAGACTAACACTCACAGCTGCTGGGGCATCTCCATGATCCTGTTGCCAAAAGCTCAGCATCTCTGTACACTGTCAGTGAGTCAAATCTTGCAGACAGAGGTTTGGGTGAAGTAGAAAAGGATAGCTTTATTGCTTTGCCAGGCAAAGGGGGACACAGAGGGTTCCTGCCTCGAAAAACTATGTGTCTTAACCCCAGAGGATTTGATGAGGGGGTTTATAACAATGGTTCAAGGGTGGGGGTCTCTGACAGGATTATGGTATGTGCAGGAATTGCAACCAACTCCAGTACTCTTGCCTGGAAAATTCCATGGACTGAAGAGCCTGATAGGCTATACAGTCCATGGGGTCGCAAAGAGCCCAGACACGACTGAGCGACTTCACTATTCACTATATTCTCATCTCAGGTGCTCAGTCTCCTAATCTTGATGAGCTTCTCTGCTCCCTTTGATTTTGCCTCTGGTGGTTTCTTGGCTGCTCTTCCCTTGATTAGCACCAGTTGAATCTTCCCCTTGGAACTCAGGGAAGGTCTTGGAGGGTACCTACAAAAAATGGGAAAAAGAAGAGCATCTGTGTCTTAGCTCAGCTGGTAAAGAAATCCGTCTACAATGCAGGAGACCCCAGTTCATATTCCTGGGTCAGGAAAATTCCCTGGAGAAGGGATAGGCTTCCTACTCCAGTATTCTTTGCCTTCCCTGGTGTCTCAGACAGTAAAGAATCTGCCTGCAAAGTGGGAGACCTGGGTTCGATCACTGGGTTGAGAAGATCCCCTGGAAGAGAGCATGGCAACCCACTCCAGTATTCTTGCCTGGAGAATCCCCATGGACAGAGAAGCCTGGCGGGATACAGTCTGTGGGGTCATGAAGAGTCAGCACAGCTGAGCAACTCAGCGCAGCACAGCCCCACAGGCCCCTTCTCAGTTTTAATATGATTGGATCACAGGCTTCTTAGATGGCGTTTCTCCTCACTATCCCTTGTGGTTGTAGGATGGCAAGTTAATCTCATGTCATTGTTCCAGGTGAGAATAGATAAAGGACAAGAGGACAGGTAAAACTTTCCTAGAAATCTCTGATGGACTTCTGTTTATTTCTCATTAGCTAGAACTATGTCTCCTCTAGCTGTAGGGAGATTGGGATAATTTCCCAGGTTTAGGTTTGATACATTGTCAGGTTAACCCAAATTGGGTTTTCTTAGTAAGGGAAATGGAGAGAATGGCTGTTGGTAAATAACTAATAATGTTTTCCATAGTAATCAATGTACTGAAGATAGTAAGTAAAATAGTAGAGGCATACTTAATATCCATTTGTAGATTAATGGATAAATAAAATGATCAAATGTGATGGAATATTCTGTAACTATATTAATTATAGTTAGGTCATGTAAACAGAAGCTGGTCTAGGTAGGAGGACTAGGAAATGTTTCATTACAGGGAATTAGAAGCTATACAATCTTTGGATGGCCAGAGGAGTGAATGTCAGGAAGACCCCTATCTTAGCTTAGATTCCTCACAAAGCAGAGCCTGTGATAAGGACTGTGAGCAGATAGTTTACTTGAGAAGTGAACCCAGGGATCAGCAGTTGGAGAGTAAGGGAAAGAAGAATAGCCAACCTAGGTAGGGTTGTGTTGTGGAGGGTAGGAGTTTGATTCTGTCAGAACCTACTGAGATACAGGATACCTTCCAGAATTGTCTCCCCAAAGATTAGAAGGCATGGGGATTTGTCCACTGGATCCCGAGAATTGCCCCCCAGAGATACTGACTTCCTATATTTATAAGCTGCCCATGTGTATGTGAGCCGGCTAACCCTTGTGACTTCTGAAATGTTGGAGGAACAGAAATGGAGATGTGTATCCTGCACGTGAGGCAGGATGCTGCTAGCATGAAGCGAGTTAAAGCTTGTGTGGAACTGTGTAACCGTGGCTGAAATCAGAGGTAAAGCCAAGAGGGTATGGACCATGGTACAGAGGCATCTGCTGCAACAATACCAGGAAATTTCACATAAAACAGTCCTAGGAGGGTAGTCCCCATAGAGGTGGTTCTCCGGGAGACACTCAGAAGCCTCTGGCAATGCCTTCCATCTCTCGTCTACCACTCTCCCACAGCTGCTACTGGGGAGGTAACTTCTCTTTACCTTTATAATGTCATGCAAGTGCCTCTGATTGGTGGGATCTAATGGGAAACCTGATGGCCAGGCCCTCTGAGAAATGTAGTTTCCAGGCTTCATACCCCTCAAGTACAAAGGAGAGCTCAGAAGGGTGGTGTTTGTCCTGAATATCAGTGAATGATGTCTGGCCCAGCAGCTACTGATGAATTATGTATGAGGAGTTTACAAAACTGGTTTTAATCACTTCCTATTCTCTTCACTGATGAAGGAGGGATCCTGCACTAGTGGCTTGGGGATGGCCAAACATACAACAACACTGGATAGATGAGATAAACAGCAGCTGATTAGTCACATGGACTCATAGCTGGAGGCTAAGGACAGGAGTGCCATGCAGGGCACATGGGACCTGTACTTAGAAACAGCATGAACATCCAAAGGCTGTGGGAAGCAGGCTTTGTAATATCAAGAGGCTAAGGAGCCTCTGATTCATGTGGAGGATGAGATTGGCTTGTCTGAAAAACTCCACGTACTTGGAGAGAACTGAAACCTCCTACTCAGGGTTAAGCGGGACCTGTGCCTGGTATTTTTAATGAGAGTTGCTTGACTAGGAGACTTTGACGACTGGAGCAAAGAGGGAAGCGAACTAGCAGGCCATTCAAGGCCTTCCCGGCTTTACCAGATGTCAAGGCAGACATATTAATGCACGTAAGCCTTATTCGTGGCCTTATACCACATAAATGGGCTTCCCAGGTGGCACTAGTGGCAAAAAAAATCCTGCCTGCCAATGAAGGAGACGTAAGAGATGTAGGTTTGATCCCTGGGTCAGGAAGATCCCCTGGAGGAGGAAATGGTAACTCACTCTAGTATTCTTGGAAAATCCCATGGAGAGAGGAGCCTGGCAGGTCACAGTCCACAGGACCACAAAGAGTTGGACACATCTTACCCGCATGGTGTGCTACTGTCCATGGGGTCGCAAAGAGTCGGACACGACTGAGTGACTGAACTGAACTGAAGCAACTTAATATGAACCCACCACATTTATTTTTCAGCCACTCAGTTGTGTCTGACATTTTGCAACCCCATGGACTGCAGCACACCATGGGGTCAGTCGTGTGCTCCACTCTCCCCCAGAGTTTGCTCAAACTCATGTCATTGAGTTGATGATGCCATCTAACCATCTCATCCTCTGTTGCCTCCTTCTCCTCCTGCTCTCAGTCTTTCCCAGCATCAGGATCTTTTCCAATGAGTCAGCTCTTTGCATCAAGTAGCCAAAGTATTAGAACTTCAGCTTCAGCATCAGTCCTTCCAGTGAATATTCAGGACTGATTTCTTTTAGGATTGATTTGTTTGATCTCCTTGCTGTCTGAGGGACTCTCAAGAGTCTTCACCAGCATCAGTTCTTTGGTGCTCAGCCTCCTTTTTGGTCTAACCCTTGCATCCATACATGACGACTGGAAAAACCATAGCTTTGACTATACGGACCTTTGTTGGCAAAGCAATGTGTCTCCTTTTTAATCTGCAGTCTAGGTTTGTCATAGCTTTTCTTCGAAGGAGCAAGTGTCTTTTAATTTCATGGCTGCAGTCACCGTTTGCAGTGATTTTGGAGCTCAAGAATATAAACTTTGTCACTGTTTCTGTTTTTTTTCCCCATCTATTTGCCATGAAGTGATGGGACTGGATGCTATGGTCTTAGTTTTTTGAATGTTGAGTTTTAAGACAGCTTTTTTACTTTCCTCTTACACCTTCCCTCAAGAGGCTCTTTAGTTCCTCTTGGCTTTCTGCTATTAGGGTGGTGTCTTCTGCATATCTGAGGTTATGGATATTTCTCTCAGCAGTCTTGCCTCTAGCAAGACTCATTCAGCCCAGCATTTCGTGTGATGTACTCTGCATAGAAGTTAAATGAGTAGGGTGACAATATACAGCCTTGACATACTCCATTCCCAGTTTTGAATTAGTTCTTTGTTCCATGTCCAGTTCTAACTGTTGCTTCTTGACTTACATAGAGGTTTCTCAGGAGGCAAATAAGCTGGTCTAGTATTCCCAGCTCTTCAAGAATTTTCCACAGTTTGTTGTGATCCACACAGTCAAAGACTTTAGCATCATCAATGAAGCAGAAGTAGATGTTTTTCTGGAATTTTTTTGCTTTTTTTTATGATCCAATGGGTGATGGCAGTTTGATCTCTGGTTCCTCTCCCCTTTCTAAATTCAGCTTGGACACCTGGAAGTTTTTAGTTCACGTACTGTTGAAGCCTAGCTTGAAGGATTTTGAGCATGACCTTGCTAGCATGTGAGATGAGTGCAGTTGTGCGGTAGTTTGATCATTCTTTGGCATTGCCCTTCTTTGGGATTAGAATGAAAACTGACCTTTTCCAGTCCTGTGGCCACTGCTGAGTTTTCCAAATTTGCTGGCATATTGAGTGCAGCACTTTCACAGCGTCATCTTTTAGGATTTGTAATAGCTCTGCTGGAATTCCATCACCTCCACTAGTTTTGTTCATATTAGTGCTACTATTTAAAATAGTAAGATTAAATGACTTTTATTTAATCATCTCATTTTGTAAGACAGCCCATTCTTCCCAGGATTTCCTCTGTGGCAAGCCCAAGAACCTCAAAAGGGTCAGACCTTTGTATAGTGTCCCCTAAAAAAGGATATTGACAACCTGTGTATTAATGAAGATATTGGAAGATCCTTGAATGAGTAAAAATGATCAAATGAATAAACTCATGAACCAGAAAGCAAACTGAGCCAAGAGAAAGAACCAGAACTCATCACTGCCTTTGCTTCTGCAGATGCTGTCATTTGCCATCCAGTGGTCACTCTTACCTGTTGGGGTGCCCACAGGTTCAACACCATCTTGTCCCTGATGGGAGAGGAATGCAGTCTCTCCTTAAATCTGAAACCCAGTCTTCCTTGCCTCAACCCCTGCTGCCACAGCCTTTAGTGGTTGAAGGGAAAGTGGGAAGAATCTGAAAACCATGAGCCATCCTACCCAACCTGCCCTTATCTGAACCACCTCCCAGAGTCAGAATTCATAAATAACATGTGTACTACATGCACAATAAAAGTATGCACTGCATACTTGTCTTTTGTTGCTTTTTCCTCCGCACATCTGTAGGCTCTATAACTGTACTGTCCAATATAGTAGCCACTTATATTTAAAATTTATGTCCCCAGCTACACAAGTCACATTTTAAGCCACCAGCTACAGGTGGCTACTGTATTGGACACTACAGCTTACAGAACATTCCTGTCATCACAGAATATTCTGTGACAGGGCCACAGTTTTGTGTACAGAACAGTAATTTGTAGGATCACTCGTGCATTTAGTCAATATGCTGGATACCTACCATGTGCTTGATCCTATTCTACAAACTGAGGATACATCAATGGATAAGATAAGCAAAATTTCTGCTTTCCAGAGACTTACACTTCAACTTACAAAGCCTGCATCCAAATGTCAGTGTGTAGCAATAGCTTGAAGTAGGACATCCCGGGGAAACAGATAGTTAATTGTTTTTTTGGTTTTTCTTTTAATCTTGGCTCATCACCAGTCTGATTTCTTTGAGATGTAGCTCTCTGTTTTCTTCTACTTTTAGACCTCTGAATTTTAGACATCTGATTTGAGCTGATTTGCACGGCACAGATGGCTTACACATTTGATTTACCTTTAAGTGTTGGCTGCCACTGTTAAGTTTTTTAGATTCTAAGTGAGAGATTTATTTGAAAGTAGTCGTTCTAGGATTTAATTGTTTAAATCAATTCTGGCTGCCTGTGTTTAGAATTTTAATTCAGTGAAAGGTCTAGTTCTTACTGATGGTATGTAACTACAGCAGAGACAAAATATGGCAATCATTTTGTCAGTTTTCCTACCACAAAGCCCATGTTTTAATACACACACCTATACAGGGGTTACTCACAGAGTGTTAACAATACCAGCCTAAAAGGTTGAATAATGAAAATGGGTAGTATTTCTAAATTGGCCTTTAGAATTCAGACACTGCTAAATGCTGTCAACAAGAGCCATGAATGCCAACACCAACAATCTGGTTGAACTAATGAACTGTAAATGTTTTTCCCACTGATGAACTGATGACTTATAGTCTGTTACAGAAGAAAGAGACCTTGGAAATGAGTCTTTCTGCTCCAAATCCCTCTTTCCTCACTATTGCTTCTTTGAAGAGTAATAATTTGTCCAAGCAAGAGTTGAAGAGTAAAACTCAGCTATAGCATGATAAAGGCGTCCAAAAATTCACCCATGCAAATCCTGGAGGGTTTGTTAAAGCACAAACTGCTGAACGCCCTCCTCAGAGTTTCTGATTCAGGGAGTCTAGGGTACAGCCTGATAATTTGTATTTCTAACAACTTCTTGGATGCTGCTGGTGATCTGAGGTCCACGTTTTGAAAACCCCACTTTGTAAACCACGTGATTATTCTACTGTGGAGTTGATGAAATGATGAGTGCCTGCACAGCTAGCCTAGAGATCTGAGGATCCAGCTACATGATCAGCTCTATCCAGGTGTGGACCTTGGTTTGGCACCAGCTGGTCATGACCATCTCGTCCTGGGTAGACATGATGGGAGAAGTTCTGGGTCCTGGAACTTCCAGGACAGTGAGATGCCAGCTATCTCATGGAGTAAGCATTTATTTGTTGTTCAGATCTGGGAAAACTGAGCCTCAGAGGCCCAGCTTCTGGCTCTCTGCTTCCCAACCACTGCCTGCTGCTTCCCTGTCAGTCTGTTGCCTCCGTATTTCCTTCCCAACCCTAGAAGATGAAATCTTGGACTCAGGCCTACCTGAGAAGCTGGAGAGCCAGTTACGCTATATCAAAAACTTCATTGTTTAGGAATTTTAAAACAGTCAGTAGTAGGTCTTCTGTTGTCTAATCATCCAAACTCCTGCCTCACTGTCCTCCCTCTGCAGCTTTGAGCTTTTCCACCTTTACTAGTCAAAATGCTTCTTCACCTTGAAAGTTAGTGAAGAGTCCATCTCCAAACACCTTGTCTGGTGCTCTCCAGAAGACATCATTTTTCCTTCCTCTGAAAGGATAGGGATATTATTTTAGTCTCAAAACAACCTTGTAGTGTAGGTGTGATACTTGTTTACAGATGAGACAAGAAGGATAACACATTTTCTACTTTGTAATAATTTGCTATAGTAAAATAACTTGTCTGATACAGCTGGTAGGGCAAAATCTGGCTGTAGAGTGATTTTTGGTATATTAATCTCTCATCATATATTAATTATGAGTGTAGGCACACATTATTTCATCAACACCACAATAGTATAGCCATGTGGCTTACAAAGTGGGGTTCTCAAAATGTGGTCAAAATTAATTTCTGACAAAACATGGTCCACTGGAGAGGGGAGTGGCAAACCACTTCAGTATTCTTGCCTTGAGAACCCCATGAACAGTATGAAAAGGCAAAAAGAGATGACACTGGAAGATGAACTGCCCAGGTGGGTAGGTGCCCAATATGCTACTGGATATCAGTGGAGAAATAACTCCGGAAAGAATGAAGAGGCAGAGCCAAAGCAAAAACAATGCCTAGGTGTGGATGTGACTGGTGATGGAAGTATGGTCTGATGCTGTAAAGAACAATATTGCATAGGAACCTGGAGTTCTAGGTCCATGAATTAAGGATAATTGGAAGTGGTCAAACAGGAGATGGCAAGAGTGAACGTCAACATTTTAGGAATCAGAGAACTAAAATGGACCGGAATGGGTGAATTTAATTAAGATGACCATTATATCTATGATGGTGGGCAAGAATCCCTTAGAAGAAAGTTAATAGCCCTCATAGTCAACAAAAGAGTCTGAAATGCAGTTCTTGGGTGCAATCTCAAAAACAAAAGAATAATCTCTATTTGTTTCCAAGGCAAACTATTCAATATCACAGTCATCCAAGTCTGTGCCCCAACCAGTAATGCCAAAGAAGCTGAAGTTGAATGTTCTGTGAAGACCTACAAGACCTTTTAGAACTAACACCAAAAAAAGATGTCATTTTCATCATAGGGACTGGAATGCAAAAGTAGGAAGTCAAGAGATACCTGGAGTAACAGGCAAATTTGGCTTTGGAGTAAAAAATGAAGCAGAGCAAAGGCTAACAGAGTTTTGTCAAGAGAACACACTGGTCATAGCAAACACCCTCTTCCAAAAACACAAGAGAAGACTCTACACATGGACATCGCCAGATGGTCAATACTGAAATCAGACTGATTATATTCTTTGCAGCCAAATATGAAGCAGCTCTATACAGTCAGCAAAAACAAGACCGGGAATAGACTGGCTCAGATCATGAACTTCTTATTGCCAAATTCAGACTTAAATTGAAGAAAGTAGGGGAAACCACTAGACCATTCATTCAGTTCAGTTCAGTCGTTCAGCCATGTCCAATTCTTTGCAACCCCATGGACTGCAGCACGCCAGGCCTGCGTGTCCATCACCAACTCCCAGAGTTTACTCAAACTCATGTCCATTGAGTTGGTGATGCCATCCAACCATCTCATCCTCTGTTGTCCCCTTCTCCTCCCACCTCCTCCTGTCTAGACCATTCAAGTATGACCTAAATCAAATCCCTTACAGTTATATAGTGGAAGTGACAAATAGATTCCAGGGATTAGATCTGTTAGACAGAGTGCCTGAAGAACTATGGACAGAGGTTCGTGACATTGTACAGGAGGCAGTGATCAAGACCATCCCCAAGAAAAAGAAACGCAAAAAGGCAAAATGGTTGTCTGAGGAGGCCTTAAAATGGCTGAGAAAAGGAGAGAAGCTAAAGGCAAAGGAGAAAAGGAAAGATATACCCATTTGAATGCAGAATTCCAAAGAAAAGATAAGAAAGCTTTCCTCAGTGATCAATGCAAAGAAAAAGAGGAAAACAGTAGAATGGGAAAGGAGAGATCTCCTCAAGAAAATTAGAGATACCAAGGGAACATTTCATGCAAAGATGAGTACAATAAAGGACAGAAACGGTATGGATCTAACAGAGGAGGTGACAAGAATACACAGAAGAACTATACAAAAAAGATCATCATGACCCAGATAACCACAATGGTGTGATCACTCACCTAGAGCCAGACATCCTGGAATGTGAAGTCAAGTGGGTGTTAGGAAGCATCACTATGAACAAAGTTAGTGGAGGTTATGGAATTCTATCAGGGCTTTTTAAAATTTTTAAAGATGATACTATTAAAGTGCTGCACTCAATATTTCAGCAAACTTGAAAAACCCAGCAATGGCCACAGGACTGGAAAAGGTCAATCTTCATTCAGTTCCCAAGAAGAACAATAACTAAGAAATGTTCAAGCCACAAAACAATTGCATTCATCTCCCATGATTGTAAGTGATGCTCAAAATCCTGCATATTAAACCGTAAACTGCATTACATGAACTGAGAACTTCCAGATGTCCAAGCTAGGTTTAGAAAAGGCAGAGAACCCAGGATCAAATTGCCAACATTTGCTGGATCATAGAGAAAGCAAGGGAATTCTGGAAAAATATCTAGTGAAGTTTCATTGACTGTGTGCTTAAGCCTTTGACTGTGTGGATCATAACAAACTGTGGAAGACTCTTAAAGAGATAGGAATTCCAAACCATCTTACGTGTCTCCCGGGCAGCCTGTGTGCCAGTCAAAAAGCAACAGTTAGAGCCTTATATGAAACAGCTGATTGGTTTAGTATTGAGAAAGGAGTACAACAAAGCTATTTATTCTCACCCTGTTTATTTAACTTGTGCTCAGAGCACATCATGAGAAATGCCAGGCTGGATGAGTTACAAGATGGAATCAATATTGCCTAGAGAAATATCAATAACCTCAATATCAATAATGATATGCAGATGATACCACTCTAATGGCTAAAAGTGAAGAGGAACTAAAGAACCTCTTTTTGAGGATGAAGGAGAATGAAAAAGCTGGCTTAAAACACTAAGATCATGGCATCTGGCCCTATCATTTCATGGAAAATAGAAGGGGAGAAGGTGGAAGCAGTGACAGATTTCCTCTTCTTGGGCTCTCAAATCACTGTGCATGGTGACTGAAGTCATGAAATTAGAAAACGATTGCTTCTTGGCAGGAAAGCTATGACAAAACTAGACAGTATGTTAAAAAGCAAAGGCATCACTTTGCCAGCAAAGGTCTGTATAGTCAAGGCTATGGTCCTTCCAGTAGTCACCTACAGTTATGAGAACTGGACCATAAAGAAGGCAGAGTACCAAAGAACTGATGCTTTTGAACTGTGGAGCTAGAGAAGACTCTTGAGAGTCCCTTGGACAGCAAGGAGTTCAAACCAGTCAATCTTAAAAGAAATCAACCCTGAATACTCATTGGAAGGACTGATGCTGAAGCTGAAGCTCCAACACTGTGGCCATGTGATGCGAACAGCCGACTCCTTGGAAAAGACCTTATGCTGGGAAAGATAGAAGGCAGAAGGAGAAGAGAGCAACAAAGGATGAGATGGCTGGATGGCATCACAGATGCAGTGGACATGAACTTGGGCAAAGTCCAGGAAGTGGTGAGGGACAGGGAGGCCTGGCATGTGACATTCCATGGGGTTGGAAAAGAGTTGGACATGACTTGGCAACTGAACAGCAGCAAGGATCCCTGGTTCTCCCGGAAGCTTCTCATGGTCCCTGGGGAGTTTGCTTGATTGATCCCTTATGTTCCTTTGTAGTTCTAACGTGCAGTCAGGCTTAGAGCAGCTAGATTCAGTCTTGGTTTCCATCCCTGGCTTATCATGAGAGTCAGCTTGAGAGTCTTTTAAAATTTTGCCCCATCTAAGAACCTAGAATTAGAATTCCTGAGGGAAGCACATAGGAATTTATTTTAAAAATAGATTCTGACTATCAGCTTGTTTGGGAAACAGCAGTCTTTGTTCTTCTGGATATTTATTCTAGCCCTTGTGGTCATCAAAGCAAGACAGAATTATCAACACAGTTAAATGAGCTGTTTAGTATTTTAGGCCCTCACAAGTGAAATCAAATGTATTACTTAATTCATGCTTCCTGAAGCAAGGTGTAAAGTTGAGGAAAAAATTGAGGTGTAAAGTTCATCAGAAATGCTTGGGATACCATGGCTTCCCTGTGGACTGAGCTTGTCTGCACAGGCCTTACCTGCGACCTTGATCCGTACTCTTCAAGTGATGCCTTCCGCTTTTGGTATTGACCCATCCCACTCTTGCCCACATAATTTTTCATGTCATTATAATTTTTATTCCAACTGCATATTCAACAGACTGTATCCTGTGAAATCACTTGACATAAATTAAGTATTTTCAAAGATTAAATGAAACCACAAATTAAAATGTCTTCAAACGAGTTCAAGCATTAAAGAAGCCTTTATGTGGATGGAGGTGGGATGGGAGGAGCTAAGGTAGGGGAAGAGAGTTTGAGGTTAAAGGTTTACAAATTAAAAATATTGCCTCCCGTATCAGTAAACAAAGGATGGTGCAGCCATCAAGCCACTATAGCCTCCGAAGGTGAGCTTTGAAGGAGCTCAGGATAGAGACAAATGAGTTAGCTTGTCAGGCTACCAAGCCCTCAGCTACTGCAGCTGCCCCAGTGGTATGCCCTGAGGGGTCAAAGGATGGGAAAGTATGCTGGCCCCAGATAGCTGAGGTGGATATCAAAGGAATGATTTCAATGAGCTGAGACTCTTGTGTCTTCCCATTCATAGAGAAGCACTAAATCTCCTTAACCTGAGATATCTGGTTTTCTTTAATTAACAGTAATCTTTTGATGTACCTGCTATCTGCCCTTTGTTGCAAAAATCCTGACTCCTCCCTTACCTCTTTGAACAGTCCTTCAGAGCTATCTGAGAGGCTGCTTCCCAGGCTTGATGTCCTCAGAAAGTCTGCCAAATAAAATATAATTCTCAACTGTTTGGTCATACATTTTTTTTCAGCCAACAAGTCAAAATTAAAATTTAGCAGTTGTTATGATATTATGAATAATTTCACATGCTGAAATATACTGCCCATTCAAATTGTGCATCATGGGTTTAAATAGTCTTTCCACGTGTAAACATTCTGATAACCGTTTTGCCTGTTTCATAAGGCCTTGCCTCTCTTTCCATTATAAAAATGTGGTGCATCTTTCAGAAGAAATGCCTGCTACCCAGAAGAAATACACACTTTTTTAGATCCCCAAATTCAATATCTGAGAATGTTTCTCAGACACTGCAAAAGAGAAAAAGAAAAATGCTTGAGTTAACTGTGGATGGGAAATAATCTTTTTCATAAGCTGGTACAGTCAAATGATAGAACATGTTCCTTTAGTATTTGGCATTGCTACAGTATCATGTAATTCCTTGACTTTGGTATTCAGTCTTTAATATCAAAACTATAAAATGGGCTGTGTAATAGGTATTTTTCACCTCACACAAGCACCTTTCTGTCTCCTCAAATGAGATAAGTGGTCTTAATACACTTTAATGCCAAAAGAAAAAGGTCTATGTCATTCTAATATGCCTCAAACTTCTGGTCCTATTTTTATCCTGCTACTGACTTCAATGGCTGTGGACAGCAGAATACCCACCCACAACAGATGCAAATAAAGTCCAGCTGGTCTTGAGGAGTGTTCAGGCAGTCACTTCTCAGCCCTCCAAGCAGAATCCACATCTTATGGATCCACTTTTGTAGGCTTTTCCTTAGCAGATGAATAATTTTTGCCCTTTTGTTTTAAATTCTCCTGAAATTAAATCTCAGTGGGCCTGACAAAGTCCCAGTAGTTTCTTTTCTTTTTCAGAGAAGGAAATATGAAGGGGAGGAGAGGGAAGGAGCTCTACTGAAGGTGTTTTTCATCCTTTGAAGTTTATTGGGCCCCAGGGCTCCTGGAGGACAGAGCCTGAGTGGAAGGCAGAGCTGCATGTTCTCTCCCTCTTCCCAGCCCCCAACAGTCACTGTGCAGGCTCTGCTGCAGGAGAACCCTTATAAGTCAGAAATCCCACAGCCTTGGCCCATATGAATTCATTGCTAGTACTGAAAATTTAGGGAAAAATTCTGAGAGGATTTTCAGTTTCTTTAAGGCAAAAGAAACAAAGAGCTATTTTTCCTGCTGACAAATGGCTGGAGACAAAAAAAAAAAAAAAAAAAAACCCCACTATTTTTTTTCTGCTTTCAAGTTCACCATAGTCCCCACTACTTCCTATAAACTAAACTCCCAGACCTGAGGCAAAGCAGCAGTCACTGTAATCATGCTCACACTGTTGATCCCAGAGTAGGGTGAACTAGTTCTTGCACAAAAATGAGAAAATTTGGAAGAAAGAGTCAGAGGGCTGTAAGTTTCAGGAAAAGTGAGAGAGAATATTTCTTTATGGAAGTGAAGGATATTCCTGTGTTTAAAATGCAAAGTGTTTCTATCAAAATAACTTTTTATTCTGAAAACACCATTATGACCCAGACCCAACCCTGTGGACGCATACACTTTTGGTGTAAGTGAACCTGAGGAACCATCACACTTGCCTTCCTGAGGTAACAGAGCAGCTCAGGCCCTGGGCTGACTTACCGAACATCAGTTCCCCCTATTTTCCTAGTTCTGTCTATCCCCATATGACTGGAAGCAGCATGTCTGTACACTAGTAGCTTGGCAGAAAAGAAGAGACACATACAATATATCAAGTACACAGTAAGTTCTTTACTTCACTGATTTCTCTCAGCAATCCTTTGATTTAGGTGTCAGCCCCGTTTACAGATGGTAAAGCTGTGGCTCAGAGAAGTAAAGTAACTTGCCCAAGTTCATGTAACAAAGCTCCTCAGGGGCAGGCCTGCCTGACTCTTTTTCCGAAGCACGGTGCTTCTAATGCTCATCAAAAAATGTTCCCTGAATTCCTACTTAACACAAAGACATTAGTGTTTATTGTGGATTGATAAGGAGCAGCCTGGCTTCCTAGGTGGCACAGTGATAAAGAACATGCCTCTCAGTGCAGGAGATGCAAGAGATAAGTGTTTGATCCCTGGGTCAGAAAGATTTCCTGGAGTAGGAAATGGCAACCCACTCCAGTATTCTTGGCTGGGAAGTCCCATGGACAGAGGAGCCTGGCAGTCTATGGGGTCACAACGAGTCGGACACAACTGAGCAACCGAGCACACACAGCATAAGAAGCAGCCATGGCAAGAATAGTCTATTTATATGCTTATCAGGAGACTTGTCTAATGATCTTTTCTTAGATTTTAATGGCAGAATAGGTTTATATTTCTGAACAAAATAGAGAATGTAGTTCTATTTATGCAGCCCCCCCCCCCCCAAAAAAAAAACTATGGTACCAGCTGTCCTTTTTGCCTTTATTTTCAAGAAGCTCCAAGGGAGGTGTATGTCCCCATTGCATCTTATGGTAAAATGAATTGCCCCCCTTCTCCCTGTAATTCTGGATCTCTCTTTCTGATGCCATTAATGTGCTTTGATTTGTTAGTATTTCTATTGTACAAGTTGTAGCTGATAGTAAACTTCCTCAGATCCTTTTTAAGGAAGACAAATGTATAAGTTCTAAATAAGAATCTTAAAGTTCAACTTATCCCATATAAGTAATTTCTAAAGTCAATTTAAATAAGATACTGGATTTACAGAAGGGGCTCTTTGGGGAATAGCCCAAAAGCTTTTGTTTTATGGCTTAAGGGAAGAAAAATTAAGATGGTTGGTGAGCTCTGGCTTGATTTGTTATCCTGCCTTCTGCATGGGTTGTCTCAGTCTTTGCCACAAGTATATCAAGGACTATTCTTATACCTTACAAGAAATGCAGGAATCAGGGAAGTCAAGAATCCAGCTCAAGGTCTCATAGATGGTAGGTTTGATCTTGAATAAAGACTGATTTCTTGACAAAAAAACAAAAACAAAAACACTACCAGGCACATGGAAGACATGAAATAAATTGTTAAATGGCTAAATAAAGGAGTGACCATAATTAATATGATTATTCCATGAGGACTTTTTAGAGAAAGAAAATCCTTCTTGTTCATCATACCTCTATTATAATTTTTATGATGAGAAATATAATGTCTAGAAAGGGCATGAATCTTAGATATCATATAAACTTCAGGGAGACCGGGGTTCAGTCCCTGGATCGGGAAGATCTCTTGGAGAAGGAAATGGCAACCCACTCCAGTGTCCTTGCCTGGAGCATCGCATGAGTGGAGGAGCCTGGTAGACTACAGTCCATGGGGTCGCAAAGAGTCAGACACGACTGAACGACTTCACTTTCACTTTCAGCTATCAAATTTTAGAGTATTAGAAATCATGTGGAGAACAAAGTCATTATTTCTACCTATAAAAAGACTATGGCTTGGTGTCTGTGTCCCTACCTGTAAAATGGAGGAGGATGCTCCATTCCAAACTTCTTCACAGGCCTGTGATGTTAATTGATATGTCAATTCTGCTATTCCTTTTCCCCTCTCTCTTTCACAGAGGGCAAGTGTTAGCTATCAGCTTAATCAAATCTTCCCCTGTCTCAAAGAGATGGTGAGCTATTATCCTGTTTTATTCAAACTCTACTATTGGCATGGATTGTTCATCATATTCATCCTTTGCTCTACAAAGTATTTTAAAGCTGAACTCAAATACCATGAATTGATTTTCATTACTTGTAATAGTTATGTTCTATAAAGTTGTCATGAATACTCAATGAGTAAACACTGAATCTGTGCTCCTAAGGGAAATATAGGGTTAGGTTCCTATTAGATCTGGTCACATTTTTGTCAACTGATCAATATATAGTCTTGTTTTATATGTGTTTCTGTCTAAAGATGCCTGTGTAATATGCATTGTATATTCATTAACTTTGAACTCACAGTCATAGCACTGTAACTCATGCCTGAACAAAGCTTATCTAAGACATGCGTTTTCTCTGTAAAGCTCATTACAGTCTTCTTGCACTTAGGAACACTAAACAACACCTCAGCACTATGCTTGGGGCCATTTCGAACAGAGATGTCAATAAAAAACACAAAATGCTTAAAAGCATGGCATTAAATTGCCTGTTGAAAGGACACTGTTCACAGTATGAGAGCTGAAACACAAAGACAAAGCATTGCCTCGCTCAGCCTTAGTTTGGAGCAGGTGTGTTGGCCAATTCAGATTTTTGCCATTCTGCTCATGTATGCAGACAACTGCTAAAGCACCGTGAAGATTGATTTGGGGGGAAATTTAGGGACTTTAAATCTTTCCTTCTTATAAGTTGAACATTTGTATAGTTTTTAACTTATATTTTACTTAATTATAGTTTTTACTGAGTAATTTTTTATGTTTATCTTTTTCCTTATTGCTTCAAACTTTGCCTCAGAGTTAGCAAAGCTTCTCTACCCCCAAGTAATACAAGAATTACTCATATTTCCTTCTAGTATTTGTCAAAGGCTTTTTCTGCATCTATTGAGATAATCATATGGTTTTTTATCTTTCAATTTGTTAATGTGGTGTATTACATTGATTGATTTGAGGATATTAAAGAATCCTTGCATTCCTGGGATAAAGCCCACTTGGTCATGATGTATGATCTTTTTAATATATTGTTGGATTCTGTTTGCTAGAATTTTGTTAAGGATTTTTGCATCTATGTTCATCAGTGATATTGGCCTGTAGTTTTCTTTTTTTGTGGCATCCTTGTCTGGTTTTGGTATTAGGGTGATGGTGGCCTCATAGAATGAGTTTGGAAGTTTGCCTTCTTCTGCAATTTTCTGGAAGAGTTTGAGTGAGATAGGTGTTAGCTCTTCTCTAAATTTTTGGTAGACTTCAGCTGTGAAGCCATCTGGTCCTGGGCTTTTGTTTGCTGGAAGATTTCTGAATACAGTTTCGATTTCCGTGCTTGTGATGGGTCTGTTAAGATCTTCTATTTCTTCTTGGTTCAGTTTTGGAAAGTTATACTTTTCTAAAAATTTGTCCATTTCTTCCAAGTTGTCCATTTTATTGGCATAGAGCTGCTGGTAGTAGTCTCTTATGATCCTTTGTATTTCAGAGTTGTCTGTTGTGATCTCTCCATTTTCATTTCTAATTTTGTTGATTTGGCTCTTCTCCCTTTGTTTCTTGATGAGTCTGGCTAACGGCTTGTCAATTTTATTTACCTTTTCAAAAAACCAACTTTTAGCTTTGTTGATTTTTGCTATGGTCTCTTTTGTTTCTTTAGCATTTATTTCTGCCCTAATTTTTAAGATTTCTTTCCTTCTACTAACCCTGGGGTTCTTCATTTCTTCCTTCTCTAGTTGCTTTAGGTGTAAAGTTAGGTTATTTATTTGACTTTTTTCTTGTTTCTTGAGGTAAGCCTGTGATGCTATGAACCTTCCCCTTAGCACTGCTTTTACAGTGTCCCATAGGTTTTGGGTTGTTGTGTTTTCATTTTCTTTAATTTCTATGCATATTTTGAATTCTTGTTTGATTTCTTCTATGATTTGTTGGTTATTCAGAAGCGTGTTATTTAGCCTCCATATGTTGGAATTTTTAATAGTTTTTTTTCCTGTAATTGAGATCTAATCTTACTGCACTATGGTCAGAAAAGATGACTGGAATGATTTCAATTTTTTTGAATTTACCAAGGCTAGATTTATGGCCCAGGATGTGATCTATTTTGGAGAAGGTTCAGTGTGCACTTGAGAAAAAGGTGAAATTGATTGTTTTGGGGTGAAATGTCCTATAGATATCAATTAGGTCTAGCTGGACCATTGTGTCATTTAAAGTTTGTGTTTCCTTGTTAATTTTCTGTTTAGTTGATCTGTCCATAGGTGTGAGTGGGGTATTAAAGTCTCCCACTATTATTGTGTTATTGTTAATTTCCCCCTTCATTCTTGTTAGCATTTGCCTTACATATTGCAGTGCTCCTATGTTGGGTGCATATATATTTATAATTGTTATATCTTCTTCTTGGATTGGTCCTTTGATCATTATGTGGTGTCCCTTGTCTCTTTTCACAGCCTTTATTTTGAAGTCTATTTTATCTGATATGAGTATTGTGACTCCTGCTTTCTTTTGGTCTCCGTTTGCATGGAATATTTTTTTCCAGTCCTTCACTTTCAGTCTGTATGTGTCCCTTGCTTTGAGGTGGGTCTCTTGTAGACAGCATATATAGGGGTCTTGCTTTTGTATCCATTCAGTCAGTCTTTGTCTTTTGGTTGGGGCATTCAACCCATTTACATTTAAGGTAATTATTGTTAAGAATGGTCCCGTTGCCATTTGCTTTGTTGTTTTGGGTTCACGTTCATACAACCTTTCTGTGTTTCCTGTCTAGAGAAGATCCTTTAGCATTTGTTGAAGAGCTGGTTTGGTGGTGTTGAATTCTCTCAGCTTTTGCTTGTCTGTAAAGCTTTTAAATTCTCCTTCACATCTGAATGAAATCCTTGCTGGGTACAGTAATCTGGGTTGTAGGTTATTCTCTTTCAAAACTTTAAGTATGTCCTGCCAGCCCCTTCTGGCCTGAAGAGTTTCTATTGAAAGATCAGCTGTTATCCTTATGGGAATCCCCTTGTGTGTTATTTGTTGTTTCTCCCTTGCAGCTTTTAATATTTGTTCTTTGTGTTTTATCTTTGTTAATTTGACTAATATGTGTCTTGGGGTGTTTTGCCTTGGGTTCATCCTGTTTGGGACTCTCTGGGTTTCTTGGACTTGGGTGGCTATTTCCTTCCCCATTTTGGGGAAGTTTTCAGCTATTATCTCTTTGAGTATCTTCTCATGGCCTTTCTTTTTGTCTTCTTCTTCTGGGACTCCTATGATTCGAATGTTGGGGCGTTTCACAGTGTCCCAGAGGTCCCTGAGGTTGTCCTCATTTCTTTTAATTCTTTTTTCTTTTTTCCTCTCTGCTTCATTTATTTCCACCATTTTATCTTCTACCTCACTTATCCTATCTTCTGCCTCCGTTATTCTACTCTTGGTTCCCTCCAGAGTGTTTTTGATCTCATTTATTGCATTATTCATTTTTAATTGACTCTTTTTTATTTCTTCTAGGTCATTGTTAAACATTTCTTGCATCTTCTCAATCCTTGTCTCCAGGTTATTTATCTGTAACTCCATTTTGTCTTCAAGATTTTGGATCATTTTTATTATCATTATTTTAAATTCTTTTTCAGGTAGATTCCCTATCTCCTCCTCTTTTGTTTGACTTGGTGGGCATTTTTCATGTTCCTTTACCTGTTGGGTATTTCTCTGCCTTTTCATCTTATCTAGATTGCTGGGTTTGGGGTGGCCTTTTTGTATTCTGGTAGTCTGTGGTTCCTTTTTATTGTGGAGGTTTCTCCCAGTAGGTGGGGCTGGGTGTTTCGCTTGTTGAGGTTTCCTGGTTAGAGAAGCTTGTGTCGGTGTTCTGGTGGGTGGAGCTGGATTTCTTCTCTCTGGAGTGCAATGGAGTGTCCAGTAGTGAGTTTTGAGATGGGTCTATGGGTTTGGTGTGACTTTGGGCAGCTTGTATATTGACACTCAGGGCTATGTTCCTGCGTTGCTGGAGAATTTGCATGGTATGTCTTGCTCTGGAACTTCTTGGCTCTTGGGTGGTGGTTGGTTTCAGTGTAGGTATGGAGGCTTTTGGATGATCTCTTTAATGTTCCCTGTAGTCAGGAGTTCTCTGGTGTTCTCAGGTTTGGGGCTTAAGCCTCTTGCCTCTGGATTTCAGTCTTATTCTTTCAGTAGCCTCAAGACTTCTCCCTCCATACAGCACTGTTAATAAAACTTATAGGTTAATGGTGAAAGGATTCTCCACAGTGAGGGACACCCAGAGAGGTTCACAGAGTTACATGAAGAAGAGGAGAGGGAGGAGGGAGATAGAGGTGAGCAGGAGGAGAAAAAGGGGGACTCAAGAGAGGAGAGACAGATCTAGTTGTACTCTGTTCCCTAAGTGTTCTCCACAGCCCAGAATACCCACAGAGATTCACAGAATTGGATTGAGAAGAGAAAGGGGAGGGAGGAAATAGAGGTGATCTGGGGGAGAAAAAAGAGAATCAAAAGGGGGAGAGAGTGATCAAACCAGTAATCGCACTCCTGAGTAAAAATGGGTACTGAAGGTTGGATTCTTAAATGTCCAAAATTGATATCAAATACTGAAAAACAAAGATTAAAAATCTAGGGTAGAGGTTAGACTCTTAAAAATACAATAGTAAAAAACCACAAAAACACAAAAAAATTTAAGAAATGTATATGGAGTTCACTTTAAAAATAGGGTCCTTTTTTTTTTTTTTGCCAGGTTATAGTGGGTTATAAAAATGAAAATTAAGGAGTAATAGAGGAGTAATAGAGGATTTTAAAAGAAAAAGGAAAAGTAAAAAAAGAAAAAAATTTTTTAATTAAAAAAAATAATAGTAGTAAAAATATATCTAGGAATTTCTCTGGAGCTGTTGCAGGCAGTGTGGGTTCGGTTCAGGTTCAGATAGCTCCTTGTTTGAGCTTACACTTCTCGCTATCTATAGGCCCCTTCCGGTGTAGTTGGTGTTACCTACAAGGATTTTAATCTGTTGCACCGGTCACTTCTGAAGAGGTTCCCTTTGTTTATTTGGCTTCTGTTTGCAGGTCTCTTCAGTGTCTAATTTCCACCCTGACACACGCGGGAGGAGGTGGTCTCTTGTTTAGATTCTCTTGTTCAGTCGTGCTGTGGGGAGGGAGGGGTGCTGCAGACAAATGTCACTGGCCTGTGTGGGGAGCACTCGCGGTTTTCCGGCCACACTGGGTTTGCCCCCACTCGCGGTGTGCGTGCCTTCCCCGTCCACACTGCTCAGGCTCCAGGCTGCCCTCCAGGGAGCAGGCCCTGAGTTGCATGCACCTCCCAGGCCTAAGCCACTCAGGTTTTCGGGTATTCCACAAAAGCACAGACTCGGTTGGGCCTGCGTTTTGTGCCTTCCCCGGTCGGAGTAGCTCAGGCAGCCAGGAGCTTGACTAGCGCACTTTGCTCGGGTGCAGGGCGCCTTATCCCCTCCGCGGTCCCAGCCTCAGTTTCCGTGCTGGCCAGTCGGGTGCGCCTTGTGTCAGTTCTGGAGAGCTGGACTCTAGCTGTGACCCTCCCGGCAGATGTCGACCATCCAGAATCTCAGGAAGTCTTTGGTTAGAAGCTGGAAGCCTGTTTGCAGTTTGGTAGGGGGTGCCGTCTTTGGGGCTGAGTTTGCCCCTTTCCCCTCCCCCCTGCCTCCTGCCTCCAGCGGGGGATGGGCCGGTCCGCCCTTCTCTGGTATTTGCTCAGTCCTTCGTTCTGGGAACCGGCAGGTAGTGCCTAAGTTTAGGGCTTTTCCCAACTTAATTCTCTCTCTCATGCTATCCCACAGTTTAAGTTGCTATCTCACGTTAGCTCCTTCTGATTGCCCTCAGGGCCCTCAGGCCCGGTCCTTACCCTAAGCAATGCCTCCCACTCCTCTCCATTCCGCCCCCACTTGCTGGTGGCGGATGCCAGCGTCTGGGGTACTTTTCTGCTGGGAGTTGCTTTTAGGCATGTAATCTGTGGGTTTTATTTATTTTTCCTCCCAGTTAGGTTGCCCTCAGAGATTCGAAAACTTCCCCCAGACCTGCCAGTGAGAGGGTTTACTGGTGTTTGGAAACTTCCTCTATTAAGATCCCTTCCCGGGACGGATCTCCATCCCTAACTCTATTGTCTCTCTTTTTATCTTTTATATTTTGTTCTACCTCCTTTCGAAGACAATGGGCTGCTTTTCTGGGTGTCTGATGTCCTCTGCTAGCGATCAGAAGTTGTTTTGTGGAGTTTGCTCAGTGTTCAAATGTTCTTTCGATGAATTTGTGGGGAAGAAAGTGGTCTCCCCATCCTATTCCTCTGCCATCTTAGTTCCCTCCGTCCTTCTTCTAGTATTTGTATTCTTTACTTTTTTTACAGTTAAAGGTCTGCCTTATTTGGAGTTTATGCTGGTATGTGATATTTGGAATGAGTACAGTTTTAACTTTATCCATATTGCTCTGCCATTATCTCAAAATTTTTATTTAAAAGCTCATCTTTTTGCTTGCTGATTTAATAATACTGTCCCTATTACATCATAAATATCCATATATAATTTGGTATATTCATGTGCCAGTTTAAAATTATATTAATTATAGAGGCTTTTGAGGATGTTTTAATGTCTAGTAGGCCTGACAGTCCCTCTCTCCCTGGCCGCATCTTCTTGGGATTTTTTTTTCCCCAGAATTTTCTTGGGTATTCTTTCTCATTTGTTGTCTGTGAACTTGTCTTTTCAAGTCAATTTACATATCAAATGCCAAGAGCTTTTCATTTGGTTCTGTATTACTTCTTCCCTGGGTACGTGGACATTTCTAAAGAGATTTCCCTCCCAAGTCAATAAAATTGACAGAACTGTTTCATTTAACCGAAAAGAAGAGGCAGGGTTCTATGAGGCTCGCACTTGTTAAGGAGTGATTCAGGTTACTTGCACCCTCTTATTTTCCCTGAGCTAATGATCAGCCAGGTCCCCACCTGTGTCACTGTCTCTGCATGTTTGGTCAAGTGTTTTCATTTTTATCCTCTCATTTTTCTTTTCTTTAGCCTTTTGGCTATAAAACTCTGTTAGAATTTCACCCCAGAAATTAGCTGTCATCATTGGAGTTCCTAAATTATTCCCTGAGGGACAAGACACAATTAATGTTAATACGGTTAATGGTTAATATGATTAATACAATTAATATGGTTAAAAAGAGGCTTTTGATGGAATCTCACCATGCCTCTCCATCCAGCCAAAGGAGCGCAAGTGACCCAAGAGACTCAGCTGAGAAACCATCGTTAGAACTCTTAAGTGAGTTCAGTTAGGTCACAAAGTAAATATACAAACTCAATCATTTCCATATAGAAGCGATTTAGAAAATATAATGGAAATGGAAATTCCATCCCGGTGGCAAAAGTACATATAGGTGTAAAATGCCTAGGGATTAAGTCGACAAGACTGCAGAACTTAAATGAAGGAAAAACATTACAAAACTCCACAGAAAGACCTAAAGATTAATTTTGAATAAATAGTAGGCCATATGGTGCTTGTAGTTAGAATAGCCCTGGGTAACCCTGAGGATCTCAAGTGTCCCATATTTATGTGCTCAGTTGTTTCTTTGATATTCGAATCACATGACTGTATTCCATCTCTCGTGACAAGTCTAATGGTTTCTTGAAAATCTCCAAGCATTTCCAGAGATGATTGAGGGGTTTATGTTCCTCTTGATCAACATCAACTACAAATACTTCTGTTCTCCTTTTACTTGATTATTCATTTATTCTTTCATTTATTTCTGTATTCACAGCACATTTGTTGCATGCTTACCAGCTCCTGAGCACTCTGAAGATGCCTACCAATCATTGCTTATGGTCCTTGTGGCTCTTATCTCCATTTCCAGTCACTCTTGCCTTAAGACATAGTCTCTTTCATTACCCAGCTGAGCATCGCTAACACAAGGCTGTTTTCTTTCTGAGGTTTGTGAGGGTCCTAGTGGTGGATAAGTGTTGTGGGAGAGAGAAGGAGGACAGATGTGGTGTCTAAGTACAAATAGCATAAAACAAGAAGCAATGAAAAATTAAATATTACACATATTAAAGTTTGTGGGGAATTTCTCACTCTATCCTTTATTCTTGTGTCTCACCTGCTGCTGTCTTTTGGAATTGCCTATTCTGCCTCACGGTATCTCCTGATTGTTATCTCCTCAGCCTCTCTGACTTCTAGACCACTCAATCCCTCTTTTCTAGCCTTTGGGAACTCAAACCTCCTCTTATATTATCAAAGTCAAAAGTTAAAGTTAGTCATACAGTCATGTAGCCTGCTTGGCTCCTCTGTCCATGGAATTCTCTAGGCAAGAGTACTGGAGTGGGTTGCCATTTCCTTCTCCAGGGGATCTTCCCAACCCAGGGATTGAACCTGGGTCTCCTGCATTGCAGGCAGATTCTTTACCAACTGAACCACTAGGGAAGCCCCCTCTTATATTATAATGGAGAGCAATTTAACTCTTTCTCTCCCTCTTACTCAGCTAGATCACACTGGGGGTAGGTTAGCCAAAGAAGTCATTGAGCTATTGTTCCCCCACCCTCTATCCCACCCTGCAAAACAAGAGCTCTTCTCTTCCTCTAAAAGGGATTCTTCTGATCTCCAGAGCTACAATCCTTAAAAAATTTAATTCCCTCAGCACACTTAGATTTTGATGAGATCAAGTCTCTCCCAGATTAATAAACAAATAGAAGATAATTTTGACTATAATCCTAATGATATTTTTTTCTGAAATTTAATAAAATTATCTTAAAGTTAATTTGGGGGAAGAACAAGCTCAAAGAACAACGTCCATCCATATGTGCTCAGTC
This sequence comes from Dama dama, assembly GCF_033118175.1. Lineage (NCBI taxonomy): Eukaryota > Metazoa > Chordata > Mammalia > Artiodactyla > Cervidae > Dama > Dama dama. The sequence goes on from NC_083699.1 coordinate 81,508,797, forward strand.
ATGTCCAACTCTTTGCAGCCCCATGGACTGGGGCTCCTCTATCCATGGAAGTCTCCAGGCAAGAATACTGGAGTTGGTTGCCATTTCCTACTCCAGGGGATCTTGTCGACCCAGGGATTGAACCTGGGTCTCTAAAAGGCACAGTAAGGCAGAACTAGTTCTACTAAGAATTTGATTTAAACAACACATATTGTTTAGTGGGAGAATGAGCAGACAGAGAAGTAAAACATAACACAAAGTTCAGAAACAGATCTAAATGAAATAAAAAAAAATAGCAGAAGAAAATATAGGCAACTATTTATAACTTTTTATGTACTCCTTAATTAAGTAAGGAAGGCATTTCTAATCATGGTTTTGTGTGTATGTGTGTATGTGTATGCATCATTCTTACAAAAATAAAATAAGAAAACAACAGCGTGCTTCACAACATGAATGAACCTTAAAAACACTATGCTAATTGAAAGAGCCAGGCACAAAAGGCTGTATATTCTATGTGAAAGGCACAGAATTGGCAAATCCATAGCACAGTAGATTAGTGGTTGGCAGGGACTGGAACGAGAGGATGTTAGGAAATAACTGCTAATAAACACGGGAATTTCTTTTTAGAGTGATGAAAATGTTCTGGAATTAGGTATTGGTGATGGTTGCATAACTTTTAATATGCTAGTAACCACTGAATTGTCTACTTTAAAGGCTGAATTTTATGATACATTAATTATATTTGAGAAAAAAATTAAAGATAGATCAGTTCTACTTGGGGTATTGTAAGGAAAAAAGAAAAAAAAACAGTATGCCAGTAGAGAATGGTTAAGGAATGTCTTTAAAAAATATTCAGTGACATTTGTTAAAGGTGGCAAGGCATACTTTATTCAGGATGATATGAATGGATGCAGGGACTATTGCAATGACATTTTATAGTAAGGGTGAGAGATTGGGCTCCACCCTGAATAAAGCACGGTCAAGTGGGAATAGATAGCCAAGGATCAGAATGGGAGTCAGTGGATGGAAAATTACTAAGAGGAAGCACCAGAGTAAGGGGTTTGGCTAAACTGACCTAACAAGGTTATGCTGAAGGCAGGATGGTAGAGTAAATCTGATCAGATATTGAGGGTTTGGGGTGCTGGTTAAACTGATTTGGCAGGGTTCTTGCTAAAACGAGTGTTACCATATTCAGGTTTGGCTGCTCACCACTCAAAAGCCAATAATTCAAGAGGCAAGTGTCAGTAGAAAGCAAAGATGCTTTAATGAGAAAATCTGGCAACCTCTGGGAGGAGGTGGACTCATGTCCAGAGACCAACTCCAAGGATTCTGCACAGCCATGATAGTTTTTAAAGGGAAAAATGGAGAAAAGAATGTCAGAATCGTCAAGGCAGGATGTTGGGTTCTGCATCATCTCTACTGAGTGCAGACTGGCTGACTCTCTCTCCAGATAATACCTTGCCCCCTTGATCTGCCTACAGGATTCCTTAGGGGGCCATTGTGAGGTAGAGAGCTAACCATTCTTTAACTAGTTAACTCTTTACTCTTACTTCTTCTTATCTTGTAGAAGAATTCATAGGTTAGACAAGGCATGGTGTGCATTCAGGAGAGTGTAAGTCAGTAGTTAGGTTAAATTGCCTAATGATCTTATTCCTACATTAAGTTCTTTAAAGATTAAAGTGAGTGAAGTCACTCAGTTGTGTCCGACTCTTTGCGACCCCATGGATAGTAGCCTTCACCAGGCTCCTCTGTCCATGGGATTTTCTAGGCAAGAGTACTGGAGTGGGTTGCCATTTCCTTCTTCAGGGAATCTTCCCGACCCAGGGATCGAACCCAGGTCTCCTGCACTGTAGACAAATGCTTTACCATCTGAGCCACCAGGGAAGTCCTTAAAGATTAAAAGGGGAGGAGAAATGGGCAAATAGGAAAGGGGCAAAAGAGCTGCCTTCACTCAGTTTTACAAGGAAGTGCACAGATAGGTCTACAGGAAAAGGTTCAGCACCTTAAACTAGAGAATCTTTGCCAAATGTGAATTTACAATTTTTTTAAAAAACTAATAAACATGTAAAATGCAAAAGCAATGAGATGAAATATGTGCCTATTTACTTGGCAATGATGGTAAGAAAATACAAGTTTCCTTCATTAAGTAGGTTGTAATCTAATGGAGATTTTCATAATATAGTGTTGGTGAAGGGCATCTCAGCAATATATTTCAAGAGCCTTAGATTGTGTCCTAGTGATTCCATTTCTAGGAAATTATCTTGAAAAAAATACTGTGTGCCATTTAGAATAAAGTTGTAAAATGCAAATTCCCTGGTGGTCCAGTGCTTAGGACTCTACACTTTCACTGCTGAGAGCCTTGAGTTCAAACCCTGGTCAGAGAACTAATATCCCATAAGCCAAGAGGTGTGGCCAAAAGAAGAAAAAAAAATGTAGTAAAGTGTAATAACAACAGAGGAAGATGTTTCTACTGCTAGGGAGAAAAATTAGAATGTACAGCAAAATAGACCAATAGAAGTGCACACAGGAAAAGCTGAAGAGATAGGTAATTTGTAGTTTCTTGTCCATTCTTAACTATATTTTGTTTAGCTACATTTTCCAGATATTCTACACTGGAGGTATCTTTTGTAATCAGAAAATAATAGAAAAATTGTTTAATATAATGCAATTTGAAATTGGTGAAGCTTTTGGGGGAGTGTTTTGTTTGGCGAACAGGATTGCAGAAATGAGATTACAAGTTCCTTGTTTCTCCTGTTTCAAAACTAGAGATGCAGGGAAGATGTTTTGTAAGTCTTCAGAATCCCAAGGCCAGATTCTCACCCTCTAGTTGCCCATATGAGTGATGTGTAGTTTCAAAATCTAACTGATTAATTGATAGTTTTATTACATAGATAGTACTGTGGTATATTTGTTCCAAGAACTTTTATCTTCAAATAAGGTATTTTGGGCTTTAACACCAGGATCATATTGAGTGGAGTTCGTTCTGATTACTGACTTGAATTCTGTCTCCCAGATGTAATGATTTTCTTCTCCCAATTTCCTAGACAGAATCATGAATAAACTGGAGGACAAGCAGGACCAGATGATACCATGAAGAGAAGTTTACAGGCCCTCTATTGCCAACTGTTAAGTAAGTTGATGTCACTTTTCTTCTGGCCTAGAATAGACCAATGTTATAATTTCACTGGTGCCAGAAGCTTACACACCTTCTGGAGGAAGACCAGTGTTTGGCTGGTGAAAGAGAACAGTACATTTTCCCTCTGCTTCATTTAGGTACTTGAGTATCAAGCATCAAGTCATTCTGTTGCCTCAGGCATCAGTTACTGTACATAATTATTGTAGACTTTTATATGATTATTCTAAATTGGCGTGTTAAAGCATAGTGAATTGAAAGTGAGTATCAAAAGTATTAATACTCTTGGTTATGTGGCAGAATTCAAAGGGGTTCTGGTATGATCCACTCTGGACTCTTCATGAAGAGGGACTGGTAGGCTTAGGATTTAGTCACAGGGACCTATTACCATTCAGTGACTGTACAGCCTGTACTTGCAATAGGTTTGCATAGTTCCATGTGTTCTTGAACAATGAGTGGTGAAATGTAATTTGTCTAGGTTTAGTGGTAGAATGGCGGATGTTGGATCATGATTTTCTTGGCACAATGCTCATGCGTTTTGTGGATTGTACCATAAAGTGCCAGTTGTCACATAGGGACTGTGTAATCTTTGGGACTGGATTGTTACTGAATGAATGTAAAATCTAACACCAGTTGGTGGGTTTGATGTTCAGATTGACACATGTGGGACAACAGACATTACCCACTCCAGGTCAAACCAAAGCCATTGAGTTGGGAAAACTTGAAATTCATTGTGCTTATCTTGCACAGGTAAATAGAGGACCTATCTTTCCTTGCTGAGGTAAATAGAGGACCTATCTTTCCTAGGCTGAGTGCTCCTTGTTAACTTTTGCCAAGAAAATAGCATGAAAAGAGATTGGGATGCAAATCACCAGTCAGCCCTTAGAATTTAGCAGTTCAGGTTATGTTGTGTCCCCAGTGCAAAGCACTTAATCTACAGACAGCATTCTTACTGGGTGTTTTAACTGACTCATTTTTGCTATTAAATTCTAATCCCTGAAACACAGATCACGTCAGCCTGATTTCATCCTGGTGGAACGTCACCGAGAGGTATAGGGACTCTCTCATGTTTTTCCTCCATATATTTTATAGGGTTTCTTGCTTTTTTTTTTTTTTAATGATAAGCTTGCTTATTAGAGAAAGGGCTTTATGGATTGAATTAGCAGTGTCATCAAGGAATGATTAATTCTGCCTTGATGAGAGAGGGAACATTTGAAAGATAAATAGGATTACACACACACTCAAGAAGGTGAGGCAGTTTTTTATACACAAAAGAAACCAGAAATTAAAAAGAACAGGATTGATTTAGAAGGCAGCAGAAGGTTTGTTGGATTCACCTATGCTGATTGTATGCCCCAAAGTTTGCGTAGTATTATAAGGTCATGATTATACAGTGGAGGTGATAAACAGATTCAAGGGATTAGACCTGGTAGATAGAATGCCTCAAGAACTATGGACAGAGGTTAGTAACACTGTACAGGAGGCAGTGACCAAAACCATTCCAGAGAAAAAGAAATGCAAGAAGGCAAAGTGGTGTCTAAAGAGGCTTTAGTAATGGCTGGGGCAAGAAGAGACATGAAAGGTAAAGGAGAAAGGCAAAGATATGCACAACTGAGTGTAGAGTCCAGAGAATAGCAAGGAGAGATAAGAAGGCCTTCTTAAATGAACAATACCAAGAAGTAGAAGAAATCAGTAGAATGGGAAAGACTAGAGATCTATTCAAGAAAATTGGAGATATCCAGGGAATATTTCATGCAAGAATGGGCATGACAAAGAGCAGAACCAATAAGGACCTTACAGAAGCAGAAGAGATTAAGAAGATGTGGCAAGAATACACAGAAGACCTATACAAAAAATGACTTAATGACCTGGATAACCATGACTTACCTTCCATGTACCTCATATATAAAATGGGACATGACCACCCAGTACATAAGATGGCATTCAGTGAGGTAATATGGCATATAGAAGACCTAAAATAAATGCCTGTTCCCTTATTGGGCCATCCTGTCTGTATGAAAAGGATACAGCCTCCCTAGGAGCTCTACTGTTAACTAACATTTGCATGGGACTTTTTGGTTCACAAAAATGTTTACAGGATTTAATCCTTAGAAACCTTATATGGCAAGTGGAACTTTGATCTCATTCTACAGAAGAGAGAGTTGACGTGATCAAGGCTGCCTTTCCCAGGTCATGTCGCAATTTTTTTTTTTTTTTAAAGTAACAATGGAAAGGAAGGAACATCATCACAAACATTTAAGAATGTGACATTACTGGGGAGGCACTGAGTTCTGAAGTGACAGATTTGGTCTTTGCCTGGGTGCTGTGTCCTGGAAATTTACTTCATTTTTAAGAAGACCAAGACAATCCTTTTGAGCTTATGAAAGTAAGTTTTTATATACCAGCATCTATTCAAATCAAAGTCGTTTGGATACTTACTCAAAGTTAAGGAGTAATGATGTTTAGTAAATTAAGCATTTGCTCTATACACAGGAATCTGTATTTCTTAAATCATACTCTGTATTATTGGCACATCTTGCTTATTGCATCCTCTGAATATACTGAACTGTGCAACCATACAAAAAATAATCCTTTGCCCAACCCAGAGAACTGTCCACAGGGCCTTATTACTCAGATGGTGGAAGATAAAGAGAATTCCTGTAGTAGATTTGGGTTCCTATTGTGTAGAATTTAAAAGGTAAGAAGTATCAACTTTTCCACCCTCTACCTGGACCATGGAGATTGCATCTGTCTCAGACTCAAATTATGCACACAGACACACATACACCCCAAAATCCATATTCCTCAACTCTCTAGGCTGTTTGAGGCATAATGAGAAGCTGCTTGAGAACAGAGTTCATTTCTGTTGGGATGATCTGCCTCTCATCTGATCTCTGCAACTGGGCATAAAGCCCTAAATTTACTTTACAATGAACAAACTGTCTTTTGTGTTTTTTCAGTGCTAACTAGCGATTTTTGCCAACCAGCTACCCAGTGACTTTATTCACTTCTTACTAATCATGTAACAATCCCTCTAATCACTTCTTAAACTAAAAATATCCAGATAGTAATATCTTCCACAGGGAGTTAACATTCTCCCTCTCTTTTCCCTTTTAATCCATAGTATACCCAGAGCCCTACCATGGTACCTACTAGGCCGGTTGCTCTAATGTGATCTGTGTTCTGAAGCTTTCCTGTGCTCATTAAGAAAGAAAACAATCTGACTAAATTAACTAATGCCAAGGTGTGCTTCATTGTCTAAGGAGAGTTGGGAGCTTTTCTGTAACCTTCAGGGATTATTTGCATTAATAAAAAATTAATTTTACTTTCTTAAGGCAAATGCTATGTCAGTGTTGTGTTTTTTTTTTTTTTTTTTTTTTAATATTTATTTATTTTTGGCTGCACTGGGTCTTTGTTGCTGTGTGAGGGCTTTCTCTAGTTGTGGTGAGTAGAGGCTACTCTCAAGTTGCAGAACATGGGCTCTAGGGCATGTGGGCTTCAATAATTGTGGCTCACAGGCTTAGTTGTTCTGTGGCATGTGGAATCTGCCCAGAGCAGGGATTGAACCCAAGTTCCCAACATTGGCAGGTGGATTCTTAACCATGGGACCACCAGGGAAATCCTCAGTGTCATTTTAAACCATACTGAGTATAGCAGTTTAAACAGGTAAGTTTGCCAGGGCCTGTCCATTTATTTGGATCTCTTTGAGTCAATGGTCTTGAATTTTCACATTATTTCTCTTTCTGGCTTATCCGATCTTGCCTCTTTGGCCAACTAAAAGCAGAAATGATCTGCTTGTGCCTTATCACCACCATTCTTCTGGATTTCCAGTGCTGAATACCTGAAGTTATGCATTTGGATATCAGTTCCCACAGACTCTTAACTTGTGAATCCATTTCTCTGTATTATTGTCTTTGCTTAAAGAAGGGCTTCCTATGGTCTTACCTGAGCCCTTTTAATAGTCTCCCTTCCTGCTGGCCTTATCTAAGGCCTCTTCCTTCTAATCCACCCTCACATTGCCACCAAACAGCAGCGTGTCCACGCTGATGATCTTTCGATGGCTTTGCATTACCAGCAACAGCAGTCCTCATAGTGTGGTCCAGGAAGCTCTAGGGACCCCTGAGACCTTTCCAGGAAGTTTGTGAGGCCCTCCTTTTCCAACAATATTGTCTCTATGAAGCCAGATTTTCTTTATATTCTTCAGCTATACTGCAACAGATTAAATGCAGAAGCCGATGTGAGAGCCAGCTATCTGTCTTTCATAAGCCAGACCTTAAGGAGATTTACAAAAATGTAAAACAATGGCACCCTTCTCATAATATTTTTGTTTTAGAAAGTATGGTTGTATTTTATTTAAAATGTTATATATTAACGTGTAGTGAGTTTATTGTTATTTTAATGGGTTAATATTTTTTGTTTCTCAGTTATAATAGCTGGTAAAGAATCTGCCTACAATGCAGGAGACCCCGGTTCAATTCCTGAGTCAGGAAGACCCCCTGGAGAAGGGATAGGCTACCCACTCCAGTATTCATGGGCTTCCCTGGTGGCTCAGATGGTAAAGAATCCACCTGCAATGTGGGAGACCTGGGTTTGATCCTTGGGTTGGGAAGATCCGCTGGAAGAGGGCATGGCAACCCACTCCAGTATTCTTGCCTGGAGAATCCTGGTGAAAAAAGGAGCCTGGCAGGCTATAGTCCATGGGGTCACAAAGAGTCAGACATGACTGAGCAACTAAGCACAGAACAGTACATAGTAAATATTAGTAGATATAACCCATATAAACAAAGGCTCTCTTTTAAGAGTATAAAGAGGTCATGAGACCAAAATGTTTGAGGATCATGAGGGATTAAGCCTAAATTTCTTAGATTAGCACTGCAGACTGGTTAGTACTCTGGTCCCAGATTGCCTTCTTCTTCCACGTCATCTCTCACTGATTCTCTCCATTTACATGGGTGCATGCACATGCACACATGTGTGTGTGCACACATGCACATGCACACACACACACACACACACATGCAGGCACGCACGCACGCACACTACTCCACCCTGGGGCATCCGCAGTGTGCTGACATTTCATCCTTCACAAAGCACAGTTACCCCTCAGGATCTGAGGGGCAGTTGGTCCCGGGCCCCCCTGTGGATCCCATTTCCATAGGTGTTTGGGTTCCTTACAGTCAGTCTGTGCATACTTAGAGTGGGGTAAGAGTGTATTTATTTAAAAAAAAAAAAAAACTCTGTGTATAAACAGACCCATGCAGTTCACACCTGTGTTTTTGGAGGATCAGCTTGTATTCACCTTTCCGTGTGCATATGCTTGTTTGCTTGTCTTCCAGTTCTTCAGTGTGGGGACTCCATTCATTCCCCTATCTCCAGTCTAATCTAGAGCTTGACTCATAATGGGGCTTAATATATGTTTAATGTAATTACCACATTTCTGCAAATCTAGAATGTCAAGGATGTCATTAATTGTAAAATGCACTGTTACTTTAATGAACCACTGAGAAAGAATTAATCCTTAACTGTAAAACTATCACAAGCCATCAACTATACATTACAATACAGAAGCACATGTATGGATAAAATACAGAATTATTAGAGTAGATTGTGGCTAACTGGGCAACATGTCCCTGGGTTTCTGCCACTAAATTCTCCTTTAGGACCAAGTCTCAGCAAACCAATCTGTATTCTAGCTCCTACCCTAAGTCAGCCCCATGTTTCAAATGAATTTCCTTTGGAAGCTAGAAAAAGATCCAAGTAAGTGGGCTATCCCTAACTGACTTTGGTGAGTGTATGCAGTCATCATGGTATGTTTTTCTAAGAAGTAAGAAGAGGTTGAGGTCCTTTAATGGACCAGAACCTGGTGGTCTGGAGTTGATGATAAGAAAGTGAAAGAGAAAGAAGTTAATATTCCCTGGGTTATGCAGAGAACCAATAAAGCCCTAGGACAGGGCTTGTACTGCTCACAGAGGCACAGGGCACCCTCTTGACGAGGTCTTGAAAGCCCAGGCAGGAGAGTGAGCTCGACAGATTTCCACATTCCAGAGAATTAGCCAGAGGGGGGGAGAGAGAGAGAGAGAGAGAGAGAGAGAGAGAGACAGGGACCCAACTTTCTGGTGGAGCAAGGGTGCTTTAATGATCTTTCTGTGAGTATATATAGGCTATTGTATAAGGAATTTCTTTCCACAATGATAAAGATCAGAAAACCAAATGTAGAGCAACCATTATTAAGGGAACAAGGGATTAACAATGGTCATAAGGTCAGGAGACAATCCATATCTCAGGAAAGAGGATCGAGACTAAGCAGTTTTGTCATAAGGAGAATGTTTACTGAAGGAGATTCATGCATGTGTTTCATCCTATGACCTCAGTCCTGGGAGCGGCGTGCTGTTCCACTCGTTCCTATTGCCAGGAACTGATAAGGAACAGAGGATTTGTCAGAAACAGCATGCAGGAATCCTCCTGTTAAACATTCCCTGACAATTCCCCCTTATTTATTTATTATATTTGTAAAAAGGGTCCTAACCATTTGAGTTTGTTTAGTTTTAACAATTTTTGCCTAAAGACAATGGTAAACAACAAATATAATTGTCAAGACAGTCACCAAAGTTCCAGACCTGATGCTGTGAGTAACACTCTGAAACCATCCGAGTGGGTCTAGCCCAGATAATTGATCAGCTAGTTGTTCAGCTAAAGTTTCCAAATTAGTGGAAGAGGGCAGATTTTTAGAAAAGGTTTCAAAGATTTCTTTTTATAATAATTGTACAGAGAGGCATTATCATGTGTTTTGTTTTATTTTGTTTTGTTTTTGTCAAATGTTTTATTGAGTGTAGACATCTGGAGTACTGTAAAACATGCATTATCTGTAGATTCAAAAGGAGCAAGCCACATTGTCCTCTCTGTCAAATGTGTCAGGCTTGGCATACATGATGGAGATTAATGAAGTATCATGAGAGTAATATGGTTCCTGAAAAGCTTCTACAATTTGGAGTAGGGTCTTAATCACGGGAAAAGCAAAGCTGTTCATGTTTAGTGAACTTGCAGCTCATTGGAGGTACACAGTATTTTAATTTTAAAATGAATAAAAATAATTGTTTGTGGAAGAGTCCCATCACCCCAACTTTACCTGCCCTTTCAGTTTTCAGAAATTTTAATTAAAAAAGAAAAGTATATGCCGTTTGGAAGTTGTACATTTATCTGAGCAATAATTAAAATTTATTTCTTCTTTGGTTGCTGAGGTGTATTAAATTTGAAGAAGATAATATCTCCATCTTCAACAATATAATTTCTGCCTTGTTGTCTGTACTTTGCAGCAGCCTTGACTGCATTTTCAGAACCTTCCTCTTTAAAATCTTCGTATTTCATTACTTCAGCCATAATGAATCCTTTTTCAAAATCTGTGTGAATCTTTCCTGCAGCTTGAGGAGCCTTCATCCCTTTCCTGATGGTCCATGCACGCACTTCATCTGGGCCTGCAGTGAAAAAGTATTCTAGTTGGAGTGCTGCAAACCCAGCCTTAATGATCTTTGGCAAAGTGCTTTGTGTCATGTTCGCTTCCAGATACTTCTGTCTCTCCTCAGCACTCAATTCTTGCAACCTGAGTTCCAAGGCCCCACTAAAAGGAATGACCAAGGCACCTGGGTCATACTCGTCCACCCACTCTTTAATTTTTATCAACCATTTGTTTTTCTTTCCAATGTAGTCTTTTTCGGAAAGATTAACCAAGTAGACCATTGGTTTTGAAATCAGAAATAAGTGTTTATTCAATACTTCAATCTCTTTGTCATTCCAATCATGATAGAATCGAACAGGTTTCTTTTGATCTATAACCCAGGATTTGACTTTGCACATTATGTCATATTCAGGTTTTAGTTTTTTATCTCCTCCTCTCACAGCCACTTTCTCTAGTTTATCTATAATGGGCCCAATCATTTCCTCATCTTTAAGCTGAAGCTCTTCATGTATTATTTCTATATCTCGAACAGGATCTACACTTCCTTCAACATGTGTGATATCGTCATCTTCAAAAGCACGTGTTAAATGAAAGATTCCATCACAGGCACTAATATGGGATAAAAAGGCATTTCCCAGGCCTTGCCCATTGTGAGCTCCTTTCACAAGGCCAGCAATATCCACTACATTTAGAAAAGCAGGAATTTTGCTTGCTGGTTTGTGGTACTGGCAAAGAAAGTCAAATCTTTCATCAGGCACAGGTACTCTGCTCTCATTTGGATCAATAGTGCAGAATGGGAAGTTTTCTGCTGAAGCTTGACTATTGGTTAGTACATTGAAGAAGGTAGATTTCCCAACATTTGGTAATCCAACAATACCAATTTTCAAGGAGGTTCCAAATCTTCCAATGATTGGGGGTGGTTTAATTCCATCACCTCCCTTTTTGGGGGGCATCGTGCTCGCGGCGCGCGATGACACGGGGTCCCAGCAGCAGCAGGAGATGGGTCCTGCCGGCAATGGGAGGCAGGGAGGAAGTATCGTGTATGTTTTGTAAATGAAATTTGATTTGTTCCCAGTTGTAGGCACTATGATTGAATTGAACAGGAGTAACACAAAATTGAGTAGAATTCCAATCACATTTTAGTATCACTTGTTTTTGTACATCTGTTCATTGATCTCCAACCCATTTGATGGCTGTTTTTAGTTCCCTATTTCATCTTGAATATCCTCATCTATCTGAGCCTTAGTGGCCCACATAGTATGAGCATCTTTAGTCCACTTTTGGATAAAATTATGTGTTTGAATTGAGGTTTGTAAAGCAACGTCAGCAATGGCAGCAGTGGTGCAAATAGCTATTAATCCCAAAATACCAAGAATCAGCCATCCAGTGAGTGGTTTAGATCACCGGGGCAGTTTAGTAAGTAACTGGGAAGCAAGTCCAGCCATGGGACCTTCTTCCCAGGGCCTCTGGAGATTTATTGGTAACCACAGACTACGTCAAGATCGAAGAATCAAAAGGGATTCATTTCTTAAGGAAACAGAAGAGTTAAGACAAGTATATAATTTGCAATTTATACAAGTTACAGAATGTAAAGTCTCATTGAATTGTAAACTCCCTATCGCTATAACAAAAGGAAGGGGAACACAAGCTTGTATGAAATATGATTGATTATAACGAAAGAAATAGTTACTATGATTACGACTGGTCCTTGTGAAGTGTCTAGTCCAAGTCCCAAGTTCTTTGGTGCTCGCAGCAAGTTTCCAGGTGTCCCATTGTTCAGGCCCAATCTGTTTACTGAAGACAATTTGAGGACAAGGGAAGGCCATTCCACTGTCAAGCCACCCAAGAAGTCCTTTGTCATGGTAATGCTCCATTGTAGTGTTAGTAACCTTCCATGCTACTTGAGTAGCATAGTCACACACAGTGCTGTTAATATCATCTGAGCAGTTAGATGACCACATACAATGGGGTCCCCATTCGACAATTGTATGATTAGCCAGTAATTTTCCTGATTTGGCTTGACATTTGTCCCAAGGAACAGGAGTATAAAGTTCTTGTAAGTAAACGCTTTGCATAATGTTCTTTGTTCTTTGCCTTACTCTTTCCCTAAAGTTTCAGTAGTATAAACATGGTTCACAGACAAAGATAGGGCAGTAAACAATCCAAGCAATGTCCAAAAGTCCTCTTTTGGAGTCAGGGTGAAGGCCCAAGTTTGTCGGCTAACGTTTATGCATAATTCTGTTGGGCCCATGCACAAAGGAAGGACTTCATAACCTAGAGAAATATTAGTTAGTTTCCCTTCTTCTTCAGGGTGTGAGGGCCCTTTAATGATTCATGGAGAAGGCATATGTATAGAGTCATTGGTTGATAGGATTGGTCCTTTCGCTGTCCATTCTACAACCTGTAGTAAAGGGGGGGTTGGGTATGTAAGCCCAGTAAGTATAATTAGTTAGTTCAGCTTGAGCAGGAGTGGGGAGCAGAAGCAAACAAGCAAAGTAAGCATGGCAACAAAAATATTTTCAGGACTTCGAGGCATTCCCTGTTGAGAAACCAGATTTTCAGCTTGAATAGTAAGGGTTTTAATTCGTCCCCAAGAGGGGAGATCATAAGGTTGATGCCGCCAAGGGCGGTGCTTCCTGGAGATCTTTAGAGCTGCCATGGCCCTTATTGGAATTTCTTCCTCCTGGGCTTTTTGTTGTTTTGTCTCTACTTTGAATGCCGGGGGGCCCCCTTGGGTTGAATCTTCCGAAGAGGAAGCCATGTGAGTTCATTGGATCCATCTGGAGAAATACAAGCATACCCCTTTCCCTGTAAGATTAATTTCCCAGATTTCCATTGTTTAGTTAAGCTCTCTTGGTACCAAATGGGCAGAGGAAGAGAAGTGTCCTTCAATTCCTTGAAATGTTTTTCTGCTCTTGTGAAGATATCTCCTTGTGGTAAGTTTAAAAAATTTAAAACAAATAAAGCTATATTAACAATAGTTATAGGTTTAGAGAATATCTTATGTTGGAATTTAGATAGTAGTGTTCCTGTGTATTCCCCCTTTTTAAATTTTTTTATTTGTAATTTTAGTGTGTGATGTGCTTGTTCGACTTTGTCTTATGTCTGTGGATTATAAGGAATACCTGTGATATGTTTAATAGAAAATGATTGTAAAAATTGTTTGAAATATCTTGAAGTGTAGGCAGGGCCATTGTCTGTTTTAATAGCACTAGGAGTTCCCGTTATAGTAAAGCAAGCTAATAGGTGAGTTATAACGTGTTGTGTAGCTTCACTGTGAAGAGGCATGGCCCACATAAAAGAAGAATTGGTGTCTATACAGACATGTAGGAAGGGAGATGGAGAGAGTTCAGGGCAATGAGTTACATCTATCTGCCATAGTTCATTAGGTTGCAATCACTGAGGATTAATGCTTTGTGCAATGGGTCGAAGATGTAGGGGTCTACAAGTAGAGCAATTGTTAATAATTTCTTTAGCCTGGTGGTATGGGATTTTCCATAGCTGGTGTAGAAAGCCAACATTGTTGTACAACAGAGCATGTTGTTCCTCCGGAGTAGCAAAAGAAACCAGTTTATCAGCCTGTTCGTTACCGTAAGTCATGGGGCCAGGAAGGCAGGAATGTGCTCAAATATGTGTAATATAAATGGGAGAAATGCAGTTGCTAGTAACAGATTGTAGTTCAAAAAAGAGTTGTTGAATAACAGGTTGATTGGAGTTTATGGTGGAGGTTTTTATGTTTTTTAATATGAAAACTGATTACAAGGAATCAGAGACTGTATTAGTGGGGTAAGGGTGTAGGCAAATAACTTGAATAAGAGCATATAATTCGTTTTGCTGAGCAGAATGGAATTTAGTGTAAAAGACTTCATATTCTTTGAGAGACCAGAATAAGGCTTTGGTGTTTTTAGTCCCATCTATGTAGAAAACTTCAGCTTGTGGTGTAGGCTGTGAGCTGATGATGTGGGAAATAATAAATTCAGTATTTTTGAAGAAATTCCATAGCTTGTTAGAAGGATAATGAAATGAAATTTCTCCAAAATATTTTAGAAAAGCTATTTGGAAATTGGTGGAAGTTTGTAATGCATTCTCAAATTGAGATTTATTGATAGGTATTATAATTTTATGAGGATCAGAGCCAATTAGAATTTTAGTTCTTTCATTGATAATGATTAGAGCAATTAAATCAAGGTAGGGTGTAAGTGACTTCATTCCTCTAAAATGGGTATAGATCCATTCTATTGGGTGTTCTTGTTGGGCAAGAAGTCCTGTGGGAGAATGAAGAGAGGGAAGTATAAATAATTCTAGAGGTAAATCTAGTCTGATGCGAGTAAGAAACTGTTTTTATAATTTATCTTGCACTAAATAGAGTTCCTCTCGTGCCTCTTGAGAAAGTGAACGAGGGCTATTTAAATTAGGATCTCCTTTCAAAGTATTAAATAGATTAGTCAGTTGATAATTAGCAATGCCTAATGAGGGTCTGGAGAAGGCAATGGCAACCCACTCCAGTACTCTTGCCTGGAAAATCCCATGGACAGAGGAGCCTGGTAGACTGCAGTCCATGGGGTTGCTAAGAGTTGGACATGACTGAGCAACTTCACTTTCATTTTCACTTTCATGCATTGGAGAAGGAAATGGCAACCCACTCCAGTGTTCCTCCCTGGAGAATCCCAGGGATGGGGGATCCTGGTGGGCTGCCGTCTATGGGGTCACACAGAGTCAGACATGACTGAAGCACTTGGCAGCAGCAGCAGCAGCAATGAAGGTCTAATCCAATTTATATCACCTAAGAGTTTTTGAAAATCATTTAAAGTTGATAATGTATCAATACGAATCTGTGTTAGTTGGGGAATAATATGTTGTCTATTAACAACAAATCTTAAATAATGGTAAGGTGTAGAGGTTTGAATTTTTTCAGGGACAATGATTAACCCAGAGTTTTTTAAGCATTGTTGAGATATATCAAACATGTGTTGAGTTTCTAAAACAGATGGAGCCAAAAACAATATATCATCCATATAATTAATAATAAGAAAATCAGGAAACTGTTTTCTCACAGACTCAAGCGGTTTAGCTACATAGTATTGACACATGGTGGGAGAATTCATCATTCCTTGAGGCAGCACAGTCCATTGATATCATTTATGAGGCCCAATGTGATTAGGAAAAGGGAGAGAGAAAGTGAATCTCTCTCAGTCTAAAGGGTGTAAAGGTATATTAAAAAAGCAATCTTGTAAACCAATAATAATAATGTGCCAGTTTTGAGGAATAGTAGTAGGTGATGGGGTCCCTGGTTGCAATGCACCCAAAGGTTTCACAGATGCATTAACTTTTCTAAGGTCTGTTAAGAGACGCCATTTGTTAGATTTCTTTTTTATAACAAAAATAGGAGAGTTCCAAGGAGAGCAAGATTCCTCAATATGTTTCAATTCTAATTGTGTGTCTATAAGTTCTTTAGCAGCCTGTAATTTTTCTTTCGTAAGGGCCACTGCTCTGTTCAAGTAGGCTCGTTGTTCTTCCAAGTTATTTTAATAATTGCATTATTTGTTAAATGAGCAGTGGCCCCTAGGAAAAATGTGGAATGTATATCTGAGTTTGTCATTGCATAAGTAAGTCCCTTTCTATTAGATTAAGGGATGCATCTATCACATCAGGTCTTAATGTTTCAGGTTGGCCTTCTGGTCTCTCACATGGGTAGATTTGAACAATTTGATAAACCTCTTGTACTTTGGTTTGAGAAATTTCTGCAGTTTGGCAAGAGATTTTTTGTGTAGGCCAGGATTTGGGCCATAAGTGTTTGGAAATAATAATAATCAGATCCAGTGTCGAGGAGACCAGAAAATCTTTTACCATTAATTTTGATATTTATATTTGGTCAGGCATATTCAGATACCAATGATGTCCATAAGGATTGTTTTTGATCTGTACTGTCAAATCTGTCTGTCCGTACATCATTAGAGGAGTTAATAGAAATGTAAGGTAAAAGAAGTAATTGAGCAATTTTGTCCCCCTTTTTGAATTGTCATAGAATCTGAGATGACATCATAATTTGAATTTTTCCTTTATAATCTCAATCAGTTACTCTGGGGTGAACAGTAATTTCTTGGAAGTCAAATTAGATCGGCCAAGTAAAAGACCAAAGGTTTGTAGGGGCAGGGACCCAAAAAGTCCAGTAGGTATTATAGAAGGGACTGTTTGAGGGTAAAGGAGAAAATCATTTAGAGCTGGTATATCGATGGCAGCAGTGTCGGATGTTGTGGGTTTGAGGGAAAAGATGGGATTTGACCCTGGTTTTTGTTGAAGGGGACCTGGGGTGTCCCCTGCTTGGAGTTTCCCAGAACAGGCTTTCCTTCAATATCAAATTTAGATTTACAATCTTTGGCCCACTGTATTTCTCTACGACAGCGAAGGCAGATTTTTGGAGGTCTTCTATTAGCCTTCTTAGGGCAGTCTCTTTTTAAATGCTTCTTATCTCCACATGTAAAACATATTTCATTTCCTTTTCTAAAGGCAGCAGCCATTGTTTCAGCTAGCATTTGCATCTTTTGAGTTTCTGATCCTAGATTGTGACAAGCCTTCAAATAATCAATAATAGTCTCAGTCTCACAAATCAGAGCAATAGCTTTTTGACATTCCTGATTTGCATTTTCATGAGCAAGTATTTTTTCTAGCTGTTTTTTGGCTTTTTCTCCGATTACAGTACAGGAAATAATCTAGCTAAAAAATCAGCATAATTTTCATTAGGTTCTTGTAATATTTTAGTTTAGCTACTTGTAGGCTCTCCTTGAGGATTAATTCAATCTCAAGCTTCAAGGGCCACTGTTTTTAATTGTTCATGCAACAAGGGAAGGCATTGTATTTGAGCTTCTATGGTATCAAATTGTCTGGTGCCAGTTAACATTTCAAAAGTAATTTGGTTTTGGAGAGCACCAACTCGAGCATTCTTGTTAGCATGATCTCTGGCTATATCATGAAACCACATTGTCCATTGAAGATATTTTCTTGGTTTAAGGAAAGCTTTTACTAAAATTCACTAATCATAGGGAATATAGTTTCCAATAGAAGATGTCACAGCATTTAGAAGCTCTTTAGTAAAAGGTGAATGTGGGCCATACATAGTTACAGCCATTTTCATTTGTTGTATGTAAAAAAAAAAAAACCAATACCTTCATATTGAGGTATTATGTGTCCTTGAGCATCAGGATTTCTTAAAACTGGAAAGGCAGAGAAACCATCAAATTCAGATACTTGTGATTGCAAAGCCAGTCATTCAGAGAGCCTCTGTCATGGAGGAAAGTGGGTAGGTATCGGTTTTTTGCAAGTATGAGTCTGTGTTAAAGACTTATCATTATTGTCTAGAAGAGTATTGTCAGTTTTGATGTCAAAAAGTGTCTCAGGAGAGTTGTTGTCAGATTCATTAGGTTTTAACAAAGAGAGACTTTTGGATTCATGCCTGTTGGCAGAGGATGAGCATTTGGAGCAACCGGGGCAGGGCTTGTAGGAAAATTTTGAAATATTTTATGTTGTTTTAATTGGGCCTTTTGTAAAGTTTTATCATCTAATTTATATTTATGTAATAAGTGTTTTGTCTGTTGTCGAGTATTGGGAGGGCTAGAATTACCTTGAAATGGCAGAATTACAGCTTTAATGAGAGCCCACAGGGGCCAGAAATCAACTGGAATATTTTTTCTCTGTCTGGCAGCTCATTCAACATTTTTTTTGAATTTTTTCAAAATTTTTTTTGTCAAATTTTTAACTCAAAACTGTCTTTATCAGGGAACCAAGGATTACATTTAACCATTGTTTGAAGGCAAGCCTCTATTTGTTGGCACAAAAGTCCCTGAGCTTTAAACACATGGTGAAGTAAAGTAGAGAAATGATGGGGCTTTCCAGCCGTTTGACCCATGTCTTAGTACTTACCGACCTCAATAGGTCATGAGTCACTCTGTCCGAAATGTCACGTATACCGGGTCCCTGTTTGGGCGCCATTTGTTGAGGTTCTTTAATGGACTGGAACCTGGTTGCCTGGAGTCAACGATAAGAAACTGAAAGAGAAAGAAACTAGTATTCCCTGGGTTATGCAGAGAGCCAATAAAGCCCTACAACAGGAGGCACAGGGTGCCCTCTCGAAGAGGTCTTGAAAGCCCGGGCAGGAGAGTGAGCTCAGCAGGTTTCCATGCTCCGGAGAATTAGCTGGAGGGAGAGAGAGAGAGAAAGAAAGAAAGACACGGGGACCCAAGTCTCTGGTGGAGCAAGGGTGCTTTAATGATCTTTCTGTGAGTATTATAGGCTGTTGTACAAGGAATTTCTTTCGACAATGATAAAGATCAGAAAACCAAACGTACAACAACAGTTATCAAGGAAACAAGGGATTAACAATGGTCATAAGGTCAGGAGACAATCCATATCTCAGGAAAGAGGATGGAGACTAAGCAGTTTTGTCATAAAGAAAATGTTTACTGAAAGAGATTCATGCATGTGTTTCATCCTATGACCTCAGTCCTGGGAGTGACATGCCGTTCCACTCATTCCTATTGCCAGGAACTGATAAGGAACAGAGGATTCATGAGAAACAGCATGCAAGAATCCTCCTGTTAAACATTCCCTGACAAGTTTTCCTTGAGGTTAAGGAGGGAGAGCTGGTGTAAATCATAACTGAATGATGTGGAATTAATGTCCAAACAAGTGTTAACTCCAGAAATCTAGGCTTTTTTAAATGTTACAGGCAGTCATAAAGATATTGCATTAGTTATATAGTGGAAGTGAAAAATAGATTCAAGAGATAAGAACTGATAGACACAGTGGCTGAAAAACTGTGGACAGAGGTTCATGACATTGTACAGGAGGCAGTGACCAAGACCATCCCCAAAAAAAGAAATGCAAAAAGGAAAAATGGTTGTCTAATGAGGGCTTACAAATATCTGAGAAAAGGAGAGACGTGAAAGGCAAAGGAGAAAAGGAAAGATATACCCATCTGAATTCAGAGTTCCAAAGAATAGCAATGAGAGATAAGAAAGCCTTCCTAAGTGATTAATGCAAAGAAATAGAGGAAAACAATAAGATGGGAAAGACTAGAGAACTTTTTACAAAAATTAGAGATACCAAAGAAATATTTCATGCAAAGATGAGCACAATAAAGGACAGAAATGGTATAGACCTAACAGAAGCAGAAGATATTAAGATGAGATGACAAGAATACGCAGAAGAACTATACAAAAAAGATCTTAATGACCCAGATAACTGTGATGGTATGATCACTCACCTAGAGTCAGACATCCTGGAATGCGAAGTCAAGTGGGCCTTAGGAAGCATCACTATGAACAAAGCTAGTGGAGGTGGAGCTGATGGAATTTCAGATGACCTGTTTCAAATCCTAAAAGATAATGCTGTGAAAGTGCTGCACCCAATATGCCAGCAAATTTGGAAAACTCGGCAGTGACCACAGGACTGGAAAAGGTCAGTTTTCATTCCAATCCCAAAGAAAAGCAATGCCAAAAAGTGTTCAAACTACCGGACAAGTGCATTCATCTCACAGGCTATCAAACTAATGCTCAAAATTCTCCAAGTGATGCTTCAATAGTACATGAACCAAGAACTTCCTGGTATTCAAGCCGGATTTAGAAAAGGGAGAGGTACCAGACATCAAATTGCCAACACTGGGTTACAGAAAAAGCAAGAGAGTTCCAGAAAAATAGCTACTTCTGCTTTATTAACTACACCAAAGCCAAGAACTTCCTGGTATTCAAGCCGGATTTAGAAAAGGGAGAGGTACCAGACATCAAATTGCCAACACTGGGTTACAGAAAAAGCAAGAGAGTTCCAGAAAAATAGCTACTTCTGCTTTATTAACTACACCAAAGCCTTTGACTGCATGAATCACAACAAACTGGAAAATTCTTCAAGAGATGGGAATACCAGACCACCTTACCTGCCTCCTGAGAAATCTGTATGCAGGTCAAGAAGCAGCAGTTAGAACTGGACATGGAACAACAGACTGGTTCCAAATTAGAAAAGGAGTATGTCAAGGCTGTATATTGTCACCCTGCTTATTTAACTTATGTGCAAAGTACATCATGTGAAATACCAGACTGGATGAAGCACAAGTTGGAATCAAGATTGCTGGGAGAAATATCAATAACCTCAGACATGCAGATGACACCACCCTTAAATGGCAGAAAGCGAAGAGGAACTAAAGAGCTTCTTGATGAAAGTGAAAGAGGAGAGTGAAAAAGTTGGCTTAAAACTCAACATTCAAAAAACAAAGATTATGACATCTGGTCCCATCACTTCATGGCAAACAGATGGGGAAACAATGGAAACAGCGACAAACTTTATTTTTGGATGCTCCAAAATCACTGCAGATGGTGACTGCAGCCATGAAATTAAAAAATGCTTGCTCCTTGGAAGAAAAGTTATGACCAACCTAGACAGCATATTAAAAATCAGAGACATTACTTTGCCAACAAAGGTCTGTCTAGTCAAAGCTATGACTTTTCCAGTAGTCATGTATGCATGTGAGAGTTGGACCATAACGAAAGCTGAGCACCAAAGAATTGATGCTTTTGAACTGTGGTGTTGGAGAAGAGTCTTGAGAGTTCCTTGAATTTCAAGGAGATCCAACCAGTCAATCCTAAAGGAAATCAATCCTGAATATTCTTTGGAAGCACTGATGCTGAAGCTCCAATACTTTGGCCACCTGATGGGAAGAAATGACTCACCAGAAAAGACCCTGATGCTGGGAAAGATTGAAGGGGGGAGTAGAAGGGGATGACAGAGGATGAAATGGTTGGATAGCATCGCCAACTCGATGGACATGAGTTTGAACAAGCTCCAGGAGATGGTGGTGGACAGGGAATCCTGGCATGCTGCAGTCCATGGGTTCACAGAGTCAGATATGACTGAGTGGCTGAACTGAACTGCACTTTCCTCAGAAATGAAGAGTTTTCATTTTCTCCACCCACCATTGAAGGAGCTTCCCTCTCTCACTGGAGGTGCCTGACTATACCCTCCATGGAGGATAACATGTGGCAGACACAGTTAAGGACTCAGATTGTGGATTAAGACTGTGTGGGCACTTGCTAAATTGCTTCAGTCATGTCCGACTCTGCAGTGTTATGGACTGTAGCCCACCAGGCTCCTCTCTCCATGGGATTCTTCTGGCAAGAATGCTGGAGTGGGTTGCCATGCCCTCCTCCAGGAGATCTTCCTGACCCAGGGATTGAACTGGTGTCTCTTATGTCTGCTGTATTGGCAGGCAAGTTCTTTACCACTAGCACCACCTGGGAAGCCCCAGGTTAAGACTGCTACTGCTAAGTCGCTTCAGTCATGTCCGACTCTGTGCGACCCCACAGACAGCAGCCCACCAGGCTCCCCCGTCCCTGGGTGTCTCCAGGCAAGAACACTGGAGTGGGTTGCCATTTCCTTCTCCACAGGTTAAGACTACTTTGGCTCAAATCCTGGTTTGCCACAAATTATTATCCAAATGATTTTTGCCTCTTTCGGTACCAAACTTGCCAGTTAAGCGTGCCTCCAAATAGCTGTTGGAGCATCTGCCCTCCACCCCTTACAGATCTATCTCCCCAGAGGCCATGAAAGTAGAAAAGCAAAGTGCTACCACCAGTAGCTATAACAATGGTAGTGACACATCTGTTCTCCAGTTAGCATTATGGAAATTGGAGGTGTCCGTTTCATCAGCACCACAATTCAGTATTTCAGAATGGATTACTCCGATTGGCTTTTGTTGCTGGTTCTCAAACCTAGATATACATTAGAATCACCTGGAGAACTTTTAATAAATCTCCTTGCCCAGACCCCAAACCAGATCAATTAGAATCTTTGGCAGACAGGGTGGAAAGTGTGGGGCCTGGGTATCCAGTGATTCTAACATGCAACAGGGTTGAGAATCACTGGCAACAGTGATAACCATGCAACAGAATTACCTGGAAGGCTTATTTAAATACAGATTGCTGGGCACCACCCCTGGAATTTCTGACTCAGTATATTGGGATTGTAACTTGCTCTTCTAAATTTTCTCTGATGCCAAAGAAGCTTTGGTCCAGGGACCACACTTTGAAAATCACTGTCTTAGACAAAAGAAGTGCTGTCTCCTGGAGCCAAAGATGCTTTCAATTTCCCTGGATCACTTGAGCCGGGTGAAGTGGTGAAGTGAATCTTGGAGCAAAACCAGGGTCAGTTAGGAAGGAAGAGGAAGGAAGTTTGAAAGGAAGGAAGTGGAAGAAATCCAAAAGAATCAGTATTTTAAGGTTAGGAACTGTTAGAAGTTGAGGTTTCAGTTACTTCTTGGGATACACTGGAAGTTAGTTTTCACTCTGTTTTTTTTTAAAAAAAAAAAAAAGGCTTAGCCCAGGTTGGATGCATGAGACAAGTGCTTGGGGCTGGTGCACTGGGAAGACCCAGAGGGGTTGGGTGGGGAGGGAGGTGGGAGGGGGGATCGGGATGGGGAATACATGTAAATCCATGGCTGATTCATGTCAATGCATGGCAAAAACCACTACAATATTGTAAAGTAATTAACCTCCAACTAATAAAAATAAATGGAAAAAAAAAGGTACTCAGAATGGACTAGCTAAGCTTATGTTGTTGTTGTGCAGTTGCTCAGTTGTGTCTGACTCTTTGCGACCCTATGGAATGCAGCACTCAGGCTTCCCTATCCTTCACCATCTCCTGGAGTTTACTCAAACTCATGTCTTTTGAGTCGGTGATGCCATCCAACCACCTCTTCCTCTGTCATCCCCTTCTCCTCCTGTCTTCAGTCTTTCCCAGCAGCAGGATCATTTCCAATGATTCTGCTCTTCGCATCAGGTGGCCAAAGTATTGGAGCTTCAGCTAAGGTTATAAACAGAGACAAAACAGGAGAATGGCCCTCAACTCTGGCTGTTTACTGCATCAGGCCCACTTTAGAACTTGATTTTATATGACTATTTCTTCATTTCATGCTGGATAATTAGTTTGCAAATCAGGAAATTGAGGCTGGAATTTTTTTATTGTGAAAAAAATTTTTCTTAATGTTTCCTAGGGAGAACAGATCTCCTTGATTCTGAAGGTTAACTCATTTACACAGAAAACTTGAGGAAATAACACTTTGGAGTCCAACAGTAACCCAGAAAACTTGTGCATACTGGGCCTTTAAAGGTGTCATGTTGATTTAATGTCTTTTACATTTTAGACTGTGATTTTTTTTAATTTGCCTAAGTTAGCAATTCTCTTATGCAGATTAAACAAACCATAATAGACATTCTCATTGTAAGCAATGCCAGTGAAGACTGAGGAATAAAATGTCTTAAAGAAACTCAATTTTATGACTTTAGAGTGTACTCCATTATACACACAGCAGAGGCATAGGTGAGGGAAGTCATGCTCACACCTAGAGCTGTTGACTTAGGTAAATTTAAATGTTAACAGTTAATGAATTTTAATGAATCATATAGAAAATTCAATTTCTACATCAAAATTCTATATGAATTTTCAATATGAAAGTACTTTTGCTAAAACATACAGTGGGAGAGAGCATAGAATTTGGATTTGAAGGATGTACTTTGTGCTCTCATGTCTTCTCTTAGCAGTTTTGTCGTTTTGCACAGAGCACTTAACTGCCCAGAGCTGCCTCATTTTCCTTAACTACATGACACAAATGATGTCTACCTTGAGGATTGTTGTGAGAGTTAAATGATCAGGGTATAAACACATTTCATAAGTTGTAAAATGCCTTCTAAACATGGGCTGTTCTGCTATCATCCTTAAATAACTTAGGGCTTCCCTTGTGGCTCAGGTGGTAAGCAATGCAGGAGACCTGGGTTTGATCCCTGGGTTTGGAAGATCCCCTGGAGAAGGGAAAGGCTACCCACTCCAGTATTCTGGCCTGGAGAATTCCATGGACTGTATAGGCGATGGGGTCACAAAGAGTCAGACATGACTGAGCAACTTTCACTTTTCACTTTAAATAACTTAAGCATTTTGTTGTTGTTGTTAAATTGTGCTATTGTTTAGTAAATCTCATTTAAAAATTTTAAAAAGGAAATGTGATAAACAGTCTAGTATGTCCCTACCCAGCTTCCAATTCAGTAGAACACTTATTCATGCACATGAAACTCAAGGGAGCTATTCTAATAGGGTGTTTTCTGGCTTATTGGGGTCTGATTAAATTCTGGAAAAATTCTTCTAAATGAGAGAGGTTGGAGCAGAATTTTTTTAATGAATAAAAAGAATTTTTCCTCAGCAGATTCATTTTGACTTGTAATAAATCTTCTCTGGAAGTTTTTTGGATGGTTCAATCATTGCCTTTATGAATATGAGGGACACTGGAAATTGTCCAGCTAGAATCCAAGAAGCTCCCCAGACCTAAGCCATGTTGCCTTTGCCAGCTCTCCTTAATCTCCCTCTCCTGTTCACCCATTTCCCTTCCTTCCCTTTGAGTTATCTTCCTCACCAAGCTCTCTCTTCCCTTTGTATTTCCCCTTCAGGAGTTTCTGAAACTTTCTCCTGCAAGGCATAAATCCTTTATCTGTTGCAGGTGTCCTGACAGCCCCTCAAAAGTAAATTTCTTGCCTTCGTTCTGGTGGTACCAGCATGTCACTTAGGATATCACAGGGTGCCCTGTGAGCTGTGGCCAGTCATATTACTTATCCCCCTGTCTTTGCATCTTCATCAGTTTCCTCTATAAAAAGCTCACTATGGCTGCCATATGACATTAGCACAAACTTGGTGGTTTAAAACAGCAGAACTTTTTTTTCTCACAGTTATGGGGGCCAGAAGTCTGAATTCAGGGTGTCCGCAGAGCTGCACTCCCTGTAAAGGCTCCAAGAGAGAATCCTTCCTTGACTCTTCCATTCTGGTGGCTCCAAGATGTTCCTTGGTTTGTGGCTGCATCACTCCAGATTCTGCCTTTGTCTTCACATGGCCTTCCCTCTTATTCTTGTGTCTCTCCTCTGTGTATCTCTTGTAAGGACACTTGTCAGTGGATTTAGGGCCTACTGGATAATCAAGCATGATCTCATCTCAAGATCCTTGATTACACCTGCAGAACTATTTTTTCCAAATAAGGTCTCATTAACAGGTTTCCAGGAGGACCACAGTCCATGGGATTGCAAAGAGTCGGATATGACTAAGTGACTAACACTTTCAACAGGTTTCTAGGTTAGGACATAATTAGGCCTTTTGAGGGACCACACTTCAACCAATCAGAGCATGATCTTGCTACACTTCATAGAGTTGGTAATATAAGTATATCAAGCCCTTAGCACAGTGCCGAGTTCCGAATGGGTGCTCAGGACATAGTGAGTGTGGTTGGAGGAGTAGGGTCTCAGGAAATGGAACCAGTGCGCTTATGAGTTTATACAGCTTTCTGAAGAAGTTTTACCACAAAGTGAGGGCAGAAGAGCACCTATTGTTTAAAAAAACAAAACAGTGAGCCCAACCCAACTGGGGTAAAAGTTCCCAGGAAAGATTTGCAGAGACTGAGTGCTGTAGGGCTATGAGCTTCAGGGACATGAGATGCACGCTGAGGCTGAGCCTCTATGGCAGGAATGGCTCTAGCTGAGATTCCCAGGCCCGTGTGTAGCTGGTGCACAGGCTGCGTCTCCTGACCTTGCCAGGGACTGCAGTATTTGATGAGAAGAGGCAAGAATTAGATTTCCTTGAACTGTGATGAGTGAGTCTGGTTAACACTGAGCATAAGGGCTTTAACGATTTCCCTGGGATATTCTCTCAGACAACTGTCTCCCACAGGGCAGAGCCCAGGCTCTGTGCTGGCAGCTGCAGGGTCTTCTAATTATAACATGGCTTGGGAGAGAGCCTGGAACCCTCTGAGATGAAAAGACGCTACAGTTTACTTTGAAATTCCTTGGTTAGGCGCAGAAATGAGAGCGTAACCAGCTTCCCCCAAAGCCAGAGTCCAGATGTCACCTGAATGGGGGACCAAGTATTGTGCCCCAAGTCCCTGCTGGGTCATGCCCCAGCATCCAGGGTTGCAGTGGAAGGTGCATAGGAAGGTGATAGGTGGGGAGGGTGGGAAGCTCTCGGTCAGGGCACTTGAACAGGGGTGGTGATTATTAAGACTCCAGCTCAGGCCTGGAGGCCACTAGGAGGTTGGAGGAGTGCCAGCCTGCAAGAAACCTGAGTGGCTGGGCAGCTTCCTTGTCTGAATACATGGGGACTCATCTAAGTACTTGGAACAGAGCCAAAAACTTTGAGTCATAATTATTTCCACCACTGTTACCATCCCTTCCCCTACTTATCCCATTTCTCTGGACTTAAAAGTGAAACCTTATCTCTCTTTTATCTCTGGGACCTGTTTTCATTCTCATATACCGTGTTACAAATCCAAGCTATTACATCTCCGCCCTTTCCCCTATGAGTCCCCTTCCTAAGTCTCCTTCTTTGAGAGCCTGTCTGGAGTCCCAGCTGAGCATCAAAAGTGACTGGAGAAGGACTGGTGATGAAAGTATCTGTGGTTAGAGATGTAATTGAAATCCGCCCGGATGTGGCCCCATGGGTGTCTCCTGTGCATTATTAAATTGGGATGATAAATGAAGAGGCTAGGTGTTTTCATCTTTTCCTGAAGATGTGGCTATTACAGATGTGGTCTCCTTGGGAGTTTTTCCCCATAGGTGGAACTTCAGCATGTCATTGCCAGTCTGGGAATCCAGATTTCCCCAATCAATGGGTACTTCAAAAATAAAAAATTCCAAAACTTAGGAATTATGTATAAACTTCTGAGGGATTTGTAGTATAATTATTAAGGAAGGAAGGCAGTCTTTATGCAGGACACCTAATTGTTCTTGTGAGAAAAACATCCTTGTGTGTACAGCAGGGAATTGAGGTTTACCTTCTGATGTTACATGAGAATGTATAGGCTTTATATCAAATAAATTTCATTTTCTTAAAAAAAAAGGAAAGAAGGGAGGAAGAGAAAGAGGAGGCATCAGATAAGCAATTGCTAAGTCTTGAAAGAGATTAATGGTCAGGATTTTTCCACTTGCTTCCTCTTTCTTTCATTTTCCATGACAAGACTTTATTCCCTGGAATATGTGGAAGAGTCAGGTACTTTCAGAGCTGAATGGAAGACCCTTTAGTAATTGCCACTCTGTCTAACAGATGAAGAAACTGATTCCATCCTGAAAGGATAAGTTGATGTGAGGGCAGAGGCTCAAACATGGGTCCCCAGAGCCAGAGGCAGAGCTCCCTCCAGGCTTCCTTCCACCACCCTCCACCCTCCATCTTCCCTTCTGCTCCAGCCTACTTCCTTTATCAAGTATTCCAACAACCTGGTGTGCCTGGCTCCCTGCTGCTCAGGATTGGTCCCCTGACCTCAGCCCAGCAGCTTCCTCCCCAACCAACCTCTCTCCATGACATTATCTTGGTTTAAGTTCTGCTAGCACACAGAGCTATCTGACATTTTTCTTTGCCCCTTGTTCTGCATTGCCTACATGTCCTCTTGGAATGTCAGCTGTGAGCCAACATACTGTATTCCCAGCATTGAACAGCACCTGGCTCATGGAAATCCCCCAACAAAAGAATGGATGAAGAAGTTGTGGTATATATACAAAAATGGAATATTACTCAGCCATAAAAAGGAACACATTTGAGTCAGTTCTAATGAGGTGGATGAACCTAGAACCGATTATACAGAGTAAAGTGAGTCAGAAAGAGAAAGATAAATACCGTATTCTAGCACATATATACGAAATCTAGAAAAAATGGTACTGAAGAATTTATTTACAGGGCAACAATGGAGAAACAGACATAGAGAATAGACTTATGGACAAGGGGAGATGGGTGGAGAGGGTAAGATGTATGGAAAGAGTAACATGGAAACTTACATTACCATATGTAAAATAGAGAGCCCACAGGAATTTGTTGTATGGCTCAAGAAACTCAGACAGGGGCTCTGTATCAACCTAGAGGGATGGGATGGGGAGGAGATGGGAGGGAGCTTCAAAAGGGAGGAAATATATGTATACCTATGGCTGATTCATGTTGAGGTTTGACAGAAAACAGCAAAATTCTGTAAAGCAATTATCCTTCAATAAATTTTTTTTTTTTTTCAAAGCAACATTACAATAGAATGAACCAGACAGAGGACCAATGGGCAGGTTTTTTGGGTGGTTCACATTGTCAGGTGAGACTCATATAGAAAGGGGTGGAATTATGGTCTAGATCATCACTGTCTGATAGACATAAAGAATGCAAGCTACAATTTAATATCTTCTAATAGCCATATTAGAAAAAGTGGGTAGAAATAGGTGAAATTAATTTTAGCACTATAGTGATATTTTATTTATTTATTTAATATATTTTAAATATTCTTATTTCAACATGTAATCAATATTTTTAAAAGTATTAGTGATGTAGTTTGCTTCTTTCTTTCATTCCAGGTCTTTGAAATCCCATATATAATTTGTACTTATACCACATCTCAATTTGGATGTTGAATTTTTATCAGAAATACTTGACTGACACTTAGATTTCATAAAACATATAGTTGAAAAATTAGATTCACATAAATGTTTTTCTAGCACTTGAATTTGGTATCAGTTTTTAAGTTTAGTTAAAAGTGAATAAAATTTTAAAACTCAGCTCCTCAGCCACTAGCAGCACTTCAAGCTCAAGGTGCCACCTGTGGCTGCACACGGGTGTGTCACTGACACCTGAGGGTTGGTTTTGGCATGCCTCTGCCCTTCCTGCCCTCCGTCCGCCCCATGGTACAGAGCCTGGTGGGCAGGACCCACTGAGGCAGAACACCGGGGCCTTGGCCATGATAGATGACTGTGCCTCTAGCCCACCCGTCTCTGGGCATCATGTTAAGAGGTAGGAGTTGGTAAATCCCTTTAAGTAAAATGGTTTTATTTTGAGTTGTTTTAGAGAAAGGGCAAGATCAGGGATTCTCATACTGCCCACAGAGACCATATAGTCCAGGGATGAATCAAAGCACACATTGGGGCCTCTCTTGTAGTGGTGGCATCAGACTCAGGGCTTAGAAAATACAGAGAGCGTCACACAGAGCAGAGGGCCCGACTCTGGAGCAACCTGCTCGCATGGCTCTGACTGGGTGAGCCACAGAGGCACCGAGAGTTTCTGTCCAGGAAGGCTTCTTCCTCAGATCCTCTGCAGGTCCTGCACTAATGAGCATCCCTCCTGCGAAGCATGTTTTGAGATCTGCAGCCCCCCTGTGTACATCTCATCCTGACCTCTCCTGTAGTCCAGGCCGGGCAGCACTGTGTCTCCCTCAGCCCCCGAGGAGCTTAATGATGCAGGGGTAGACATGCTATTTCTCACAGCTTTCTTACACTTGTCCGGGAGGCCTGGGTATCATGCAATGAGCTGACTTCACCAGCAGTCCCAAAGGAAACTTTCATGTTGCGTGCCTCCCTTGGGAAAACAAAGGTGAGTGTTGTATTGTGAAACATCAGATGTCACAGGCTTCTGTCATAGATCTAAGTTCATTACCAAGTGCTCTAAGAGCATTAGCTGAGTGACTCTAACTGAGATACACAGAGCACAGATGCCCAGATAGGCAAGGGGCCTGATGGGTAGACAAAGACTAAAGTTTGTCTTGTGGAAAACTATCTCACAGAAATTCTTAAGTCATAAACAGTTTGCAGGTAGAGCTCTTCACAAATGAATGAGCTACCAAGAATGGAATTTTTATTAGGCATCCCTACTTTAACCCCCTCTCTACAACTCATAGGTGGATCATTTGACATCCTCCTATTTTCATTATCTTTCAGTTCACTTTCATAAAGAACCAGGCATTGTGCTAGGCACTAGGAATGGAAAAATGGGCACACTTCCTTCCATGAGCTCCAGGCTAGTGGAGAGAGAAGCTTCAAAAGAGAGTTAGAGTACAAACATGGGTTCATCATGATCAGACAGAGCGCCAGCTACATGTATAGTTCTGGGAAAAATTCTGTGAATACAGAGATATATAAGACATAATCTACTATCCAGAAGCCTATAGTGTAATCAAGAAGACAAGTATGGAAAATAAAAAGAAAATAGTACATTTTAGAATATAATAAGAAGCCACAGGTCAAGCCATGTTCTTAAGTCCAGCTTAATAGTAATGAAGATGACATTTTGAATCAATTTCTGAGTCCTCTGTGTGTGTTTTAGTGGCTCCATACTTGGAGCAAAGCAGTGATTAATCCCTGAGACCAGCATTACAACCAAAGGAGACTAATGAAGACCAGCCACTTGTACTTCACGAAGTGTTTTCTCATCTGATGTGCCTTTCATCATCCTGACAACCCTGTTGTTGATGGGCATGATTTTTATCACCACATTACCACAAAAAAAAAAAAAAAAAAAAAAATGAAAACCCAAAGAAGCTAAGTGTTGTACTTAAGATCCTACAAGGTCCTACAACTTGGACCCAGGTCTTTTCTTGCTCCAAGTCCTATATCTTACCCACAGTCTCTCGTATTTTATCTAAACCACAGTCATTGTACTAGGAATACTGTACAACTCACTGAGGACAGTTGTGCCATCTGATTGTGTGTTTTCTTCTTGGAGTTTTTCAACTTGAGTCAAATGAACTCCTCCAGCCTTTCCCTTGCAGTATGCCTCATTTTGTTTTAGCAGATTTGGTAGTTGGTCTTTCTGTCACCCATCCTCTGCCCCTAGTCTGTTTAAAGAAATAAAGTAAACAGTAGCAGGGTAAAGATACTGGCTCCCAGATATTGGCTAGATTATATTTGGGAAAATAAATGTTGTAACCCATCAAGGCAGTGGGCCACTCCTTTTATAAGCCAGTGAATCTGGAGTTCACTTAGCCTCATTATTTCTTAGTTAGCAAACTCTGCTTGTGCCATCCTTATGGCGTGTATTTTTAGAAGTCTTAGATTATTATAATAACTGAGAAAAAGGATGGGAAAAGAAATCTGGCTCCCAATATACATTCACTTAATTGTTTCTTGAATTAAACGTGTCTTCATCCAGCCCTCAAAAGATACTGCACCCTTCCTTGCGTAGTTGCTGATGGGGCTGCCAGCTGATGAGAGGTATTTCAGGGTGCTGCAGGTCTTCCTCCTCGTCATCCAGATATTTATTCTGGGTACCAGAGTGCATAACAGTGACATGACATCTCCCATGTGGTGCCAAGTGAAACATTAACAATTTGTTTTGAGTCTGATATTCTAGTCATGGCGCTTAAGCCTCATTCAAGCTGATGTGACAAGAGGAAGAGACTGTAATGGGACAGCCCCACTGTGCATTAAATGACAAGGGGCTCAAGAAGTAAATAAATGTGGCAAGCTATTGGGCTGCATTGGGCTTCCCCTGTGGCTCAGCAGTAAAGAATCGGGCAGCAGTGCGGGAGCGGCGGTAGACATGGATTCCATCCTTGGGTCAGGAAGATCACCTGGAGGAAGGCATAGCAACCCACTCCAGTTTACTTGCCTGGAGAACCCCATGGACAGGGGAGCCTGGCAGGCTACAGTCCATAAGGTCGCAAAGAGTCAGGCATGACTGAAGTAACTTAGCAGCAGCATTGGGCTACATCAGAGCAGCTAAGGGCAGGGAATGTTAGCCCTTAAACAGTTTCTCTCACATTGTGGTTGATTATAGAAGAGCTCTGAAGGGGCTGTATGCGGAAACTAGAGGAGGGAATACTCTGAGCATGAAGGATGTGAACTGACATTCCACTGCCACCTCCTGAGTCTACAGCAGCATCGCCCCCCGCTGCCCTGCTGCTGTCCTGAGGGCCTCACCTGCAGGCTTCTCGCCCCCTGAGCTCCCATCAGCATCTTCCCCTAGGGAACTGGACTCTATTTTCCGTAAGTTCTCAGCACTGAGGGCCTGGCAAAACAGACTGGTCAGCCAGCACTGTGAGAGGGAAACCAACTTGGCCTGGGATCTCTGGGTGTTCCTAAACTCCACAGCTGAGCTCTCCTGGCCTGTCCAGGGTAAGGCCAGATATAGCATGTCCATGTTGCCAGCAGCAACACTGTAGCTGCTTGGTTTTTTCCAGCTCCACCTCCTGCTGGGTCTTGGCTCTTCTTTCATATCCTCACTGGTTCATTGCTGAGAGGCTACCGTGCGTCACCACCAAGCCCATCCAACATAGCTCTTTTTCCTTCAGCATTTATAGTATTTCAAGAGAAAAAATACAAGATGTGGTTGTGGGGCCAGTGAAATAATCTGTTTTGCCTTTTGCTTCCCCAGAGGAAGGATGATACAGTCCAGTGAGGAGAAGGCAGATGAAAAAATATTGTGAAGAAGCTTAGAATCCCAGAGTAATAAAGAATGAAGAAATGTAGATAGCAGAGTACAAGGAATTAGAAAAGCAGTCATAGTTGAGTCGAGAATTATTATGAAGATAGGAGGAAATGAATTCAGGCTAGGAAAAGAAGAAAAGTAGGAGACAGAAAATTAGAGTTGAGAGGATGGAGAAATTTTTTTAAGCAACCCCTAATCCCACAGTTACAGTCATAATGATGTGGACAGTTTAAAGTCATTATATTTTATTTACTATTTAATACAATTTTCATAATAGAGTAAAAGTTCCCAAAAGCCCAGCAATGCTACTGTGAAAATCCCATTAATTTGCAAGTATCTTGCAAAATTCTACTGTTTAGCTAGTAAGGCTGTCTACTTACTAACTGCACAAGTGGACTGTTAGGGTGAATTTCAACAGGAGTTTTGAGGTAGTGAGTGTATCAAAAGCCAAAGAAGCTCTTAAGAAATGGAAGAAGAAAATAAAAAGCCTAAAGTGAATCAAGTGGGCACCAAGCTATTAATTGTATAACAAAGTGCATTAAATTTGTTGAGTCCAAAAGTCAAAACACTATGTATCTGCTCATTGCACTAAATTATTTATATCAATAAATCATAATCAACGAAACAGCCAGACCTTAGTGATGAGTTTTCATGTTCTTTGGATATGCCTACAATAGTGACATCAACTATAGATGCTTAATCATTGCCATGGCTACCTAGATGCCACTAAGATAACCCTGATCATCTTTATTCTATAACTGATGACATTTCAGAAGTGCTTTTATCTGACTAGGAACACAGTTATAGGAAGCACCATCATTTTAAATTAATTTTGTAGTGATTGATTTTCTTCACATTAAGGAATAAAGGGTTTTTAAATTTTTTTAATCAATTTATTTTAATTGGAGGATAATTTACAACATTGTGGTGGTTTTTGCGAAACATTGACATGAATCAGCCATGGGTGTACATGTGTCCCCCATCTCAAACTCCTCTACCACCTCCCTCTCCACCCCCTCCCTCAGGGTTGTCCCAGTGCACCGGCTTTGAGTGCCCTGTTTCATGCATCAAACTTGGACTGGTCATCTGTTTCATATATGGTAATATACATGTTTCAATGCTATTCTCTCAAATCATCCCACCCTCACCTTCTCCCAGAGTCTGTTCTTTATATCTGTGCCTCTTTTTCTGTCTTACATATAGGGTCATCGTTAACCATCTTTCTAAATGCCATATGCATGTGTTAATATACTGTATTGGTGTTTTTCTTTCTGACTTACTTCATTCTGTATAATAGGCTCCAGTTTCATCTGCCTCATTAGAACTGATTCAAACGTGTTCTTTTTAATAGCTGAGTAATACTCCATTGTCTATATGTACCATAACTTTCTTATCCATTCGTCTGCCAATGAACATCTAGGTTGTTTCCATGTCCTGGCTATTGTAAACAGTGCTGTGATGAACATTGGGGTACACGTGTCTCTTTCAATTCTGTTTTCCTTGGTGTGTATGCCCGGCAGTGGGATTGCTGGGTCAATTGTCAGTTCTATTCCCAGTTTTTAAATTCTTTGAATAGTATAACAAAGTGATATGTGTACAGTAGGAAACTTTTTAAAAAGAAATTTTTATTTTATGAAAAATGCAGTTGCGTATATTCTCCCAGCTTTATTAAGATATAATTGGCATTTAACTGTGTAAGTTTAAGGTGTACAATGTGTTAATTTTATACACTTACATATTTCAAAATAATTACCACTGTTGACTTTAAAAACAGCACAATGTAAGAGTTGCAAGTTAAGTTATTTGGGGCAATATGAAGACTGCAGCCCAGGAGCCAGCACATCAAATAGCTCTGAGAAACTGCTCCAAAGAGGTAAGGGGGAAGGACAGTATATATGTGATTTTGGTAAAGGGGGAGTGCATGCAATCAAGCATGTTTATTTTTTAGGAAGTTTCTGCTGGTCTTGTGAAGCTTCTGCTAGTCACGGGAAACAGTCATCACTGTTTTTAGTGATGGATTTAGTGCTGTTTTAGATATGAGGAGATACAAGAATTGAGCTCATAAAATCAGCACCTGAGAATATCTAACTATCTGAAGGCCTGTCCTGCCAGATTTCCCAGAGCACAGAGTGCCCCCTTTCTGCTCTCCATCCTCCTGAACTCCTTTAGGAAGTGTTGGAGGTCAGCAGTTGCAGCAGCCCATGATTTAATCCTTGTAGAGAGATGGCAAGCACCGGTAGCAAGTGCCAATTTGTGGTTCACACACCATAGTGTTATCATGAATAATGCTGTTCACAGTTCATCTTTGTCAGTGATGCTGCAATGAACATGGCAATGCAGGTTTCTCTTTGAGGCCCTGACTTTATTTCCTTTGGATATGCCCGGGAGTGGGATTGCTGGATCATATGGTAGTTCTATTTTTAATTCTTTGAGGAGCCTCCATTCTGTTTTCCACATTGGCTGCACCAATACTTACATCCTCACCAACAATGCCCAAGGGTTCCCTTTTTCCCATATTCTAGCCAGTACGTGTTCTTTCTTGTGCTTTTGATGATAACCATGCTTCCCTGGTAGCTCAGCTGGTAAAGAATCCACCTGCAATGCAGGAGACCCCGGATCAATTCCTGGGTTGGGAGGATCTGCTGGGGAAGGGATAGGCTACTTGCTCCAGTATACTTGGGCTTCCCTTGTGGCTCAGCTGGTAAAGAATCTGCCCGCAATGTGGGAGACCTAGGTTCAATCCCTGGGTTGGTAAGACCCCTGGAGAAGGGAAAGGCTACACACTCCAGTTTTCTGGCCTGGAGAACTCGGTGGACTGTACAGTCCATGAGGTCACAAAGAGTTGGACAAGGCTGAGAAACTTTTACTTTCACATATTCTAATTGGTGTGAGTGATATCTTCCTGTGGTTTTGATTTGCATTTCCCTGATGATTAGTAACGTTGAACATCTTTTCATGTACCTACTGGACATCTTTTCATGTACCTCCTGGCCATTTGTAGTTCTTCTTTAAAAAAATGTCTGTTCAATTCCTCTGCCTATTTTTTTTTTCCCCTCTGCCTATGTTTTACTCACATTGCTTAGTGTTGTTTATGTTTTTTGTTTCATTTCTTTTTTGCTATGGAGTTATTAATATTTGAATTCTTTATGTATTTTGAATATTAACCCTTTATCAGATATATATGATTTGCAAATATTTTCTCCCATTTGGTAGACTGCCTTTTTATTTTGTTGTGGTTTTCTTTACTGTGCAGATATTTGGTTTGATCTAGTCCTACTTGTTTATTTTTGTTTTTGTTGCTTTCGCTTTTGGTTCAAATATTTAAAAAAGAAATTGTCATTGCCAAGACTGGTGTCAAAAATCTTTTTCCCTATGTTTTCTTCTAGGAGTTTGATGATTTCATGTCTTATGTTCAAGTCTTTAATTATTTTGAGTTGATTCTTGTATATGGTGTAGGATAGTGGTTATACACATTTTTTTTTAATGTATATTTTTAAACTTCAAAAAGTGTGCTTCCTTGGGGTATCAGATCATCATTATTATCTCTTCCTGTAGGGGTGGAGTGGCTTTAAAAAATTCTCTATTCTCTCAACTCTTAATTTGTCCCCTGCTTTTCTTCTTTCTTCTTTCATCTCAAAAATCAGAATTCTTTGGCATTGAGCCAGTTGCCTAAAATCATAGTGTATCACTGCAACAAGAATCCCTTGGATTTTGTTTGTTTATTTTCCTTTAAAATCGGTCTAGTCTGACTTGTATACTTCTGCTGGCATACCCAGTGGGTCAGTGAGGTTCCCTAGGATCTTAGTCAGTCCATAGCCAGCCATTCTGTGACTCAAACAGGACCTGAAAGAGATTAATAGTCAGGTAGTCAGGCACTGTGCTAGATCCTGGATGTATTCCTTAAAAGGCAAGTTCAATCAAATGTCCAACTCTTTGCGACCCCATGGACTGCAGCACACTAGGCTTCCCTGTCCATCACCAATTCCAAGAGCTTGTTCAAGGTAATGTCCATCGAGACAGTAATGCCATCCAACCATCTCATCCTCTGTCATCACCTTCTCCTTCTGCCTTCAATCTTTCCCAGCATCCGGGTCTTTTCTACTAAGTCAGTTCTTTGTATCAGGTGGCCAAAGTATTGGAGATTCAACTTCAGCTCAGTCCTTCCAATGAATATTCAGGACTGATTTCCTTTAGGATGGACTGGTTTGATCTCATTGCAGCCCAAGGAACTCTCAAGAGTCTTCTCTAACACCACAGTTCAAAATCAATTCTTCAGCGCTCAGCTTTCTTTATGGTCCAGCTCTCACATCCATACATGATTACTGGAAAAAACAGAGCTTTGACCAGACAGACCTTTGTCAGCAAAGCCATGCCTCTGCTTTTTAATACACTGTCTAGGTTGGTCATAGCTTTTCTTCCAAGCAGCAAGCATCTTTTAATTTCAAGACTGCAGTCACCATCTACAGTGATTTTTGGTACCCAAGAAAATAAAATCTGTCACTGTTTTCATTGTTTCCCCATCTATTTGTCATGAAGTGATGAGACCGGATGCCATGATCTTTGTTTTTTGAATGTTGAATTTTAAACCAACTTTTTCACTCTCCTCTTTCACTTTCATCAAGAAGCTCTTTAGTTCCTCTTCACTTTCTGCCATAAGGGTGGTATCTTCTGCGTATCTGAGGTTATGATATTTCTCCCAGCAATTGATTCCAGCTTGTGTTTCATTCAGACCAGCATTTTACATGGTGTACTCTGCATTTAAGTTAAATAAGCAGGGTGATAATATACAACCTTGTCATACTCCTTTCCCATTAAAAGGCAAACAAAATCTTAAAATCTTATGCTCCCTGAGAGTCAGATGAAAGTTACCCTTTCTCAGAATGAATTTTCTTTGACATTCACTAAGCACCTGTTATGATGGCACTGCAGAGGATGTACCCTAATAAAGACAGAGTCTCTTCTCTTTGAAGGAATTTTATACAGCCAACCAACCAACCAATAGGTATTGTTTTAATCAGTATAGGTTATCTGCTGTAACAAAACAGCTCCAAGATCACAGTGACCTAGCCCAGTGAAGATTTGTCTTTCACTTACCCGAAGTTCCCAAGTAGATGCTTCTGGTTGGGTGGCTTTCCTCCAAGCTTTGATCAGGAACCCAGGTTTTTTCTATCTCATGATCCCATTATCTTCATTGCTGGCCTCCAAGACTATCACAGAGAGGAGATAGATATTGTCTACTTGTCCTCCTCTGACTAGAGGTAATACACATGAATTTCTGTGCCTATTCCATTAGCTTGATTTAGTCACACAGCCCCATCTAGATGCAAGGGCACTGGGAAGTGCTTGCAGCCACTTCCCAGAAACCAGTATACACTGTGGGAGGGAAACATGAATCTTGGGTAGTCAACTAGTCACCTCTGTGTTTCTGGCTCTACACTTAAAATTCTAGGTGGAAAGTTAACTAATGAAACAAGACAACCTGTCAAGCACTCGAGTCTTCTGACAGCCTGTAATATTGAGTAAAATAATGGCCATAAGCATGGTTTTGAGAAATAGTTAGTTCTAACCCCTGTTGCTATATAACTCCTGCTGCATTGTTTCATAGCGGTTTTCTATTATGGAGCACTGTTACCATCACTGCCATCATCTGTTGATGTGAGTGCCCTTGAAATAAATGAGTGAGTGACCAGAACCACATTAATTTCAGGTTTTGATAGCCTCATGGGAGTAAATATTGCTGTTCACAGATTGAGAAGGATGAAAGGAAAGTGAAACATGATTCATTTCAGCTCCCTGTTATGGTAGTATTAAAAGAGCTGAAAAAGTCTGGGTATGTGAGATGAATGGAAACAGGGCCATTATCTAAGGTTATTCAGGCTGTGAAGTGCACAGCAGTAGGGGCACCATTCACATGCAGACTGTGTTAATGTTGTCCTTCTGGAATTATATGGCTCTCTTATAAAGGGCTGAAAGAAAATTTTAGCAATGGAATAGTAAGGAAAAATCCTGTTTTAAACATAGTTTATGATGCTTTAACTTAAAGCTCACATTGGGACCCAGCAGATACTTTCCTTTCAGTTTTTTCTGACATAAATTCCGTTTTTTTCTCAAAACAGTATATAAGGAAACCTTGCTTCATAAGCAGGTATTTCATGTTTCTGTGAAGAAATGGAAAGTAAAATCAAGAAGAAGAGAGTTAAAACAGAAGATGGAAGGGTCAAGGAGCTATGTCATTTGAGTGGATAGGGAGACCTCTCTGAGCCTTTTATCATCCATCTGTGAAATGGGATGCTTAAACTAGGAAGTCTCCAACGCCATGTCTATATACATTGTTCAAAGAAACCTAGAATGTAAAGCAGTCTATTGCAGAGGTTTCTGTCTTAGCTGACAAATACTACATAAAACAAGAGGGGTAGTTCTATGACAGAAACATTGGTCTGTGAGTCAGAAAAGCTGGATTCTAATGCTGGCTCTGCTACCAATACAGCCTTGAAGTCAGTTATTTCCTTGTCCTGAGTGAGCCTCAGTTTACCTATTCCTGAGTCTCAGTTTATCCACCTATGAAAAGAACATTTAAAAAAGAACATCAAGTGTTCTACAAGATTGTTCCTACTCTTAATATTCTCTGATTCTAGAATTTAAACATGATGGGTGCTTTTGCCCTAAAACAAAGACAAAGATCTGAGTGTCATTGAATCGCCACACTGGAGTCAGACTTAATGGGAAAAGCTCATCAAGGAAGAAGCATAAGGGCAAATATAGTCTTTTCACTTAGTCCATCCCATGTGTCACAGTCTATGAAACATGAGCTAAGCTATTTAACTCTTCAGATATGATCTAATATATACAGAAAACTGAAACACATGCCACCCTTCTGATAGGCTTTTTGAATCATAAATCTACCTGTAGGAAGATTTCTTTTGCCAGTGGTCAATGTAATTTCACCTGTTTTCATTATTTACCAAGCTTCTGTTGATTGGCTAATAGTCATCTTCAAAAATATGTTTTGTATATTTGAAATTTTCTAGGAGAACAGATCTTAAATGTTCTCACCACCAAGTAAAAAAGGTAACTGTTTGAGGTGATGAATGGGTTAATTAACTTGACTGTGGTGGTTATTTCACACTTTATCAAAACATCACAGTGTATAATGTAAATACATACAATTTTTGTATGTCAGTTATAGCTCAGTACAGCCAGGGAAAAAACAAAAAGCATCTCCTGTGCATGTTGAGCATTTGTAGTCACTGTGAGTTTTAAAGAAAAGAAAAAGATAATACACCTGATCTCATAGAGCTTCTGATTAATCCCTGCAGGTATGGGAAGTAGGTAATTGGAGAGGTAAGTTTAAAAACTAAACTGTAAACTGGCTGCAGCACTGCTGTGGGCGCTAAACATGTCGTGTAAAGGAACATGAGCCATATTCTATAAAGGAACACATAAAGCATATTTATTAAGTACTTGTAGGTTGAATGAATGTGCCTAGGAAATATCCACCTGCAACAAAGGCAGCCAGTGAACAAACTTATCAGTCACAGTCACAGCTATTAGTGGAGAAAAATAATAATAACATTAGCCTCTCTTGCAAATTTCTAAACATAGTCCTGCTTTCTTGTAGTTTGGATTTTGAAACCATATTACATATTCTGTGGTAACTCTGAAAGGAGATATAAATAAAAGTAATTCCAGTGATAGCACCTTCTGGAAGCTAGCCAGAACAAGTGGGAATTCTCTTGGTGTGAAAGCATCTTCAACCAAAGGATCTCAGGATACCTATAGATTAACTTTCATGTCTCAATAAAAAGTTACCAAACACATCAGGAAGCGAGCTATGATAGTGGGAGTCAGCAAGAGAGAAGAGAGAACAGAAAGAGGTGGGGGAGAGGAGGGGGAGAGAGAGCTTGGTTTAGACCACCAAGAACTTTAGCTGCTGGAATTATCAGATACTGAGTGTGAACCATTTAGGATTCTCATAGGGTAGCTCAGCGGTAAAGAATCCACCTGCCAATGCTGGAGGCGTGGGTTTGATCCCTGGGTTGGGAAGATCCCATGGAGAGGGAAATGGCAACCCACTCCAGTATTCTTGCCTGGGAAATCCCACGGACAGAGGAGCCGGGCGGGCTACAGTCCATGGGGTGCAAAGAGTCAGACATGACTTAGCAACTAAACAACAAGAGAATTCTCATTATCTATCAATGTTTAATAAATTACCCCAGAATTTAGAGTCATAAAACAACCATTTCTTATGCCTGTGGAGTCTGTGGGTCAGGAATTCAGGGTCCTGGGGAAATGGTTTGTGTCCACTCCGCAGTGTCCATGGCTGGGAGGCTGGAGTGCCTCAGCGGCAGGCTGCCGCAGCACTCAGGAGGCTCTTGCACTCACATTTCTGGTGGTTCCTGCTGTCTGTGACTGATACCTTAGCTCGAGTTGCCAGCCAGGACATCCAAATGTGGCCTCACCTCCTGGCCTGGGCTACCTCACAGCATGATGGCTGGTTTCCAGAGCATCTGTGGAGAGAGCCAGGCAGAAGCCATATCAACATTTCTCAACTAGCCCTGAGACTTGATGTGTGACTTCCACAGCGTTATTTTTCAAGGAAATCACAAAGACTGGCCAGGCTTGAGGGAAAGGAAAAAGACCTCACCTCTTGATGAGGGTATTCAGGGTTCTGAGGGGGAATTTGGCAGTAGAAATATCATTGCAGCCATTTTCTAAGAACTGTCAGATTAGGTAAAAATATTTGAACAAATGAGAGAAGAATATGATGAAGGGAGATCATGAGATAATAGACTATTCAAAGTGACCAGTTAGATTTGAAGGAAGAACAGCTAGAACTTACAGAATTACAGAATATGTAATCATTGGAATTTGAAACTCCATAGATGGATTAAATAGCAGATTTA
This sequence comes from Dama dama, assembly GCF_033118175.1. NCBI lineage: Eukaryota > Metazoa > Chordata > Mammalia > Artiodactyla > Cervidae > Dama > Dama dama. The sequence goes on from NC_083699.1 coordinate 81,550,495, forward strand.
ATCTTTTTAAAAGAGTTAATGTACTACAACACGGAGCTTAAGAAAGTACCTGGAATATGTTATGAAGAAATAAGAAGGTGAACATTTTGAAAGTGACTGAGACATGGAAGGTTGTTTGAGAGGGCCTAATATGTTCATTGGAAGGACTGATGCTGAAACTGAAACTCCAGTACTTTGGCCACCTCATGCGAAGAGTTGACTCATTGGAAAAGACCCTGATGCTGGGAGGGATTGGGGGCAGGAGGAGAAGGGGATGACAGAGGATGGGATGGCTGGATGGCATCACCGACTCAATGAATTTGAGTAAACTCCAGGAGTTGGTGATGGATAGGAAGGCCTGGCGTGCTGTGATTCATGGGTTCGCAAAGAGTCAGACACGACTGAGTGACTGAACTGAACTGAACTGAACTGAACTGAATAGGTATAAGGGGGGAGCTCAGGAAGAAAGAATAGAGACAATAAAGAGGAAGAAATATTTGAAGACTTAAATTCTCAGAATATTTTCCAGGATGTAAGAAAGATGTGAACATTCAGATTCTGGGAGTACTGTGAGTCTGAAGAAAGTAAAAAGGAACGCCAAACCTGAATATACAAATAATGACATTGCCCATAATGAGATAATCTTTTTTTAAATTGGAGGATAATTGCTTTACAGTGTTGTGGTGGTCTCTACCATGCATAAACTCGAATCAGTCATAGTTATACATCTATATCCCCTCCGTCTTGAACCTCCCTTCCATGCCACCCCCCTAGGTTGTTACAGAGCCGCAGGTCAGGTGCTCTGTGTTATAAAGCAGCTTCCTGCTAGTTATCTATTTTACACGATAGTGTATATGTCAATGCTACTTTCTCAATTTGCCCACCCTCTTCTTCCCCTGCTGTGTCGACAAGTCCATTCTTTATGTCTACATCTTCATGCTGCAGTGAACATTGGGATACATGTGTCTTCTTGAATTGTGCCTTTTTTAGGGTATATGCAGGCAGAGGAAATAGTCACTTATAAAGGAGTAGCACTTAATATGACTGTTGGCTTCTCTATAGCCACTACAGCATTCAGGAGGCAGTGAAATAATGTGTTTAAAATGTTGATAGTTGATAACAGTCTACTTAGAATTATGAATCCAGTGAAACCATCTTTATAAAGCATGAGAGCAAAATAAAAACATTTTCAGATTTTTTTTTTAATAGGGTATTTCACAGATACTTTCATTTACAAAATTTCTAAAAAATATGCTTCAGGAAGAAGAAAATTTTCCCAGAAGAAAGGTCTTAAATGTAAGAAGGAATAGTCATCAAAGAAATTGGCAAGCAATATTCTGTATTAAACATTATGCATGCATACTAGGTCTCTTCAGTCATGTCTGACTCTGTGCAACCCTATGACTGTAGCCCGCCAGGCTCCTCTGTCCATGGGATTCTCCAGACAAGAATACTGGAGTGGTTTGCCTTGGCCTTCTCCAGGGGATCTTTCTGACCCAGGGATTGAACCCGCGTCTCTTGCAGCTCCTGCGTTGGCAGGCAAGATCTTTATCAGTAGCGGCACCTGGGAAGTCCCATTAAACAGTATAATGTTTAATTTGTCAGGTCAAATGAAAACAAAACTAAAAAAATACGCTGGACAATAGTAGCATTTAAGTTGGGAGGAGTTGAACAAAATCAAAGTCTTCTAACTCCCTTACAGTGTTTGAGAGGAAGGAAAATACATCAGTGAACTTAGACATTGTCAAGATAAATAGGCATGGCAAACTTTTAAGGACACCATTAAAAGAATAGAAATAGGAATCCCCAGTGGTTCAGCAGTAAAGAATCCACCTGCAATGCAGGAGATGTGGGTTAGATCCCTGAATTGGGACGATCCCCTGGAATAGGAAATGACAACCCAATCCAGTATTCCTGCCTGGGAAATCCCTTGGACAGAGGAGCCTGTTAGGCTATAGATCCATGGGGTTGCAAAGAATCAGACATGACCGAGCATGCATACACACACAGTCCAAACAAGCAGAGCAACAACAACAACCAAAAAAAAAAAAAAAAAACCGCTGTTGTAATTAGAAAAAGGCAATAAAAAATGGGCATGGAGAAGTTGGATGAATAGGAAAAGATAGAAATAAGTACAAATATCAGTAAGCACAGTAAATGTCAGTAGATCGAGATTACTATACATTTAATGCAAAAGTCAGAAAAGGATAACATGAGAAAGGAAAATTACTGCGTCAACTTTATGCTCATCAACATGATTATAAAGTCATGGCTTGGTGGGAGGGATGGCAATCATGAAAGCTGAAAAGAGCACAGTGCCTGCACCTGTCACCCTTGCTTTCTGGATGCCTCCCAAGAACAAGATCGTGCCTTCTTCTGGTTTATTTCTTGGGTGGAGGTTGGCAGGAGGTCTTTATTGATATCAATTCATTTGAGGCTGTCTCTTAATATTCATGACCGGAGGCTGCCACACAATGTCTGTGTTATACAACAGCACCTCTTTTACAACCCAAGATGTCATAGTCTGATGAGTAATGAGGTGCTTGTGGGAGTTATTGAAGGATTAACTGTAGACTCTTAACCAATCCAAGAGTTGCAGGAGATGAGGCACCATCATAAAGAATTTATCAAAGTCATCCGTCTCTGTTGCTGCGGACAGATTACATTCTCATTCTGTCTCTGAAAGTTTATAACCAGTCTCTGAGTAGTTACAAATGTATTATTAATAATCCTTAGAAAAGCAGTACATTTTGGTATGGTTTATGCATTGCTTAAGTCCAGAAATTTTCAACAATTAGACCTGACCTCATAATATCACTGCCTCTTGGCACTTTCCTGGTGGTCCAGTGGTTAAAACTACCTGCTTCCAATGTGGGAGGCATGGGCTTGATCCCTAGTTGGGGAAGTTCTATATGTTGAGTTGTGCAACCAAAAAAAAAAATTTGACCCTCCTGAAACAAAACCTAAAGCAGTGCTGTATCTCTCCCTTTGAGTGCCGAGGATCTGCCTGCCTTCTGTTCAGGGGCATGTTAAAGTGTGAGTTGGCAAATTAGGTTAAAGTTACAAGCATGGATTTACCTCTCCACCCTCCCTTCTCTGAGAGCTGTCAGTGAGGAAAGGATGAATGAAAAGGGATGCAAACCATCCATGGGACTAGACTGGACATCTGAACTGGGCAGAATAGATGCTGCTTAGTTGTCAACTTTGGTCAACTCCTGGTGATGAAGGAAAGTGCAAAGACTTTTCTTCCAGGCACTGATCTACTTAGTGCATAGCCCTGAGCTCTGCCTGTTGTGAAGCCAGAGACCAGGTAATCTTTACAAGAGGAAAGGATCTCCCCAGCATGAAAGGTTCCAGGAGGAGTTGTTTCATGTGTTTCCTTCAGGGACCTTGTAGGAAGGGTAGGACAGGAATCAGATGCCCCTGAGTCCCATGCTGAGAATACCATCCAGACCCCACCCTTGTCTCCATCCAGCTATGAGAGGGCAGTTTGTGAAGGCAGGAAAACATACTAGGTGTTTCCCCAGAAACTGGTTTGGAGGGCCATGTGGTGGGTCCAGGCCAGGGGGAGCTGACTGCTGGGCCCTGCTCCCTCTTGGTAAGAGTAGATGAACTAGTGGTAGAGTCCAGAGGAGTCCCTCAGGTACACAAGTGCCACATCCTTGTTTCTGGGGCAGCTGTCCATCCCACCTCCCATTCCCTGCAGCTCAGCAGGCCCGGCGGCACTCACACTCTCCAGCATGGCCAGTGTCGCTGCTGCAGTGTCCATCCTCATCAGCCCTGCCCCTCGGCAGTCCCTTCCTCAATTGTTTGAGGAAAGGACCTCCTCATCCACAGTGGTAGGTCGAGGGGGCAGGGGTGAGGCAGCGAGAGAAACAGAGAGAACAAGGAATTGGAAAACATCTTCTCATGCTGTGAACAAAGGGCAAAACATCCTGTAGGGACACCTTTTTCCCTTGAGGATGGGTAGGGTTTCTTTTTTGTCTTGGAGTGACATCTCCACTGAAAATAAAAAGATGGTGTCATATAAGTCTCTTGAACTAAATTTAGCATGTGAAGAGCAGTTTCAGGACAAGTTGATAGTTAGTGCAACCGAGAAAGCACCAAAACAGACCCTTTCTGTGCCAGCAAACCTGTAGACATGACTGAAAATAATAGGAGATTTTACCTTTTTTTGCTGTTTTTATTTACAGGTAAATGTGAAATGCTAAGTTACTCATTTGCTGTTTTCAGAATTCTCCTGCCTGATTTTTAGATTGCAAATGCTGGTAGTTAGAAGTATCAATTGCATTTTGAAAAAAGAGTTATATGGAATTTTTCTAGCAATACCATTATTCTACATGTCTACCTGTTTTAGCATGACAAGAGGAGGTGAGAAACAAATCCAAGCTCTAATATTATGCTAAGTCACTTTGACTTTAAATATTGCTGTTTATGCTTTATTGTTAAGTATCCACGATGTCAGTTATTTTGGTTTGATATGAACTGGTTGTGAACTAAGTGAAATAACAGCAAGAGTTTGCCATTTGAGCTTTGACGACCTTAGATTCAAATATAGGTTCTGTCATTTACTATCTACCTCAGTCTCTTCATCTTTCTAGGAGTAATATAACCCATGATGCTGGAGTTGTGAGGATTAAGGGAGATTACTTATCACCAGTTCTATGCACAGTACCTGGTAGTAAATAGATGCCAAATAAATAGAAATCATTCATTATTCACATAGCCCTCTAGTTAAGGACTCTGGGCTTGATGACTATTATTTAACATTGAATGAGAAACTTTGAGGGGGGGGGGGGAAATAATTCTCATTCAGACAGAAGTCTTAGGTACCTGGTAAGGTTCCCAGCCAACAACCTGCAAGGTCTAGAACTGCCAGTGAGAATTAAATTCCTCTCCCTTTCTTTTTTCCTTCAGACTCCTAATAAATTATACTGGAAATGTGAGAAATTCTTGAGACTTACTAGTATACAACAGCAGAAAGCATTACCCTGTACCTGGAGGAATATAAAGGGTGCCTAGAGTGCTCTATTTTCCCCTCTCATAAGATGCAAGCTGCATTCATTTATCACTGAGTATTTCCATTTTAAGAAGCTGTTAATTTCAGTAAGCTTTGATGGAGGTTTGAAGCATAAACATTTTAATGAAGTCATAAATCAAGACGTCAAAGCAGCTTTCTTCCTATGTCCTCAAACAAAATTAGCGGTGGTGGGCATCCTAAGGTGTTATAGTGCCTACTTTGGCCAGGCAGGAGCATTCCCAGTTTGGGTTTTAATAGGCTACAGTCAGCACCGTCCAATAGTAGTACTGAGAAATTTGACTTCATGGCTCAAGTGTCAGATCCCACAGGCCATTTTCTCATCCCCATCTCAGAGTCCAGATTTGATCATACCAGCTGTGAAGTTACACATGTCAAAGGGCAAATATCACTAACAGATGTCTTTGTTTCTTTAGTTTATCCCTGCCCTGTTAACTGCAGTAACCAGTGTATTCACCATTCAGATCAGGTCCCAGATTAATAGCCAACCTCCATTCAGACTAGCCTTGTGTACTCATCTCTAGAATTCCACAGCTATTACCTTTATGTGTTGAAATGAGAAAGTATCTCATCTATGGACTGAATTCCCTCTGGTATTTTTTTTTCAAATGTCTTAAAATATTCACTTACTTATAATCTCATACTTAATGCAGTTTTCCTGGGCCCAATGGATCTCTCTTTCAACATATTATGTCTGTTTTATATGGTGTCATGTATTATTTAAATGCGTTTATTATGAAATGGGACATGCACAAGCTTTGCAGATTGGCAAAGAGGTTGCCCTCTGGGCAGATTTTTCTATGAACTACATCACTCATGATCTCCTCCTCCTTCCCAAATGAAAATTTACAGAGCATCCTGATACTAGGCATTACTATAGTAACATAGAAAGATTGTTCAAAGAAAAATGAAAGAAACAGAGATAGCACTGAGCTTTTACCTTCGAGGCTTTAGGTTTCTGTGAGCCTACCAACTCAGACAGAGGGCCTAGAGAAAGCAGGGAGCCCATCCCCAAGGTTACTGATGATAATTAGAGATAAGAATGTTGTAGTGCTTATGATTCTGAGAATTCAGTTCATTGGATATTTAGTAAGTATGCACAATGTATCATGCAAGCAGCAGGAGATGTGGTGCTTCCTTCAAAGAACCTGTAATCTAGTAATCATACCTCTTTCCCACAAAAAGGATTGTTTTCCAAGAACCTTAACAAAATTTTCAGATACGATCCCTTTATTACCAGGCATCTTTGTTTTTCAAATCTCTTGAGAATGGGCTCTTGGTTTATGACTATAACACAAAAGTTTGTCCAAATACCCTGCTAATGGAATATGATCCTCCATTCAAAAATACTTAAGCAAGGCTTCTGTGTTTTCTGGAAGTTCTCTGCTGCTATAGATTATAAGTGATAGCTTAAAAAACTTTGCAAGCCAGTTGCTTTGTTCCCTTGCAAAGATCCTAACCTGTTGGGAATACCACAGGTGAGGTAGAGGGCACAGTGGTTATGGGAAACCCAGAGAGCCGTGAAGTGAAAAATGCTTGTAGTATCTTGAATAAAAATAATCAAAATACCATAGTGGTAAATTAGCGGTAATGAATTGAAGTGAAAATTAGCTGAATTCCATTTTGTGCATAAGCAAGTAGAAGGGAGCATTTATGTCATTCAGAGCTAAGTTATTTCTTGAACATTTGATACCTTTGAAAACCATATCAGTCCTTTGTGTATGCTATATATGTTACTCTTTACAACATTACTGTTCTATCCTAATTGCAGTCAGGTTGAGTGAGTTTTTTCAGTGCTTGGAGAATCTGACTTAAAAATAAAACAGTGAAATTTCTTCATGGATCTAAAAGAAGTTCATAGATGAGCTCATAGTGTTGAGTTATTAAAGATAAACATCAAAGAGTACTCACTGATAGTAACTTTATGACTTACTGGTTTTAATGAGTAACTGATAGTCTCATTTTACCTCCCTCAAAGTATTTATGCATAATAATTTCTCTCATTTAAATTTGAAAATGACTCAATTCCATACAGTATTTTTGTGGTGAAAAAGAATAAGCTAAACAAAGATTGTTGTTCAGTCACTAACATGTCCAACTCTTTGTGACCCCATGGGTTGCAGCATGCCAGGCTTCCCTGTCCTTCACTGTCTCCCAGAGTTTGCTCAAATTCATGTCCATTGAGTCAGTTTTGCTATCTAACCATCACATCCTCTGTTGCCCACTTCTCCTTTTCCTTCAGTCTTCCCCAGCATCAGAGTCTTTTCCAATGAGTCAGCTCTTCACATCAGGTGGCCAAAGTATTGGAGCTTCAGCTTCAACAACAGCCCTTCCAATGAATATTCAGGGTTGATTTCCTTTAGGATTGACTGGTTTGATCTCTTTGCAGTCCAAGGGACTCTCAAAAGTCTTCTCCAGCCCCACAATTCAAAAGCATCAATTCTTCAGTACTTAACTTTCTTTATGGTCCAACTCTCACGTCCATACATGGCTGCTGGAAAAACCATAGCTTTGACTCTGCGGACCTTTGATGGCAAAGTGATGTCTCTGCTTTTTAAGATGCTGTCTAGATTTGTCATAACCTTCCTTCCAAGGAGCAAGTGGCTTTTAATTTTATGGCTGCCATCACTGTCCACAGTGATTTTGGAGCCTGAGAAAATAAAACCTGTAACTGCTTACACTTTTTACCCTTCTATTTGCCATGAAATGATGGGACCGGATGCCATGATCTTAGTTTTTTTTAATACTGAGTTTTAAGCTAGCTTTTTTCACTCTCCTTCTTCACCCTCATCAAGAGGCTCTTCACTTTCTGTCATTAGAGTGGTATCATCTGCATATCTGAAGTTGTTGATATTTCTCCTGGCAGTCTTGATTCCAGCTTGTGATTCATCCAACCTGGCATTTCATGTGATGTACTCTGTGTATAAGTTAAATAAGCAAATAAATAAACAAATAAAGAGCAAATAAATAAAAATAAAAAATAGACCGTTCTAAATGTTTGAAATTTGACCTTCTCCGATGCCCTGAATAGTGCATCTTTACTCTTTGATTCTTAGGAAGGGTGAAAAGAAGCTCTTGGTGTGATACTACTTATAGACTCTAATGATATTAAAAAGTCAAATTCACTGACTTGAGTTTTAACTCTGTCATGAATTTCAGCTTCTAGAAGGATGGACTTTAACATAATTAAATGACTCAAAATTAGCATCAGAAGTGTGAGAGGGACACAGATAATCCACAAACTGTGGAGTCAAAGCTCACAGGCAGCATTTGGACAAGTTGAAGAGGTCAGTCTATTGTGCTATCTTTCTGCAGCTCACACAGCCACTGCTAGAGGGTCAGGCGGAGACCCCTTGCCCAAGTCACAACCAGTCTAGTGATGAATGTTTTCTTCCTCTCTAGCTTGAGAGAAACTATTTCAGAGCAGTCATTTGATATGTCTATGGAGCGGTCAATAGTTCATCTGACAAAGAGAATAATTCATGAGTTCCAGAATATTGGGGATCTGGAGGTGAAAATACGTAGAGTCCAGATACCTGACTTAATAGAAGGAGACAGATAATAGTATCAATTTCCCCAAAGAAGGCTGTCCTGTAGGGCTGTTCGGCAAGTGGTACTAGGTCACTTCAATCACTCACATCTCTTGTCCAGTTTCTCTTGAGCAAGAACTTCATGTGTAGCTGCTTATTTGTGGTTATATCTTTTTGCCTTGTCATACTGTTCATGTGGTTCTCAAGGCAAGAATACTGAAGTGGTTTGCCATGCCTTTCTCCAATGGACCACGTTTTGTCAGAATTTTCCACCATGACCCGTCTGTCTCGGGTGGCCCTTCACGGCATGGTTCGTAAATTTCATTGAGTTTGACAAGGCTGTGGTCCATGTAATCAGTTTGGGTAGTTTTCTGTGATTGTGGTTTTCATTCTGTTTATGGTTAGAGATTCATTCTATGAACCCAAAACTATGACTTTCTCAGCAGGAACATAGCTAATTTAGGATTGAAATTATGTCCACAGGTGTCAACACTATTTTCTAGCAAAGATAACATCACTCTCAGCAAGTTGTCATTACAACTTGCTTTCTGCTTTGGGTACAAATTCATCATACACACATACAAAAAGCATTGATATTCGAAGCATACACCCTGGCTTTTGAAACAATTCATGATATAGGTCTAGATTTGTTTGGAGGAAAAGATGTGGCCATGAATGTACAAAGTACTTACCATAAACAGAACTGGAGTTGATGATTATCTGTAAAACAAGCAATGGTAAAATTACCCACCTTAGAGGGTTTCTGAGGGGACTACATGAGATAATGCAAGGCTGTTGATTGGGAAAACAGTGCAGAAGCAGTAATCACTCTAATAGTTTGAGCAGAAAGAGGTTGCATATAGATGATTAAGTGCTCACTAAACTATTAGAAAGCTGGGATGGTAATAGAAGTCAGGAATGGTCAGGTCCAAGCACACACCCCTGTAGAAGCAATCCAGACGTCAAGAACCACCACAGTGACCACTGCAGCTGCCTCTTAGCTCTGAGAACACTGCAGCCAGGATACCGGAATGCTGAATGCAGATGCCTCACCACCTCTCATTCTGATCAGAACTGACCTGCGGGAGAGTGACCTCTTGCTGGCTTGGGCCTCCAGGTCCCCCACAGCATGCAGTGTACATCAAGAACACGGCCATACACACGAGTCAAGGAAACATGTTTTAGGCTCCTCAACCCCTCCAGCTAGGAGGAAGGTGGAATTCAGGTTGGGAAAACCAGGTCTCATTATCTACCACAACAGGAAAGTGCTGACTGCAGTGCCTACTGAAGTTTAGATACATTCCTCCTGCTTTTGCTATTCAGATTTAAGGTAGTACTTTTAACTCTCTTGTCTCCCTCCTCATTTCCTAGAGCTCTTTGGGCAATCTAATGATATCTAATGGCACCCAGAGACCCAGAATGATGGAGGAGTTGTTCTCCTAAATGAGTACTGTGTGCCAAGGCTTGAACTTGATACTCTGAGCTGGGAGGCCCTCTTGATCTGGTTGAGGCTGCTGGCAAAGCCCTCAGGGCACACAGCCAGCTGTCCCATGGAATATATAGCTTTACTTGGGGATAACCCCTCACTAGCAGATGAAGTCAGAAGCCTCAATTAGCAGTTCCAGAGGAGAAGCAATTTGGTTCAGATCCTAGAGAATTGTGCTGTTCAGTAGAATAACCACTTGAAACACATGGAGTGATTGAAATTTAAATTATTTGTAATTAAACAAAACTTGGAATTCTCAATTGCTACATGTAACTGGTAGCCATCATATTGGACCATGCAGACATAGAATAGTCCCATCAGTTTTAGCAAGTTCTGTTGGGTGGCATTGCTGGAATGTCTCTTCATGTGTCAATCAGAACTTGCGAGCATAGCTGAAATCTACAACCTTTGCAAGTTTTCTGAAATATTAATGGCACAGAGTATCCTTTTAGGGCCCCAGTCCTAGGGCTTTTCTATGACCCCCAAAGCTGCCCTTGGTGTTGGGCAAGAAGAGCCAGGAGTATGGTGATGGCTGTTTGATACGTCACTGACTGGTTGACCATTAATCAAAGGTCAAGTATTCCTGATGGACTAGTTTGGCATGGACCCACTAGGAATCATCACAGCCAGACAGGCAAGGCAAGATCCTTTGATTCCATGTTCTTTTCCTAACTTATTCTCTCCAGATATCTGTATCTTCTGCCTCGAACATTCTGTGTGCCTTTGAGGTTTGATGTTCTACCCTGAAGCTTTGAACTAATTCATTAAAAAGTGTGACCTTGAGCTCCCAACCTGTCGATAGACAAAACGCATGCTTTGAATTTGGTGTGATCACTGTGCCCTTCACTGCTGTGCTGCGCTCACTGCACGGTGCTTACAGGTAAAATGTACCTTCCCTACATCATTTGCTGGTGAAGTGATTCTGAACCCTGTGGGCAGGAGCCTTTGTTAACCAATGTAGCTAGCATTCATTCCACACATACACATATTCTGTCACCACCCTCCATCCTTGGCAGCAGAGCTACATTGGGAGAATATCCCAAATTTGGACTTGGGGAGTGGAGGGATGGCTACTGTTGAGCTTCTATAAGAAGTGTGAGTGAGACCATTGACAATGGATGGAATATTTATGATATTTTCTCCTCCAGGTTCTATCAGTTTCTTGTATCAAACCAGATGCAATGAAGGTACATACTTTTTTTTCCATTTATTTTTATTAGTTGGAGGCCAATTACTTTACAGTATAGTAGTGGTTTTTGCCATACATTGACATGAATCCGCCATGGATTTACATGTGTTCCCCATCCTGAACCCCCCTCCCACCTCCCTCCCCATCCCATCCCTCTGGGTCATCCCAGTGCACCAGCCCCGAGCACTTGTCTCATGCATCCGACCTGGACTGGCGATCTGTTTCACACTTGATAATATACATGTTTGGATGCTGTTCTCCATCGAAATACCTTCACCACCGTAGATTTTAATATGCTTTTGACTTTTGTTGAAAAGTAGATGTATATAAAAGTTTCCTACACTCTTTTTTATGTATCAAAAACATCATTCATTGTGTTTGAGTGTCTCTTATATAAAGAGTTACGAGATAGTTCCTCTTATAATTCAATACTAGAGCAGAAGCTGTATTTACTGACAGACTTACATGCTATCTCTTTCAAATGTTGAGAGCAGCATAATTCATTCAAATCTCTTCTTGTCTTGGCTCCAAGGAAGCTCTAAAAAAATTTGTAGTAGCTTCCCTAGCCTAGATCTTCTGTTATAAAAATTATCCCCTACTAAGACTTACCATTGCTTGTTCTTGTTATTATACTTCCCTATATTTAAGAGTTTGGGGGGAGGGTTGGTTATTCTTGTTTTGTTTTAGTAATCATATGTTCTTATAAACTTCCTATGCTTTTTGGACATAAGCATCAATAAATCAATGAATATCAACTTAGGGATGAAAAGTCACCTATGGAAACCTTTAAAATGTACATGACTGGAGCTCACAACTAGTGAGTTAGCATTTCTGGGGGCAGGACTGAAATATGTATGTAAGTGTGTGTGTGTGTATGTTTTTATTTATACACACACACGCACAAACACACACACACAGATGTATATATTAGTTGCTCAGTTGTGTCTGACTCTTTGAAACCCCATGGACTGTAGACTACCAGGTTCCTCTGTCCATGGGATTTCCCAGCAAGAATACTTGAGTGGGTTGCCATTGCCTTCTCTAGGGGATCTTCTTGACCCAGGGGTCAGACCCTGGTCTCCTGCATTGGCAGGCAGATTCTTACCATCTGAGCCACCAGGGAAGCCTCTGTGTGTGTGTGTGTGTGTGTCTGTGTGTGTGTGTGTATCAGTTCAGTTCAGTTGCTCAGTCATATCCGACTCTGCAGCCCTGTGGACTGCAGTATGGCAGGCTTCCCTGTCCAGCACCAACTCCTGGAACTTACTCAAACTCATGTCCGTTGAGTCAGTGATGCCATCCAACCATCTCATACTCACTCTGTCATCCCCTTCTCCCCTTACCTTCAATCTTTCCCAGCATCACAGTCTTTTTCAGTGAGTCAGTTCTTTGCATCAGGTGGCCAAAGGATTGGAGCTTCAGCTTCAGCATCAGTCCTTCCAGTGTATATTCAGGACTGATTTCCTTTACAATTGACTGGTGTGATCTTCTTGCCATCCAAGGGACTCTCAAGAGTCTTCTTCAACACCACAATGCAAAATCATCAATTCTTTGGTGCTCAGCTTTCTTTATTGTCCAATTCTCACATCCATACATGACTACTGAAAAAACCATATCTTTGACTAGACGGACCTTTGTCAGAAAAGTAAACACCTGTATATATATATGTGTGTGTGTGTGTGTACACACACATCTTCTTTTAAATCTCACAGATGATTATGATGTGTTCTGTTTAAGAGCCACTGAGGTAACTCAGTGGATGAGTGGTGTGATAAAAAATTGAAAATTCAGCAGTCAACAGATTGCATCATAGCTGGCCCTTGTGAGATGGCAGGTCTAGCAAGTAGTGGCAGGTGCTTAAAGAACTTCCAGGGTAAAGGGATATAGTTACTGTAAAGTCATGATTCCAGGGCAGTTGACTTCATTCACTTGTTCATTCATTCCAACATATATAAGTGCCTACTATGTTCCAGGTACTTTGATTAGCATTCAGGTTATCCAAATGGTACTGTCCCTTGCCTCGAAGGAGTTCACAGCCTCATGGGACTGTCAGAAATATAGATAATGACTGGACATTGTAATAAAGATAGGGATACAGACACACCCAGGGCATCATGGCAGCCCAAGGAAGAGGCATCTGGTCAAATCTTGAGGGATGAGGTTAGTGAAGGCTTCCTGGAGGAAACATCTGGAGATCAGGGTCTCAAAGGATGGCTAGAAGTTACCCAAATGAAAAGCTTTCCCAGAAGAGGAAAATAGCTCACAACATCCAGCATCAATAGCTACACAATAAACAACCCCAAAACTTGGTGACTTCAAGCAACAAACACTTATCTCACCATTCCTATAGGCCAGGAATTTGAAAGTGGCTCAGCCTTAAGGGTTCTAGCTCAAGGTCTCTCACTTGGTTGTAGTCGAGGCATCAGCTGGGGCTACAGGTAACTGAAGGCTTTACTGCAGCTGGAGGATCTGCTTCTGAAATGGTTCACTCATGTGGCTGTTGGCAGGAGGCCTCAGTTCCTTATCATATGAGTTTTTTGATAGGCCTGCCCATGTGTTCCTATGGCATGACAACTGGCTTCTCCCAGGGTAAATGATCCAAGAAAAAGCAAAGCAAAAGCCTAAATATCTTTTATGATCTAATCTTTTTTAAACTTTTTATTTTTTTTTTATTTTTTCCCCATTTATTTTTTATTAGTTGGAGGCTAATTACTTTACAATATTGTAGTGGTTTTTGTCATACTTTTTATTTTTTATTGCTATAGCCAATTAACAATGTTGTGATAGTTTCAGGTGGAGAGCAAAGGGACTTTGTCATACATATACATGTATCCATTCTCCCCCAAACTCCCCTCCAATTCAGTCTGCCATATAAAACTGAGCAAAGTTCCATGTGCTATACAGGAGGTCCTTATCGGTTATCCATTTTAAGTATAGCAGTGTGTACATGTCCATCACAAACTCCCTAACTATCCTTTCCCCACATCCTTCCCCCTGGCAGCCATAAATTCATTCTCCAAGTCTGCGAATCTATTTCTATTTTGTGAGTAAGTTCATTTGTATCATTTCTTTTTAGATTCCACATATAAGGGGTGTCATATGCTATTTCTCCTCTGCCTGACTTACTTCACTCAGTATGACAACTTCTAGGTTATGACCTAATCTTAGAAGTCACACAAAATTCTATTGATTGTACAAGTTAGCCCTTTGCAAGATGGGAGGGGACTACACAGGGGTGTGAGACCGAGATCACTGAGAAGATCTTGGAAGGTGGCTACCACACAAGGACATCAAGATTAAGACACCAAATGGCAGAAGAAGCTGTGAGGTGCAGAACTCAATCATGAAGGAGACCAGCAGCCAACACTGACAGGCTGACACTTCATCTATAGGCAGCATGGAGCCTCTGGAGGAAGTGGTAAGAAGAGAAGACTGGCACCAGATCTGTGTTTTAGAAAGTCCTCTTGGAAACTGTGGAGAAAGTGTGAAACAGAAGGGACAATGAGCTGTCACCAAAGTCTGAGATAACACCTAGATCAGGCAGTGTGGTATGGGATGTAGAACTCTACTACTCAAAAGGTGCTCCATGGAGCACAGTTCTTGGCAGCTCTGGCGTCATCTGAGAGCTTGTAAAACCGCTGAATCCTAGACGTCACCCTGGGCACAATAAACTCTGAGTCACATGGACCTAAAAGTTTGAGAAGTATGATTACAAGGGATGAAGTAGAAAGAATTGGGAACATGAGTGCTACGGGGAGAAGAGGGCAGAAGATTGGCTCCTAAGTCACATTTGCTCCACTTCAAAGCTGGAAAGCACACTGTAAACATTTTTACCTGAATATACAGAATGAGTCCATAGAGAGCTATGGATTTTCACAGTGTTGTTAATGGTGTGCTAAGACCTACTAACAAGAAGGCAATTCTTTCTCTACGAAATGTAGTCATGTAAAATGTGCCAACAAAGGAAACATACTGAATACTACTCTATTGTAGAGGTTCACAATATTTTCCAACTGGTATATTTGTTTTATCTCAGTCTGAAGAACAGATGTCTACATTTTCAGAGTAGAGGCAATGAGGAATGGAATCATATGATAAACAGGGATTTGGGAAGATAATGAATATTCTGGAAAATGTCCTAATTTCCAGATGACCTTTCCAAGCGTTTGTTGTCTTTTCTGGGATCAGCTTTGGGAACCAATTAACTACTGGGCCTCACACAGTAGATGTCTGCCAGGAAATCCATTACTTGCCTTATGTATGGGGCTTTGCACTTGTTGAGTACCAGTGTATCCTGTGAGGTCTGCCGGCTGGTAAGCGCCCACTGTCATCATGTGTCACGTGCCAGTCTCAGCTTTTTGCCTTCCTTCCTCTACCCAGATCTTTACTGTTAGAAACATTCTATAAATGAATTCATTCTGGATCTCAGAACTCAAATAAATATATTAGCCAGTTCTGCAAAGAAAGAAGCAGCAAAGAAATTAATATATATTAATCAGTCAAATGAACAGACCTCTAAAAAACCTATAACCGAGGATTGGCACCATAACAGTATTTTATTCTTGGAGGAAGGAGAGTTTCCAGTGAGTTATTGATCATTTTTTGAGTCGTTTTTAGTTGGCTTCTCACAGTAAGTTATCTGTTGCCATTTAGGGTAATTAGGCAGGCCCCTGACCAGTAAATTTGAGGCTTCCAGTAATTACAGAGCCTTGGTAGTAGATCTCTAACTGCCTATCACCTGCAACCTCCTCCTGTGGCATTTCCAAGGATCCCAAGTTGTGAGGAGGAAGCTTTCAATAGTACTGCCCTGTCCTGAGCTTTGGGACTTCCATATCCTTACTCCCAACCCAAACCCTTAGTGAGCATTGAAAATAAGACCCATCTTCTGCTCATGGAAATGAGCTAGAGTTAAGAGCTGCCAATTGGATCATTCTGAAACCTTGTGAAAGATAAATCTCATTTTCCTCTCTTTGATTATGTCATCTCAACAGGCATCATGTTCCTACTCAGAAAGTTTACTTAAGAGGCATTTTTGAGGTTCCAGAAAATCATCAATCAGAGAATTTGCTACTTGCACTCTCCCCCAGCCCCTGACTTCACCTTTCCTGGTTCTCCTTAACCTACTGTGCTTTATTTCATCCCATAATTTCATCCCATAATATTGATCACCTTCTAAATGACAATATAATATATTTACTTATCTTTATTATCAAGCTCCCTCCACTAGAACATGAGCTGCATGAGGACAGGGATTTTAGTGTTTTGTGTTTTCTGTTGTATCCCAGGCACCTTGAAAGTACCTAGGACATAGTAGGTATTCGATAAATATTATTTGAATAAATATAAGATCCTAAAAGACCTAGAAACCTGTAGCACCTTTGTTTAGAGATGAGACTCAGTCCCTGAGGGTTTGTGACTTGCCCAAGAACACACAGCTAGTTTGCAGAGTCAGATATAAACCTTGAACCCAGATCTTCCTCTCAAGCCTGTGTCCTTTTCACCACCCCTGCCACTTTTGGCTGATGCAGCTGGATTGGAGAGTGGAGGCTATTGGTCCTAGTCCATGAGAAGAACTTTCTAAAGGTTGCCCAGACATAGGCAGTTATCCTGGACATGCTCTCAAGAAGACCTTGGTGGTCAAATGTGGCTGAAGCCATTTGTTTTTTTGTCATGTTAGCCAATTTCTCCCTGCTTGAAGAATGGCCCTACATAAGCACACACAATTCTTCCGTCTCCCCAAATCACCACACAGCTCTGTCAGGAAGAGTCATACCCTCCACCCCCACCCTCTTTGGTCAGAGGGGCTGGTGATAGTCACTAAAGAACTGAAGCCCCCTGGAAGCCATCCTCTTGAAGCCAGCACTGTTCTGACCTTTGACTTTCTGTGACTCTTTGGTCCTTACCACTTCAGGTACTCAAGATATCACTCAGTCCAGCTCTGGACCCAACACCTGGGCAGTCTTTCTTGCCTCTTCATCTACTCTGTACCACCCTCACCATCATCAAGAGGCCAAGAAGGAGACTTGGGGAAATGAGGAAAGACTGAGTTCAGTGATTGAGGGAAAGGGTCAAGAGTTCCACAGTAGAAGGAGAAGAGCCAGGAAAGAGGAAGAGACCAGGAAACAGGCAGGGCCCACAGCCTTCAGGGGAACATTGTCTGGTGATTTGAATCAACTACATCACTTTGTCATTAGAAAATATTAACTTTTTACCCAGTGACAGCTATGTTCAAAACCTCTCTCACAAGGCCCATAAACTTCCTTATTACAGGGCTGTCATTTTTCAGTACGAATACCCAAATTCAGCAGTTCAGAAGTGATTACTCAGAAATAATTTCCTACTTGGTATTAAATCTCTAGAGAAAAATGTAGAAGGTGTTTCTGCATTCAGAGCGGGAATTAACAGCATGGTTCCATGGCTTCACAGGACTGTCTAGCTAGTGTGTGAGCTCAGGAAGTGTCTCATTTGCAGGGAAAGAGTGATTAACACCAGGTGCTGCTTTGGCTCCCCTGGAAGAGAGAAGAGACAGAGCTGAAAGGTGGCATCCACAGGCCATCATGAGCAGCCCCACTGGAAGCTAGCCCAGCTTGTTTTTATCATTTCTTCCATCTAGTGCACAACCCAGCCTTATTCCTGCACCTTGTTTCATTCATCTGAATCCCTACTGTGTGTCAGGCTCTGATGAGTCCTATGCAACCTGTCTTCAAAGACCTCGGGTGCTCAGTAAAGATACGAGTAGGTGAGCAAATAACCAACAGCTATGGCAAAATTAATGTATCATAATAAAAATGCATTGACATTAGGTTGTGGGTTCTTAGCTGCTTCAGGAGCTAAAACAGGCCTCTGAGAGGAGTTAGCGTCTGAACTTGGTGCCTTGCAATTTCCCTTAAGGTCGTCAAATTCCCAGATTCTCATCAATAAGCCCAACCAGGATATCCCCTCCCCTAGGACTGTTCTGTCTTTTTTTTTTCCTTGTTAGACGTTTGGTTTGTGTGATCTAACACTTAGGGCATTGAAGGAGCACTCTGGGTCCTTTGCCTGCTAGGAGCACTATTCACTTTTTTTTTTCCCCCATAAAGGGGTTTGTTACAATATCTGAAAGATTTCTTAGCAATTTTCTTGAGATGCAGGGAATCCCATAGAACCTACTCTCATTACTGCATAGAATCATCTAACTCTAGAGGTGAACTGACCCTCCAAGTCACTTCAGCCTGATTACAGTCGATGGGCATCAGCCTAGGAAGGTCACAGGACTGCCCAGGAGGGCCACATCTAGGCCAGGCCATGGTTCTGCACTCTTGGGGGTACCTTTCGGGTCCCTCCAACAACACACATCTGTTGGCATAGTGGAGTGAACAGGAACAAAAGTGACACTCAGAGAAGGGGGGATATAAATGAGGTGTCACTGAATCACAGAGCCGGAAGGGCATCTTGCCCACCTCCCACATTTTCCTCATGAAGAAAGAGAAGTGGGGGAAGACAAACTTAATTGTCTCAAGCAGGGGGGGCCCTGCCCTCTAAGGTGGTGTGGAACTATGCGTGATCATCGTTGGTTGTCAAAACGACTCGGAGTGATACTGGCATTCAATGTGCAGGTACCAGGGATGCTAAGCATAGTGAAGTAAGTAGAATAGTCCTATCCTGTGAGGACTGGCACAGTCCCAGATGGCAGCAACAACTGAGAACCACAGGATTAAAGTGACTTTGCTTATGGCAGCAAGAACCCATCAGGAGCAGAGGGAACTGGCCCTGTGAGCACTTACAGAGCAGCAGTTTATCACTGAGTGCGTCTGTGAGAGTGGGTCACCAACCCCTCTGAGAACTAATTAAAAATCTCCTCTTCGGGGACACTTTCACATACACATGAACTTTTCACTTAATTTTCATGGATTATAAGCCCCTTTAAGCCCATCCCTGAACCCCAGGTTAATAACTCCAGGCTAGAAAGAGACATAAAGGTAGAAGAAATTAAATATGTGTATATTTTCTTATAGATAAAGGGGTGTCTGCCTAATGGAGTGAATAATAAGTGTCTTTTTTCCCCTATCAAATAGGCATGGTGCTATACAGAATATTAGACCTTTTTTTCCCACTCACCAGAAGCCCTGGAAAATTCACATGAAAATTATAGCTATTGTTTCCTAGTGAGAGCCAACTGAACCCCAAATCTGCTTCCAGAACCTGTCTTCCCTGCGCTGTCCCCACATTACAAGTGCTGGGGTACAACAGAGATGGGAGTGGGTCACGGGCTCCTGCAATCCTGTGTGTCCTGGCTGAGGCAGAGGGAACACAGGTTTAAATGCTAGTCAAGCTGTAAATCATATGCTGCATTTTATAAATTTTCTAAGTGGGCAATTTCTGACTCATTAAATTAGTCAGATGGCAAAATGCTCCATTTCAGGATGCCTTGTTCCTTCCATCTGCAGCAGGCAGTGGATTGTCAAGCCTCTGTGGGGCTGTTTTGGAGAGGAGGGCAGTGGGGATGAGGAGGAGAAGAAAGATGGCCAGCCCACTACCACCCTGTGAGAGAGGACTTAGGGTCAAGTGTCAAAGTAGAGCCAAACAGACATTCCAAACGGTCACTCTGCAAGAACTTTGACTCACTCACACCTGACAGAACCCTCTGGGACATATTTTCTTGTCCGTTTTACTAATGAAGAGACTGGCTCAGAGACATGAAGTAAGTTTTTCACAGTTATATAAAATTCCCACCCAGCCCTCTGTGACTCCTAGGCCAAGTTCTCCCTACCCCAGGGCTTCCCAGACACCCAGCTAGTTGGTGTAAATGAGCAAACACAGCTAATGGTACTTTCAAACTGCTCAAATTATCTGCATAGCAGGGAGCTCCATACCTGCAAATGACTGCAGCTCCCCAGCTGCAGGACTCTTCTCAGGTTGCTCTGGGTGCAAGATGCTGGGGATGAGCCTGCCAACTGTCATTCAAATTTCTGGTGATCCATCAAGGCCACTTAGAATCCTGTCAAGGCAACGTCTCTCATGGGCGTCTTCCTTCTTTCTCTTGGTTGTGAACTTTTCCTTCTAGACTGATGGGAGAGGCAAGGCCCTGCTGATGCAAGTGCCTAAGAACGCAGCCCCTGAGAGCCTCCCAAGCCTGGCTGGACCATGAGGGAACTGCCTGTGCTCTCACTTTGTGATGGCTTTGTTCTGCTCCCCATGGAGATTTGTTTTTCCCTCAGTTCAGTTCAGTCACTCAGTTGTGTCCGACTCTTTGCAACCCCATGGACTGCAGCACACCAGGCTTCCCTGTCCTTCGTCATCTCCCGGAGCTTGTTCAAACCCACGTCCATTGTGTCAGTGATGCCATCTAACCATCTCATTCTCTGTCATCCCCTTCTCCTCCTGCCTTTAATCTTTCCCAGCATCAGGGTCTTTTCAAATGAGTCCGTTCTTCACATCAGGTGGCCAAAGTATTGGAATTTCAGCTTAAGCATCAGTCCTTCCAATGAATATTCAGGACTGATTTCCTTTAGGATGGACTGGTTGGATCTCCTTGCAGTCCAAGGGACTCTCAAGAGTCTCCTCCAGCACCACAGTTCAAAAGCATCCCTCAGTTCAGCCAAGCATAACTGTGTGCTGGTGGGCAAGGGTTCCTTCCCACTGCCTCCTATCAGGGAGTCTTAACTACAGCTGAACAAGTGATTCCCTGCTCCTGTGGCCAGGCTTACCATTCACTCAGACCCATCTTATTACTGAACATCTTCTGTCTAGAAGGTGAACTTTCTGAAGGTAGTGGATCCCTGTACCATTTGTCAGAGAGTAAGAGACACCCCCACCCTCCCTACTGGGTGTGGTTTTCCAGCCCGACCATCTCCAGCGGAGCTGATGAAGGAGCAGGTCTGATCAGAGCCTGAGTGAAATTCCACTGCCTCTGGTGCAGGGCACTCAGGGCTGAGATCTCCTCTTCTGAATCTGTTGAAAACTGATCACATCAAATGGATCCAGTGAGCTACAAATCTTTCTCATTTGCTTCTTCAAGTCTGATTCTATTATGGCTGAAACCATTGATTACAAGTCAGTGTTTGATTTTCTTACTTCCATCAGCAAGAACCACCAACACTCAGTCAGGCTCTAAAATTGGTCTTAGAATTCAAGAACCAAGTACAGAGCCCAGAGGCTGTTGAGAGACTCATCCTTTGAGAATTTTCATTCTGGAATCAGGTCTTTTGAAGGGAAAATGGAAAGAGCACTAACACAGGAGTCAGAAGACCAAAGGTTTAGCTCAGACTCAGCAACTAATTGCCCGTACTACCCAAGTCACTTTCTCATCTAGTTTTCCCAACTGTAAAAATGTTTTACACTTAGATAGTCTCTGAAGCAGTGCCTCCACTATAAATATAACAGGAGCCACACAAGTAGTTCTAAATTTTCTAGTAACTACATTAAAAAATTAAAAGACGTTTGCTCCTGGGAAAAAGAGTTATGACCAACCTAGACAGCATATTAAAAAGGAGAGACATTACTTTGCCAACAAAGGTCCATCTAATCAAAGCTATGGTTTTTCCAGTAGTCATATGTGGATGTGAGAGTTGGACTATAAAGAAAGCTGAGCACCGAAGAATTGATACTTTTGAACTGTGGTGTTGGAGAAGACTCTTGCGAGTCCCTTGGACTGCAAGGAGATCCAGCCAGTCTATCCTAAAGGAAATCAGTGCTGAATATTCATTGGAAGGACTGATGCTGAAGCTGAAACTCCAATATTTTGGCCACCTGATGCGAAGAACTGACTTATTTGAAAAGACCCTGATGCTGGGAAAGATTAAAGGCAGGAGGAGAGGGGACTAAAGAGGATGAGATGGTTGGATGGCATCACTGACTCAATGGACATGAGTTTGACTCTGGGAGTTAATGATGGACCAGGAGGCCTGGTGTGCTGCAGTCCATGGGGTTGCAAAGAGTCAGATATGACTGAGTGACTGAACTGAACATTAAAAAATAGAAAAATTAGCAAAATTAATTTTCATAATATATTTTATATAGCATAATATATCCAAAATAATGTTATTTCAACATGTGATCATATATTTCATTTTCTTTTCCCTACTAAGTTTTTAAAACTCAGTACGTATTTTACATTAACCATGTGTCTCAGTTCAGACTAGACACATGTCGAATGTTCAGTGTAGCAACATGGCAAATGGCTGCCATAGTGGACAATGAAGTTTTAACCTTCTGGCTGTTAATTTTTAAATATGCCACAGTTTTTTATTTGAACCCATTGACGTCAGACACAGGACTCAGAATTTTTCATATTACTATGTATATGGTATTTATCATATGTTATGTGATACCCCTAGGGGGTCTGGAACAGCACTCAGTGATCAAACAAATAAATATTTCTGTAGCAAAAAGTATGACAACTCACACTAAGCGAGATAAGATGATAATTAGTTTCTTGTTGGTTGAATGTTGCTGGCAAGTGAGTTAAATAAAAATTTTCGATTTTCAGAGTGTTTTATCTTTCAAAATTACAGATACAGGATGTGGATCTGATGAGATCAGGCGTGTTCCTGGTGGTATGGCCAGAGACAAGGATATGGATCTGTACCGTGAAAGCTGCGTATGCTTAGCTTCAATATTTACTTAGTTGTTTCATTTATCAAAACTCAGTCCAGAACTAATATGGCAATGCCATTGTCCATTTGCTAGCCACAGACATGGTATAATGGTTGAGTCTTCTCCCTTTTTTTTTTTTTTTGTATTTTTAATTTTTTTATTGGAGTATAGTTGATTTGTAATGTTGGGTTAGTCTCTGCTCTATAGCAACATGAATCAGTTATACATACATGTATATCCTCTCTTTTTCTTCCCTTATTTTGAATCTCAGTAGTGATAACTGTCTCCAGCAAATGTAAAAGGTAATCCTAGAGGCATAGTTTTAGGATTGCCAGAGAAAATACAGGACACTCAGTTAAATTTAAATTTCAGATAAACATCAAATAACTTTTTAATATAACTATGTCCTATACAATATTTGAATTTCAGATGAAACTTATTCAGAATTCCAATTTACCTGGCCAGATGTATTTTTATGTACTGACTCTGACAGGTTAAGAGCTACTTCAGAAGTAGCCCGCTGCTTCTCACTGGCCAGCTAAAGCAGTGTAAGTCTTTTTCATCTTGCATCATATTTTCTCAGACAAAATATGTGAAGCAGTCTAGATGGTTAAGGAGATTAGAAACCTGGTTTTTAAATTCCAGAATTCAAAAACTCCAGAATGACAAAGAATGCAGTTACCTTTGCAGTCATCATGGCAAAGGTCATTGTGAGGGAACTTTGAGCCAAAAGCTAATCTGACATTCTTTTTTTTAATGTTCAAATAAATCTTTATTTAAGGGTGCTAAATTTTGAATTCTGTGTAATATTCATGCATCATGAAACATTATCTTCTTAAAACTTTTTTCAACTATTTGAAAATATAAAAGTCAGTCGTCACTCATGGGCCATAAAAAATGAGGCAGTGTTTCAGGTTTGACCATTGGGCTATAGTTCACTGACTTCTTTTTTTTAAAATCTGACAGTCTTAGCTCATAAGAATTAATACATTCTTCATTCATAGCTGACTGTTTTAGCATCCTTAAGAACCTTGTGAAGTCATAAGCCACAAGGCAATCATACAGCCCCTGATTTAGGAGCTTCTTAATCTCCACTAAACATTCCAGAAAGAAAACCAAGGAGGGTGAATTAGGAACAATCTCTATTTTTCAAATGAGGGGTGCAGTGGATAGTGGTGGGCATTTGTTGACAGCATAACTCCCTCTCTAAATACCTCAGAAATTAAGAGGTGCTGAGAGGAAGTGCTACTGTAAGAACCACCTGGTTCCCCCAGGTCCAGGGATGGAGAGGCTTGAAGTTGCATCAAAAGTGGGCTTTGACTGTGGAGAATAGTGTGGAGATTCCTTAAAAAACTAGGAATAAAACTACCATATGACCCCAAAATCCCACTACTGGGCGTATACCTGAGGAAACCATAATTGAAGAAGACATGTACTTCAATGTCCACTGCAGCACTCTTTATAATAGCTAGGACCTGGAAGCAACCTAGATGTCCATTGACAGATGAATGGATAAAGAAGTGGTACATATATACAGTGGAATATTCAGTTCAGTTCACTTCAGTTGCTTAGTCATTTCCAACTTTTGGCAACCCCATGGACTGCAGCATGCCAGGCTTCCCTGTCCATCGCCAACTCCCAGAGTTTACTCAAACTCATGTCCATTGAGTCAGTGAGGTCATCCAACCATCTCATCCTCTGTTGTCCCCTTCTCCTCCCGCCTTCAATCTTTCCCAGCATCAGGGTCTTTTCAATTGAGTCAGCACTCAGCCATAAAAAGGAATACATTTGAGTCAGTTCTAATGATGTGGATGAACCTAGAGCCTATTATATTACAGTAAGTCAGAAAAGTAAGTCAGAAAGAGAAAAACAATGATTATATATTAATGCATATATAGGGAATCTAGAAAGATGGCATTGATGAACGTATTTGCAGGGCAGCAGTGGAGAGACAGGCATAGAAAACAGACCTGTGGACACAGTGGGCAAAGAGAGGATGGGACAAATTGAGAGAGTAGCCTTGAAACATGTATATTATCATGTGTAAAATAAATAGCCAATGAGAATTTGCTGTATGACGCAGGGAGCTCAAACCCGGTGCTCTGTCACACCTAGAGGGGTGGGGTGGGAGGGAGGTTTAAGAGGGAGGGGACATATGTATGCTTATACCTGATTCACATTGTTGTATGGCAAGAAACAACACTGTAAAGTAATTATCCTCCAATAGAAAAATGATCCAAGTATATATATATATATATATATATATATATTCACTATAGGTGAATCTATGTGAAGAATACAGAGGTTCGTTGTACCAGTCTTTATAACTTTTAGTAAGAATTTTTTTTTAATAAAAAACAAGAAAAGGATGGCAGCCTGGCAAAACCTAGATACAGATGTTCCAAGAAGATAGCCATGGGAAGGGTGAGGACCCGGCCTCCACTGAGCCAGGAGCTGCTGGAGTTAGAGCAGGTTCAGTCTCTTGCCCTTGAACTTCACTGACTCTCCATTTCAGAGGTAGTCTGGTGTGGTGGTAAAGAGCCTGCACATCAGACACACTCGGCCCTGGTGTCCATGGGCTGCAGGGCCCTAGCTGTTTAACCTTGCGAGCCTCAGTTTCCTACCCTGTAAAAATGGGGTGTGGCAACTTACCTCACAGGCTTGCTGTTAGGATTGGAAGTGACGTTTATAAAGTGCCTGGCTCGGCATCTGGCATGTAATAGGTACCTTCCCCAAATTAAATATATCTTTGTTTCCTCAGAAAGACCATGGCTGGCTTGTTCCAGTTTTTTCTATTATTATTATTTTCAGGCACAGAAAGCAACAAGTCTATTGCCAAGTCTGTGGGCCTGAAACTCAGGCTCTGCGCCTCTGGAAACTTCTAACTGCAAGCCCTGATGGAAATCCTGTTGGCTTAACTGCTCCAGGGAGTGATTCCAAGCATGACTGGTTTCTTTGCAGGTGTAATCATTCCAGGCATAACCACTGCAAGCCCTTTCTAGTCTGCTTTTGGAAATCTTTCCTTCCTTAGCTGCCACACAGTGTGAGAAGTGAGATCAGGTTATCAGCTCAAAAGCTTGAAAGGATGAAATTAACTCTGGGCTTTTTATCTTGAGACAAATGACCTCACAAGACATGAGAGGTAAAAGTGAAAAGAACTATTTGGGGCCGTGGGTGAATAGCGGTGATGCTGAGCTAGAAGCCAGAAGACAGATTAGAACTTACTCTGCTGTTTACTAGTGGCGGGGAGGTGGTGGGGATGTGTGTGTGTGGAGTGGGGGTGTTCCAGGCGAGCCACTCTGAGTCCATGACTTTATTTGTGAGATGTAGATGCTAAGGCTTCAGAGTTGATGAATTAATAAAAGAGATAAAATCTGTGGAGGGTTCTATGATATAAAGCCTTGCTTAAAGTGCAGTTAAATGTTGATTTCATGGGGAGACAAAAGCAGACTCTTGGACCCCACCCCAGCCCTACTGCATCAGAATTTACATTTTAACACCATTCCCAGGGCACTCAAATGCACAGAAAAGTTGAAAAGCTGAGCTAAAACATCACCCTTGAGTTGATTCTTATAGTATTAATAGTGTTTTTAAAGAGGTCTGAGAGATCTTAAAATCAGGACCTTAAAAACAGGTTCCCTGTTTGCTGGAACCTGAGACCTACTTGCTTTTCAGTGTTTTGCCTATTGAGGCTGTAAAATGTGTCATTCAAGGGCCTGGGAAACCAGCATAGTCTCTGGTGAACACTAAAAGCACCTTGAGAACCCTGACAGAGCTTTCGCCTCAACACTGGGCTAAGCCAGTCCTCTGTGCCACCCCCACCATGACCCCCAAAGTCAGCGCTGAGGGACCTGTTACTTCCAGGTCCGGCCTTTGTTCTGGAGACTGCCATGCTCCTCATGAGACCATCCTGGCTTTTTGAGGGAAGGACTATAAGAGTTTAGCCCAAAGTCAGCTGCAGGTAGGAATCAGGACTATCTGTCAAGTCTCCTTTTGCTGACAGAGGTGGAAGGTAGTGTCGAAAACAACTGCACAGCCTGAAAGCTGAGTTGTTTTATCTGGCAGATATTCTTAGGACTTCAGCCCAGGAGGCAGCATCTCAAGTAACCCTGAGAGAACTGCTACAAGGAGTTGAGGGGAGAGCTAGGATATATAGGCATTTTGCAGCAAAAAGAACAAAAGATTACTGTTAATAAATTAAAACCATATATCGTAAGGACTTTAGTGCTTTCCTGTGTATGGGAAGATGCAAGAGTCTGGGCTCACTGCAATTATTCCTTTGATAGGTACTTCAGCTACGTGGGGCCAGTATCCTGTGTTTTCACATCCTGAATTTCCTCAAGGTTTACCACTGGGAAGCTGCAATCGCTAATGACTGTGACATCCTTTGTTTACTGATATCAACTTAAAAAAATTGCACATCATGTGAGAGTTGTGAGTCAGATTTTATTTGGGGTAAAATGAGGGCTATAGCCTGGGAGACAGCACCTCAGATAGCTCTGAGAAACTGCTCCAGAGAGGTAGAATCAAGCACATATTTTTTTCAGAAGGTTTCTGCTAGTCATGAGGAGCAGTTGTCACCACAGAGGACTTTAGTGCTTTTCTAGATAGGAGGAGATATAAGAATTAGGCTCATAAAATCAGCTCCTTAGAATATCTAGCTATCTGAAGACCTGTCTTGCCAGTTTTTTCCCGAGCATGGAGTGCTTCATTTCTGCTATCCACCCTGAAGTCCCTTCAGTGGTTGTTGAAGATGAGCAGCTCCAGCAGCACATGATTTAATCCTTGTAGAGGTAGATGGCAAGGGTCAATGGCAATTGCCAATTTGTAGTTGACACTGAATATAGTAAGCAGTATTCTACTTCTCAGTGATGTTGACCCAAATGAACTCTGTTCACCTTTACAGTGGAGTAAAAGAAAGACCCCAGATGTAGCTCCTAAGTCCACAGTTCTTTTCATCTGCTTTACTTTGAGCCTAGCCCTGGCTAAGTCAGAGCCCTTGACAACAGAAACTGAAGGGCCTCTATCCTGGTTCTCAGCACTTAGCTCAGTAACGGGATGTGGCAAATGGCTGCCCAGTGAATGAATTTGATGAAGACCTCAGTACAATGCTTTATAAATATTAGGTGCTCAAGAAATAGCTATCGGTTGATTGAGTAGGCCAGGGTGACTTTCCTGTTAGACACCTATATGCACAGAGCCCAGAACCTGTGAATTCTTCAAGAGACTATGAAAATGTTTCAGACCTGAAGATCAACAATGGAGAAAGAAGTCAAAATACAGAAAGAAAACTATAAAGTAAACATTAAAATGTGTAATTAGGGGGATATCATACATAATATTAGCTAGTCAAGTGCAGCTTGACCCTGAGGGTTCTGTACAAATTATATTAAATTGTAGGACGTGGGTACATTTTAACACGTTAAATGTGGCATGAGTGGAGCTTCTGAAAGTTAATGTAGGGCCCACTGCTGCGGCTGTCTAGTGGCTAGGTCATGTCCAACTCTTTTGCAATCCCATGGACTGTAACCCACCACGCCCCTCTATCTGTGGGATTTCCCAGAGAAGAATACTGGAGTGGGGTTGCCATTTTCTACTCCAGGGATCTTCCTGACCCAGGGATCAAACCCATGTCTCCTGCATTGGCAAGCAGATTCTTTACTACTGACCTACCAGGAGAGCCCATGTAAGCCCCAAGAAGGACTTGAAACTGCATGGTCATAGCAGTCAAGTATGAGTCAGGTGGTATACGCCCCATATAGAGAGCCTGGAGCAGAGGCAAAAGTCCCTGCCTTTCAGAAGGAACTGAGATGGGCTCAAAGGTAAAACCCTAGGACAATGGCAAAGAAATGGCACAGCAAAAGTCACAGCAGCAAGATGTTTGAAAAATTACAGGGTTTTCACCCTGTCCCTAGACAATTTTCCTAGTCTATTCTTTGTAAGGAGAAAATCTTTTGTAAGGAGAGAATTTTCTGCTGCTTGTCTTACTACCATAGTATTGATTAATGACATGTCCTGTATCCTGTGGATTTCTATTTATTTCCTTAATCACAGGCTGTAGAGAATGGGGTGGGCTGAATGTAGGAGGAAAGTGGGAATCACATTTTCATCATTCTTTACCATTTCCCTATTCTCTTCAAGAAAACAATTTTTGTTCTAAATTTGTATTAAGTTACTCATTGAGGTACTGTACAGAACCAAGTACGAAAAGTCTCTTTGCTCTGGGGCCCAATTTTAAACATTCATGCAGACAGTAATAAAGGATCGGTTGGCTTTTGCTGCATAATAACAACCCTTCCCCCAAAAACACTTCGTGGCTTAAACGACTATCATTTATTTAGCCAGTAATCCTAACAGTTATCTATGTGGGCTGTCCTCAGCTGGTTGGTTCTAGTTTGGGCCACACTCACTCATGCCTTTGTGCTCAGCTGCCAAGTGGGTTGAGGGAGGCTGGCTGATCTGGGACAGCCTCATTTGGAACTGTTCATCTGTTCATCTCTGCTTCACATGGTCTCACTTGCTCCTGCAGGCTAGCCCTGGCTTGTTCACATGGATACTGAGCAGGTATCTATGAGAACAGGCAGAAATATACAAGACTTATTGAAGTCCACCCTCAGAGCTGGCATACTGTCACTTCCACCTCATTCTGTAGGCCAAAGCAAGTCACACAGCATCCTAGATTAAAGAGATGGGTAAGTAAACTTTACCTCCTGATGGGAAGAACTTTAGAGTCACATCCAAGGTGGGGCAGATACTGTGAAGGGAAGAATGGCAGTCATTTTTGTAATCTACCAGAGTCACATCAAAAGAAATAGAGGCCTGAGTGAAATCAGTAAATAAGGCTTAACCTATCAGGACAAAAGAAGAGGAGGGGTCAGAGGAGTGACATATTTAAATGAGTCAGACTGAGGGGGCAGGAAAGGAGAGCCAGAGCCTCTTCATTGCACTAAAGTTTACAAAGTTGATTTTGATGGGGAAATTGAATTCTGCTTTAGGAAAGGTGTGTGTATGGATAGGGTTCTGCCAGATAGCTGTGCCTCAAAGGTATGCAGAAGCATAGCATCAGATAAAAATGAACCTTGCGATACACACACCATAGATAGTTGGAAACAACTACGTCTAACTGAGCCTCTTCCTCTCTTTCTCTGTTTCTCTCCCTATACCAAGGACAAAGAAGTTTAAACAGACAGACAAACAAAAAAAAGTGTGTCACGTGGCTAAGAAAGGGGCAAACAGAGGTGGTACTTCCAGACAGAAGCTCGGGAGCAGTGGGCACGCTGGGTGTGATGGAGGGATACTGTGGCGAACAGCAGGAGGCTAGTTCAGGGCAACTCTGCGCATGGCCCAGGCTCTGCCACTGACCAGCTTTGTGATGAGGTCCAAGTCACCTCCTCTTCTTGGGCTTTGGTTACATTCTCTACCAAATAGGAGGATGAATTTGGTCGTCTCTGTAGTTCCTTCCAGTAGTGGAATTAGGATTTGGGGGCTGAGTACTTTATTTTTGTATTTTTTTAATTAATCTATTTAACTGGAGGCTAATTACTTTACAATATTGTAGTGGTTTTTGCCATACATTGACATGAATCAGCCATGGGTATACATGTGTTCCCCATCCTGAATCCCCCTCCTACCTCCCTCCCCATCCCATCCCTCAGGATCATCCCAGTGCACCCACCCTGAGTGCCCTGTCTCATTAATTGAACCTGGACTGGCGATCTATTTCACATATGGTAATATACATGTTTCAATGCTATTCTCTCAAATCATCCCACCCTCACCTTCTCCCACAGAGTCCAAAAGTCTGTTGTTTATACCTGTCCCTCTTCTGCTGTCTCGCATATAGGGTCATCGTTACCATCTTTCAAAATTCCATATGTGTGTGTTAATATACTGTACTGGTGTTTTTCTTTCTGACTTACTTTACTCTGTATAATAGGCTGAGTACTTTTACACATAATGGCTTATCCCAAGAAACTGTACAGAAGGAAAAGAGTATTCTTAAAACACCCAAACCCTGGGCTTTAGTGCAATTTTCCTGGCCATGGACCTCTCTGCCAAACCCAGTTTGCTTATTTTCCTTAAGATAAGAGGATAATGATGCAAACAAGAACCAGAAGAGACTCCATGGAGATTTAGAAGGTTTTCTCCCCTGTTGCAGTGCCATTTTAGGCAACACAGGGCTCTCTGCTGGAGTCCAGAGATTTGGGATCTTAACACAGTCATGTTGTTGCTGACATCCTTGCATGAACTATTCGAATATGGCATGCTTTGAAAACTTTCTTTTACTCCACATTTCAGTTCCCTGATTCACTGATGAATTGGGTCACCAAGAAGTCTTCAGGTAGTATCAAAGAAGGCTCTCCTGGCACTGATTAAAACCACACATCCTTGTCCTGTTGTGCATTTCCATTTGCCCATCATTACTTCATTTCTCTTTCTCTACTGGTATGACATTGAGTATGTGTTTCCTGTCCCCATCTCCATTCAGGTTTTTTGTAAAGGGTGAAATTCTTTTGCAGCAGTGTTTGTAACAGTGAAAAGTGGGACAAACCTAAACTCCCATAGAGGGAGGAGTGGTTTAATAAAATAGGGTACTGCTATTGGCGGGAATAGAGCACAGAAGTGAAAAAGGAGCAAGGTTTATTGGTATTAACATCAAACATTTTTCAAAAGATTTGGAGAAATGGGAAAAATGTGGTATTATTTATGGAAAAGTTAACTTAAACAATTACTTCAAGGGAAGTGTAGATGTGTACACAGGTGAGTTTGCTCAGGAAGGATACATTAATAGGTCATGGCAGTTTCTGGGGTCAGCAGAGTAGATGGGGGAAGGAGAGTAATGAGAATATTTGTTTGTTTATCTGCATTACTTACATTTTAAACATTAGACACATAGAATCATATGATTTATGACATTTAAAAAAATGTTAAATGGAATTTTTGTTAAGAGGTGATCAATACATGATTGATCCCTGGATTGGGAAGATCCCCTGGAGAAGGGAATGGCTACCCACTGCGGTATTCCTGCCTGGAGAATTCCATGTAACCTGATGGGCTACAGTCCTTGGGGTTGCAAAGAGTTGGACATGACTGAGTGACTAATACTTTCAACTGTTTTTTCAGTTTGTATTTACCTCTGGATATAAGAAAATAAGTAAAATGTGGGAAAAACGTACTTGTTCTCAGATTAATAACCCAGCGTCCTATATGTGGAGATGTCATAAACCTTCTGACCTGTCACTGTGAAGGAAAAGAACACAAAGAGGTTGCAGGAAATAGACAGGCCGTGTATCCCAACCTGGACAAGAACCATCTGAAAAGATCTGCATTTCAGGTTTGGATTGCTCCATTATTTCGGAGCTAATTCCAAGAAGTGACAACTTTTTCCAAACATGGTGACATTTAATTACAATTAACTCCTTACAATTTAATTATAGAAGAGTAATATTGATATTTCTTCATAATCTGGACAACTAGATACTCACATAATCAGTACTTTCCTCTTCACTCTGCTTTTTGAAAATGAGACAAATAAGCCAAAATTGGGGAACTTTTCCAAAAGCCTTTCCGGTTCTGTCATACAGTCAATCCAGATGATACTTAATTTCTTACACCTTCAGCAGTTATAGTACCATATACTGATAACTTTTGTTTATAACAATGGCAATAAGATACTGCATGTCCTTAATGCAACTTTGGGAATTTCAAAGAAAGCTCAAATGTGGCAGTATCTGGTGTTCTTTCTGTGTTTTCAAAAGTTATAATCCATGTGCCATGTATCTGGTGCCTGTCAGGTACCCAGAAAACTCAGCAGTGGCCTCTCCTCATTGAGAAACGTGGGAGAAGAGACCTGGGCAGTGTCTCCAGGTATCAGATGTGGACTAGCCACTTGGGCCTGGAGGTTGCTGTATTGAGCAGCAAGATTCTAGAGCATTCTGACAGAAAGTCTTCCTGGCCAGGGGACTGAAGGGTTGCCTGGTGCTCAGGGTTGGAGGAGGGCCTTGTCCTTCCCAGAGCCACTTCTTCCTCCCCCAGGCTGGTCTCCTGTGTAGTGCTCAGCTCCCAGGCAGCCAGAGGAAGAGGCATCTAGTCCCCTGAGAGCTAGTGTGTCCCTTGGGCCCCAGCCTCTGTCTCTGTCAGCAGGTCAGAATCACGCCACCCAGGAGTCAGCCCTTTCTTCCACCCTCCGCCCCACTCCCCCAGCCAGAGGTGGCTCTCCTGGCTCCCACCCCTTGCCAGAGCCCTATCAGTGCAGGCACAGAAGAGGCTGTTTGTTCAAGGGGCCAGCCCAGCTTGGCCCCCTGCCACTCTCAGGCAAGTTATTCTTTCTTTCTCTTCTTAAAAATTGATTTGAAGTACAGTTGATTTACAATGCTGTGTTTAATTTCAGCTGTCCAGCAGACTGTCTCAGTTCAGTCGCTCAGTCGTGTCCGACTCTTTGCGACCCCATGAACTGCAGCACACCAGGCCTCCCTGTGCATCACCAACTCCCGGAGTTCACCCAAACTTATGTCCATTGAGTCAGTGATGCCATCCAGTCATCTCATCCTCTGTCGTCCGCTTCTCCTCCTGCCCTCAATCTTTCCCAGCATCAGGGTCTTTTCAGATGAGTCAGCTCTTCACATCAGGTGGCCAAAGTATTGGAGTTCCAGCTTCAACATCAGTCCTTCCAATGAATATTCAGGACTGACTTCCTTTAGGATTGACTGGTTGGATCTCCTTGCTGTCCAAGGGACTCTCAAGAGTCTTCTCCAACACCACAGTTCAAAAGCATCAATTCTTCGGTGGTCAGCTTTCTTTATAGTCCAACTCTCACATCCATACATGAATATGGGAAAAGCCATACCCTTGACTAGACAGACCTTTGTTGGCAAAGTAATATCTCTGCTTTTTAATATGCTGTCTAGGATGGTCATAACTTTCCTTCCAAGGAGCAAGCATCTTTTAATTTCATGGCTGCAGTCACCATCTGCAGTGACTTTGGAGCCCCAAAAAATAAAGTCAGCCACTGTTTCCACTGTTTCTCCATCTATTTCCCATGAAGTGATGGGACCAGATGCCATGATCTTAGTTTTCTGAATGTTGAGCTTTAAGCCAACTTTTTCACTCTCCTCTTTCACTTTCATCAGGAGGCTCTTTAGTTCTTCTTCACTTTCTGCCATAAGGGTGGTGTCATCTGCATATCTGAGGTTATTGATATTTCTCCCAGCAATCTTAATTCCATCTTGTGCTTCTTCTAGCCCAGCGTTTCTCATTATATACTCTGCATATAAGTTAAGTAAGCAGGGTGACAATATACAGCCTTGACATACTCCTTTTCTTATTTGGAACCAGTCTGTTGTTCCATGTCCGGTTCTAACTGTTGCTTCCTGACCTGCATACAGGTTTCTCAAGAGGTAGGTCAAGTGGTCTGGTATTCCCATCTCTTGAAGAATTTTCCACAGTTTATTGTGATCCACGCAGTCAAAGGCTTTGGCATAATCAATAAAGCAGATGTTTTTCTGGAACTCTCTTGCTCTTTTGATGATCCAGAGGATGTTGGCAATTTGATCTCTGGTTCCTCTGCCTTTTCTAAAAACCAGTTTGAACATCTGGAAGTTCACAGTTCACGTATTGCTAAAACCTGGCTTGGAGAATTTTGAGCATTACTTTACTAGCGTGTGAGATGAGTGCAATTGT
This sequence comes from Dama dama, assembly GCF_033118175.1. NCBI lineage: Eukaryota > Metazoa > Chordata > Mammalia > Artiodactyla > Cervidae > Dama > Dama dama. The sequence continues at coordinate 81,584,967 of NC_083699.1, forward strand.
GTGGTAGTTTGAGCATTCTTTGGCATTGCCTTTCTTAGGGATTGGAATGAAAACTGACCTTTTCCAGTCCTGTGGCCACTGCTGAGTTTTCCAAATTTGCTAGCATATTCAGTGCAGCATTTTCACAGCATCATCTTTTAGGATTTGAAATAGCTCAAGTGGAATTCCATCACCTCCACTAGCTTTGTTTATAGTGATGCTTCCTTAAGGCCCACTTGACTTCACATTCCAGGATGTCTGGCTCTAGGTGAGTGATCACACCATTGTGATTATCTGGTTCATGAAGATCTTTTTTGTATAGTTCTTCTGTGTATTCTTGCCACCTCTTCTTAATATATTCTGCTTTTGTCAGTTATATATATATATATATATATATATATATATATATATATATTCTTTTTCATATTCTTTTCTGTTCTAGTTTATCACAGGATGTTGAATATAGTTCCCTGGGTTATGCAGTAGGACCTTGTTGCTTCTCCATCCTGTATATACTGCATCTGCTAATCCCAAACTTCCAGTCCTTCTTTCCCTCACCCCTGTCTTGGCAGTCACAAGTCTGTTCTCTTTGTGAGTCTCTTTTTGTTTGTAGATATGTTCATTTGTGTCCTATTTTAGATTCCACATACAAGTGATATCATGTGATATTTGTCTTTCTATGACTTACTTTGCTTAGTGTGTGATAATCTCCAGGTTCATCCATGTTGCTGCAAATGGCATTATTTCTTGCTGTTTAATGGCTGAGTAGTACTCCATTGTATTACTATACATGCACCACATCTTTTTTATCCAGTCATCTATTGATGCACATTTAGGTTGGTTCCAGGTCTTGGCTATTGAGACAACAGGTTCTTCTTGTCCCTTCAGTCAGACGGCCCCCTTCCCTTGGTGATGACCCTACTTGTCCCTCTTCTCATGGAGCAGGTGCCTTCACCTTCTGCTCCAGTGGCTGCTGACACCCTTGGTTGGTTGCCTAGCAACTGGCCAACGTTTTACATTTACCTCTTTCAAAAAATGTTTTTGTCTCTTTTTCCCATGTTATTTTTCTGAATTGCTGCCTGTACTGTTCAGACCATCCCAGATTAATGCCAAAACCTGACTTATTCAAGCCAAGAATGACCTGCAGCCCTCTTTTTCTACTGGTTTTGGGAACAACATTTCATTTTGTCTTTTGTGCTCCACCTGGCTTTAGGCCTCAATTTTGTCTTCCAGTTCACTAATTACTAAATCACTGTATCACTGTCTAAAGTTATTCCAAGCTTTAATGTTTTTTAATTTGATGAATATATATTTAATTACCAACATTTTAATTGATAAATGTAATTTTTTGCACTTTTTGCTTTATAATTTCTTTCTGTTTTTCAAGTGGAAGGTACTACTTCATTTAGAATTTTTGTGTTTTTTTCTGATATGATGCAGGAATGGAATAGGTGGGTTTTATGGTGGTAGAACTGTCTTAAGTAACAAATATGTTTTGAGAAATGTGTGTTGAAGCTTCTGCTCCAGAGTGAGTTGGTTAATGTGGAGAGACCTGTGAGTGGCTTGGTTCAGTTCCCAATCAGACCATAACTTTGATCTCCCTCCTGTTTGAACTTTCCACCTGCTAAAACTGCAGCCCCAAGTGGTAGCTAGAAATGACTGGCTTTTTCACTTTCACAAACAGAAGAGCCCTACCTCAACCCCAATCTCAAGCTATGAACCTGATTCCCATCCCTAGATCCTATGCCTTTAGTCACTTTTTCCTGCCAGAGCTACACTCCATCACTGCCTGCCTGCTAGCCTGTGGCTCAATAGTCTTCACTGCTTTACCTTTCTGTTCCAGTTCTGGCCCAAGTATGTTAGTCTTGCCTTTTAGTTCAGCTGTGTATTTTTAGTTTTCTAATTTTATGTTCTAACTGGCATTCCTCTGTGTTTGAGGCAGGGGGCAAAGTGGGGGTACATCAAAACACAAATTTACAAAGCTGTCTTGACCAGTGGTGTGCCCTGCAAGGCATTTCTAATCATAACACAGTCCTACAAGCACTGATTCCCTAAACATCTGGTCACAACTGTGAAAGAATACAGTACAATAGGCTCTCATTAAATATGTGTTAAGTGGATATATGAAATATCAAATCTAAAGACAAACATTACTCCAGAGCAGAACCCCACAAACTTTCAATAAGGTCCTTCTGTGTTATCTTAATGGGATGATGGGAAGTGTGTTCAAAACTCTATTCCACTGAGCCACACAGGCCCCTACAAATAGGGCAGGCACATAAATTATAATTTATTGTGACAGACTTGATTTTCTTGCAAATGGGACAGGCACATAAATTATAATTTATTATGACAGACTTTATTTTCTTGGGCTCCAAAATCACTGCAGATGGTGACTGCAGCCATGAAATTAAAAGACGCTTGCTCCTTGGAAGAAAAGCTGTGACAAACCCAGAAAAGGTGTGAGTCACTCAGTAGTGTCCGACTCTTTGTGATCCCATGGACTGTAATCTGCCAGTCTTCTCTGTCCATGGAATTCTCCAGGCAAGAATACTGGAGTGGGTTGCCATTTCCTTAAGCAGAGACATTACTTTGCTGGCAAAGGTCCCTATAGTCAAAGCTATGATTTTTCCAGTAGTCATGTATGGATGTGAGAGTTGGACCATAAAGAAGGCTGCACGTTGAAATTGATGCTTTTGAACTGTGGTGTTGGAGAAGACTCTTGAGAGTCCCTTGGACTGCAACGAGATCAAACTAGTCAATCCTAAAGGAAATCAACTCTGAATATTCATTGGAAGGACTGGTGCTGAAACTGAATCTCCAATACTTTGGCCACCTGATGTGAAGAGCTGACTCATTAGAAAAGACCCTGATGCTGGGAAAAACTGAAGGGAGGAGAAGGGGATGACAGAGGATGAGATGGTTGGATGGCATCCCCAACTCAATGGACATGAGTTTGAGCAAGCTCTGGGAGATGGTGAAGGACAGGGAAGCCTGGTGTGCTGCAGTCCATGGCGTTGCAAAGACTCAGATACAATTAAGATACTGAACAACAAATAATTTATTTTCCAATACCAACTCTTTTGAGAGTGAAAGAAAATGTCCTGAATAATTCCCCCAGAATAACAGACTTAAATTGGGTCTGTGTCAAGCAAGCCAGAGTGAATGGGCACTTGATTCTGTGACCAGGTTGGTGGTGTTGTTGCATGAGATTCCCGCATAAAGCCAAGTGACATCTTTTTGTTCACTTTTCTGTTACTATTCCAAGTGAGGGGCTGCAGAAGTGACTTTATACCCTTTCTTCTCTGGTGCCATCTTTCCAATCTTTTCTAAAAAGATAGTCCATGTTTTTAAAAACTCGGTGTGCAAAATAGGGAACTAAGATAATTTTTGTGGATCTCTTTCTCCCCTGGTACCTCCTCCAAATCATTGCAGTAGTCCACTTTATATGACCCTCAAGCAAAACCCCACACACCCAGATTCCTCTTGAATACTTTCCCTAATACCCCTCACCAGTCTTGGTTTCCTTTCATCAAAACCAGCAACAGAACTCTCCATGGTCTCCTCCAGACCAGCTGTAACCCCGAGAGCCCTTGGCTGATCCAGCTCACTAGTGGTTCAACAGCACATCAGCCATCCTACCCCAGGTTCTGGGCTGTGGCTCTCTAAGTGGCAGTCATTCTGTGGGATAGCCAGGCAGTGTACCTGGTGTCCTGTTATCCACTGCTGTGTAAGAAACTACCCTGAGACTTGACAGCTTCAAACTACAACCATTTTATTATAATATACCCAGTGGTTTACAGTGACAGGAAGTGGAGGACAGGGTTCAGCCAGGGGATTCTTCTGCTCCATGGTTCATTGACTGACTAAGAAAGCTTAATGGTATTTGGCTGGTGGGTTGGATGGCCTGGAGGCTGTCAGACAACTTTACAAGACAACTTTATATCTTAGCAAGGATGGCTGGAAGGCTGAGCATGGCTGCACTGACTGTGAGCTGGAGCACCCACATCTGGCCTCACTTTCAGAGAAGTCCCTTGGTAGTTGGCTTTCTTGCATGGCAGCTTGCGGCAGCCAGAGAGACTGTCTCAAGACAGCCAAGCAAAGTTTCTTATGACCTAGCCTTGGAGGTGCCAGAAGTCACTTAAATTGCATTTTACTGGTCAAGCAAGTGACTAAAGCAGTGTATGTGCATGCTAAGTCACTTCAGTCATGTCCAACTCTGCCACCCTTACTGGCTCTTTGGTCCATGGGATTTTTCAGGCAAGAATACTGGAGTGGGTTGCCCTTTCCTCCTCCAGGGGATCTTCCCAACCCAGAGATCAAATCCACGTCTCCTGCATTGCAGGTAGATTCATTACCGCTGAGCCACATGAGAAGGCCACTAAAGCAGACCCAAATTTAAATTTCCCATTTTAAGTGGAAATGGGAAAATGTGTGGAAATTAAACTTCACCTCCCAATGGGATGGTATCACACCTGACTTTTTAACGATCCTAAAAGCGACTCCAAAATGTGATTCACATGTTGTACCTGTATCAGCCTAGTGCTACAATAGGACAGCAGCAAGAGACCTACAGCAGGACGGCAGTAGTGAAACCTCTGCCCTTGGCCCCTGAGCATGCCTAGATACCAGCGAATGCAGAGGCAGGCCTTGTGGCTCCATCCCCAAGGCCTTAGTAACTGGAAAAGCTGCTTTTATCAGGAAATCAGGAAACAGACCAAATACGAAAAGGATTGATTCTTCCTTCACATAGATTCTGTCTTCTGCTTCTCTGATCCTTTTTTCTTATATTTTTATCTAATTAATACTTGTTTTCTTTATTTTTCCAGCTTTATTATTGAATCCTGTGTTCCTCTTTGCTTTCAGAGTAGACAGGAAGGCTGGACAAGTAAGAGGCTCAGGTCCCTCAAAGTCCTGCCTAGCTGACACAGGTGTTGAGAGTATGGTTGGCAGGAAGGTTCTTGGTATTTTTTAAAATTCACCTCTCCAGACAGTTTTATGTAATGAGGTTCAAGAGATAATGAGCAGATCACTGACAAAGAATATGGATTAAAATTCTCACATAGCCTTGTTTATAAAACCTTTTTAGAAGTAAATCAGGGCTGAGTATATTTATGGGTATGAGTGACCTCCATCAATTATTTTGTTAACCCAGGAAAAACTGTTTGAATGAAGCACCATGCAGTATTAAAGGATATGATACAAAACTTCACATATTATTTACTCCCTGAACAAAAACTGACAAATATGATTATACTGAGTTCCTACCTTCCTAAGTTGCACGGAAGTTAAGAGAGTTACTTCTAGACAATTCACTCTATTTTTCAGAATGACTTTATTTGCTTCTTTGTTTGAGATTGCTGGTTGTCTTTGAGGGGAGCTAGGTTGAAATTGTGATGTAACATTGATGGCAAATTATAATAAAACAAATGTTGTGGGAGAGGGTATGCTGATAAGATTCCAAAACAACTTCCCAGTCTAAGGTATGCTCAGTGCCTAAAAGAAGTGGATGCTTGTTGCAGATGGTTTGGTTGTATATTTTGCCCCTGGCCTAAGTAAAACCACTCCACTATTCCCTGGGCTTCCCTGGTGGCTCAGCTGGTGAAGAATCCACCTGCAATGCGAGAGACCTAGTTTCAGTCCCTGGGTTGGGAAGATCCCCTGGAGAAGGGAAAGGCTACCCACTCCAGTATTCTGGCCTGGAGAATCCCGTGGACTGTACAGTCCATGAGGTCACAAAGAGTTGGACATGACTCAGTGACTTTGGGCTTCGCTGATAGCTCAGTTGGTAAAGAATCTGGCTGCAAAGCACGAGACCCCAGTTCAATTCCTGGGTCGGGAAGATCTGCTGGAGACGGGACAGGCTACCTACTCCAGTATTCTTTGGCTTCACTGGTGACTTAACTGGTAAAGAATCCTCCTGCAATGCAGGAGACCTGGGTTCGATCCCTGGGTTGGGAGGATCCCCTGGAGAAGGGACAGGCTACCCACTCCAGTAATCTGACCTGGAGAATTCCATGGATTGTATAGTCCATGGAGTCACAAAGAGTCAGACACGACTGAGCGACTTTCACTAAGTAAAACCTGAAGAATTTTAGTTAGGGCCTCTCTCAGATCAGTAAACCAAACAGACTGTAAATCAAACAGAACAGATCAATAATTTGTTCAACTTTGTTGAGCACAGATAATCACTTAGGTTCCACAACAAATTCAGGAGAGTCAAGTGGAAAATTTTGCTGCTGCAGCATTGAAGTCAGAGGAGTGCTTCATGTTCCTGTCATCACCCCTCACTCACAGGATAATGGGTACAGGATAATGGACCCAGAGACCCCAAGATGGGAACAATTTAAATTACATTTTAATTGAGCCCCAGGAGGGAAGGGAGAATTAGGAGTGTCATTCAGAGAAAATAGCAATTGTTTCTTGTCTTCATAACCATTTTACACACCTCATGCCTCAACAGCTAGATAGATTAGCAGCTGTGCCCCTCACAATCAAATGTGTGTGTGGGCAGTTATGTGAAGCTGGGACCTCTCCCTAAACTGATTTTTCCTAGTTCTTTCATAACTGTGCTATACTAGATTAGCAGCATTCTGATACACTTAGTTTAGCAAAACCCCACTGCATCTGAAGCGCCAGGAGGTAGAAAAGAACTTAATCTTCTTTCTTACTCAGAGAAGATTTCTACCCAGAACGAAGATATCAAACCAGACTCTATGTGGCTCTGTGTGTCTATAAAAAGCATCTGATGCCATTGGAATGCCATGTATTCTCTAAGGCGGGAACAAGGAAATTCCTCGTAGAGAAACATTTACTAAATCCTATGTGGAAGGTGGTGAGTGCATTTGCCACAGCTCTGTTCTCTGTGATCATGGGTATTTCTTTATACTGGGCAGTATCACAGGAAGCGCACTCCTTTTTACCTGTGTGACACATCCCAGGAGCAGAGCAGAGTGCTTGCGTGTGGTAGAGCTGCTGTTGCTGAGATGACAGTGGTAACAATACCCTACACTTTGGGAAGATCAGCAGTCTGCTGAATACATCATGTTTATTAATTCATTTAATACTCATGAGAAACTTAAGAGGTGCTAAAATACAGATGGAACTCGGGATTTATGTCTCAGTTATGAGGGGCGAAGTATACAGGGCAGGGCTGGGGCAGAGTTGGTCATAATTGAATGGTTTGGGGTCTTAGTGATGGAGTATGTTTTGTTCTGTTTGCTTTTTTGTAGGTTTGATATTTCTTCATCATAAAAAGCAAAACAAAATCTATAAGGTAGATACTATTATTTTCTCTTTCTTGTAGATAGCAAACCTTGCCCGAGTGTCTGCTTGCAGCCAGCCACTCTGTCCATGGTTCTGAAACTGCATCACAGTTCCCAGGGCACAGGAGTAGGGTGGAGGGAGTGGATATGGTGGCCCAGTGCCCCATACCTGTCAGACACCACCTGAACTAAGAGCTCAAATTCACAGTGTGCACATTAAAGCACCCTGCTTTCTTCTGATGATTGTGTATCTTTGTGAAGCTGACTTTTCAGCACTTGTGATAAAAAACAAGGACCACATGAAAAATCAACGTGGAACCAGAACTGAAGGTTCTTGTGTCCCATCTGATTCTGAAAAGTTTGCCATCTCTAATAGGTGCATACATCCCATTACTAATTACAATATTAAAGAATAAAATTAAAATATTTTTCTTTCAGTGTATGTACTTTTCAAATGACTATTAAGTTGTTATGACGTAAATACTTCTTTATTTCTTTTTGATCCAACTAAGGGCCCTGCAACCTAAAGTTCTGGGAATCTGTGCACTAGACTACACTGTCTCAAATGTGGAGGCTAAAAAACACGGAGCATCTAAATGTTCAGAGGTTCGCAAAAGTCTCCAAGTGGCCAAAGCAATTCTGAGAAAGAACAAAGCCTGAAGCATCACACTTCCTGACTTCTAACTATACTACAAAGCTATAGTAATTTAAACAGTTAGTACTGGCATAAAAACAAGACACATAGATCAATGAAACAGAATCAAGAGCCCTACATATACAGCCAGTATTTGACAAGGAAGCCAAGAACACTCAATGGGGAAAGGATAGTTTTTTCAACAAATGGTGTTGGAAAAACCAGATAACAACATGCAAAAATAAAAAAAGGAAGAAATTGGACCTGTCTTATACCACTCATAAAAACTAACTCAAAATGGATTTTAAAAACTGGATTAAAAGTCTGTTCTGTACATCTGTGTCTCTTTTTCTGTTTTGCATATAGGGTTATCATTACCATCTTTCTAAATTCCATATATATGTGTTAGTATACAGTATTGGTCTTTATCTTTCTGGCTTACTTCACTCTGTATAACGGGCTCCAGTTTCATCCATCTCATTAGGACTGATTCAAATGAATTCTTTTTAATGGCTGAGTAATGTTCCATGGTGTATATGTACCACAGCTTCCTTATCCATTCATCTGCTGATGGGCATCTAGGTTGCTTCCATGTCCTGGCTATTATAAACAGTGCTGCGATGAACATTGGGGTACACGTGTCTCTTTCAGATCTGGTTTCCTCGGTGTGTATGCCCGGAAGTGGGATTGCTGGGTCATATGGCTGTTCTATTTCCAGTTTTTTAAGAAATCTCCACACTGTTCTCCATAGGTGCTGTACTAGTTTGCTTTCCCCCCAACAGTGTAAGAGGGTTCCCTTTTCTCCACACCCTCTCCAGCATCTATTGCTTATAACCTTTTGGATAGCAGCCATCCTGACTGGCATGTAATGGTATCTCATTGTGGTTTTGATTTGCATTTCTCTGGTAATGAGTGATGTTGAGCGTCTTTTCATGTGTTTGTTAGCCATCTGTATGTCTTCTTTGGAGAAATGTCTGTTTAGTTCTTTTGCCCATTTTTTGATTGGGTCATTTGTTTTTCTGGGATTGAGCTGCGGGAGTTGCTTGTATATTTTTGAGATTAATCCTTTGTCTGTTGCTTCATTTGCTATTATTTTCTCCCAATCTGAGGGCTGTCTTTTCACCTTGCTTATAGTTTGGACTCTGTGGGAGAAGGCAAGGGTGGGATGTTTCAAGAGAACAGCATCGAAACATGTATATTATCTAGGGTGAAACAGATCACCAGCCCAGGTTGGATGCATGAGACAAGTGTTCGGGCCTGGTACACTGGGAAGACCCAGAGGGATCGGGTGGAGAGGGAGGGAGGAGGGGGGATCGGGATGGGGAATACATGTAAATCCATGGATGATTCATGTCAATGTATGACAAAAACCACTACAATGTTGTAAAGTAATTAGCCTCCAACTAATAAAAGCAAATGGAGAAAAAAAAAAAAAAAGTGGATTAAAGACCTAAATATAAGGCCAAAGCTTTTACCCATATGTTAAAGACTCCTGGAAGAAACCATAAGGGAAAAGCTCCTTGACATTGGTCTTGGCAATGTTTTTTTAGATGCAACACCAAAAGCACAAACAAGAAAAGCAAAAATCAAAGGTGACTACCTCAAGTTAAAAAGCTTCCACACAGCAAAAGAAACAATAAACAAAATAAAAAGGCAACCTATTGAATGGGAGAAAATATTTGCAGACCATATGGTGGCTCAGACGGGAAGGAATCTGCCTGCAATGCAGGAGACCTGGGTTCAGTTCCCGGGTTGGAGAGATCCCCGGGAGAAGGGAATGGCAGCCCGCTCCAGTATTCTTGCCGGGAAAATCCCATGGACAGTGGAGCCTGGCGGGCTATATATAGTCCATAGGGTTGCAAAGAGTCAAACACCACTGAGCACAGCACAACAGCAACATGTAGTGGGAATGGGGCTTATATCCAAAATCTGTAAAGAACTCATACAACCTCAGTAACAATAACATTGAAGTAGAAACAAGTAATGCAATTTTTAAAATGAGCTGAAGAATTGGATAGACATTTTTCCAAAGAAAATATTCAAATAGCCAACAAGTACATGAAAAGGTGCTCAATATCACTAGTCACAGAGAATCAAAACCAAAATGGAGATCACTGCCTGTTAGAATGCCAACATCAAGAAAACAGGAGGGGAAAAAAAAGCAAATGTTGGGGAGAATGTGGAGAAAAGGGAACCCTAATAGACTGTTGGTGGGAATGTAAATTGGTTCACCCAATATGGGAAACAGTACAGAAATTCCTCAAATTAAAAATAGAACAACCATAGGATCCAGCAATCCCTCTTTGGTATCTAGCCAAAGGAAATGAAAATAGAATATCAAAAAAAATGTCTACATTCCCATGTTCATTGCAGCATTATTCAAAACAACCAAGATATGGAAACAGCCTAAGTGCCCATCAACAGATAAGCAGGTTAAGAAAATGTGGTATGTGTACACTGGAATATTATTCAGCTGTAAGAAAGAAGGAAATCCTGCCACAATATTGTAAAGTAATTAGCCTCCAATTAAAATAAATAAGTTTTAAAAAGAAAAAGAATATGGTAGTTACCAGGAGCTGAAGGATTGGGGAGATGTGAAAAAGGATAAACTTGAAGCTGGAAGACTAATGAGTTCTGGAGAGCTAATGTACAACGTAGTGATTACAGTCCACAAAAGAGTATTATGTATTTCAGAATTGCTAAGAGCCTGGTTTTCAAATATTCTCACCACAGTAAAAAGAAGTGATAGTTGTATGATATGGTAAAGATATCAGCTAAAGCTGCAGTGATACTCATAAGGAAATATATATAAATGTATCAACTCAACACTTTAATTCATACAATGTGTATGTTAGTTATATCTCAATTTTAAAACGTGATTTATCCATAAAATGGACTATTATTCAGAAGGAAAATTCTGTCACATGCTATGACATGGATGAAACTTGAAGACGTTATGTTACGTGAAATCAACCAGACACAAAAGAACAAATATTGTACCATTCCACTTATAAGTGGTACCTAGAGTAATGAAGTTCACAGAGACATGGGATGGTTGTTGCCCAGAGTTACCATTCACTGGTTGTTGGCCAGTTGTTGGGGAGTTAGTGTTTTAAGGGCACAGAGTTTCAGTTTGAGAAGATGAAAAAGTTCTGGAGGTAAGATGGTGACAATGGTTTCACAACAATGCGAATGAGCTTAATACTGCTGAAATGCACACTTTAAAAAGAAAACAGGTTAAAATGGTAAGTTTTATGTATATGTTGCCATGATAAAAAATAATCCTCAGAAGGAAGGAAGGAGGGAGGGAGGGATGGTTCATTCACTTATTCACCCATACTTAGAGAACACCTGCTCCTTGCCGGGTGCTGAGCTAGGCACGGGGGTTACAGCAGTGAACAAACAGACAAAATGCCTCCCTGATGGGGCTCAAATCTTGATGGGAAGACAAACAATAACCAGAATACCAAACAATAAGTGTGCATTCTCTTAGATTTGCTAACAGTGCTAAGAAGGGAACACAGCAGGCCAAGAACATAGAAGAGGTGGTGGGGCAGGAAGGAGGTGACAGGAGAGGCCTCACTAAGGTGGGAATTTGATACAGACTTAAAAGAGGTAAGAGAACTATCAGCCACTTAACTTTGCTGGCTATCTCTCTCTTGTTTTTTGGCCACACTGTGCAGTATGTGGGATCTTAATTCCCTAACCAGGGATCGAACCTGTGCCCCCTGCATCACAGGCAGGGAGTCTTAACCACAGGACCACCAGGGAAGTCCCTGTCAGTTATCTCTTAACAAAAAGAATAAACTAATTCAGAAATAAAGCCCTGAAATTACGTTATACAACAAACAGAAAGCTAATGAGAACTGACCTACATCAGACAGAATAACTCATGAAAGAACAAAAGAAAACTGGTCTATAACTTCTCTGGTTACCTCACTTCAGTGTTTTCAATAGAACCTGAACTTGGAGAAAGAGGAAACAAAGGTCATAATCACACAAACTCTGTACTGTACCTCAATCACAATGCGAAATGAAGAAGGGCCCAGAGATTTTACACAAATAAGAAATCACATTCTCTGGAGAAGGAAGTGGCAACCCACTCCAGTATTCTTGCCTGGGAAATCCCATGGACAGAGGCACCTGGTGGGCTACAGCCCATGAGGTCTCAAAAGTGTCAGACATGACTTAGCAACTGAACAAGTTCATATTTTAAAACAGCTGAAAATGCCCTACACAATAAAATTTAATACTATGTAAAGAAATATCCTTTGACTGTGTGGATCACAACAAACAGTGGAAAATTCTGAAAGAGATGGGAATACCAGACCACCTGACCCACCTCTTGAGAAACCTGTATGCAGGTCAGGAAGCAACAGTTAGAACTGGACATGGAACACCAGACTGGTTCCAAATAGGAAAAGGAGCACGTCAAGGCTGTATATTGTCACCCTGCTTATTTAACTTATATGCAGAGTACATCATGAGAAACACTGGGCTGGAAGAAGCACAAGCTGGAATCAAGATTGCTGGGAGAAATATTAATAACCTCAGATATGCAGATGACACCACCCTTATGGCAGAAAGTGAAGAGGAACTAAAGAGCCTCCTGATGAAAGTGAAAGAGAAGAGTGAAAAAGTTGGCTTAAAGCTCAACATTCAGAAAACTAAGATCATGGCATCTGGTCCCATCACTTCATGGGAAATAGATGGGGAAACAGTAGAAGCAGTGTCAGACTTTATTTTTGGGGGGCTCCAAAATCACTGCAGATGGTGATTGCAGCCATGAAATTGAAAGGCGCTTACTCCTTGGAAGGAAAGTTATGACCAACCTAGGTAGTATATTAAAAAGCAGAGACATTACTTTGCCAACAAAAGTCCGTCTGGTCAAGGCTATGGTTTTTCCAGTGGTCATGTATGGATATGAAAGCTGGACTGTGAAGAAAGCTGAGCACCAAAAAATTGGTGTTTTTGAACTGTGGTGTTGGAGAAGACTCTTGAGAGTCCCTTGGACTGCAGGGAGATCCAACCAGTCCATCCTAAAGGAGATGAGTCCTGGGTGTTCACTGGAAGGACTGATGCTAAAACTGAAACTCCAGTACTTTGGCCACCTCATGTGAAGAGTTGACTCATTGGAAGAGACCCTTATGCTGGGAGGGATTGGGGGCAGGAGGAGAAGGGGACTGACAGAGGATGAGATGGCTGGATGGCATCACCGACTTGATGGACATGAGTTTGAGTGGACTCCGAGAGTTGGTGACGGACAGGGAGGCCTGGCGTGCTGCAATTCATGGGGTCGCAAAGAGTCGGACACGACCGAGCAACTGAACTGAACTGAACTGAAAGAAATATCTATTATGCTAGTATTGTTTTAGTAGGTTGCAGAGCTGTCTGAATTTATGTTTTGTATAAGAGTCCTAAATGTTCTTCACTACCCTTTTTCTTCCTAGTAGAAGCAACATGACATAGAGGTTAAGAGCGTGGCCTCTGGACTTCTACTGCCCAGGCTCAGTTTCTAGCATGAGGCATGCACTTAACCTCTCTGTGCCTCAGTTTTATTTTCTGTAAAAAGAAGTGATAATAATAATATGTTAGGATTGCTTTGAAATTTAGATAAATTATTATTTTTAAAGCACTTAGAATAGTGTCTGGAACACAGGAAGAGCTATATGTTAGATACTACCATCATTATAGTTTGTATTTCTTGAATTATGCTGCAAAATAAATAAATAAATAAAAGGTTGGCTAAGAGCATTCGCTCCTCACTTTACTGCTGTAGTACCTTGCTTTGGTTTGGTTTTACATTTTTCCACAAGTGATTCAGATCTGGCCCATTGCCTGCAATGTTTTACATTTCTAAATGGTTGAAAAAATTTTGTTTAAATATCTTGTGACATGAAAATTATATTATATTCAAATTTGTGTCTATAAATTCAAGTTTTATTAGAACAATAATAAAAACATTCATTTGTTTTGCCTGTGGCTGCCTTCACATTACAGTAGCAGAGTTGAGTGGTCTGAAGAAGACCTTAGGCCCCACAGAGCCTGAGATAGTTACTGTCTGGTTCTTTACAAGCTTAAGTTTTCTTAGAGCTGAAAACATCACAGCCAATTTAGAGGTATACTTTTATATACGGTATATATTTCAGAAATGATGCATGTAGCAGTTTGTGGGTAGGTGGAGGTTTTTTGTAGTATCTTTATGTGCATTATATTTATATGTTACAAGACTAAGCATTAGTTAAAGATAAATATTTTAGCTGCTGGACTGTCATAACATGAAAACAAATATCCTGATGGAATGTAGCAGTAAATTATGAAATAAACATTGTCTAAATTCAATTGTTAATTGATCCCTAAAAAAAGAAAGAAAGAAATCATGTTCTGATGATTTGAGATGCTAAATAACACTAGCTAAAATTTCATGCATGCATGCTCAGTCACTTCAGTCCGTGTCCGACTCTTTGTGATCCCACAGACCATGGCCTGCCAGGCTCCTCTGTCAATGGGATTTTCCTGGCAAGAATACTGGAGTGAATTGCCATGCCCTCCTCCAGGGGATCTTCTGGACCCAGCGATCAGCTGTTTTAAATGGGATCACCACTGTTTAAATGGGATCTCCAGCTGCACACATAATAACAACGTAACAATATTTTGCTCTTGTATGTAGATGTTGGATGAATTTAGGAGTGGAGGGCCCTGAGAGGATGTTTTTTTCTTGAACTGTGGGTAACAAGTAGAAGTCAATACTGAAAATGCTAATAGCAATTAGAACCTTCAGTCATTCAAGAGGTGGGTTGTTTTCATTCTGGCACTCTTTAAAAAACCTTGTAAATGGAACTATCAGAAGGAAAAACATTTAAATTACCACCACTGGATTTCTTCATGGGACAGGTAGAAGCTTCATGGAGCTGTGGGATTTCCCTGGGCCTTGCACAAGAGAAAATTGCAGACTTATTGACTCTAAGCCCCTGATGTCCTGTGTTCCTCAGCTTGCCTTCCCTCTGGCTTCTGTGTCCTTAATGGACCCCTCACCAAGAGAGGCAGGGCCCTGAAGCATCTGGAGCCATGCAGCCCTTCGCTTTCCTCCTGGCCTTGCTCACCTCTAGACGGTTAACAAGCTTCAGCTTATCTCTCTGCCACCTCCTCCCCTTCCCAGAAATTTTGGAGTTAATCCCCCTATAAATCATCTCTTGTTAAAACCATTTTACAGAGCAGGATCTGTTGTGGTTTCCAGACCTGACTGCACACCTGGGTCCCACCAGGAGCTCGATAAGAACAGAAGTCTGTATTTAGTACATATGAGAAGAGACCCACGAGTTTGTATAAGTGCCTCTGATGATTCTGTTAGAAAACATTTCATGAGACTCTTGAAGGGTGAATAGAAGTTTACCAGATTGACAAAGGGAAAAGAATTCTTTTCACTTGGATGTAAAATGCCATGTGTACAAATATGGGTGAAGGTGTGTGCATAGCAAGTTAAAGAAAATGCAGGTTTTCAAACTACAAAAAAAGTGTTCAGGTGGTCAGGAGGTTCTTTTGTAAACATCAGAGTTCTTAATATGATTTCTTTTAATAAAGGTTTCACTGCCAGGCTCCCGTCCAGCTCTGCTGTTTCAGGCTTTCAGTGGTGGGTTCCAAGCCCTGTTCTCATAGGCCCAGAGCCAGGGTCTGGGTTGCTTCAAGCTTTCTTTGACTCTGCCACGACTGCCTCTCGCTTGTCCTTTGCTCTGGGACTGATCGTCATTGTAAGAAAGAGAAACAGCATGGGTGGGACTTGGAACTTGGATGTTTGTAAAATAGCTCAGGCAGGAACAGCCCACCCCAAAGTGCTCTGCAGTTGGCAGAGAGTTTGAATGGCTTTAGGGTTTAGAGTTTGAATGGGAACCCCAGAGACAGTTTTTATCAAGTTATTCCCAAGCATCTCTCCCATACTCTGAAGTACAAGATCTTGTCCTCCTTTGCCAGAACAGACAGACAGATGCCCTAGCCACAATTTTCTTATAGTAGAATTCTGGATTTAGTATTATCAATTTGATGGAACGGAGCTCTGTGAAGAGCTTGGGGCTTGAGATAGAACACCTGGCTTCCCATTCTGTTTTATAAGCTACTTACTTGTTTAACTTAAGCCAAATCACTTGGCCAAACGAAACGTTCTTTCCTGTCCCAGTTCCCCTTTCTATAAAATTGGTATTTTAGCATGCTTTATATACTTTTTGTGGCCTGGAATAATGGAGGAGAGCTCATGTGAATGAAGTTTTGAGGAAAGGGGTGTATGTTACAAATGAGGGGCTATTTCTTAAGAATGACAGGGAACAGAACCTTGTATAATTCAACCTTGTAAGGCAGATTGCTTTTTCTGAGACACAAAGAAGAATCAATTTACCAGCAGGTACCTTTCAGGAAATGTTAGCTCTCGCTGATAGTGTTTCCGTGTAGGCAGCCTGCCATCCATCATCGAATCTGGCCCCAGCTTTCTTCACCACTGACCCCGCAGCTGGAGTCAGTCATGCCTTCCCTTGGGTTCCTATTGAAGTTAGCATTTCCCTCCCTGAAAACCTTTATCACACTCCTCAAGGGCAGAAACCTTCTTTGTATCTGTCCCCAGGACTAATACAGGTCTTCACACATAGTAAGCCCTTAACAACTGTTGGCTATTAAATGAATGAGCTTGGACACTGTCCAGCATTGGATTAGACGTACTTCAAGCCAAAGATTAGCACAATATACATTACTGAGTTGGAATGGATCTTAAGGGTTCATCTTACCAACTTCCTGCACTTGGCCAGAGCCAACTTTCCAGCACCTAACAAATTAAGGTCCTTTATTTTCAGTTCCTTCCTGAGAAGGACATTGAGTGATTTCACTGGCTAAATAGTGACTTAGCTTCCTTTGCACAGCAAAGTCCATTTCCTCTTTAACTCAGGAATGAAAGGGGTAGAACATGCCCAAATTTTATGTATAGGAGGGATATTTTTATATATAATTGAAGATTTTTCTTATATCGGAGTCTGATCTAGTTTATGTTGGAAGCAGGGACCATCATCTCAACAGAAGAGCTAAGAAGCTGTCAACTTGAATTTTAGAATTACTTCCGATGGCAGCTGGTACCATGGGAATCTGCTTTAGCACGCAGAGCAGAGATGCTACGGCTTGGAACACCGCCATCCTTTTGCCAAAGATAGACTAGTATGCAGAATATCTTGCATTTGTCATGTCTGAATATTAATTTTCTACTCTCTGAAGTGTTTAGTCCCCTGTGATTAATTTAATTCAGTGAATTTAATTTACTAGAATTGCTTTTTTTGGATAATGAACATTTGTATTTCTCTTCTTTATACAAATTCAGGGCATCTTCAGGCACAAGAAAAGTGATAGTATTAAACACGAAGAAGAAAGTTTTATTGTCCAGTAAAAATCTCTCAACTCCAGGGCTGTCTTGAGCTGATAGCACTATGGCTCTAAAATTCTTTGAACTTCTAGAAGAATGTGGAAATAAAAAAGCAACTATCCTTTTTGCTATTTGTTTTACTTTTTAAAACAAATTCTAATTTTGAGTTGAGAGGTCAAAGAAAACTATAAAACAATAAAAACATATAGCATTATGTCACTTCATGATGGAGCCATCACTTCATGATGACTCATCTGAAGATGTTTTCTCTACTTCCTTCAAATATGATTATTTCTGGGCAATTTAATTTAAATACTGGTGTAAGGATGATTTCTGGAGATGGGGGTTTGCCTCTTGTGATAATTCTCTCATCTACAGAAGGATAGAATCATTTTGATTCTCAAGTAGCAATATTGAGATGCTATTTTTTATTTGTTTGCTTGATTATTTTTTAAACTTCTATCATTATTGATGGAAACTAATTAAAACTAAATGCACATTGTTTTTATTAAATGGCTGCTACTGAGATGGTGAAGTTCAGGAAATGATAGACCAGCCCATTCCCTTTAATGATATTAGCTGATTCACAATTGGGATAATTTCAGATTTATGAGATTTCAAGCATCCATATGTCCTTACTGTTTCCTAAAAAAAATTTTTTAAGGAAATGAATGTATGTGCCATTTCAATCTAGTTAGAGCAGAACCACCAACAGAATAATGTACATTCCTTGTCTGAAGTAAAATTTTACCAACTCTAGGAGTGTTGCTGTGGGCAAAACCATTTGAGGTTTATCAAATTAAAGGCTATTTTTCAGCTACTCCCCACTGTGTGCTTTTATAACAACAAATCATGGGGAAATAATGAATTTAGATAAAACTTGGAATCCTAACATCACAATATGTCATAATCTTCTTTCTTCATGTTTGTTTCATTAAAAGAACAAGTTTAGAGATTAGTGTAAGTTATCCAAAATGCAGAAGCTAGGCAAAGTTTGCCCTGAACCCTAAGAATCATAGCATTTAAGATCTGAAAGAAGGCTTTTAGAACAACTCACCAAGGAGATGGGAGAGTGGGCAAAGCAGAGCTCTGGTCCCATACCTGCTCACTATGGTCTAGCCATGTGGCCTTGGACCGTTAGGTAACCCCGTGACCCACAGTTTCCTTATCTTTAAATGGAAATAATGACAACACCTCTGCCTACCTGGAAAGTTGTGAGCATGAAATGAAATATCCTAGAAGCATGTGAACTATAAAGCCCAATGTCAGTGTCAGTTTTGTTACTGTTTAAGAAAACTCTCTTACTTTTCCATTGAAGAGCAGAAGTGTGCATGACATGCCTGAGAGCATTCTTTGGCAAAACCAGGTTTGGAATCCAGAAGGTCCCAACATCCAGACCAGGCTCTTCGTATCCCTGAGGAACACTGAGAGAGCTGAGAGGGAGGTAATGAGTGCCAGGTTAGGGCCACCACTGGCTGCTGGGCCACCAGTTACAACTGCTTCACCTCTTCTGCTACAGAAGGGTCAAGAGTTCCAGGCCAGAGGCAATGCTCCTGGATAAGCAACACCAGCGTGGCAGCGGGCCACTGAGGAGAGAAGAGCATAGAGTCAGGAGAACACAGCTCATCAAGACCCTCTGATGAAAACATTCTCTAACCAGCAAAGGGGAATGGATCTGTCTTTCGGGGAGCAGCCTCTCCTACTAAAATGAAAGAACAAGACAGAATGCTTGAAGACTGGAAAGAGCTCTTGTCCCAGTTGACTGTTTCTCCAAAATTCTCCCTTATTTCTATTCCAGCTGCCCCTAGTCTGTCTAACGACTGAGCATGTGTCCACCCTTAACACTCTGGTTCAAATATTAACAAAAGTCCCCTCTTTCTTGGTTTTCTCTTGGTCACATTTAAGTTTTTTAAAAAATTTTACTAAATACTAAAGGCAGGCAAAAAAAAAAAAAAAACAAGCCAAAATAATAAAAGAAACATTAAAGCTATCAAAGCAGTGAAGTCTGAATTTAAATCTCAGAGTCTCTGCCCCCAAAGCCCTTGCTTTTTTTAATTCATTAAACATAAAACAACCATTACATTGTTAAAACAGGAATTACACCCAGGAAGCAAAATACTTAGAATTCACAGGGATATTTACATACAAAGTGCACAAAAAATCTGTTATACAAAGAAATCATGTTTCTGCTGATATTTCCAGAACTCAAATTATCATGTAGCCAGGCTAACCAACAAGTACCATGTGAGCATCAACTGTTACTACCTGGTTACTAAGCTGCCCAAAAACACTAACAAAAAGCAATAATCTGACATTTCCATTGAAGTTCATGCTTATCCAGATCCCTGTCCCACTCCTCAAGGATAGATGGCTAGGCTGGAGGAGGCACCTGCCTGAACCAATGTGGCAAGGCCAGTGCACCTCAGAAGGGGTTGTTGGGGCCACTTGTGGACAGTGGGGCTGCAGTCCAGCACAGAAAAGTCAGGAACAAAGATGGGGAAGTGTCAGGAGGACCACCAGAAACCAGGTTTGAATGAAAGTGTGTCTCATTCAAAGGTATAGACTCTAAGCAGACAGCTTTCTCATTAGATGGAAGGAAGAATAGAGAGTATGAACCAGTGAGGATGATAGATCCCTGGTGATGTCAACTACTGTCCCCACCTTCTTGGGGAGCCTGGTCCTCAGATATCTGATCAAGACTATAGCACAAGGCCCAGGTCTGAGCTGAGTCTCACACCTTCTTTCTGATGGAAGTCAACAGCACGGGGCTAACAATGGCTTTTCCTTAAATGCATGCAGATGCACTAATAACACTCATTAGGCATAGAGCTCACTCATTCAATTTGGTACATCTCATTGTGTCCCTGCCTCATTGCCAGGACAGATGGGTGCCCTGCTCAGGGATACTTCTCTCTTCCTGAGACGGATGTTGGGTGCATGCTGGAACAATGCCGGTGTGTTTATTAGTAACAAAAGATTGTCAGCCTCCCTTTGCCCAGTTGAGGTTTTCATTCTTGTAGTTAAAAATGCCAATCCCAACCCAGGATAAGAAAGATTTTGAAAGAGAGGAAGAAGTAGGATGAAGGTGGAAAAGAAAATAGTAAATGAGCAACAGGTAGAAGAAAAAGGGAAAGTTTGGGTCAGTTGTTGCCTATCACTAAGATAAACTAGGAGACTTATAATTCCCACAGGTGAATTGATTCACCTCAGGGGAAATTAAAATGCAGAATCCTTACCCCACCCCAGAGCTACTACTTCTTAAAGCCTAGGACCTGTATATATTAAGTTCCCTAGGAGTGGACTGTGGGCCAGACTTGAAAGCCACTGGCTGAGACAGTCTTTAAGGTTTCCTTGTATACTTGAGAGTCTTATGAGAAGGGGGAAAGGGAGATGTGGTTAAACACAGAGGGCAAGGCTGCTGTATCCAAGCTGCTTTATCCTGAGGAAGCTGCTGCCCTCCTGGGAAGGGCTGATAAGATATCCAGGTCAGGAGAGGAGAGGGAGGCATGCTTGATGCTGGTGTTTATTTCTTTTGTTGGAGTTTATTTCAGTGACTATGGACAAGTCCCTGACAAATGAGGGTATTCTACCCCTACCTTGTAAGTCTCAAATGCTTTGATCTCTTGCTGTCTTTGTCCATCTTGCCAAGATGGTCTGAGCTCCCTCCTCCCAACATGGACTGCACCAGCAGCAAATCAGGGAGCAAGGAAGTGCCTGCCCACTGACTTTGGTCCCTCTTCCCTGTCCTGGCTGCTGCAACCCTTTTCCCCAGTTACCTCCCTCTTTGAGGGTATTCTTATGAGTAGGTTTCTGTTTACTCTTGGTAGAGCAGGCAACCTTCCCAGCTTTGCCAGAAGGATGAGGTGATTCGTTCCAGCCAGGGGCCCAGGAGTAATGTTGCCCTTCCACTCTTGCCTCATGAACTTCCTTAAAACTTAATACAAAAGCTACACAGAATGTCTGGAAAACAGAAGATGCCCCTGAATCTCAGTACAACTGTTTTCATTTTATGTAGTTCCTTGACGAATTTTCATATTCATATTTTTGAAATTTACCTTTAATTGGAGGATAATTGCTTTACACCATTGCATTGGTTTCTGCTGTACAACATCATGAATCAGCCATAAGTATATATATATATATATATATATATATATATATATATATATATATATATCCCCTCCCTCTCGAACTTCCCTCCCACCCCGCAACCTAGAGCCTGTAAAGCAAGTCAAAAAGAGAAAAACAAATATCATATATTAACGCATATAAATGGAATCTAGAAAAATAGTACTGATAAACATATTCATATTTTATATAGAGTACTTATGATTTTGTAGAACCTTTTCCATTATAACCCCTTTCCTCATTGCTGAATAATCTTGATAGTGATGTTTATAATAGCTGTAAAATTCTCCATCTAGGAAAGGTACCACTTACACAATGCTTTGTGTGTACCGGACTCATAAATATTACAGTAAATATTGTAAATATCATTTCACTCACAGATGTTTATAAACTCATTTCACACTCCTAACAAATATCATGGTCACGTTATAGATGAGGAAATCAAGACTTAGAGAGACTAGGTAACTTGTGCAAGGTCACATAGTGGTGAGCGGCAGAGACAGGTGTATGCTAATCTATGCTCATAACCACTGTGCAATGCTGATATTTTAGTTAACTGTCTTCTCTTCAGAGTTATAAATAACTGCAAAGAACATCTTATTGCTCATGACTTCATCCTTTCAGATTATGTGTTTAGGCTAGGTTTCCAGGAGAGCTGCCTGCTCTACTTCCTGCTTTGAACTGACAGAGGTGGCAGTCCTACATAAGTTCCCACTGGGGAGGCCCGCACTGGGGGGTAAAGGACACTTTTTTTGTGAGGCTGTTACTACTTGATTCATGGCAAGTGTCATCTAGGAGCAATCAAGGAAAATTATAAAGCTTGCAGCCTGGCAAAATGAAGCCTGCAGAAGAATGACACTGTGCCGCCAGGTGACCTGGAGGCCAGAAAGCCACTCTTCAGACAAAAGGAGTAAATTGTCTCTGCTTCAGTGGGGGAAATACAACAGTAACTTTTCAGTGGCAAATACATTTAACCAACCAGTTGGTGAGTCTCATCTTACTCTTTTAATCTGGACTTTCTGACAAGCTGTGAACACAAGTCAATTTGGAGATCAAGACCAAATCTCCAGAATTTCTGTAGAGGTGGAGATGAGGTGGGCAGTCTTTTTGGAATGGAGTGTTAGGGAGACTTGCTTGGAGCTACATTTGTATAGCAAGCAGGATTGTTCCTTCTGCAGCACATTTGTTTATGTGGTGGCTTAGCATGAAGGAGCTCATGGAAATTGCACTCCCCTCCTGCCCTGGGCCCAGCACAGACTCAGACAACTCATGCTTAAGATTTTTGAATGATGTTGGACCAAAACCATCAGAGATCTTAGTGAAAAAACGCTTCTTTGCTTTTTTCTCCCTTATGACACAGGCCCACTGTTCTCTGCCTGGGATGCTACTATAAAAAACAAAAACTGAAACTGTTCCCATTCCCCCAGGCCAATATATATCTTTGACCACACACACGCACACACACACACACACACACACACACTTCTCCTGAGCCACCCTAATGGTAACAATCATACATCTGTTCCCAATTCTCTCCAATTATGAGTGTGATTATCTTATGTCATTAGCACATTTTATTAAAATGGTCTTCCTATCACATAGAAGTGATAAATCTGAAAACCAGAGTTAAGAATAAGGAAATGTCAGAGTGAGGAGAAAATAGGACTAGCTGATTTTTCACCCTAAGTTTTCAGGAAATTACAGTGAGCCAAAGAGGTCTGAGTGCCAAAGAATTGATGCTGTTGAACTGTGGTGTTGGAGAAGACTATTGAAAGTCCCTGGGACTGCAATGAGATCAAACCAGTCAATCCTAAAAGAAATCAATCCTGAATGTTCATTGGAAGGACTGATGATGCTGAACTGAAGCTCCAATACTTTGGCTACCTGATGCGAAGAGCCAACTCACTGATGCTGGGAAAAATTGAAGGCAGGAGGAGACGGGGACCACAGAGGACGAGATATTTGGATGGCATCAGCAACTCAATGGACATGAGTTTAAGCAAGCTCCAGAGATGGTGAAGGACAGGAAAGCATGGCGTGCTGCAGTCCACGGGGTTGCAAAGAGTCAGACACAACTGAGCGACTGAACAGTAACAAAGAGGTGTAAGTGAGGTACTTTAATGGCATAGTTAGAATTCATAGGTTACCTGACAGGTCCATGCCTTCCCTTGCTCCATATTTCTCTGTATCATTTATCAAACCATTGGAAGTCTCAAAAGTGTTTGTTCAAAAGATAAAGGATTGTGTGTGTGTGTGTGTGTGTGTGTGAGGGGAAAGGAGGAGGAAGTAGATCATGACCACATTTAAGAACATAAAGACCGGAGTAAATAAGTCCTGAAGGAGCGTGATTAATGACCAGGGACTGTAGGCAGCATACCTGATGGTGTTGCCTGGCAACCTCAGCTGTTCCTGGAGCAATAGAGTCCAGGCAAAGAGAGAAATTGGTGATGTGTTCAGAGAGCTAATTTACCATTCCTACCCCTCTTTGCTGGCTCAGCTGGTAAAGAATCCACCTGCAATGCAGGAGACCTGGGTTCGATCCTTGGGTTGGGAAGATCCGCTAGAGAAGGGAAAGGCTACCCACTCCAGTATTCTGGCCTGGAGAAGTCCATGGACTATATAGTCCATGAGGTCGCAAAGAGTCGGACACGACTGAGCACCTTTCACTTCACCCCTTTTTGCTGACTATGAATAAAATTGGGTAAGGATTTCTGTTTTAAAGTGTACCCAGGATTTGTTTCAATCAGGTATGGTAAGACACACAGATATGGAGATCACTGCCATGAAGGCGTGTCTCACAGATCCCTAGAAACAGCAGGCATGGTGTGCCACACAAGGCCACCCACGAAGGCACCAGGGTCAGACAGGAGGCAAAGGGGTAGCAAGGGCGAGAACCCATGTTATAGTGTTCATGGGAAGGAGAGGGCAAGACTGGGTAAGCAGGGTAGACAGGCTTAGAATTGGCTGATTTAAATAACTTTAGTGCTATCTGGACCATAAATTGCCCATTTCCTGGCCCTGGTGTAATTAGGGCAGAAGGATGGTGTCCATACTGCAGGGCCCTCATGAAGTGAAGTGAAGTCGCTCAGTTGTGTCCAACTCTTTGCAGCCCCATGGACGGTAGACTGCCAGTCTCCTCCGTCCATGGGATTCTTCAGGCAAGAATACTGGAGTGGGTTGCCATTTCATTCTCCAGGGGATCTTCCCAATCCAGGGATCAAACCCGGGTCTCCCACATTGTGGGCAGACTCTTTACCATCTGAACCACCAGGGAATCCTGGTGTTTTCTAGTTCACTATCTCTAAGAATTAGCTCACCCTGGGAAGGGTAGCCCTCCCGCAGGTCTGCAAGGCCCAGGTGCCAGAGTATTAGAATATAGAAGATAAGAAAGTATAGTTAATACTGGTCTTAATACACACATAAGCAAAAGGTCTACTGTCTGTTTTGTGATGTAAGAGATATCTCGTGTTTTCTGGGACTGATATTCCCAGAGTGGGGAATCTCTGGTGGCTCAGCAGTAAAGAATCTGCCTGCAATGCAGAAGATGTGGGTTCAATCCCTGGGTCAGAAAGACCCCCTGGAGAAGGAAATGGCTGCCCACTCCAATTTTCTTGCCTGGGAAATCCCACGGGCCAAGGAGCCTGGCGGGCTACAGTCCATGGGGTCACAAGAAGTTGGACATGACTTAGGGACTAAACCACCACCCTTCCCAGAGTAAGAAAGGAGCCCTAAAAAGCAGTGTGAGAACGATCTCCTGTTCCTTCCCTGGCCCTCTGATGCCCAAGAACACAATGTGCACACCTACTAATGCCAAGCAAGTGCCTCAGGAAAAGCCATTCTCTGAAGATGAGCACTTTAGGACCTGGAGAACACTGAAGCCTTTTACACAGTACTGGTGTGTAGTCCCTGAGGCACAAACTTGAAAAGATAACTGCAAACAGTGCGAGACTCAGGTCTGGTCATTTTGATTATCTCAACACAGAAAAGTGGAGAATGTGTTTTCCTCAGCTCACCTGACAGGTTTAACCAGGGTTGAGGCATGAGCTGTGTCATTTCCAATTACACACAGTGGGCATTGCTAAGAAGGAGTTACTCTATTATGCCATTGTTGAATGAGGTTCAGTAATGAGAATAAACATTCGCAGAGCCTTTTGTGTTTGTAAAATGGTTTACAAGCACCGGCTGACTCACTTGTTAATCATTACTTTGGGGGATTCTTAACAATGCATATTTAGGAGATAGAACTGATGATTTGGATGGGGTTAAGGGAAAAGCCAAGTCATAGAAAAGCATGTAGCACAGTTGTTTTTAGTTCCATAGTCTCCGCAAGCCTCTACTGACTAACCGTTTTCCTTGCATTTGGTTACACATTCCTGGGCTTCCCTGGTGGCTCAGATGGTGAAGAATCTGCCTGCACTGTGGGAAACCCAGGTTCAATCCCTAGGTGGGAAGATCCCCTGGAGAAGGGAATGGCAACTCACTCCAGTATTCTTGCCTAGAGAACTCCATGGACAGGGGAGCCTGGCAGACTACAGTCCATGGGGTTGCAAAGAGTTGTACACAACTGAGAGAGTAACACTTTCACTGTCACACATTCCTAATGTGCAAAGCCCAACACAAATGCACGCACACTGGGTAAAACCATGTTCTAAGCTTTATGTTATCTGCCTTGCCTTATTGCCACAGAACATGGGTACAACCCCGGAAGCACTCCGTGAATGTCCTACCACCTCCTCTGCCTCTGCCTCTATGATGAATCATCCCTACAACTCTAAGCTTCGGTGTTCTCAGCTGTGAGATGGCTGAGCAAGGGCGGTACAGAGGGCACAGGGGGCTGTAAGGTCTCGGCTCTTATATCCAGTGAATCCACGATCTTCCCACTTTTCGTTGTTTGCCACTCCAGTGTGTGACTCCAGGTGTCTCCTGCTCATCACCTTACTAAACCTTAAGCTGACACATTAGTGAAACCACAAACATATACATGTACACACACACCCAGTTACCAAACT
Organism: Dama dama; assembly: GCF_033118175.1. NCBI lineage: Eukaryota > Metazoa > Chordata > Mammalia > Artiodactyla > Cervidae > Dama > Dama dama. Next base: position 81,611,373 of record NC_083699.1, read on the forward strand.
TCACATACCGGGGAATTTATACCCTTGGTAGACTGAAGACATATTCCAAACTGAAATGTAAAATTTCAATTTACATTTTGAAAATATAAAATCTAAAATATACAGTTTCATGGATCTTCTGAAATTTCTGTTCTACATATAATATTGCAGTGTTTTTACTCTAATCCTTGAGTAATATTGGCCCTACAGCATGATCCTATAGCATCTGGCATCCCTGAGCCTTCCCCCCATGAGTCCTGTCAGCCCTCGAGCATGAGAGGAAGAGCAGTCAGCCTCACACAGATCTGACTTCATTCCTTGCTAGGCCCTCAAGCCTGAAGTGAGGTGGGACATAGGACATAGGACAGTGGACCTCCTACCTGCTGCCTGTTTTTTAATTGTCTCTTGATGAGTTCTGCTGGTAGAGATTAAAGTGGTCCAGGAAATATGCTCAGAACCAGAGGCCTGTTTGATGATAAAGCTGTTCTATGGGATTTTTTTTTCTATGACACTCATCTCTAATTTTATAATATAGCTCTAGTTATAGAAACAGGTGTTCTTTAGAGCTAACAGTAGCAGCAAACTTCTCACGGATAATTACTGCATGGAGTATTTGTATATTAGAGCTATCATTTAGAAAACACTTTTACATACATTTTAATGGTAACCACTGTATTTGGAGGATGTACATGCTACATACTTTGCCTAACATCAGCAGCATCAGTCAGGGTCCCCGTAGAGAACAGATGCCCTACAACAGGGAAGTGGGTGAGTTTTGGGTCTTTCAAAGGAAATGTTTCATAATAGTGACAAATCTCATAAACAATGAACTTTATCAGAGTTTACCAAAGACAACTTTCTTTCAGGTACCTTCTTAAACATTCCACAATATATGGAAAATCAGTCAGAATACCTTTGAAAATAACTTCCTAATATCCTTCTCATAAAATCAAACTTAAGCAGTGAAGGAATTTGGTCATTATTTATTCATTTGTTATGCAGTCTTAATGAAACATGAAAGCCTGCCTTAGTCATTAAAAAACCACATACACTCTTAAAGTGAATACCATTAATTTACTAACCCAAGGTTGATTTATGAAGGTTAAATCATATGTAATTATGTGACAATTCACTTTGCAAAACTTTACTGTTATCATGATGAAATATCAAGGAAATCCAATTTCAGTTGATTACCCTGTTATAGTTGTTTTTTTTTTTTTTAATGTCTGTTGAAAAGACAAATGGTTGTATAGTTACGTGGTTGCTATTTCCTTTCTGGCTAAGCAGGAAATTGAAGTCTCTTTCTGCTAATGTAGTTCCTGACTTTATTTCTGTCTCAGCGCTCTATGTTTTCCATGTCTTACTATATAAGCCAACATAGCCATGTGGCAGCTACTACTTCCAATAAGTCTCACGATGTGAGATCCAGCTTCATCAAGCCACACTAACAGGACTCTGCTGTTCTAACAAATTCTGAGCTGAAACCTGCAAAATGGGAATAATTATCATCTTCATTGACTGTCGTAATAAATAAATATAAGAAAAAGAACCGTCATAATGCCTGGCACATACTGCCTGGCTCAATTCTTTACCTTTGCTACATGTGCCATGAAAGAGCTGTGGACATCTCACTGCAAAAAAAGTAGCTGACATTTTGATTCAGCCATGATCAAAGAAGAATGGCCTGACATAGTGGAAGCCGTCTGTATTACATCTTCCTTCTGAACTTGGCTTCACAAATGGTCCCCAACATATGCTGGTCTGACTTGAGATTTTTTGACTTTACAGTGGTGTGATACACATTCAGTAGGAACCATAATTTGAATTTTGAATATTGATCTCTTGCTGGACTGGCAGTATGCGGTACAGTCCTTTTTTTTCTTTTTTATTTTTCATTTATTTACATTAGTTTGAGGCTAATTACTTTACAATATTGTAGTGGTTTTTGCCATACATTGATATGAATCAGCCTTGGATTTACATGTGTTCCCCATCCTGAAGCCCCCTCCCACCTCCCTCCCCATCCCATCCCTCTGGGTCATCCCAGTGCACCAGCCCTGAGCACTTGTTTCATGCATCAAAGTACAGTCCTTTCTCGTGATGCTGAGGCAGTGGCGGTGAATTTCAGCTCCCAGTCAGCCACGTGACCACAAGGGTGAACTAGTAATGTACATAGAACCTTTCTGTCTTCTACCTTCAGTACAGCATTCGATGAATTATGTAATATATTCAAACCTTTATTATAAAGTAGACCTTGTGTTAGCTGGTTTTACCTAGCTGCAGGCTAATGTAAGTGTTCTGAACCTAGGTAGGCTAGGCTAACCCGTGGTGTTCAGAAGAATCAGTGCATTAAATGCTTTTGTGACTTGTGATATTTTGATCTTACACTGGGTTTATCAGGACATAGTCCCCTTGTAAGTCAAGGAAGTATAATTTTTAACAGCTTTGTTGAAATATGAATTATATAACCATAAAATCCACCAATTTCTGACATATCTCCATTTATGGAGATAATAGTACAATTATCTCCATAAATGGATGGAGCTGTGGAGCCATCGCCATGCACAGTTATAGAGCATTCATCATTGCAGAGTTTCCTTTGCCCACTGGCAGCACCTCGCTTCTACCACAGTCTAGGTAGCAACTGATCTGCTTGCTTTCTCTATAAATTTGCCTTTTCTATGGGCTTCCCCGATGGCTCAGATGACAAAGAATCTGCCTGCTCTGTGGGAGACCTGGGTTCAATCCCTCAGTCAGGAAGATCCCCTGGAGAAGGGAATGGCAACCCACTCCAGTATACTTGCCTGGAGAATTCCATGACAGAGGAGCCTCGCAGGCTACAGTCCATGGGATTGCGAAGAGTTGGACACGACTGAGTGACTAACATTTTCACACTTTCAAACACTTATATAAGTGGAAATATATAGTATATGCCATCTTTTATATCCGATTCTTCAGTGTACATGATGTTTTTTAAGGTTCGTCTGTTGTATCGTTGTGCTAGAGTTCTCCAGAGAAACAGACCAATAGGAAATGAAGAGATATGTAGAAAGGAATTTGTTATAAGGGATTGGCTCTTGTGATTCTGGGGGCTCAGATGCCCCATAGCCTGTCATCCACAATCTGGAGACCCATGAAAGCAGGTGGTGTAGTTCTAGTCCAGATATGAAGATCTGAGACCAAACTAGCCAGTGGTACAAGTCCTCATCTGAGTCCAAAAGCCCAGGAACCAGGAGTGCCAATGTCCAAGAATGAGAGAAGGTAGGATATCCTACATCAACCGAAGAGAAAATCTTCCCTTCCTCTGCCTTTGTGTTCTATTCAAACCCTTAAAAGATTGGTTGATGCCCACCCAAAGTGGGGAGAGGAATTCTTTATCCAGTCTACTGATGCAAATGCTAATCTCTTCTGGAAACACCATCACAGACACACCCAGAAATAATGTTTTTTCAGCTATATGGACATCCCTTAGCCTAATCAAGTTTATGCAAAAAGCTAACCATCACAAGCATATATCAAAATTTCATTCCTTTTAATTGCTGGATAGTATTCTATTATATGGATATACTACATGTTGTTTATCTTTCATTCCTTGATGGAAATTTGGACTGTATCCAGTTTGGGTCTACTAAAAATAATATTGCCAAGAGTATTCATGTGTTTGTCTTTCTGTGAATATTTGTTTTCATTTCTCTCGGTTAGATTCCTAGGAGTAAAATTTCAGGGTTCCATGATAAGTTTGTGTTTATCTCTTTAAGACTGCCAAACTGAGGAGAGAACAAAATGGCGGAAGAGTAGGTGGACATGGAGTACATCTCTCTCCATGGATACTTCAGGAATACACCTTTAGTCACAGAAGTGCATGCAGAACACCAGCTAAGAGCAGACAGGAGTACCTGACCCGTGGAAAAGAATATATAGAACCACGCCAAACTCGGTAGGACAAAGGAAACAGGGGGAAAAACAGAAGTGTTAGTAAGATTGGACCTGCCCTAGGTAGGGGAACTGAAGCAGGGGGTCCGATCCCCATATCAGGACAATTGTCTGAGTCAGAGAAGAAACATTTAAGGCTGAGAGTGAAACAGCTGATCTGTGGCAGCCTAAGTGGAATGAGAATCAGACAGTCCTTGCCACAGCCACACATACCCCAGACAGGGACACAGGTCCCCTGAAAGGCACAGTGGCTGGAAGCTGGAGTTTAGGGATTGTGGAGCAATCCCAGGGAAAGTGCTGCTATTGACTGCAGAGAGACGGATCGAGGGGATCTGAGGAGAAGATTGCGGTGGGAAATGCCTGTGGAGAAAAGCCGGGGCAGCCATGGAAGCAAGGCAATGCTACTGAGTCATGCGCAGCGGGTGGAGCCATCCCCATAGCCTCGCTGACCCCACACACCAGCATTGGCAGCTGAACAATAGAGAGGCTGGCCCATCAAATGCCTGACGCACTGACATACAGAGTAGGACTCCACCCAGGGTGCTCCTTTGAGTGACTGATGCACACGCCCTAACCAAAGAGTAGGACCCCAGCCAGCGGGGGCACCAAACAACAGAGAAGAACCCCTGGCAAGGGAGCCCTCTAAGTGCCTGAATGGGCAGAACTACAGAGAAAGACTGGCCAAAGAGGCCTTCTGATCGCCAGCTACAAGAGGCTCAAAAAAAGACTCTGATAGGGCCAGAACTCCCGCCATGGAGGCAGTCTGTGTCCCTGCACACTTGGCACCGCCAGAGTCCCTGCAAGCCAAGCAGCTGTGCCACCTTTATGCTCAACTCTCACTGGGGAGAGCTGCCACAGGCAAAAATGTCTTGCGTCTCTGCGCACAGGGTCACTTGGGTCATATCCGACTCTTTGTGACCCTGTCGACTGTGGACTGCCAGGCTTCTCGGTCAGGGAGGGAGGGGCGTTCTCCAGCAAGAACACTGGAACATATTGCCCAATACTGGTTGCCATACCCTTCTAGAGCACTGTCCTGCTGCCCTAACCATCAACTCCCAAGTACCTGGTGCTGCCAGAACCACTGTGACCCAAGCAACTGCACCACCTCTACACCTGGCCCTCACAGGGACAAACCCAAGTCCTTCAGGGCCTCAGGAGAAAACCTCAGTGGATGACCCACATTCAGAGGTGGAAATAAAACCACAGTTGAAACCCAGGGGCAGGGTGGCTGAGGAAGAAGACCCAAAACCTTCCCACTAGCAGTGCAAGCTGCAGATAAAATCCACACAATCAACTAGGCAGACTCTGTCTATGGAATATATTAAAGGACATTGAGAGCTCCCACAAAACAAAACGCACTAGTTCTGATAGCTGTGGACTTTGGAGGTAAGAACACACAGGAGTAGGACCAGATTAGAATCTGAGCTGCCCCCACATCACGTCCAGAGATCTGAACAGTGTTGGAGGGCATTGTAGGGAGACAAGGTGGACAGTGACTCCCAGTGAGGGAAAGGACTCTGACAGCAGTGACTCAAGAAAAACATTTATTATTCCTATGTTTTTACTTGTTCTGTAGATTATTTTGAATTTTTTCCTTTTTTTTTCCTTTATTTTTCCCCCCTCTGTTGTAGTTGGTGATTTTATTGGGACTATGAAATCTAATTGAACTCTTGAGCTTTTTTTTTCCACAGTCACATTTTTTATTGTTCTCATAAACGTCTGCCTCTACTTTGAGCTTTTTGCAATTCTGTGGAGTTTTCCTTTTTTTTTTTTTCAATTTTAATTTTTAATTTTTTAAACCTATTATTATTTTTCTACATTTATTCCTCTGTTTTCTTTCCCTACGGTTCTTTTCCCCCTTCAGTTAATCTTTGCTTTATATAAATCTTCTTCATCTACCTCCATTTAACTTTGCATTTCTATTCTTTCTTTCCTTCCCTCTCAACATATCGTTAGTTTTGTTTTCATTGCTTTATTCCCCACTTGGGAACTTGCTTTAGTTTTATTTTCCAGTCTGTGCTTTAGTTATTTCTGTTCTTAACTGCTAAATATAATTTTTTATTTCCTTTGTTCGCCAGGCCAATCTACTGTACTTTATTTTAGTTGGACTGTTTTGACTTTGCTTATGGTTGTATGTGTATATGTGTATATTCCATTATTTTAATTATTATTTGCCTGATTTTATACTGCCATTTGTCTGAGGTTCATCTTTGGATGCTTGTTTTTGGGTATTTGTTTTAATCTCACTTAATGCTATAACAAACCACTTATGGAATCTTCATTTCTGACCAAAGATCAAGCCCTGAGCCTTTGGAGTGGGAGCACTGACTCCAAGACCCTAGACTACCAGAGAACTAACCCTAGGGAGTATCAAATAGTGAGAACTCACACAAAGGAAACCACTGGAATACAAGACCTGGCAACACCCAACCACCAGTAGGTATCCCTGTGCAGTACACCTCATCTAAGCAACAAACAAAACAAAATAAAAACCCAATCATCAGCAGACAGGATTACCACATCACTCAGCCTTGCCCATCAGAGGAAAAACAAATGAACAAACAAAAATACCTCAGTACAAATCTCACCCTATATGAAGCTTTCACAACCCACTGGACCAACCTTAGGAGGGCAGAAACCAAAAGAAGAAAGGATTCAGCCTTGAAGCCTGGGAAAAGGAGACCTCAAACACAATAAGTTAAAAAAAAACAATAGCAATAATGAAAAGGCAGAGAAATACTACACAAATAAAGAAACAAATTAGAAACACAGAAGTCCAAATAAATGAAGAGGAAGTGGGCAAACTACCTGAAAAAGAATTCAGAATAGTGATAGTAAAGATGATCAAAAGCCTTGAGAACCAAATGGAGAAAACGCAAGGATCAATTAACAAAGACCTAGAAGAATTAAAGAATAAACATACAAACAACACAATTACTGAAATTAAAGATGCTCTGGAAGGAATCAATAGCAGAATATCTGAAGCTGAAGAATGACTCAGTGAGCTGCAAGATAAAATGGTGGAAATAACTTCTGAAGAGCAGAATAAAGTAAAAAGAATGAAAAGAACTGAGGATAGTCTCAGAGACCTCTGGGACAATATCAAACACAACAACATTCAAGTTATAGGGATCCCAGTAGAAGAGGAGAAAAAGAAAGGGTATGAGAAAGTACTTGAAGAGATTATAGTTGAAAATTTCCCCAACATGGAAAAGGAAATGGTCAAGTCCAAGAGATGCAGAATCCCATACATGATAAGCCCAAGGAGGAACATGCCAAGACACATACTTATCAAGCTAACAAAGACTAAACACAAAGAAAGAATATTAAAAGGAGCAAGGGAGAAGCAACAAGTAACATACAAGGGAAATCCCATATGCTTAACAGCTGATCTTTCAGCAGAAACTGCAGGCCAGAAGGGAATGCTAGGATATATTTAAAGTACTGAAAGGGAAAAATCTACAACCAAGATTACTATACCCAGCAAGGAGCTCATTCAAAATTGATGGAGAAATAAAAAGCTTTTCAGACAAGCAAAAGTTAAGAGAATTCAGTACCACCAAACCAACTTTGCAACAAATGTTAAAGGGACTTATATAGTCAAGAAATGCAAGAGAAAAAAAAGATCTACAAAATCACCCCCAAACAATTAAGAAAATGGCAACAGAAACATATATATCAATAATTATTTTAAATGTAAGTGGATTAAATGCTCCAACCATATATATGTCCTGGCTATTATAAACAGTGTTGCGATGAACATTGGGGTGCACGTGTCTCTTTCAGATCTGGTTTCCTTGGTGTGTATGCCCAGAAGTGGGATTGCTGGGTCATATGGCAGTTCTATTTCCAGTTTTTTAAGAAATCTCCACACTGTTCTCCATAGTGGCTGTACTAGTTTGCATTCCCACCAGAATTTTGGACTCTGTGGGAGAAGGTGAGGGTGGGATGTTTCGAGAGAACAGCATCGAAACATGTATATTATCTAGGGTGAAACAGATCACCAGCCCAGGTTGGATGCATGAGACAAGTGCTCGGGCATGGTGCACTGGGAAGACCCAGAGGGATCGGGTAGAGAGGGAGGTGGGAGGGGGGATCGAGATGGGGAATACATGTAAATCCATGGCTGATTCATGTCAATGTATGGCAAAAACCACTACAATGTTGTAAAGTAATTAGCCTCCAACTAATAAAAATAAATGAAAAAATAAATAAATAAATGCTCCAACCAAAGACACAGACTGGCTGAATGGATACAAAAACAAGACCAATATATATGCTGTCTACAAGAAAACCGTTTCAGAAATAAACACACATATAGACCGAAAGTGAGAGGATGGAAAAATATATTCCACACAAATGGGAAGCAAATGAATGCTGGAGTAGCAATCCTCATATCAGACAAAATAGACCTTAAAATAAAGAAGATTGCAAGAGGTAAGGAAGGGCACTACATAATGATCAAGGGATCAGTCCAAGAGGAAGACATAACAATTGTAAATATCTATGCACCCAACATAGGAGCACCTCAGTACGTAAGACAAGCACTAACAGACATAAAGGGAGAAATGGACAGTAACACAATAATAGTAGATTTTAACACCCCACTCACACCAATGGACAGATCATCAAAACAGAAAATTAATAAGGAAACACAAGTCTTAAATGATACATTAGATGAGATGGATCTCATTGATATCTTCAGAGCATTCCATCCAAATGCAGAAGAATACACCTTCTTCTCAAGTGCACATGGAACTTTCTCCAGGATAGACCACATCTTGGGTCACAAATCAAACCTCAGCAAAATTTTTTTTAAAACCTCAGTAAATTTAAGAAAATTGAAATTGTTATCAAGCATCTTCTCTGACCACAATGCTATGAGACTAGATTTCAATTATAAGAAGAAAAAAAAACTGTAAGAAACACAAACATGTGGAGATTAAACAACACATTTCTAAATAAACAGATTACTGAAGAATTTGAAATGTAAATCAAGAAATTTCTAGAAACAAAGAACAATGAATACATGACAACTCAAAACCTATGGGATGCAGCAAAAGCAGTCCTAAGAGGGAGGTTGATAGCAATACATTCCTACCTAAAGAAACAAGAAAAACATCAAATAGACAATCTAACTTTACACCTAAAACAACTAGAACAAAAATACTCCAAAATTAGTAGAAGGAAAGAAATCATAAAGATCAAGTAGAAATAAGTGAAAAAGAAATGAAAGAAACAATAGTAAAGATTAATAAAACTAAAAACTGGTTCTTTGAGAAGATAAACAAAATTGACAAACGCTTAGCCAGACTCATCAAGAAAAACAGAAGGTTCAAACCAACAAAATTAGAAATGAAGAAGAAGACGTTACAGCAGACAATGTATAAATACAAAGGACTATAAGAGACTATTATAAACAACTATATGGCAATAAAATGGATAACCTGGAAGAAATGGACAATTCTTCGAAAAGTTCAGTCTTCCAAGACTGAACCAAGAAGAAAGAGAAATGATGAACAACCCAATTACAAGCACAGAAATTGAAGCTGTGATCAAGAATCTCCCAAAAAACAAAAGCCCAGGACCAGAGGGCTGCACAGGAGAATTCTCCAAACATTTAGAGAAGAGCTAATGCCTATACTTATATACTCATACTCCTTCAAAAAACTTCAGAGGAAGGAACACTTCCTAACTCATTCTACAAGGCCACCATCACCCTGATACCAAAACCAGACAAAGACAACACAAAAAAAGAAAACCACATGCCAGTATCACTGATGAACATAGATGCAAAAATCCTCAACAAAACTTTAGCTAACAGAATTCAGCAACACATCAAAAAGCTCATACACCACGATCAAGTTGGGTTTATTCCAGGAATGCAAGGATTCTTCAATATATACAAATCGATCAGTGTGATATACCATATTAACAAATTAAAAGATAAAAACCATATGATCATCTCAATAAATGCAGAAAAAGCCTTTGACAAAATTCAGCACCCATTTTTAAAACTCTTCAACAAATGGGCATAGGAGGAACCTACCTCAGCATAATAAAAGCCACGTGTGATAAGGCTACAGCAAACATTATTCTCAATGGTGAGAAACTGAAAGCATTCCCCCTAAGATCAGGAACAAAGCAAGGGTGTCCACTTTCACCCCTATTATTCAACATAGTTCTGGAAGTCCTAGCTACAGCAATCAGAGAAGAAAAAGAAATAAAAGGAATCCAGATCAGAAAAGAAGACTTAAAGCTCTCAATGTTTGCAGGTGACATGATACTGTATGTAGAAAATCCTAAAGATAGTATCAGAAAATCAATAGAGTTAATCAGTGAATTTAGCAAAGATGCAGGATACAAAATGAATACAGAGAAATCACTTGCATTTCTATATACTAACAGTAAAAAATCACAAAGAGAAATTAAAGTATCAATCCTGTTCACCATTGCAACAAAAGGAGTTAAGTATCTATGAATAAACTTACCTAAGGAGACAAAAGAACTACACACAGAAAAGGCACTAATGAATTGTAAGACACTAATGAAAGACATGAAAGATGACATAAACAGATGGAGAGATATTCCATGCTCCTGGGTAGGAAGAATCAATATTGTGAAAGTTACTATACTACCAAATGCAATCCACAGATCCAATGTGATCCCTATCAAATTACCAATGGCATTTTTCACAGAACTAGAACAAAAAATTTCACCTTTCTTATGGAAACACAAAAGACCCCCAATAGCAAAAGCAGTCTTGAGAAAGAAGAATGGAGCTGGAGGAATCAACCTTCCTGACTTCAGATTACTCTACAAAGCTACAGTCATCAAGACAGTATGGTACTGGCACAAAAACCGAAACATAGACCAATGGAACAAATAGAAAGCCCGGAAATAAATCCATGAACCTATTGGTACCTTATTTTTGACAAAGGAAGCAAGAATATACAGTGGGGCAAAGAGAGCCTCTTCAATAAATGGTGCTGGGAAAACTGGATAGCTACATGTAAAAGAATGAAATTGGAACACCTCCTAACACCATACACAAAGATAACCTCAAAATGGATTAAAAACCTAAATTTAAGACCAGAAATTATAAAACTCTTAGAGGAAAACATAGGCAGAACACTCGATGACATAAATCAAAGCAAGATCCTTTATGACCCACCTCCTACAGTAACGGGAATGAAAACAAAAGTAAACAAGTTGGACCTGATTAAATTTAAAAGCTTTTACACAGCAAAGTAAACTATAAACAAGGTGCAAAGACAACCCTCAGAATGGGAGAAAATAATAGCAAATGTAACAACTGACAAAGGATTAATTTCCAAAATACACAAGCAGCTCATACAACTCAATACCAGAAAAACAAACAACCCAATCAAAAAGAGGGAAAAAGACCTAAACAGACATTTCTTCAAAGAAGACATACAACTGGTTGCCTGAGGAGGCCTTACAAATACCTGAGAAGAGAAGCAAAAGGCAAAGGAGAAAAGGAAAGATATACCCATTTGAATGCAGAGTTCCAGAGAATATCACGGAGAGATAAGAAAGCCTTCCTCAGTGATCAGTGCAAAGAAACAGAGGAAAACAATAGCATGAGAAAGACTACAATCTCTTCAAGAAAATTACAGATACCAAGGGAACATTTCATGTAAAGGTGGACACAATAAGGGACAGAAATGGTATGGGCCTAACAGAAGCAGAAGCTATTAAGAAGAGGTGGCAAGAATACACAGAAGAATTATACAAAAAATATCTTCAAGACCCAGAAAACCATGATGATCACTCGCCTAGAGCCAGACATCCTGAAATGAGAAGTCAAGTGGGCCTTAAGAAGCATCACTATGAACAAAGCTAGTGGAAGTGATGGAATTCCAGCTAAATTATTTCAAATCCTAAAAGACGATGCTATGAAAGTGTTGCACTTAATATGCCAGCAAATTTGGAAAACTCAACAGTGGCCACAGGACTGGAAAAAGTTTTCATTCCAATCCCAAAGAAAGGCAATGCCAAGGAATGTTCCAACTACCACAAAATTGCACTCATCTCACATGGGCTAGCAAAGTGATGCTCAAAATTCTCCAAGCCAGGCTTCAACAGTACATGAACCAAGAACTTCCAGATGTTCAAGCTGGATTTAGAAAAGGCAGAGGAGCCAAATTGCCAGCATCCATTAGATCATCAGAAATAGCAAGAGAGTTCCAGAAAAACATCTACTGCTACTTTATTGACTACGCCAAAGTCCTTGACTATGGATCACAACAAACTGTGGAAAATTCTAAACGAGATGGGGATACCAGACCATCTTACCTGCCTCCTGAGAAATCTGTATGCAGGTCAAGAAGCAACAGTTAGAACTGGACATGGAACAACAGACTGGTTCCAAATTTGGAAAGGTGTACATCAAGGCTGTATATTGTCACCCTGCTTATTTAGCTCATATGCAGAGTACATCATGTGAAATGCCAGGCTGGATGAAGCACAAGCTGGAATCAAGATTGCTGGGAGGAATATCAATAACCTTAGACATGCAGATGACACCACCCTTATGACAGAAAGTGGAGAGGAACTAAAAAGGCTCTTGATGAAAATGAAAGAGGAGAGTGAAAAAGTAGGCTTATTACTCAACATTCAAAAAACTAAGATCGTGGCATCTGGTCCCATCACTTCATGGCAAATAGATGGGGGAACAGTGGAAACAGTGAGAGACTTTATTTTCTTGGGCTCCCAAATCACTGCAGATGGTGACTGCAGCCATGAAATTAAAAGACACTTGCTCCTTGGAAGAAAGGGTATGACTAACCTCTACAGCATATTAAAAAGCAGAGACATTACTTTGCCAACAAAGGTCCATCTAATCAAAGCTATGGTTTTTCCAGTAGTCATGTATGAATGTGAGAGTTGGACTATAAAGAAAGTTGAGTGCCAAAGAATTGATGCTTTTGAACTGTGGTGTTGGAGAAGACTCTTGAGAGTCCCTTGGATTGCAAGGGGATCCAACCAGTCCATCCGAAAGAAAATCAGTCCTGACTATTCATTGGAAGGACTGATGCTGTGCTGAAGCTGAAACTCCAATACTTTGGCCACCTGATGCAAAGAACTGACTCATTGGAAAAGACCCTGTTGCTGGGAAAGATTGAAGGTGGGAGGTGAAGGGGACCACAGAGGAGGAGATGGTTGGATGGCATCACCAAGTCGATGAATATGAGTTTGAGTAAGCTCTGGGAGTTGGTGATGGACAGGGAAGACTGCATTGTGCAGTCCATGGGGTTGCAAAGAGTCAGACATGAATGAGCGACTGAACTGAACTGAACAAACACATAAAAAAATGCTCAACATCGCTCATTATTAGAGAAATGTAAATCAAAACTATAATGATATATCACCTCACACCAGTCAGAATGCTATCGTCAAAATTCTACAAACAATAAATGCTGGAGAGGGTATGGAGAAAAGGGAACACTCTTGCACTGTTGGTGGGAATGTAAATTGATGCAGCCACCATGGAAGATGGTATGGAGATTCCTTTAAAAAAACTTGGCATAAAACCACCATATAACCCAGCAATCCCACTCCTAGGCATATACCCTGAGGAAACTAAAATTGAAAAAGACACATTATATCTAATTGTTCATTGCAGCACTATTTACAATAGCTAGAACATGGAAGCAACCTAGATGTCCATCGACAGACGAATAGATAAAGAAGTTGTGGTACATATACACAATGGAATATTACTCAGTCATAAAAAGGAACACCTTTGAATCAGTTCTAACAAGGTGCATGAACCTGGAACCTCTTATACAGAGTGAAGTTAGTCAGAATGAGAAAGATAAATAGCATATTTTAACGCATATATATGGAATCTAGAAAAATGGTAACTGAAGAATTTATTTGCAGGACAGCAGTGGAGAAATAGACATAGAAAATAGACTTATGGACATGGGGAGAGGGAGGAGAGGGTGAGATGTATGGAAAGAATAACACAGAAGCTTACATTATCATGTGTAAAATAGATAGCCAACAGCAATTTGCTGCATGGCTCAGGAAACTCAAACAGGGGCTCTGTCTCAACTTAGAGGGGTGGAATGGGGAGGGAAGTGGGAGGGGAGTTCAAGAAGGAAGGGATATATGTATACCTGTGGCTGACTCATTGGAAAAGACCCTGATGCTAGGAGCGATTGGGGGCAGGAGGAGAAGGGGACGACAGAGGATGAGATGGCTGGATGGCATCACCGACTCAATGGGCATGAGTTTGTGATGGACAGGGAGGCCTGGCGTGCTGCGATTCATGGGGTCACAAAGAGTCGGACACGACTGAGCGACTGAACTGAACTGACTGATGGCTGATTCATGTTGCAGTTTGACAGAAAACAACAAAATTCTATAAAGCAATTATCCTTCAATAAAAAAATTAATTGATTAAAAACTGTCAAACTGTTTTTGGCATACCATTTTACATTCCCACTAGCAACATATGAATAGTCCAGTTCCTTTGCATTATTACCAACCCATGGTTCTACTGTCTTTTTTGTTACAGCCATTCTAGTGAATATGAAATGATATTCATTATGGTTTTTTATTTGCATTTCCCTGATGACTAATAATATGGAGCATCTTTTCATATACTTGTTTGCTATCCATACATCTTCAGTGAAATGCCATCAGATCTTTTGCCCATTTTTAAATTGAATTTTTTTATTGCATTGGAAGAGTTCTTTATTCTAGATACATGTCTTTTTCCAATGTGTTATGCAAATCTTTTCTCCTGTAGCTTACATTTCTATTTTTGCATATGGCTTATATTTTCTTTTCTTAATAGTATCTTTGAAGCACAGTTTTTTTAATTTTGATGAAGTTAGTATTATTTTTAAGAACTCCACCCAACCAAAAGTAACAAAGACTTTCTCCTATATTTTCTTCCAGAAATATTAGTTTTAATTCTTACATATAGGTTTACATGCCACATTGAGTTCATTTTTGTGTATAGTATAAGGATCTCAGTTCATTATTTTTGCATGTGGCTATCCAATTGTGTCAGCATCATTTATTGAAAAAACTGTCTGCCATCCCCATTGAATTGTCCTGATCCCTTTATCAAAAATCAAGTAACCATAAGTATAAGGATTTATTCCTAAACTTATTTCTGTTCCATTTGGTTTATATTACTATCCATGTGCCAAATACCACATTGTCTTAATTACTGTGATTTTATAGCAAGTTTTGAAATCAAGTAGTATAAGCCCATCAACACTGTTCTTTTTCAGAATTGTTTTGACTATTCTAGGCCCTTTACATTTCCATATAAGTATTAGGATCATCTTGTTAATTTCTAAGAACCTACTAGAATTTTGACAGAAATTGCATCAAATGTATACATCAGTCTCAGGAGAACTGACATCTTAACATAGTTTAGTGACTTTAAAACAACTTTTTATTTGTAAGAAAATTCAAACTTAAAGAAAAGTTTACAGGAATAGTATGAAGAAAACACAGGTACCCATTATTCATATTCACTAAATGTTAACAGTTTGCCTGTTTGCTTTATCAATCTCTTCTGTGTGTATGCAATTATCTCCTGGCCACTTGAGGTTTAGTTACATATATCACGCCCTTTATCCCAGGGATTTCTGTGGGCATTTCCCAAGAAGGACATTCTCTTACATAACCACAGTAAAATTACCAAGTTCCCTTTGATATGCTTTCATCTCTTGATCAATTACCTATATTCCAATTTCACCAACTGAAATGTGCTTCATAGCCTGTTTTCCTCCTGAATAGGATCCAACTAGAATCATATAGTTCCTTTAGGTGTCACGTCTCTTTAATCTGAAACACTCCCCAGCCTTTCTTTGCATTTTATAATATTAACAGTTTTGAAAATACACTTTCAAAAAACATTAGACAATACATATATATTCACACTTTTGAGAATTATTTTTACATCATTTAAAAATACATTTTAAAGTAAATATTCTTTGGTTTTTCTTGTCTGATGTTTCCACCTGATTCCCTTCACGTTGTGCTTCTCAAGTCAGGACACCACTCAGTCGTGTGTCCTTCTCAGGGCAGTGCATCTGGAAGTGCACGATGTGTCCATCTGCCTCACGGATGTTTCTTTTCATCACCTAATCAAGGTGGGCCCAGTTTCTCCACTGTTTAACTACCATTCTCCCCTCACATTTAGTAGGTCTCCTGATTTCTTTTTGGACCAATGTTATAGATTTTTCTCAGTGTCCCTGGCAGGGGAAAACCCTCTCTACTTGGAATACTACAGGTGATTGCTCCCTCCTGTGAAGAGAACATTGATAATGGCATTTAAGGCAGAAGACCTTTTTAATTTGTATTTAAGGCTTTTTCCTAATGCATGGATGATGAGAATTAGAGAAAGATGCTACCAAATGAATGACAGTTTTCTTATCCACTGTGATCTAATACAAGATTAACTCCTTTCAGCTGTTCTATTAATATCTCCAAAGACTTCCCTGATTTGATCACTGCCATGCCTGTTTGTCAATAAATGGATGGAGCTGTGTTCCTGTAGGGATTCTTAAGGTTTTGTTTTTGTTTTTTTTCTTTTCCATTAAATCAAGATAAACAAACAACTCAAAAGAAAAGTAATGGCTCAGATTTTATTGGAAAGTGTAATACATGGAGAAAAAATATTTTTAATGGCTTGGAAAAATAAAAAGGATGATGACAAATCCAAAGCATGTGCCACCTCTCATCAGTATCTTGGCATCTATTTAATAGGAGAGGATGACAGCTTTGTTATTAAATTATGTAAATGCTAATTGAAGGCACGACTAAATAGGAGGTTAGTTGCTTTCAGAAGCATTTTCAGCTTACTAGCTGTGATTTCAGAGATGTAACTATAGACCCATTTCTAATTCTCTGACTGATACTGCTCCTAAGAGCATGCATGCTTTGGGAAAGAATGGTTGTACAGCTAGTAGATGTATAAAGTCACTTTTTCAGCTGAAGACATAAGCTTCCTTCCATTATATATTACGGGCTTCCTTGGTGGCTAAGATGGTAAAGAATCTGCCTGCAATGCAGGAGACCCAGGTTTGATCCCTGGGTGGGGAAGATCCCCTGGAGAAGGGCATGGCAACCCACTCCAGTATTCTTGCCTGGAGAATTCCATGGACAGAGGAGCCTGGCGGGCTGCAGTCCATGGGGTCACAAAGAATCGGACATGACTGAGTGACTAACATATATTACAGCCAAGGTCCTTTAAGAGCCGTAAGCTGCACACTACAGCCATGTCTCCACCTACTCACACAGAGGTCATGGGCTGGGGCTTTGTAGCACGGAACCTATCATGGGGGTTGTTGGGTGGGTTAGACTTTGCCTAAAGGTCTGGAGCTAGGACAGGTAGCATCAGTTTAGGATTTGGAGTTACTTGGTCCCAACCCCAAGAGCTTATTACTGTTGGTACACCTCTCTGAGAGAAGTATGATGGCAGTGACCACCTAATTTGCATGGCCTTTCAAACCACTCTTAGCAATTTCTCCTTTCAGGCAATATAGCCAAAATGCTTTGGTGTAAATGTTGGCCTCACCATCTTCTTAAAGTTGTCTCACCTTGCTGTGTCTCAATTTCTTCATGCGTAATATGGAGATAATAGTGGTTCCTTGCTCTTAGGTGATCGTGGGAACTAAATGAGATAATATTAATCATGTGCTTAGAATGATGCCCGACTTACAGGAAATGCTTAATACAAGTATTGTCCTCATCCTTATATTCTACTAGAGAACACAAAAGCATGGACTGATAGCCTGTGTGTTTCTTTTTGTAATGTGATTTTTATTTATTTTTGGCTGTGCTGGTGTTTGTTGCTGTGTGGGCTTTTTCTCTAGTTTTGGGGCAAGTGGAGGCTGCTCTCTAGTTGCAGTGCACAGACTTCTCTTTGCAGTGGCTTCTCATTGCAGAGCACAGAGGCTCTAGAGTGCAGGCTCAGTAGTTGAGGCACACAGGCTTAGTTGCTCCATGGAATGCGGGATCCTCCCAGATCAGGGATCAAATCTGTGTTTCCTGCATTGGCAGGCAGATTCTTTACCACTGAGCCACCAGGGAAGCCCTCCTGTTTTTAACAGGGGAAGAAGTAGGAGCCAGAAGTTCAATGACTTGCCTATGATCCCACAATAGTTGAAAATTAAAAGAGAAGCCATACTCCTGAGTGTATGAAACAGGCCTGGACCAGTCTGTATCCCCACAGAAATGCTTGACCCCTTCCCCAGCCCCCAGGCCCACCAGAGCCTGGATCTATGGCAACTGCCAGACACAGAGTCAGTGAGGAGCCGGTCAAGTGGGGGCATGAGCAACACAAACCCCATTCCGCCCCTGCCAGGCGCCCAGATACCCCAACAGGAAATCTCACCGACCTGCTGCTTCCATGAAGCCCAGCAGTCACAGTCACATATATAGAGAGTTAGGTCTCCCTCAGAAATGAAGACCATGAAAATATCTGAGAGGTGGCTTTTGTAACTTCTGATCTTTAGGGAATGAAAATTAAATTTGACACAACTTTGACAGCGGACACCACAGAAGCACTTGTTTGCAAAGCTCACTTTCATCTTTGCATTACACAGTAACATTAAAAGAAAAAGCAGAATACATAATTGAGTGAGCACTTGTATCATCCAGTTATTAAGAGAGATAAAAAGCATATACACACTCTACAGCTTTGGCAAGCACCTGCTCTTAAAGTAATCCTCCTGCACCTAAGATTCAGGGACAGCCGGAAGCCCTGACGCCTCTCCTGAAACACAGGCAGATGACAAAGTGGGGAGGGGCCTGTACAAACATTCCAGTAATCAGCTATTCTGGAGTCCCTGTTACATTAGTTATTCCATTAATCACAGAAGACAAGAAAGATAAAAGGAAGCACATAAATGGGGCAGGAGGAGAAAAAGAAATATACTCCTCACATTCTTAAAAAAAAAAAAAAAAGACTGGAAGAAATACACCAGTGGGTTGAGTGATTCCCATTGGGTGGTGAGATTGTGGGTGTTCAGTTTGGATCTTCCTTCTCTAGGTATCCTCCGAATTTGTAAGAATCTATTTTATAATGGAAATTGAAGAAAACACTCTCTTTAAAAGAAAATCAGTATCCGTTGGACACCAACTGTAAAGGTCTGTTCTGCAGAGCCTGTGTCTCTAGCATCATCGCTTAGGGAGCTGTGTGGTCGCTAGGTTTGTTTCCATCCTATGTGCTGACTGCGAACTGAACAGCACTCTTCCTGGTACTTAATTGAAGAGATCTGAACCTTAGAAAGTGAGAACATGCCATTACAGGAACAGGTAGGGCATATAAAGGCATGGGTGAACATCTTTTCTTTGTCGATAAAGAGATGTAGCCAAACGCTGTATCTCATCGGTACCAATGGAATGACTGAAAATGAGCCATATTGTCAGATTCCTCCTCTTACCCAAACAGGGCCCAGCTGGCAAGGTCCCCAGGTACTGAGTCAGAACTAAGGTGGGCAGATTTGGCCCTCAGTTTATAATATGCAAGACCAATGGGGAAGCTAAAAATCAGGGTCTTGGGGAGGTACCTAATCAAAAAGTCAGAAGAGTGAGTTGGTATAGATGGAGGAAGGAAAGCTGGGTAGCCAAGGATGAAGCTGAGGGTGGGAGAAAGTTCTCTGAGGGAAGGGGATCCACAGCAGTATCTGTCTTTAAACATGAATAGGGAGAGAACCACTGAGTATGCCAGCGAGGCCTGATGGGGTGGTTTGTAAACTCTTTTGAGCTTGTCAGAGTGAGCACTGATTCGAAACTACAACTGTGCCTCTGTGAGCAGCTGAAAAGCACTCCAAGTTCCTGGGCTGACAGTCTCTGTTTTCACAGCCCTACTGTTGCCCATCTCAATCTGATGGCCTGTAAATCAAAAGGGATTTCTATCCCCCAAGGAAATGTGTGTGTTGCTGTTACTGTAATACTGTGATGGCTTTAAAAAAGGATGCTATTCTCTTGACACCAGATGTGTGACAGATTCAGTAAAAATTCTGAGTTTTTACTACCTTTGCTAAGGAAGTAATTCTTTGCAGCCAAAGATGGAGAAGCTGTATACAGTCAGCAAAAAAAAAAAAGACCAGGAACTGACTGGCTCAGATCATGAACTCCTTATTGCAAAATTCAGACTTAAATTGAAGAAAGTAGGGAAAACCACTAGACCATTCAGGTATGACCTAAATCAAATCCCTTACAATTACAGAGTGGAAGTGACAAATAGATTCAAGGGATTAAATCTGATAAACAGAGTAGAGTGCCTGAAGAACTATGGACAGAGGTTGGTGACATTGTACAGGAGGCAGTGATCAAGACCATCCCCGAGAAAAAGAAATGCAAAATGGTTGTCTGAGGAGGCCTTACAAATAGCTGAGAAAAGAAGAGAAGCTAAAGGCAAGGGAGAAAAGGAAAGATATACCCATCTGAATGCAGAGTTCCAATGAATAGCAAGGAGAGATAAGAAAGCCTTCCTCAGTGATCAGTGCAAAGAAACAGAGGAAAACAATAGCATGAGAAAGACTACAATCTCTTCAAGAAAATTACAGATACCAAGGGAACATTTCAGGCAAAGATGGGCACAGTAAAGGACAGAAGTGGTATGAACCTGACAGAAGCAGAAGATGTTAAGAAGAGGTGGCAAGAATACACAGAAGAATTATACAAAAAAACTATCTTCATGACCCAAATAACCACGATGGTATGATCACTCACCTAGAGCCAGACATCCTGGAATGAGAAGTCAAGTGGGCCTTAAGAAGCATCACTATGAACAAAGCTAGTAGAGGTGATGGAATTCCAGTTGAGCTATTTCAAATCCTAAAAGATGATGCTGTGAAAGTGCTGCACTCAATATGCCAACAAATCAGCAGTGGCCACAGGACTGGAAAAGGTCTGTTTTCATTCCAATCCCAAAGAAAGGCAGTGCCAAAGAATTGCCACACAATTGCACTCATCTCACATGCTAGCAAAGAAATGCTCAAAATTCTCCAAGCCAGGCTTCAACAGTACGTGAACCTAGAACTTACAGATGTTCAAGCTGGATTTAGAAAAGGCTGAGGAACCAGAGATCAAATTGCCAACATCTGTTGGCTCATAGAAAAATCAGGAGAGTTCCAGAAAAACATCTACTTCAGCTTTATTGGTTATGCTAAAGTGTTTGACTGTGAGGATCACCACAAACTGTGGAAAATTCTGAAGGAGATGGGAATACCAGACCCACTATATGTTCCTCCTGAGAAATCTATATGCAGATCAAGAAGCAACAGTTAGAACCAGACATGAAACAACAGACTGGTTCCAAATCAGGAAAGGAGTATGTTAAGGCTGTATATTGTAACCCTGTTTATTTAACTTATATGTAGAGTACATCATGTGACATGCCGGGCTGGATGAAGCACAAGCTGGAGTCAAGATTGCTGGGAGAAATATCAATAACCTCAGATATGCAGATGACACCATCCTTATGGCAGAAAGCAAAGAGAAACTGAAGTGCCTCTTGATGAAAGCAAAAGAGGAGAGTGAAAAAGTTGGCTTAAAACTCAACATTCAAAAAACTTAAGATCATGGCATCTGGTCCTATCACTCCATGGCAAATAGGTGGGGAAACAATGGAAACAGTGAGAGACTTTATTTTCTTGGGCTCTGAAATCACTGCAGATGGTGACTGCAGAAATGAACTTAAAAGATGCTTGCTCCTTGGTAGAAAAGCTATGACCAAACTAGACAGTATATTAAAAAGCAGAGACGTCTCTTTGCCAACAAAGGTCCATCTAGTCAAAGCTATGGTTTTTCCAATAGTCATGTATGGATGTAAGAGTTGGACTGTAAAGAAAACTGAGCATGAAAGAATTGATGCTCTTCACTCAGTGACTGAACAACAAATTTTATTAATTGTACAGTATACTCACAGAAATTAAAATTATATCTATAAAAAAAAAAAGAATTGATGCTCTTGAACTGTGGTGTTGGAGAAGACTCTTGAGAGTCCCTTGGACTGCAAGGAGATCAAACCAGTCCATCCTAAAGGAAATCAGTCCTGAATATTCATTGGTAGGACTGATGCTGAAGCTGAAACTCCAATACTTTGGCCACCTGATGCAAAGAACTGACTCCTTCGAAAAGACCCTGATGTTGGGAAAGATTGAAGGCAGAAGGAGAAGGGGACAACAGAAGATGAGATGGTTGAATGGCATCATCAACTCAATGGACATGAGCTTGAGCAAGCTCCGGGAGTTGGTGATGAACAGGGAAGCCTGTGTTTTTCAGTCAATGGGGTCACAGAGTCAGACATGACTGAGCAACTGAACTGAACCGAAGGAAGTAATAAACATTATCTCAACGAGAGGGGAAAAAAGATTTTTGCCAAGTCTTGAAGATCTTGGCAGATACCAATAATATGATTTTTACTAGAAATGAGTTTCTCCAAATTGTGAGTAATGGATTTACAAATTGCTCAGATGGCTTAGTAAATAAGAGGTTGGAAACAGAACATAAGTTATAGGCAAGAACATAAACACCAAGCCAAACTTTGAAAATAAGCAGAATAGAAACCTGAAGAGCATTAAGAAATAGTAACTGTTCATAACCTTTTTTTTTAAGCCTATTTATTTATTGGCCATACCACATAGCTTGCAGGATCTTAATTCCCTGACCAGGAATTGAACCTGGGCCCCTGGTAGTGAGAATGCCAATTCCAAACCACTAGACCACCAGGAAATTCTCTGCTTGTAACCTTTAATGTCTTCTTGGTTAGAAATGTTATTTGGTGTGGATGCCCCAAATAGCAACTGAAAGGGCTTTTTTTCTACATGATTCAATCTAGCAAGTATGAATTGAGTGGCTTCGGTATGCCAGACACCATTCTAGGAGTTGGGGACACAGCAGCAAACAAAACAGCCCAAGTTCCTGCCCTTGTGATGCTGACACTCTATTAGGGAAAGACTAATGAACAGGAATAAATAAACAAAACATATGTTGTGTTAGATGGGGCTACATGCAATGAAGAAATAAAGCCTGAAAGGGGAGTAGATGTGTTGAAGGGTGGTGCTTCGGCTTGAAAAGGGGAGAAATGTGCCAGAGGCCCTGATTCAGGAAAGGATTGGGTTCCAGAGTGGAGATGGGGGCTCCAGCCAGGCACCTTCCTCCCTGGATCTCCTTTTCTCCAGCGATTGAGTGGTGCAGCCAGACTGGGATCATTGTCACCTCACATCTGTGGTCAGTGGTGGCACTTTGATATGCAAGACAAGGGAAATTAAGAAGAAGGTTGGATTTCAACCTTGCAAAGTGATTCACCAAGTCATGTTCTTTTGTGCCAGGAAAACAAAGCCACACCTCACCCAGAGGGAGCTTCTGCTCTAGTGGGGCACTCCCGTTAGTGGCCTCATTGGTGCTCCCATTCTGGTGATGGCAGATGGGAGGGAAATGGGGAGAACTGTTTAACACTTTGAGGATATTGCAGACTTGTACAGTTGCCTCTTTAACATTCACCACTTAGTAGGCACTGTCATTTTTCAAGCCCATTTTATAGGCTAAAAAATGGAAAATAAAGATTAAGTAACTTGCTCAAATTCATACAGTTAATTCCAGTTTGAGGATTTAAACCCACATCTGTCTGAGTCCAGAGTGTGTCTCCTTTCACTCCACCTGGCCACGTTCTTACTAGCGCCTCACACTTCACCCTTAAAAACCTTTCCCAGATGTAGATGTACTCAGCAAAATCCAGAATGTGGGTCACACCACAGGACAAGCTGCCTGGTTTGTTCAGCAGATTAATACAGGGAAAAGAGTGGGGGGAAAACCTATAGATTAAAAGTGACTTAAGAGACAACCAGTTTCAAAGCTTGGACCTTATTTAGATCTTTATTCATATAAACGATTTAAAATCAATGACAGGCATTCAGGAATTTGAACACTAGCAGGGTATTTGATAATATTGAAGAATTATTTTTATTTTTTCAGGTGTGATAAAAGAGTAATATTTTTTAAAAGAGTAAATTTAAAGGTACATGCTTACATATTGCCAGAGGAAATGATATGATGCCTGAGTTTACTTTAGAGTAATGTATTTGAACTTGCACTGGTCATCTGTTTTACAGATGGTAATATACATGTTTCAAAGCCAGTGCTCTGGGACAACCCAGAGGGACAGGGTGGGGTGGGAGGTAGGAGGGGGGTTCAGATTGGGGAGAACACATGTATGCCTGTGGCTGATTCATGCTGATGTATGGCAGAAACCATCACAATATTGTAAAGTAATTATTCTCCAATTAAAATAATTTTTTAAAAAGAATGATGTATTGGAGGGATCATAAATAAGACTGACCATGTGTTGAGCACCATTGTAGCAGTTTGTTATACTGTTCTCTTTAGTTCTGTATATGCTTACACTTTTCCATAATAAAAAATAAAACCAAACACCCCTGCCATGGTGAATGTGGAACTGGTTGCACTGACCACCTGCCAGAGCTGGCTAAATGTTGGACTTCCTGCCCATGCTATACTCCCCTGTCTTGGGGCTGTGGCTTTTCTGCAACCAGCTCATGGGTCATCTCACCCAAGGAACAAGGGGGTGATGTGGTATAATGAAAAGAAGTCTAGCCTTACTTTTAGGAGCTGCAGACCTAGAGCAAAGCCCTTCACCTAGCTGAGCCTTGGGGAGTTGTGAGGATCAAATGGAATAGCATTAAACAATAGAATAGTATAAACCCTGAAGATCCCTCCCAAGTAGATGGACTCCCAAATTCCTGGTCAGCTTAGACCCAGCAATTAATGAATCGGGGGAGGGGTGGTCTCTGTAGGGGGAGTGACTCACATTTTCTGGATCTTCTTTCTCCCACTTTACACCACGCCCCGTGAGAGAAGGAGCCCGTCTTGTGCTTCTTTATGTTCCCAAGAGAGTTAGGTGGGAACAACATGGCTTTGGCATCAGAAAGTCCTGGGTTTTAATTCTATATCTATCACTTACCTACCACAGAGCCTTTGGCAAAGCTTTTAATTTCCTTATCTGTGAAATAGCAATAATGAAGTCCACCTAGAAGATTTAACAGAAGACATTGAACGTCCAGTGCACAGTTGGTGCTCTGGGAGTGTTAGTTTCCCACTGCCCTCAGGTGATACTTGATACTTGGTGGATGAACAAGTGTAACGAGGTGTGTCTGTGAATGTGGGCGCCTCAGCAGCAGAGTCACCAGGCACAGTCACACAGGCTTGTCCCTGCACAAGGGCCCCTGGCTGGGCTCAGCTGTGCACCCCAGTGCAGGACATCTGCCCGAAGGAAGAGTGTCTTTGCCCACTCTGTGCAGAGTTGCTGAGTGACTGCTCTGTATTCCTGCTCAGAAGGGAAATGCCAGTCACCCAGAGGAAGGGATTTGTTTTTATAATGCATGACTCCAACTAGTGCCAAGAGTCAAGAGGAAAAATAACTCCAATTCATATTGTCAGAGCACTGGGCCTTCTTTGAAACGAACCACATCTTGAGACCATGTTAAGATTTTTTGTTGGTTATTCAGGTTCTCTAGCTTGGGCATTATGGGGCCAGAGTCATTAAAAAGACAGAAACATAAAAGTGCTGGTTTTCCAAATGGGCTGCCTAAGGAAGGTGGCCACCATGGGCCTCGCTGCATGTTAGGACTGACTTCCCCAAGGCCACCCTCCAGACACAGTCAACTCTGCATCCCAGGTGGATGCCTGGTGAATCTTAACTAGTGATAGGAGTCCTCCTGGCAAATGTCCATGGGCAGAAGAGCCCCTAGGGCTGTTGCTTCCTTTTAACCATTTAAAGAGGTGCTGCCTCTCCAAAGTGGTGGCAGGGTCAGTGTGGTCAGCTGACCCAGGGTCAGCTCTGGGTGAGCACACACGTCTCTGCCCCACCACACTACTTCATCTCAGAAGCTCGGGAGCAAGGATCCCACCCTTCTAAAAGGAAAAAGCAGAAGCCAGGCCTACTGCTGTAGATGTGTTTGGGGTGGAGGTCAAAATGATTCTAAAGTCTGTCAGGACAAGCAAAGGCAAAAGGAGAGCCAAGAAAGTTATGAAAAGAAGAGCAGCAAGGTTCAGTGAAGGAAGAAGGGAAGGCAAGAGGGAGGCGTGCGTAACATGTGGACAGCGTGAAGTCCAGATATACATCACTTTTTTCTAAATGTTTAACTGGCTGTCCCAGTACTATTTGTTGAAATTCCTCCTTTCTATTCTTTCCCAAAACCACCTCTGTAGACTCAATTTTTAACTTTGGGGGATTTTCGGTTTAGTTCCATTCATCTTTCTGGTCTCTAGCTGGTATCTAGGAATACTTAATGGTCCAAAGGGGATTTGGAACCACATTCAGAATTGAAGCTAGATGTGTGCTTCCCTAAATGGGGATTGCTATCATTTTGCATTTGGGAGCCTAATATCATGAGGTGGTGTGTATGTAATAGAGGATCAATCATTTGTGCCTGACTAAGATCATGCCATGACTCTTGACCACGAGGGAATAAAGGGATATTTACCAAAATCTCTGAGCTCATCACTTGTAGTTGAAAATCTGGTAGAGCTCAATAAAAGTCCCTATAATTTGATCCGTTTTTCCTTTTTCTATAATTAACAACCGTGTGAGCTCCTACTGCGTGCCTACTGTCTGCAGTGCCCAGCCTGAGTCAGCAGGTATCTTCCCTCTATGGCCCTGTGAGAAGCAGAGGGATTCTGGTTGTACTCAAGCTGGTGAGAACAGTGTTACCAGAATCTCCAGGCAGAGAGCAGTGGTTGGTTTTTCCTAATCCTGCCCTACCCTCCTCACCTCTTGCTGTCAGGCTATCTCACGACAGCACACAGAACCAGTCCACTCTAGCAGAGCAGTGGGCAGAGGAAACCAGATTGTGTTTGTGTCCAAGTCTGTAGCAGGGCATGTGTAATGTAGGACTGAATGCAGAACGACACTCTGCACCTTCTATGCCACAGGTTCCCGAAATAGCCAGGGGATGGGAGAAAGGAAGAAAGAAGGGAGGTGGTTAGAGATGATCTTCACACCTCCCTTTCTAGTCTCACTGTGTTAGACCCATACCTCTGTTTTAACCCTTGTCAGATTTTGAGGCTGTTCGTTTATTTATTTATCTATATGTCCCCTACCCACCCTCCTTGAGCTGCCTAAGAGTGTCATGACTGTTTCAAACATTTTCATAATCTATTCTGTTGTCTGGAGTATATTAGGTAGTAAATAAGTGCTTGAAAATTTATTAAGTGAGAGAATCTTGGCGTATATATGACAACACTATTAATAGTATTTTGTGGGCGGAAAAAAAAACCATTATTCAATCTAAGCACATTGTGTGGGGGCAGGAAAGCATCTCCTTTTAAAAAATTAACAGCCCCACTGTTGCCTGTTGCCTTGGAACATGTTCCAGGTCTGTGTAATTAAAACCAGAGAAGGAATCTGGGAAATGAGGTTGGGCTCTTTGCTGAGGAAGATAAATATTCTCTAAGCAGGTGACATGTGAGTTCATCAACGCCTAGAGCCCATGACAGCCTGGCAGTGACTGGCAGAGCTTTTCTGGGTCTTGTCTCTGTAGACAGGATCACATGGCCTCACAGAAAAGCTCCAGGGAAAAAGGAGGAGGAAAATGCTGAAAGTGGTGGAAGCTCTGCTTCCAATTGCTCCCTCACTCTGCAGCTTCAACTCTGGGCAGCTGAGCTAGCCACATAGGAGAGTCATGAGGGGAGATTTTATTTTCTCTTTCCTTTGCTTGGTTACCCTCCATTTTTATTTATTGTTGTCTTTTAAGGCAAAGAAAAAGTTCAAATAATGCTTATCACAGTTCACAGGCACAGGAAGTGAAGACCCTGGGCCCTCTGTTGAACCCCACTCAAAACTACACACACAGCACCAGCAATCTCAGAACCTCTGGGAGAGAGTGGTTAATTTCTAATTAAACATGCTTCCAGGCTGTGACCTATTACTTTTTCTGGGAGAAGGTTATAGGGCAATGTGTGGTTACATCCCCTCTACAGAAAGAAGATTAAGTTCCCCATAAAGAGGAACTTGATGCTGGGGGAGATGCAATTTGGGTTTCTTTGTCTTTTCATCCTTTGTACCTGGCACTTTTGCTTTGAAAAGAAACTATCACAATAATGGCAAAGAGGGAAAGGAACATTAAAAATGTCATAAACACAGCTATTAGCCTGCCCTGCAAAGTGCTGGGTGCACACAATTCCTTTCATGAAGACAACTTTTTAAAAAAAGGTAAGTTGCCTTTAGATGAGAAACTTTCTCTTGGCCAGCTCCACTTCCTGGCCTTGCCACATGTGCATCCATGTTGCTCTGGAGAGCAGCTGGGCCAGGAGACCCCACAGGGCGGTGGGGTGCGGGGGCAAGGTGGGTAGTGCGGTGGGGGAGGAAGCGGACTTCTAAGCCTAAAGTCTCTGTCAGGAAAGATGAGGCAGGGGAAACCATGTCCAGGTGCGAGAGTGTGGGAGAGAGAGAGGGACAGAGAGACAGATGTTATATTGATATGTGGCTTATAGTTAGTTTTCTTGGAAAAGTTCTTTTCTAGAATGACATTGGTGAAAACCTTGGGCAATAGAACCACCTGGTTTTATAGGAAGGTATCTCATCAGATAGAGTAGACCTTGTGTTTTTCTTTTTTGCTGTTGTTGCTGTGGCTGGCAGGAGTATGATCTCTTTGTTTTGTTGCTCTTACTAAGAAGAAATACAGTACTGTGTCCTCTAACTACATTCATCCCATTCTAGAGAATGGAGCTTGCTTTGTGGACTGGATTCTAACTCATGCTTTCTCTGCTGACAGGTTGCCTCTGTTTTTTTTAATGTATTCAATTTATTAAAAGTAATAAACAAGTAACTTTATAACATATCAGGCTGGGGAAAGAAAAGGATCCCTGAAAGTATGATATTTGGAATTCACTTCAAAATAGCAAAACATTAGAGGTGAGAAGTAGACAGTGTAACATATCAGGCAAGGGGAATAAAAGAGATCCCTAAAAAGCAGTTATTATTATACAGTATTTGGAAATTTACTGCACAGCAATGCAAGAAAGGAGGGAAGTGTGTGGGGGATTAGATAAGCAGGACTGGCCAGGAATTGACACATGTTGGCACATGAAAGTTTCCTAATACTCTTTTGCCTACTTTTACATAGGTTTATGTTTATCTGTGATAAAAGGTAAAAAGTTGTACCCATGTCCCTTAGTCCAAAGATATGGAAGCAATCACAGGAAAAGAAATCAGGCTGCAGGCTACCAAGACATTTTACTGAGAAAGATACTGACATATACTGTGGGTGGTTGCCTTATTTGGGGATATGGACTGTCATCAAATGTCTCAGTAATGAAAAAATAGTGCTGGAATAAAGAAACTCCTGGTTATGGATTTGATCCAGACCTAATAGGTCTCTCCCAGCGCTGAGTATTTTATGGGGCAATTTACCATCCTAATGAAGCATTCCTCTGATGGAACATTCTAATAGAGGCAGAGAAACCAGACAAATGACTCTCTTTCCTAAAACCAACAACAAAACATCCAGTGCAGACTGCAGTGTGGGTTGAACAGTCAAAATATTGCCTTTCTTCATCTGTTATAACCCCCTGGGAGCAGAAGGCATGTGGAATCTTCCCTTAGCTGCTATATCAGTGCCATTTATAGACTGCAAGCTACATATCCACAGAGCCCCCCCGGGACCCATATTGATTATCATTTCTTTCTCTTCTGGTTTCCCCAGAAGCATGGCCCCCTGTGTTCCATGATGCATGCATTTCCCTGGGGACAAACCTAATTAAATCTCAAGAATCAGAGGAAGGAATCTTATTAATACTTGTCAGGGGAATTCTGGTGATGGGGGGTAGGGCAGTCTCAAGAACAGAGAGCCCAGACTAGAAGTCAGTTTGTGTCACAAATACAGACTGAAACTTGTGGCTGAGGCCTTTGAATTGATCTGCCTAGATAAGTCAGAATCTTTAGAGGGGGCTGAGGTATCCAATTTGCTACTGGAATAGCCTTTTTTTGTATTGGGAAGGCAGTGTATAAAAGGAAAATGGTTTCTCCACTGAATCATCTCATATCTTAGAGGTTTGAGGATGCCACAGATCCAACCTAGGTTAGAGATTCACTAGGAGTAATTCTGTCGAAGGGGGATGCTGAATATCTGGACACATCCCTGTGCAACTCCCACTGTAGCCATGCCAAGAGCTGACAAGAGAGAGCTTCTTGGAATCCAGGTACCAAATGTGAATCAATACATCTATTCCCACCAGTTCTGGAGGATGGTTACCATGTTCAGCAAACAGGAAATGATGAAAGAGTTGGAATATGTGGCAAGAGATACCAATAGTGAGGCCCAGAGACCAGAGATCTCATCGCAACTTGGACACTCCCTAGAGGTGGGCAGATGCAGCAGTGTTAGAACAAGATCCTTCCGGTGCATGGTCATCAGCCCGTTTGAGAAATGCTTTTGGCCCCAGAATTAAATATAGAGCCAGGTTCTGGTGTGTTTCAATACTTTCTAAAGATGCGGGGGGAGGAGGACCTAACCTTAAAACCCTTCAATTATAGCCTTTATCAAGCATCTAGATTCAGTCTTCTTCCTGTCCTTTCAGCTAATTGGTCACATTGCGCCAGTGTGTTCCTCTAACCAAGGAACCACTAAGGCAGTGGGTGGCCATGAGTGTCATGGTTATGAACTATTTCAGGCAGATAAATTGAGAGAAGAGAGTCTATCCCCTGTAGTGCTCCAAGTGCCAGAGCATTTGTCATAAAACCAGACCACCTCCTCAGTTCCTGACACTAACCCATCAAGACCTCATCCAAGGTAAGGTTTGAATAACTGCATAAGCCATGATGGCAAAGCCCTAGGGAGTTCTCTCTGTATGCAACACCTCTCTTTGCAGGGTGAGGTCCTCTTCTCTTGGATCCTGTGGCTTATTTACATTGCCTCTAATTCTGTGATGAGAGTTCTAGACCTGTACCTCCCTGTATGGTAAGCAATTAAATTTAAATTTTAATTAATCAAAAACTCAACTCCCAAGTAGTACTAGCTACATTTCAAGCATTCAATAGCCATAGTATGTTTAGTGGCTACCATATTGGACAACACAGATTAGCTACCATATTGGACAATACCAATAAAGGACATTTTCATTATGGTGGAGAGTTCTTGTGGCTAGCGCTGCACTATACCATGGATCAGCGAACTGTGGCTCGTGGGCCAAGTTCAATCCTCCTCCTATGATAGCAGATGAAGTTTTATTGAACGACAGTCATGCCCTTCTTTTATATATCATCTGTTGCTACTTTCAGACTATATGGGCTGGGTTGACTGGTTTGCAGCAGAGACCATTTTGTCCACAAACTCCAAAAATTTACTGTCTAGACCTCTATAGAAAATGTTTGCCAATCCTACTATATACCCTTTGCCCAGAAAAATGTACATGGCTGCAGACAAAATTTTATACCTAATCTTAGGACCCCCTTACTTGGTTTACTCCATGTAAACCAAGCTCAGCTTACAAATTTCTTTACTAGTTCCATTCTTCTAGACTTTTCAGGCCTCAGTTTCATACAACGGATATCTACAAATGCTAGATTTATATGATTTCAAAAGATTTCAAAAATC